>NC_051195.1:29030054-29719638 GCF_015220075.1 Falco rusticolus | reverse complement strand
AAAAGGCTGAAGGATGCCTGGGGCCGGGCGGCGCGGAGACGGATGCTCGGGCCGGTGGGGATGACCGTAGCGAGTGCGGCCCCGTCAGTAGCGCAGCGCCGGGAGCCTTCCCTTCCCTGGCCCCTGCCCGGGCTGCTCCCGCGGCGCACAGATCGAGGGGCCGGGGGTCGGGCCCACCGGTGCCCGCCCGGCTGCCGCAGAGCCGAGAGCAAACACGGGCCCTGTCCCGGGGCCGGGGAAGCGGCAGGCCAGACGCTGAAGGCCCCACCGGCCCCGCCGCCGGAGGTATGGGGGCAGAGGGTGGCCAGAGCGGAGCCTCCGCGGCTCAGGGCGGCTGGAAGGGCCCGGGCTGGGCGGCCTCCAACGCGACCGGGGCGCGCGGCTCTGCCCGACAGCATTTCCGCCTGTCGCGACATGAAGGGACAGTCGCGACATGGCCGCGAATATGTCGTGCCTGCTGCAGGAGGAGGGCGAGAAGGGCGGTGCGGGGTGCGGAGGGAAGGGTGGAGTGCCCTGTGTCCCCCCGGGTCCGAGCGTGCCCGTCCGCCGTGTGCCAACCCCCGGTGCGCCTGGGTCGGGGGCGGGCGGGTACCGGCCCGGTACCGGGGCCTTTCCGGGGAGCGGAGGAGAAAGCCTGCGATTCCTGCCCCAACCCCAGAATAGGGAAGAAAAAGCCTTTCCTTTCAGCAGAGACTCATGCATCAAACTTCAATTTTCCGGACGATTGAATTAGTGATTTTTTTTCTCCTGAACTAAAATACACTTAAGTCTTAGGGATTAATTACCACGTTCTGGTCCCTCAGACTGTAGTATTAGTTATCGTTGCCATATTCGACATCAGCCCTGACACCTCATAAAATAAGGAACTGAATTTCACTGACTCAACCTGCTTTAGCCCTGTTGGATAATTCAGGAGGGGGCTTTATTCTCCGTCTGGGAGCTTTGTGTGAAGTGAACAAGATCAAATATGGATCTCTTCCATGCCCCCCTCCAGGAAAAAGAAAAAAAAAAATATTAAAAAAGCCCCAAACCCCAAAGGGTAGCATTTCCAAGCAGACAATACCCCACCACCACCACCACCTCCTCTACCCTTCCCTCCCACCTCCAAACGAAATCCAAGGCAGTGTCAGGTTTGGGGATGAAGGATGGGGATGAGGATGTGGGGGGGCGCGCAGGCTCCGGCGTTTGAGAAATGGGGTTTCTGCCGGGATGGAACAGCGTGGGCCAGGGTGCGGGCTGGACCGAGACCCCCCGGGGGTCGCCATGCCCGAGGCACGAACGCAACCACCGCGCTGCGCCGTCCCGCACCTGCCCGTGCCCAGCGCCCACGCCCGCCCCGACGGGGGGGGATCCGGAGCACCACAGACCCCGACGGGGCGGGCGACAGGGGGACTTCAGGGCCTCCAGCCTGCTCCCGCGAACCCCTCGCCATGTTCCTGCACACCCTTTTGCCAAATTGCGGGTGAAAACCTCCCCGAGCCAGGAGCTGAGGGGGATTTCGCAGCCCTCCTTGCCCGGGTTTATGCCTTTATTTTTCCCGTCGGGAATCCCGTCTTCATCGCTTGAATCCGGATCCTTTTCAGTTTTATCCGTTTGGGAAAGGCCGGTCTCTCCTGCCCCCTACCCACCTCTCCACGGGGGCAATCGCGGGGAGCCGGTCCCCGGGGCACGGAGCACCGGGCCTGGGGTGAGGAGTTCGGAAACACTCCGGGTTTGCCCGAGGGTGGGAAAACGGGACTGTCTCTGCCTCTGTCTCCCCTGCGAATCCACGCAGGAAGCACCTGGGGCACGGAGAAGGCCAGGCAAGGGGGCCGCTGACCCGGGTGCCCCCGGCCAGCAAGTCCCGGGGGTGCCGGCCCAGCTCCCCGCTTCTCTGGGGCAGCGCTGACCCCGGAGCGGAGCGGCCGACGGCGGCCAGGCCGGCGGGGCAGAACTCCCGCCCCCAGGGCGGGCTGGTTTAGAGGACCAGGGCAATGTAGGGGTGTGGGGCGGGCAGGGGGGAGTCCGGTGCGGGCCCTGCCCGCCGCCCGCAGCGCGGCCCCGCAGCAGCGCGCCGAGCCGGCGGGGCCAAGGCTGCGGCTGGGTCAGCCCCGAAGGGCCCGATTCAGCGCTGTCACCGCGTCCCTGCTTCTGCTGCGGGGGGGGAAAAAACACAACGAAACAAAACAGAGAGAGAGAAGAGCAATTAAAAATAAGGGTGACAAAAAGCCAGTTCCGGACTGTATCTAAAATTCGAGGGAGAGCAAACCCCGAGCAATAAATCTACCCAGCTAGGTAATCCCAGGAAACGGCGCGTTTCAAAATGCATGGCATTGGAGGGGCACAAGCCGGCGCTTCATTTTTAAGCTAAAAAAATTAAATAATGAAACCCTTTTGTTTTTCAATATGCAAATTAAATAACCAAAATCCCAGCTATTTGGAAATGAGGGCGAGCCAAATTAACACGCTGCAAATCTTCGAGAGGAGGCTTTATTTACTAACCCGCCCCAGCCACGTGTGGTAAACTTCTGCGGGTGCAAGGCGGCCCGGCATCTCTCCTCTTTGCACACAGAAGTCAATAGATCAGAAATCCAAATTAACTCCCAGCCTATTTTCCATACACCCAGACACCTTTTTTTTTTTTTTAATTTCTTGGTTATATTGAATTGTGGTGTTTGCAGCCTCATTAAATCCATTCCAAGACAAAAGAATAAAAGACTGGGGGGAGGGAGGGGACAGGAGAGGAGGGGGAAGAGGAGAGGGAATGGGGGGGGGGGAAGAACAGATAAAGAAAACAAATAAAGCCCTTTAACTAGATCTTCACATAAATGTCACAGTTTCTCAGCATTTACGATTTGCCTGTTTAGCATAAAAACACTTAAGGACAAGATTGAAGGCTTTCCGAGAGATCTGGACAGAAGTCAAAGCTATCACTCGGAGGTAAAAAAAGCAAAACAAACAAAACCCCAAAACAAACAACTAAAAAAAAGAGAGGATGGCGGGGTGGGGGCTGGAGGTGGAGGAAAACAAGTGCTCTTCCAAATAATGCTAAAGAAAAGTGAATTTCATTGTAATTCATAGGCTTGTTCCAAATACCAAGAGAGAAAGAGAGAAGAATAGAAGCGCACAGATGCCCCGACGAAGGGAGAACAGCTCTGCTCCCATTGTTGTGGAGTTAAACAGTGGAAGGGAGGGTTAACCTAATCCATCAAATTGTCTGGAAATTGTGAAGAAAATTCAAAAACCATATGGTCTCCAAGCGCTCGCCTTCTCTCTGCTGCGGAGGGGCACGCTTGTTTCAGCATGGCGAACCGCAGGAGGCTGTATATGCTCCATTGTCGCTTGTCACTTCAGAGAAGAGGGCTCATTTGTCCCCAGTTTTCATGCTTTACGCTAAAAATTACAACCCCATCCATTCTCAAAGAGGAGAAAGATTTATTTAGCCTCGGAGAAACTGGACCAAAAAAAAAAAAATCCAACCCACAAACCAACCCTGTCTTATGTGGACACTTTTCCGCCGATCTCTGCCACTGTATACCAGATTTGTCTTTCTCACATAAATTTTGCAAAGAATAGAGAGAAACACACGTTGCTCGACTCCAAAGGCAGGTCACGCTGCCAAGAGAAAACACATTCAGCAGAGCCTTAATTTTGGCGGAGAAAAAAAGAAGGAAAAAAAAAAAAAAGGAAGAAAAGGAGGGGGTGAGAGAAAAAAAGGAAAGGGAGGAAATGAAACATTTTGCATCCTCGTATCGCCACAGCAGCGCTTTTGCCCGGGAGCGGGAGGTCTGGCCCGCCGGGCGGAGGGCAGCTCCCCCCCGCTCCCACATCCCGCTCCTTTTGTCCGAGGCGGTGATAACTCCTTCTCCTCTGCTTGGATCTGTATTTTCTTTCTTTTACTCCCCCTCACCCATCCCACCCCCGCCTTTCCTCTCTAATTCCGGGCTGGAAGTGCCCCGCTGGAGGCGGGAGCGGTGGTGCGGGTGGGGGGTGCCGGTGGCCCCGCTCCCGCCGCTACCGCGCACCCCCCGCGCTCGGGCAGCGCTCCCGCGCCGCCCGCCTTCGCGATCCGCCGGGCTCTCCCCCTGCGAACGTCCACCTGGCATTAACCTTTTTTTTTTTAAAAAAAAAACACCCAACCTAAATAAAGTTCTTGCTTGTGTGCTCCTTCCCTGTCACTTTCCTCACAGATCCTGCGGTTAAAGTAACTTTAAATGCAACTGGGATGGGAGATCCCGGGTGCGGGGGAAGCCTGTCGTAGCCTCGGACCAGCAGAGCGTTTTTTCGTTCACAAAGAAGGACGTTAAAAGTATATTAAAATGGTAAAGATTTTATTGTATCGGAAAAAAGAGCTATCTGTACAATTCTAAGAGACAGTAAATAAAGCGACATTGTCCCTATCGGAACTTAAATAGCAGGCCTTTTAAAATTTGTACAATTCAAACAAAAACAGGTCTTAAATCTGTACATTTCTTTTAATTTATAGTGTAATATTTAAATGCTTTGATCTTGGGATTTGTCCTTTTTTATTTCCGTAGCATGCAAAAATTCTAAAAAGAGTAAAAAATAATTCTAGGATTTTTTTTATTTTCTTTTTTTTTGTTACCACCTTCATATCAAAAATACGAAAGGCAGCTTTTCAATAAAAGCACAACAATAGCAGAAAATGGTAAAAATAGCTTTTAATTGGTAAAATGAGGCAGAAATTGCATTGGAGACAAACCTCTATGCTCTAGGAAAAAAAGAAAGTATATATTTTTCAACTTGCATTATAACCCATCCCCAAGTTCCCAAGATTGCGAAAGAAAAAAAATATTTTTAAAAGGAAAAAAAAATACTTCGTGCACATCTGAAACATGCAAGGAAAGGAAAGTGGCTAATTTTTGCTGTTGCCCTTTTAAGTCTAACTTAAATCTTCTCTAAAGTGGTTCGTTTCGGAAGTCTTTGAAAACAACTGCCTACCCAAACATCTGTTGGAAGCCGAGTTTATTCCAAGGTTACGCGTCTCCCTCATAGATAAAATAACCGTCATTGATAGCTATTAAAAAAAATAATCAAAACCTCAAAAAGAAGGGGGAAGGAAAAAAAATCCAATATATACGTTTAAATATTTATACAGAAGCCGTCCGTAATTGCACCATTCCGAAGATGTGACAGGCGGAGGGATATCGAGTCTACCCTAAATTAATTTTTTGTGTGTGTGTGTGTGTGGTGGGTTTCTATTGCTTATTGCTCCGAGCGAGGGGCAGCAGCCGCCTCGCCGCGCTGCCGGGGCCGGGATGGGGGCCGGGGGTACCGGTTTGGAGCTGTCGGGGTGGGGGGTGGGGGAGAGGGACGGGGAGGGGGTGGGGGGCCGCCGGCCGCCCCTCAGTCATCCACGTCGATCTCCACGTCCTCCTCCTCCTCCTCCTCCTCCTCGCTGTCCCGGCGGCTGCGGGGCCGCTCCGTGGGGGGCGAGGCGGGGCGGGGCGGCGGCGGGGCGCCGGGCTCCCGGGCGGCGGCGGGGGGCGGCGGCGAGGACCCGGGCCGCGCCTTGCCCCTTCCCTCGGCGCTGGGCTCCAGCTCGGCCAAGGCCACGATGTCCACGGCGGGGTTGGGGCCCAGCTTTTTGGCCGATTCCACGTCGGCCTTCATCTCCTCCAGGTCTCGCTTGAGCTTGGCGCGGCGGTTCTGGAACCAGGTGATGACCTGGGCGTTGGTGAGCCCCAGCTGCTGGGCGATCTGGTCCCGGTCCGCCGGTGACAGGTATTTTTGGTAGAGGAACCGCTTCTCCAGCTCGTAGATCTGGTGGTTGGTGAAGGCCGTCCGCGACTTTCGACGCTTCTTCGGCGTTTGCCGCTGCCCGAAGATCGTCATCCCGTCCCTGCCTGCCGACGAGCCGCCAGATTGTCGCCGCTTTCCCCACGTCCCCCGTCCCCACGCCCCAGCCCCCAGCCCCCCCGCCCCTGCCTCGTCGGTGTCGGGGGAGAGCGGGGCAGAGCCGCTGCTCCTGCACCCCGAGGGCCGCGGGGGGAGGATGCCGCCGGGTACCGGCCGCCCAGGGACCCCCCCATCCCACCCCGTGCGGCACCCCGGGAGATGGGGGGGGGGCGGGGAGGGGGGGGGGCAGGAAAACAAGGCCGTGGGGAGGAGCGGGGCACCCACCCGCGGGAGGATCCCCCCACTCTGCGAGGGGCTTACCTTCGGCCGCCTGCAGCACGCTGACTTCCAGCCCCTTGAAGGTCTTGCTGGCCAGCTCTTCCAGGGCGCAGAGGGGCGAGGTCTGGGAGAGCAGCGCCCGGCCGGAGAGGGGCAGCCCGGCCGGGGGGTGCTTCTCGGCGGCGGAGAGGAGGTGGGCCGTTCCGCAGAGGGTGTAACTCCTCCGCACCGAAGGCTTGTTGAGGATGTCCTCGATGCTGAAGGGGGTGAGGGGCTTGTTGGAGTTGGCCGGCGGTGGGAGGTGATCCAAGGGGCTCCGCCGCCGTTCTTCCCCCGAGGAGGGCTTGGGTTCTTCTTTGGAAGTCATGGTGGGGCCGGGCCGCGCGGGGCTGCCTTCCCCACCCGCGACGGGGATGCGCTGCCGCGGGGAGAAGCCCCCGGCGGGACCGCGAGGTGACGGCGGCGGAGACAGCGAGCAAAAGTTGAAGCCCACCTCCAACTCCGGCGGAGGAGCCCCGGGTCCTCCCGGGGAAAGCCACGTCGGGCGGCGGGCAGGGCGGGCAGGGCGGCGGGCTGAGGCCGGGAGCGGAGCTGCCGTCGGTCCCTCGCCGGGAGGTGGTCCTGCTGCACCTCTTGTCCCAGGGTTTTGGGTCGGGGATTTTCCCCCCCCTTCTCTCTCTTCCTCCTCAGTCTCCGTTCGCTCGCTCTCTCCTCTCTTCCTCTTCCCAGCTGCTATTTTAAGAAACACCCCAAATCGCAGCACTTTTCCTACCCTCCCCCCCCCCAAGCGAATACTCCCCCAAAAAATAATAAAAAAAAAGAAGGAAAAAAGAAAAAATTTAAAAAGCAGACTTCGGAGAGGGGGAGAGCAGCCCTCGCACCGAGACCTCGGACCAGGGGGAAAGAGGCGAGAAGAGACGGGGTAATTGACTATTGCTAACAAGTTATTGTTGATTGGGAGGTAATCAATTATCTTCAATGACACTTTTCGCCCTCTCTCTCTCTCTCTCTCGCTCTCTCTCTCTCTGTCCAATGCAGGCTTTTGCAAGTTCGGAGACCCATTAATTAGGAGGCGGTATGGAGGTGGAGCCCAGTTGAATTATAATGCTGAATGCACTTGTCATATTCTGGCCCTGCTATTTGTTTGGACATATATATTTTTAAATTACATTACAAACCAGCCTTTATTGCATCAGGATAATACAGTATAGTGAAAAATAATAATAAGCGAAAACAAAACAAACCGAAAAATATCCGGCGGTATCTTTTTTATTCTTCCTTCCCCCCGAGATTTTTTTTTCTTCTATTTCTCCCTCCTGTTAATTTCGGCTACTAGTTTATTTAAAATGTCTCTCTCCGGCTTTATCCAGAGCCGTTTGATTTTTTTAATGAGGGGAAGAAGGTGAGAGCCTGGTTCCAGGTAAGGCAGACCTTTCCTTTCCAATAAAATACGATGGTTTCCGCCGAATTTGTCGTGCTCCTCTTTCCCAGCGCCCTGGGCCGGAGCGGGCTGCGGGGGCCGGGGCGGGGGCAGCCCGGCGGCCGGGCAGGACCCCCCCGGGAGGGTGCCGGTACCGGGAGAGCCCGCGGAGGGGCTGTGCGGCGGGGCGCGGGCCGGGATCGCTGCCGGGATGTCGGCGGCTTCTTCGCCTTCGTAGGCGCCGGGGGCGGCGGGTGATGCTGGCCGGGGGCAGCGCGAGGAGAAGGGGCAGGCTGCGGCCGCGCTCCGCCGCCCCGCACAGCGCTGTGTCGGGGCCGGGGAGGGCCGGTTTCCAGCCCGAGGCCTTTTGCTGCGAGCCTACGGACGGCTCTGAGGGAGGGGAGCAGCGGCGGCGGGGCTTGCTGTGCCCCCCGCCCTCGGGAGACAACTGGCCTGGCCCGGCGCGGCTGTCCGTGGGAGCCAAAACTGCTCCTTATTATTATTTTCACTCGGGCCGCCCGCCCGCTTCTGCCTCGCCGCTCCGCAGCGCCGGAGACAAAGCCTGGGGCCGGGGGTAAGCGCCTGGCCCCCTCTCTGGGCGGGGAGCGCCCCGCGGGGCGCGGGGCCGCGGACCCGGGCCGGGGCTGGACGGGGCGGGCGGCGGCCGCCGGGCGCATCGCGGGGCAGCGGGGCGGGAGGAGAGGCCGGGGCCGGATCCGGCTCTAACTTTTCCTCCTCACCTTGACGGGCAGGAGGAGGGCGGCTGGCAGCTCCCAGGCCGCTAGGTACCAAACAAGCACAAAAGAAGCAAATGGCTCCTCTCCTTAAAGCGCCCTCTTCCCATTTTTTATAGCTCTCTGGGAGTCTCTTTATGCAGTGACCTATTTTTAAAGGCCTATATTGGGTTATTCATCATATCAAATACTGCGAGGAGCTGGGGGGGAGCTGGTCGGGGGGAGCGAATTACACTGATTCTAAATCGCCCAGCTTCTTTGCTTTGCTAGGTGGATTATTTGCTTCGCTTTGCTTGGGTTTTATGAAGTGATTTAAACATATTTTAACCAATTAGAGACTTTCCTCCTCTCCCTTGTGTCCCCTCGCATTATTTTCCAGCGTGGCGTTTTATGTCAGGATCCGGGTTTTATTGAGAACTCAGCCGGGGATGCTGGTGTTATAATTACAGAAATAAGATTAAAAAAAAAAAAAAAGAAAAGAAAAAAAAAAGGGCGGGGGAGAGAGAAAGAAAAATAGTCTCGTTCCTGGGTGAGAGTTCGGGCGGGCTGGCGACGTTAGGGATGTGCCGAGGCGCCGCCGGCTCCAGGCTGCAGCCCGGCCCGTCTCCCCCGCGCAGCGGAGACCTGGGGTGCAACTTGCGCCCGCACCCCGAGCGCAGCCCGCTCCGCTCAGGGCAGGGGCAGACCTGCCTGCGCTAGACATATTGAAGCCCCTCAAACCGTTCCGGATCCCCGGCTGTCCCTCCGGCCCGCATCTCCCCTGCCCTGCCTGCGCGGGGGGACAGGGCTTTAGCACCCCGCTTTTTTTTGGCTCCCTTGTCGGGGCAGAGCCCGCGGGGGCGGGCAGCAGCCTCAGGACGGGCTCCTCGCCACGGGGGGACCCTTATTCGTTTGCCTCGGCCGCTGCTGGCAGGGGATAGCCGGGTTCATGCTCTGCATGAGTAGCTCAGCCCGGTGGCTCCAGGCCTGCCGCCTGCCCTTGTGCCCAGTGTCCCCCCCCAAATAAGCACCTCATTGAGAGAAGGGGTGGCTGAGAGGGAAGGGAACAGGTTCCGACCCCCCTCCCTGACCCCCCCGGCGCTCTCTGGCTGTCCCGGCGGGGTCCGACCGACCCCTCTCCGCGGTGCTCCCGGCTGCTCGGTGGCGCCTGTCGTGGGTTTGGTTTTGTTTTCCCTGCGCTCACTTTGCCTTTGCAACGGCTGCAACTCGCCCCTCGCAAACGACTCCCTCTCTGCCCTCCGGGGGTGGCCAAAAACCAGAGGAGGGGCAGGCTGGGTTGCCCCCGCCCCGACTGAGGGGAAGAGCTCAGCATCCCCCTTCAGCACCCTTCGAAATTTAATTATTTTGGGTTTTGGGTTTTTTTGTTCGTTTGTTTTTGGCAGCCCGCTTGGCACCCAGCCCCGAATTAGGGACCCTCTGTGTCCCGCGGCAGGTCCCATCGCATCTCCTGGTCCTCGGAGGGTTCCGGGGAGCAAGGGGGCCCCGGGGACAGCCGGGTGCCTCGTCTGGCCTCTGCCACGGAACTTCGCATCCCACCGGACTCTCTTGCCCGTCACGCCGGGAGGCAGCTGCGGGTCGTGACTCCCGGTTTTGGGGTCGTTTGGGGAAAAACACCCTCATCCGCAGCGCTTCAACCGCGCCCCCCCCCGTTCTGAGCGGGGACCTGGCACTGATCCCCTCCTGGTGCAGGCAGGAAAAGTTTGGGTCGGGTCCCCGGCCGAGAGGCAGGTAGGGGAGCAGCGCTGGAGGGACCGGCGGCCCCGGCTGTACCCGGGGATGGATGAGGCCCCCCCCCGAGCCGTCAGGGAAGTGTCGCTCCGCGCCCTTGCCCTTCACCGGGGAAGAAAAGCAAGGGAAGCAGCGGCCTTTCCTCCTCCACGAAGCAGAAAACTACCGCTGAATCTGAAACTACTCAGGGGGTAACAAAAAATCCCTCTGGCTACGAGTAGCATCTTTGGAGGCGTCTCCCCTTGCCGCCCCCCTCGCCGTGTTCGGGGGTGCCGGCGTGGCTGCCCCCTCCCCGGGAGCCGTCCGGCACGGCAGGCAGGCAGGGCGCGCCGGGGCTGCCCGCTTTGGCTGTGCGCGGCCCACTTTTGTCCAGGAAAATGTCACAGGAATATAATTAAAGCAGGCGGCATAAATCATTCAAGTGTTGATCACCAAAGTAACTGCGTACAAATGACACCTCCTTTCCCAGCATAGCTGAGCCGTGCATGGCTCCCAGTTATGACTGCCTAGTTTAAGTGGTCTAAACGCGTTACCGCTCCCTGTTAGCAGCGCGGAGAGGAGCAAACCCCCGTGCTCTCTAGCTGATAGCGAGAGGTCCTGGCACAGCATCCCGCACGGGGCCGGGGGGGCGAGTCGGGAACCTGGGAAATAACTATTATTTTTGTCTTTAAGCACCCCCCAAGTTTGGGGCTGCGAGGGCCGAGAGGCGGAGAGAGCCCGGTGGGACCCGCCGTGGAGCCCGGAGGAGGGAGCCCGCCGCGGTCCCTGTCCCAGCTCTCTCTTGCAAAACTGCCGGTAAAATATACCCACAGGTGTCCCTTGTCCCCGCCGGGCACTGCTCGTCGTCGCTCCCCTTGGAAAACAACCGCCCCCGGCTGGGCGCCCGCCAGCTCCCGGCTTTGCTGGGGAGGGGGCGTCGGGGGGCCGGGGGGCACAGCGGAGCCGGAGGGAAGCTCCCCGACCGAGCCCATCTCTGGAGGTCGTTTTTCCGCGATTCCCCGCTTCTTCCTCCCCTCGCAACCAGCTCCCTGCGGGGGAAAAAGCTCCGTTGCACCAAAAATAAACCTGATCCAAGTGCCCGCACCCGGCCGGGGAGCTGAGGCCAGGGGCAGCGCGCCCGGCCCGGCCCGGCTGGAGCGCACCGGCCCCGCCAAGCCCCGGCCTTTCCCGGCGGAGAAACGCGGAGAAGCCGCCGCTCCCTCGGGGGTCTCCGCTGCGGGGATGGGACTTGCGCGGGGCCGGGCAGGGACGGAATCGGCCACTCCAGAAGCCCTGCCCGAAGCGGGGTACGGGGAGCGCTGCCCCTCGGGCGGGCGGGCCGGGCAGCGCCCGCCTCTCCGCCTTTCCCCGGGGCTTTTTCGTTTGCAAACGAACTCCCGGGGCGACCCAGCGGCGTCGGGGCCGGCGGAGCTGCAGTGTGCGGGAAACCCCTGGCCGCACCCGGGGCCGGCTGGTTTCCCCTGCAAAAGCCCTCGGGGAGCGGGGTTGGGCACGGCGGTGCCCGGGCCGCCCCCCGCCGCCCTGCCGCAGGGCGCGGAGCGAGGGATGAACCCAAACGGGAGCGAACCCCCGTGCCGCTGTAAGCCGGGATGCTCCGGGCGGGGTGCAAGGAAAATAGGGGAGCCCGCCTCCGCCGCAACCCTTGTAAAGCACAAATTAAAAGTAACTCCCCGGGTGGATTGACTCCTCCGGCCGCCTCATCGCCTTGAGCGGGGCCGCGTGGAGCGCTTCCCACGGCGGGGGACAACCACGGGGGTGCCCCTAATACCAAATGTTGGGGGCCGGCACATACCCTCTCCTCCTCAGCACGGTCGGGGTCCCTCCGAACCGTCACGTCTGGTGGGCTTTTGGCGTTGCCCCGGGATTTGGGGGGGGCTGGAGAGCTGCTTTGCGCTGCGGGCCCCCCAGCCAGACCCCCGGTTTCCCCCCGGGGGGTGGGACAGGGTCCTCCTGCAGCCGTCGCAGGGGTTCCTGAGTGAGAAAGGCGCATACGAACATTTGAACGTATTTTTATTCTTTTAATTTCTAGTCCAAGAAACCCAGTTGGATGCAGGCTCCCCGGGAAGAACAGCCGGGAAGTGCTCGTCCCGGCTCCAGGCAAGGCGACAACCTGATTTTTACTACTACTACTATTATTATTATTAAAAAAAATTAAATACTTTGATAAATGCAATCTGCAGGGCAGGGAGGTGGGTCGGAGCCGGCCGAGGGCATTTCAGGCCTCCCGGCCTTGCCAGGCTCTGTGGGCGGCAGAGATTTAGCAGCTCTCGGGCCGTCCCTGCCCCGTCCCAGCCCGGGAGAGCCGAGGCAGGCGGGCAGGGCCGGCAGAGGCGCTCAGCGCAGCCCCGACCCTCTGCGCACCCCTTGGCTGCTCCCTGGGTCACGTTCGTTTTGGGATGGAGCGCAGCCACAGCCTTCTCTCTCCAGTCCCCCTTGGCTCAAGGGAGGAGGCTGGAGGGGGGAACCGGTGCTCCGCAGGCGCGGAGCTCGCCCCGAGACCAGCGGATGGGCGCAGGGCAGGCGGGGGCAGGCAGCACCCAGTCCGCGCAGCTGCGCCCGCAGGCGGCTGGAAATAGCGCGCAGCGCTGGTTTGCACTGTCACCTCCGGGCCCCGCGGGGCTGGGCGGGGGGTGTCGAGTGCCTGGGTGATGCCCACCTCGGCCCAGGCCCAGGGGCTCTCTCGGTTCCCCGAGGAGAGAAGCGAGGCGGGGCTGCCCGCGGGACGCCCCCCTGCCCCGACACTCTACTCTGGGCTCGAGGCTCGACAAAACTTTGTTGGACGGGGCGGGGGCTGGGGGTGGGCGACGCTACAGTCACCCAGGGCTGTGACAGCCGAGCAGCGCTGGCTCCTCCGAGACCTGTAATATCTTTGCCGCTCCCGGCACGCGTGAATAATTCACCAGGCTGCCAAATGCAAGTAACGTTTGTGGCAGCTATGAAGGAGCCAGGGAGGCGAGGGCTCATTTTTGGGGGGCAGGAGGAGGTGTGGGGAATCAATTGAAACTTAATAAAGGGAGTGGGGGGGAGAATGGCGGAAATAAGCCAGGCAACTTCTTCTAATAACAACTTGGTGTTAATAATTCAGGAGCAGTCATTGGATTATAGCACAATATCCGAAGTACGTGTTGCCGGCACAGTGCGGGTGGATAATGTAATCGGAGCTCATTTTGCCTTCCAATAAATTACAGCAGCAAAAGTTTCCTGTTAAAGCAGTTATTTGTATTTCTTTTCTGAAGGTGATTCCCCTCCCTCCTCCCCTTCCAACAACTGCAGTAAGAAAATTAATTAAAAACTAATATTTCCACCCTTTGCAAAAGCAGCACTGAGATGCGAAACCAGAGTCTGACTGTGATCTCTTTCAACTTTGAGTGCTGTGAGGCTGCTTCTTCCTACCTCTCACTTCTTTCTTTCAGTACCCCTGTTCTTCCATCCCTTCAGTTTTGCATCCTACCCCATCTGACCTTGCGGGATCTCTCAAGCTCAGAGAAGCGCTGCTGGAAAGAAAGATGCCCTTAAAATCCATCCCTTCATGTTAAGGCTTGCTGTGTTTGTTCCTCTTGTCCCTCTCAGGTCCTGTTATGAAGGGGCAGCAGCTAGACGTAGGGTCAAACAGCAGTTCACTTGCCTTTCAACTCACAGGTGAGGTGAGTTTGCAAGGTGCTAGATGCCTCTTGTTCTTTTCCTTCCAAACTACAGCATCACTTAGCAGCAGACACATCCTCCCAGACCAAGCCAGGGTATTGCAGCTTTCCTCTTCTCTATTCCTGTTTCTCTCACCAAAGTCCAGGCTATACTCTTGCACGCTTGTGGCCTCCATCCATGGCAGGCGTTCACAAGATGATTCTCAAACCTCTCCCAGACCCTGCTGCTGGACACAGGGCTCCCCTGCACCGCTCTCCAGTGCCAAGCTGCTCTTTGCATCCTGCCTGGGGCCTGTCTCAGACCTGCCTTGAAAAGTGACCTTTCCCTAACAGCTTGGCCATGGCCAGCAGACACCTCTGTTTATTTTATTCTGCTTTCTGCCCCAGGAACCTTAGACACATTCCTTGGATGGTCTTGGATCAGGCATGGCTCTTTTTATGGGTACTTTTTAGCATCCTGTAATGGTGGCTGGCATTTCCCTTCCTGCGTAATAGCTGCTGTCAGCTTACAGCATTTCTGTACCGATCGCTGTCGGATCAGGCTGTCTCCCTGTCTCCAGCACTGCATGGCAGTACGATGGAGAGAGAGAGAAGAGCTTCCTACAGGAGGCTGGGGTGAAAAAAAATCTTTCCTGTTAGGCATTTCCCTAATTCCCTCTCTTCAGGAAATGATTCAGACTCTGAGGTTAAATATCAGGACAAAAATGCCGTATCTTTAGTGATTCCACCTCTGAGCATCCTGGTCCACCTCCCTTCTCTGTTTTGTTTTGTTTCTGACATCTTGTGATGCCAAATTCCCACGTTCTCTTGCCTGGCACCCAGGGCTCTTTTCCAGCTGATGTATGATCGCTTGTGATGGTGGAACTCTCCTGCCTGGGCCTTTTTCCTGGGCACTGAGTAAAGCATGTGTAGTGAACAGCCTCAAGGTTTCTCCCATTTTTCTGCTTGAAATCTCCTCGGGGTCTATTTAGTTCTGCTGCTTTTTACAGGTGTGGAAAGCGGGTCTTTGCTAATGCCAAGTAAGCAGCAACACGTGGGTCTGGATTCTGCTCGCACATGACAAAACCAGTCAGGTTCTCTGCATCTGCCATCAGCAGTGTTAAAACTTAATAAGAACCTACCAGCGTTCCTGGGTAAGGGGTGAGCAAGGCCTGGAAAGGGGAGTATCAACGCCACAAACAGCAGCAGCAGTAATGCGGCCTGGGGCGTGCAAAGGGGCCGGCCGGAGCGGGCATCCCTCGCCCTCGGGAAAGGCTGCGGCTGGCTGGGCAGGCCGGCGGCGAGCCAGGATGCCAGCCTTGCGGGCCAGGTAGGAGCGGCAGGGGGGTCCCCGGGGGTCCCGGGCATGGCCGCTAGGGGGAGGGCGCCGAACGCGCCGGCCGCGCAGCCGCTGCCCCGCCGCGCTCCGGGCGAGGGGACCCCGGGGCTCACTGCTCCCCGACGGGGGACAGCAGCTGTGGAGGGGCTAGTTCGGCCTGAGCCAAGCCACAGGATAACTTTGCAGGAGGGGCCCCTCGCCTGCGCTTTAAAACCTGTGATTTTCTGCTTGGAAAGCTGTGTACCTGTTCCTGCAGCTGCTTGTAGTCTCAGCAAAGAAACGGTGTTAAAAGTCTCCTGTGCCCTGCAAACCTCCCGCCAAACTCCAGATGGTCCCTTATTATAGCTACCGAGCGTCCAAGAGCCTCGGAGTACATGGGCTCCAGGACAGGGTAGAAAAGCGATTCCAGTTTCCCAAGGTTAAAGACTCGTTAACTGGTAAGGCAAGGCAAAAATGATGAAAGGTATGGTTTTTTGAGATGTATACAGATCCGTAAATGGTGACCTCATTACATACAGGGGATGCAGGCAGAGGGTAAAGAGGAGCGAAGTCCATCAGTGGGAGAAGGAGCACCCACGCACCCTGTGGCTACAGAGCAGTTGCAATGCCGCGGGTGCACGGCTGCTCTGCTCTTTGCCCTTTTGCCCTGTGCATGTGTGCAATCTGCGGACCCACTGGCTCAGCATTGCGGAGCTGGGCACGTAGTGCTGCAGGAACATGACCTTTTGCTCTGGAGATGGCAAGAGCTTTGTGCTGGCAGCAGAACAACATACCCAGTACAAATAGAATCACTCTGATAATAAATCACCATCCATAATAAGAAGACATCGTTAATAATAAGTCATCCAGGGGCCTCTTGAGACCAGCGTACAACTTACTGTAAAAATAGATAGGAAACATGGTGTGATCATTACAAGCAAGATAACAAATAAAAGAGAAAATGACTTTTATAGGCATTTAGCTCTTTTTTTCCTTCCCCCTGCTTCCAGCCAGTTCTGTTATCAGTCAGGATGGCTGTGATTTAAGCTCGGTCACAAACCCAGGCTGGATTTTGCAGATGCGAAGCCCTGGGTTCACAGCACCTGTGAGCTGGCTAGATTGTTACCTGCAGAGGAGCTGCCTGGCAAAAATCCTTCCCTCTGCTCACAGTGTGATCCCTTAGTTATCCTGATTTCTCCAAAGGTCCTTGATACAGGCAAGTGCTCCCTGGTTACGACATACAGAAGCCAGCTGAGGTCTTGCCCATAGATGTCAGCTTTTTCTCTGCCTCCTCGGTTGGCAGGGTTTGTTGCCCGGCTCCCATGGTTTTGTGTCGGCTCAGCTGACAGGGTGACTGGACTTCAGAAACCGGAGAATAGCGAGGGGCAAACACATGGCAAAACCTGAGATTTGAAACTAATGAATTTTTCACATTGGGAACTTGCCAGATCTGTGGATGTTTTCACACATAAACTGGGCTGGCATCGGAAGACTTGTGCAAATTGCTCTGTGCACAGAAGCTGGCGGAGTCTGACACATTTAAGGACAAATTTGCAAGTTGTGCCTTGCACCGTTTTGTCAGCCCTGAAACAGATCTGCTTGGGATATCAGTGCTGCTTTCTTGCAGCAAAGGGGAAAGAGGTTAGGGCTGTTCAAATCTTTCTTGGTTTCTCCCCTTGTTTGCGTTTGCCAGGCAAACAATAGCAGATGTTATATAGTCAGTTCAGTTCGCTACTAGTCCCATTATGTTCTATTTATGTTTCACTTTATTGGTTTTTTTTTTTTATTTTCCTATTATTGTTTCACTCTGGGGGAGGCAGAGGATATAATATATTCATCTTTATTATACAAAATCTGTGTGAAGCATTTAATAAAATGCTGTTTCCACACAGCTAGGAATATTACTGTTAGCTATTCTTAAGTTAATGCTCCTATTAAAAAATGTTTGATGGCTGCAGTGACTGGAACTTGTGTGGACAAAAAGCATACGCACCACTAAATAAGGCACTCATGGCAATTCAGAGATTTCCTGATGCCTCGTGGAAAACTTCTGTTTAGCCAGATTTCTGCTTACTTAGCATATTTCCAGCATTGTTCCTCCCCGGTTTTATTATTAGTTATATTTGAATGGAAAATAAGTTTTGCATTTTCTCCCCAAAACTTTCCCTTGGTATTGGAGGGATCAAATCTGGCCCCCATCCCCAAGTGTCTTTCCCAGGTGGGAGTTTCAGTAGAGGTAGATACAAAGGTGATTGGGGCAAGAAACTGATAGGAATGCAGTCACAATTTCTGTCTGAACCAGGACTTGCTAGTGTCAAGTCCATGATGCTCTCTTGCCCCAAAGCTGCTGATTCAGTCCCAAAAATGCCTGCATGAGGTAAGCTGGGCTTGTTCCGCTTAACAAGCTTGTGGATGGGGGTAGCGAGTTTATACTTGCTCATGGAGATGGAGCAGGGCAGCATCTGAGACCTGCATGCCACGGGCACCTGGCTGTGCCACGAATGGGAGTGGTTCTCCATGGACCAGGAGCACAGGAGATGGTGTTGCTTCTGGGGTTTCTGAGGGGAGCAGTGGTGAAAAGTCAACATTATTGCATCAGGTGAGAGGAGATGAATGATGGAAAGAATCTATTCCTGAGAAACAAAAAGATATTTTCAGATGAAGGTCTTTCCCTAATTGATAACTTTCCAGGAAAGACACAGACTTCCACGCCCAACACAACACTGACCCAGAGCTGCTGATGCGTTTGGTTTTAGACCCAGAGCTCAGTCAAACACACAGCTTAACACCATGCTTTGCCCTGGCGCAGGCAGGGGTATGGCATGCAGATCTAGGTTCACGAACCCTCTCAGAACCAGAGGCTTTATCCCTGCCTGTCTCCTTTGAAGAGCAACGAGGCAGTTCAGTGACGTGAGCGCTACATGTTTGCAGGAGCGCTAATGGCAGTCAGCCTGGCACTGATCTATACTGTCACCCTATACAAGAGGCTGAGGAAGGCCATATCATGTCTAACAAAGGTCTGCCTAAACCTGGATCCTGACTCTGCTGCTGGCTGGTGATGGATGTCCTGAGAGTGCAAAGACCCAATTATGTAGTATGTTATTATCACTATAGTGTTGCACTGTATTATTATAATACAAACATTAGCAAGTATATGGCATGTTTCCCTGGGATACTTTCCCAGCCCCTGGAAGTTTGTGGTTCAGAGTCCTGAGCTAGGAGTGATACCTTTGTGTTTTATAGCCCCAGATAGATTGCTCTTCCATGAACGTGTCTAACCACTTGTTCAACCCATATAATCTTTTGGCATCTGCGATATCCCGGGGCAATAAGTTTCATGGCTGATCTACAAGCTATGTAGATAAGATCTTCCTTTCATTTGTTATGAATCTGTCACCTGATAACTCCATGTCCGCTTGCACTTGTTCAGGAAGAGGCAACGCACAGTTAATCCCTGCTCACCCACTCCTCAGCCTGTCTGACAGCACAGACATCCGTAGTCCTTGGTAAAGCCTGTCAGCCTGGAAACACGGAGCTGACTGTGGAAGAGGTGCCTCTCTTATCATCCAGGACTGGGCAGCTGATGGAGAAGACCAAGGAAAACCAAGATGCACCTCAGAGAGAGAATGGCATTCATGGACAGTGGGGAGGTCTGTGGTGTCCCAGGTTGGGCAAACACCTGGGGAAGGTGTTGGGTCACCAGGATGAACTAGGGAAGATGCCTGGCTGGTGCATGTGGTTGGCTGGTGTATGAGGAAAGATGGCTGTGAACATGAAAGGTTGGCTACTGGGGCTGCAGTGGTGGAACAGAAACAGTGGGGCAGGGAGCTCATCCCAGCTCGCCAAAAGCTCCAAAGTTTCCTGAGGGTAAAGTAGGCCAGGAACTTGAGGCTCGCACATACTTTCTTGGGATGGACCTAAGTCAGGCATCGATGCATTGAACAAAGGTGGAGAGCATCCACTGGCAGCACCCTGGGCAGCGTTGCCAGCATAATAGACCGTCCTTAGTCTGGCCCCGTCATGCGCTGCAATCGTCTGGGTTTGCTCCTTTGCCCACCCAGATTTTTTGTGTCTTTGCATAGCCCACATTCTCAGGGCCAGGAGGGCTTTGCAGATGTGAAAGGAAACATCCAAGGAATTTGGATGCAGATGAAACATCCAAGGGACTTTTGGGCCCTGCTATGAAACCGTCCTCCCTTGGGAATGGTAAGGGTTGTAGCAGAACTGTAAGGACAAGCATCCTCAGCCTCCACAGGGTTTTTCTTGGTCTCTCTAAACAAGGCACCCTGTCTGTCGCATAGCGAGAGGAGCTGGGGGAGGATATGCCTGCTGTCACAGCAGTCATTTCATGACATTGCATTCTCCAGACAAGAGCACCTGTGAGACAGAGAGAGCTCGGTAAGCTCCGGAAAGTGGAAATGTTTTACAAAAGCACTGTAAACATCTGCTGAGAGGTACCTGGGAACGTGACTATGAGAGAGAATGAGGAGGTGCAGTGGAGAGGGAGAACAGGTCTTTGAAACAGGTTCAACCCCCCAGCCCTGTGGGGGTGATGTGAAAGGCTTGATGGCACTGTGGGGAACACCAACCCTGCCAGGCTGGGGTGGAAGCCCCTGGAGAGACTTCCTGAGGCTTTTTCAATGTGGTAAGAGTGAGGAAAAAGCCAGATTTACTTGAAATACTTCATTTTAATTGCAGAAGGCTGCCTGCAGTCTCCCTGCCGCCTCGCTGGGATGCGTTTCTGTCTCAGTCATATGTTTGCAACTTGTGGACTGGTGAATGGTGCCAGTGATATGCAGGGGCTGAAATATCCTTGATGCAGATGTATCACTCTAAACAGTCCTCGAGCACTTAAACCTTAGGGCTGCCCATTGCCTGTCTGGGCAGACTCCTTGGGTCATCCAGTCTTATTGAGTCACTGGATTTTTGCAAATTTTTAATGTTTCACTCAAAACCTTGAGGGCAGTTCAGCTTGCATATTGGAGTTTTCTCACCTGAGCTTTGTGGTGACAGAGGTACCTTTGAAGATGAGCAGATGTTGTGGTGGACAAACCACCCAGGGCAAGAGACAAGGATAAAACAGACTTTTTTTTTTTTTTTTTTTTATTTGTTTAAGCATTCTCTCATGAACCTGCTTCCCAGTTTTTTTGGCTGCTTGGTGTTGACAGCACTGAAATGGAGCATGGGTTTCCTGCCAGGATCCACAATTCTAGTGATTTTCCAAAATCCCTCAGCCTCCAGAAGCCATTAAACAAAATCACTTTCTTCCCTGCAACCTCCCATTACAGTTCCTGATCTGATGATCTGCACTGCTGTAATGCGCAACCCTCGAGGCTGTATCCTGAGGGGCACCTCCCAAATCTCGGGTGTATGCTGAGAACCTCGAAAATGAACCATAGGCTCAGCTGTCAACTGCCTCCGGCTGTATCTGCTCCCACGGTTCTTCAGCCTTGCAGGTTCACTGGCAGGAGGTGAGTGGCACAGGGAAATTTCATCTCTGATGGTCTGTCTATCCTTCTCTCTCAATATAAACCCGTATTTGAGAAAGAAGGACGAAGCTGTATTTCAAGTGCTCCTTGTTGCTGAAGAGTGAACTATGGTGGGAGCAAATCTTGGTGCCCTGGAGGCAGAAATGCCCATGTGGTTTGGAGAGATGCTTAGGGAAGGTGTGGTGCAACTATGTCACCCCAGTCTGGATCTGGAAGAGCTAGTGGAACCCATGTGCTTATCCAGCCCTTCACCCAGTAAGGATAAATCGGTCCTATTGGGATTTGTGAGAAACAGTACCTTCCCCAGCAAGCGAGCAGTGATCTGCAATTGCTTCAGATGGTGAGGAGCCTGAGAAGCAGAGAGGTAACAATGCTGCTTTCCCTCTTGTGCTCTTTCCCCTGCTCTTGGTTGTCTTGAAGGCTCTTATGTTAAAAGCTCCTCCTGGCTGTAATCTCTCAGCTCATTTTCCCATGACCCACACTGGATAATCTTTCTCCATGACCCACCTCCTCGTACCCCAGATCTTAAACCACAACCCTGAGTTAGCCCAACTCAGCCATCTCTACACTACCATATTCCCTTCCATCAGCCCAAAAGCTGCCCAGAAACCAGAGGCAAATCTCCCTTGTGAGGCCTGGGGTGGGAGCTGCCTCAGCCCTGTCCATACTTGTCTCCTGGTGTGGGCTGTACTGGGAGAGGCCATCTTCCCACTGTAAGGCTCTTCCTTCCCTTGGACCCCCAGCTGTGGTGCCTTGGGGTCCCCCATGGAGTAGGGCCCATGTGCCCAGGCCCCACGGGTACCTGGGCTCAGAGGAGGGATGTTGCACTGTCTGCGGGGCCATGAAGAGCAGGAACCGTGGCAGTGGGGGACAGTCCCCACCCCACGCAGAAATAACACTGTGGGGTGTGGAGACAGATGAGGGGATCGGGCAGAACACCATGAGCAGGCAGAGCATCACAGACAGTGCCTTCCTGCTGCACTACCGAGTGGGAACAGCCTCCTCCCATTCCCGCAAAACTTCTCTCCCCCCACAGTGAACCTCCTTCCCTTCCCCTCCCTGTGCCAGCGCCTGGGAACAGCCGTTTGGGCCGATGCAAGTTTGCTGAGCCCCGGCTGCTCGCTGTCTCTCCCACCATTTGCTCCGGGGATGGGTTGCGGCGCCGTGCTCTGCTGTCTGCCTCGATGGCTTTTTAATCCTGTTTCCCTGGTTTCACATGGCAGCAGCCCACGTTTGCCTGTGCAAAGCCTTCCTCTGGATTGCTGGCAGCCGTGCTTCCAAACCCAGCTTGCCGTTTTCCCCAGAGTGGCGGGATTGATTGGCTCCAGCCGGAATGGGCATGGCTCTCCACTGCTTGGACTGAAATGCAACCATCTGTTACACCTCTAGTTAAAAGTACATAAAGTTGAGCATTTGCGTGTAGACAATACCACCCCTGATACGCTTTCCACCGCACATCCCTCTCACGCTTTGGCAGGATCTTGCACCGCGATGGGCCCAGTACAGGCAAAACCGGCACTTTAGCTCTGCTGGAACCAAGCAGCGCGGAGACAGTGGGGGCATAAATCAGTCTTTCCTTTTTTTGCTGCAGCCGGCCGCTGTCGATTTTGCAGTGTGCTGTGCCCCAGGCTAAACCCTGGGGGATCTGCTCCTGCCACCCCCTCCCCAGTGGGCTGAAGCCCTCCCTGTGCTGGCAGCCAGGCTGCCCCATGCCTGCTGTGCCACTGATGCTGGTGGAGATGGCAGTGCATCGCTGCATCTCAGTCAGATGTTCCCATCGAGCGAAGGCACCGAGGATAAAAAGGCAGCAGAGACGCGGAAAGATGGGAGCAGCATATGAGAGAGAGCCTGGAGGGTGGGAGTGTGGAGGCGAGTGTGGCAGATGCATCACCCGCGTGGCCCTGCACCTGCGAAGGCTGGACCTCACCCCTGCCCGCTCACCGCCCCACGCTGCCAGACCGGCCTAGTGCTGCTCATTTGCTGCCGAAACCTCCCCACGCGGCAGCCAGGGAAAGGCAGGGCAGCGGGGGAAAACACAGCTAAGTCCCTCCCTGCCCCTGAAAGCACTGAGCACAGCAAGACCCTGCCACGGCTATAAGGAGATTTCCATAGGCAGATGAATTCTGGCTTCTGCACTATTGCCTCCCAGCTCCCACTCTTCCCCAGCTTTGTGACTCCCCTTCCCTGAATGCTTCGCAGACACTGCTGGGGGAGATGGCTGTTTGCCACGCTGCACCCCAGCAGCAGCTGCTTGTAATCTGCCCATCCTGTCTCCACCTCCCTTCTGTGGCTTTCCATGTCCACCACCAAGTTCACGCTCAGAGATCCACAAAAGCACTTAGAAGCCTCTGACTGAGGCCCTGAACGGGCACAGCATCCAACCTACATTGGGTGGACGTGGGTGGGCAGGGAGAGCTCCAGCACCTGCAGGCTTGGGCAAAGCCTGGGTGTGCAGGTTATTGCTTTTCATGAGGCACCAGATATCCCAGCCCAAACCAGTCCCTGATATTCTTCCTTCTCTCCATGGAGGCTGTGGGCTGCATGCACAAGGCAGGGAGGCAGAGAAGAAATAGAGGCACAGGGGTGGGAAACAACCCTGCCAAGGCCAATGAGCAGATCAGAGGCAAGGAAAGGAATGACGTTCCTCTAGCCCATTTGTATCACTGTATAAATGTACTCTTTGCTTGGCTGTTCACCTTCACCAAACTACATGACTGAATTACTTGAATGGAGTAGCTCCTTTCGGAAAGAATTAGGACAGAAAGAACCCAAATCTCCCAGCCTGTCAAGGCTCACAAATGGGGTGCAGCATGTGACAAGGACTCTCAAAGTGCAGCAGCATTTTCCCATCACTGTCAGCTACTCTCTCTGGAAACGTTGGTCTCTTGGTGCTTTCGCTGGAGCCGTAGCTCAGATGAAGCTAGAAGAACGTCCCCTTTGTGACATTAGCACAAGTGATGTCCCCAGGAGCTGATGGATATTGGGTAGCCAAGCCTTCTCCCAGGTCTCTCCTGGATTACAGAGGGACTGGTGGTGATGTATCACCCATCCCTGACCTTGTTCATCTTTGTGGAGCAGTGGAGGTGGTGGGAGAAGGGGAAGGCTAAACGCATATCCTGGGAGCCAGGGTGGCTCTGAAAGCTGAGAGGAGAGCTGGGGGCTGGGGGAGAAGGAGAGACATTTGAGCTCGACACAGGGACAGCAGATGGATTGGAAGGAGCATAACCTTGTGGCAATGCATGCTCTGGTCCCTGCAGCTGGCATTAAGGGGCAATTATTTTCAGTGTGAAAACTCACTTTCTAACTGGAAAGAGAGCAATCTGATGACACCCCTAGGGTCTGCTGATGTCCATCTCCCTGCCATGGGAGAAGACAACAGCACAAGCCTTGAGCTTTGTTTATCCTTGATGTGTGATCACAGATCACTGTGCCTGAATTCCCTTCCAGACTCTCCGGAGTGCCGGCACATCCAGACCTGCCTAGGACGTGTTTATGCATGCTGAGCTTTGAGGGGTCAGCAGTGCGGTGCAGATGGGTGGGCACAGTTTTGCCATCCACCTCCTTCAAGAGCTCTAGGAAGTGGCATCTCCCTCTTTCAAACTATCCACACCAGAGGGGCTCAGGCCATGTGCCTGGGGTCAGAGCCAGCCCGGCTGGAGGGGGCTGAGGCAAGACCCTGCTACGGTGGGGGCTGGATCCCAGCCTGCCCTCCAGCCCCGGGTCTCTCGCACATGTAAGAGCGTGCACGCCTGAGCTCTGCTTCATTTGGAAAAGAAACTCCTTAAGGCCAGAGGGCTTCTCTGCTGTGAGATGCACTGTGGCAAGACATCAGGGTGTGTGTCAGGCCTGCTTAGAGGTAGCAAGGCAAAGGCTGGGTGCTGTCCTTGCTGTGGGGCACTGGTCACCCATCTGCCGAGGCCACTACTGTGCACGATGCCCTGGTATGAGCCCCCCTTGCATACCAGCAGCACTTGATTCAAATCCGGCAGGCACTCCTCGCAGGATGGAGTCTCGGTTTTACAAATGCAGGCAGCATCAAAGTAACTGTTTCAGGAAAGGCATTTCCCTCCTGCAAGCTTGACACCTCCCTAGCAGGAGGACTATCTCCCAAGCGCTGTGGTGGACAGCCCTGGCATCCTGGCTCTGCCTGTGCCACAGCCTGGGGCATCAGGCATCAGGGCACAGTCAGTGCTGGGCTGTTTGTTGCCTCACTGTGTTCCTCCACCTCTGCTCCCAGCTGCTGGCTGAGCTCAGGGTGTCTGCTCCCCTGGAAGGGGTCCAGCCCACTGAGGTGAGTTAACCCCTATCAGCTTGTGCCATCCATGTCTGGGTGTAAGTGACACCCCTCACTGTGCCAGGTCCTTGACCTGGGAGGAATTGCTTGTGCTGGCAGAGTGCTCCGGGCTGCACGGGCCACCCGACTGTGGGGGCAATCTGCCGCAGAGGGAGCCCATGGCACAGCCTGGTGCCAGGGAGGAGGGAATTCTTTGATCATCCCCCGCCGATGAGGCCACATGATACTTGCAAAGTCCACACAATACCCATGAGGTCCACATGATACTTGTGAGATCCACATGATCCACCTGCCCCATGAGAGATGGGCACTTCTGGGTGATGATGCTGGAGCAAAGCACCCTCCAAGCTAGCTACTTCCAGGGTGTGACATGGTCCTGACTTGGTTCCCTGTGCTGAGATCGATGCTCACTAGTACACCCCACCACGCCAGAGCATGTGAACATAATGCTGGTTTGGGTGAGCACCCTAACTCACATCAGGGCTGTTCTGGGAGTCTACACGCCACCCAGGATGGTAGGGAGAGGATCCATGAAGGGGGAAAGGGGACAATAAAGAAGGGAGAAAAAGACCCCCAAAAGGCACAGGGGGAAAATAACCAGAGCAGATGGCAAAGGAAAGGCAGAGAAGCAGGGGGAACAGGACAAAAGGAAAGATCAAGGTCCTGCTGTCAGTCAGCCCTTCAAAGGCGGGTGTAAAAGGATCTCATAAGGAGTGGAGACAGGTTATGCCAGCCCACAGCCTGGACAAAGGAGATGATGACAAGCAGCTATTTTAGCTGATGGCCTGCAGCCATCTTGCTGGGGGCGGTGGTGCACTCATCAACTCTCCTAAGCTACGCAAAATTCATCCTTGGATCAGGAGTTGTGTTGGAAAGCCAAGGTGGTGGGATGAAGATCTGGTCCCTGAGCAGTGCCGTGAATTAGCAGGGTGTCCAGAAGTGGGGCTATAGGGCACTGCCTCCTCTGTGGGGGTCACCTTTCAAACAAACGGTTTGATGAAGTTTTGCTGCTGGAGACTTCTCTGGCTGCTTTTGCGAGGACAGGAACATGAACTGCAGTGTCATGTCCTAGTGTGGTGATCCCAGCAGGCAGCTGGGGGAGACGCTCCAGGAGCTGGGGTGCCCAGGACCCTGTGCTCAGCCACCGATGAATGTGGCTTACATAGGACTTCTGGTTTCTGAAGGGGCACCTTTGTCCTTTGATAAAACAAAATTAATCAGGTCCACAGTTTTGCTGAGACACAGAACTCACACCTGCTCATGAGGTGCCTTGGGAACTAGTACAGAGAAAAGACGCGTTTTCAACATACTTTAATTTTCGTTCTTTTTATATTTTCTGTGGTGTAATGAGGGCTGTGTGGGAGCTAGACACATTGGGAGCTGCTGGGCTGCCCTGCTGTGCTGCACAGCAGAGAGCTGTTGGGAACAGCAACCAGCAAATACCCGAGGAGTATCTTTTCTAAAATCTCTTCTTGTCTTTGAAGGATCAAGCGAAGATGGTGCATCTGTTAAAAGGATACAGACTCAATACACAAAACACCTGCTTAACTTAAAGCATAAGCATAAACTCCTTGAAAGCCAAAGAGATCTAAACACATGCTTGGAGTGAAGCCTGGCTGTCAGCATGCTTGTTGAATCGGGATGGAATCTGTTACATAAACATAAAAACTGGTTTGCAAACATGACTGCTTTAAATTCATCACCCAAATTCACATGTAGGCACCCTTATGGATATCCTCGTAACCAGAGCGGAACTGCTGGGTCATAGGAAGCCGCCATTTATAGAAGCCAGACCCTAAGCCGTGCCAGGCGGGTGTGGAGCAAACCCAAGAATCTCACACATTATTTGAATTGAGACATCATTGACAGGGAGAAAAAAAATCCCACCCAAAGCTTCTAAATCCACCAAGCTTTAAAACACCAGGAGGAAATGGCCAAGGGAATTACACCCAGGATGAACTTGGTCCTTCTGCTCTTTCAGCAGTGATCCCTGAGGCGATGTTGAGTCTAGTGTCTCCTCTGGCATTTTTATCCTATTTCATTCATTCTATTTATTCCTGATCCTGTTAAGTTTATCCTATTGATTCAAAGGCATTTTCATACTCCCTTATGGTCTCCTTTTGCATCACTTTCAGCTTTTAGGCAAACAGGGTGGGCTTTTTCTGTTCTGGGAAAAGCACAGTTAGCCCAGGAGCATGCTTCTCCTAAACTCCCCTCCCAGGTCTAGGAGACCGGGGTTTATTTATTTATCTTGGTTAGACAAATAACTTCATTTTCACGCAAAATAGGATGTGCTTCTGAATGCATACAGAAAAGGTCAAAGGGTTTTCACCATGCAAAGGGCAAAATCTGAGCCTGTTGAAGTGATGCTGATGCTGGTGCAGTTCAGAGAGCCATCCCTAAAGGCTGCAAAAATGCTGGGAAGTGGAGATTTACATACCTGCCAACCCACAGGTATGTTCAAACCTTCCACTGCAGAGGGGTACCAGCGTTTCTGCTGCCTTCTGCTTTGCATTGCCTGCTGGTACAGATTTGGAAGTCAAATCTCTTGGAGATGTTTGATTTTACTTTTGCCTGTTTATAAGGACACTGTTGGTATTTAGATGGATCTGCAGCTGAATGCTGAGCATCTCCAAGGCTCAGAGAGATGCTGTGGTATGGGGTTGGTCGTACAAACAAATTTGTTTTGCTGATGGCCAAGGAGGAAGGGTGGCAGAGAGGCACGGGCACCTGAAGCAGAGGTTTTATGCATCCAGATTCCTCACCAGCAGTTTCTGCTCTGGCACAGCCAAAGACCTGTCTCTGGTGGAACCGTAGATGCTCAGTACTATAGGACTGGGAGAATGGGGCAAGCAGGGAACTGGGCATCTGCAAGAGTAATTGTTTTCAATAGCACTTTCCCCAGGTTACCACCTCTACTCTGAGCAAACTGGGGTCATTTAACAAGCAGGTCTCAGTGGATCTAGACCTGGGTGTCTCTGTGGCTTGGACTGCTCAGCTCTCATCAACGCCAAATTTTCCTTTTGAGGTAAAATTTGTGGAAGTCCAGACTCCCATGCCTTCCAGATTTTCCTTCTGATTGCACTCTTTAGAGCTAAATACCTGTTTTGTGGCATGTACATTCCGGATGGAAAGAGGAATAAAAGACCTTGCTGTAAATAAATACAAAACCCCAAATGGCATGCACAGCGCCTTGTTCAAAGCGCTCGGCCTGTTT
The DNA here is from genome assembly GCF_015220075.1 of Falco rusticolus. Classification (NCBI taxonomy): domain Eukaryota; kingdom Metazoa; phylum Chordata; class Aves; order Falconiformes; family Falconidae; genus Falco; species Falco rusticolus. The sequence continues at coordinate 29,691,701 of NC_051195.1, read as the reverse complement.
GAAATCAGCAGCCCCATAAAATCCGAATGGGTTCAGAAACACTTGGAGTCACGAGATCTCTCCGCATGAAGGGCTCAGCTCAGCGACTGCCCCTCACCGGGGTACCAGGGCTTGTTCCTTGAGCCAGCGAGGCTCCACTGTTCCCCACCTTGTAGCTGGGGGCTGCATCTTGGGACACGTAAATCAGAGCCTTTGCCCTTCGCCATAGCTCTCGGCAGCGGGGTCGGGGGGGTCATGAGCTCACCTCTCAAAATAATCCCGGACGATCAGGAAGTGTTTCTCGTTTGATGAATTAGGTGTATAAAATCCATGAAGGGCTCACGAACGGACAGACTTTTTCCTTTCTTCATGGGGATAATATTTCATGATTTGGGGAGGAAAGAGCACAGAGGGAGGGGGGGAAATAATTAGTAATTTGTGATTAACTCTTTTCACGGGTATTTTGTTTCTTTGTTCTCTGATGCCGCCTGGAGCCATTTAAAAAATGACTTAATGACAACAACCAAACTAATCGCTCTTTGTAACTAATGGCTATGTCAGAACTTGGAAATCAAACCGAAGGATCTTGGAAGAAGTTGCAAGGGAGATGATGAACACGGGAGAGGGGGTGGAGAGGAATTCCCTCCCTGGTATCAGATAGATGCTCAGAAAGGGCCCCAAGATCCGCAGTGATAAAGGGGAAGACAGAAAACCTCCCTAGAAAGCTGGTGGCTATTCTCATTGATCCAAGCCAATTAGGCTGCCTGTGATGTACCCCTTCCTCTCCCTACAGGCAAAAGGTTGTGTTCGGTCACATTTGGGACCAAAGTCCTCCAAGATTTCCACTTCAGCTCTTTGCCCAACACACTGCTTAAGATTGTAGAATCATAGAATCATTTTGGTTGGAAAAGACCCTTAAGATCATTGAATCCAGCAGTAGACCTAATGCTACCAAATCCACCACTGAACCATGTCCCTAAGTGCCACATCTACACATTTTTAAATACCTCCAGGGATGGTGGCTCAACCACTTCCCTGGGCAGCCTGTTCTAGTGCTTGACAACCCTTTCAGTGGAGAAATTTTTCCTAATATGCAATCTAAACCTCTGCTGGCACAACTTGAGGCTGTTTCCTCTTCTCCTATCACTCGCTACTAGGGAGAAGAGACTGACCCCACAGATAACCAGATCCTTTGAATTTTGGCTTTGGGTTGGCAGAGACTCCCAGAAGGAACAGATTGTTTTGATGGAGCTCCAGTGCTGTCTCTCAAGACGAGTTCATCTTCATAAATGGCTTGGAAACCCCTTCCCATGTAGATCTGGTGCAGGAATCAAGGAGAGAGCCTGCTTCGGGCTTTCTTTAGTTTGGCTTTTGCTGCAGGGTGGGGGGGTGCCTCTGGCTGTCGGAAGATGAGAACCGAGGAGTGCAGGTGGTGGGAAGCACCAAGAGTTGGGGTGTGGGGTGAGGTGTCCTTTCAGTCATGAAGGCCACCAACAAGCAGTATCTGTAATGCAAACTATCAGTGAGCAACTGGGGCCCAAAGCCTTGTGGTCTCTAATTGGATCACACATAAAATAGAGCTTCAGATTGAAAGCCTTTTGGAGCTATGATTTAGAAAGGCAAATCCATTCTGGTATCTGATTATGACACTGACATTAAAAGCACCGGGAACCTTTAATCGATGGAGGTTAATTTATTTAGACCGTAAAACAGGAATTAATTTGAAAGGGGCTGTGGTGGAGCAGCAGCTGAGACTCCAGCCATCCTTTGTGTGGTGCTGGCGGGGCGACAGGGATGTGTTGGTCAAAATTAAGATGGAGATCACAGCTCTACTGACTGGGAATCTCTCTGTCTGCTTGTCTCCTCTCTCAGCCCTCTGCTGTCTTTGGGCTGGGGAGATGTTATTACAGAAAGGTGCGAAGCTGAGTCTCATATGAGGGTTATCTTTGATTTGCCCTGCAGTGGAGACTGTCCCTACTTGGGCACATCAGGCCCCCAAATTACGATGAGAAGAGAGTCCAGTTTTATGAAATGTTGCCCTATGAGCACACAGCTGGCCTGGCTTGGTCCTCCAGCAGGTACTGATGTGCATTGTGCCCACTGTGGAGACCTCTTGGGTAGATGTGGCCAAAGACCATCAGATCTGGAGGGATCTGGACACAAAGGGTCATAGCAGGTAGCTCTGGTCCAGAGCAGTGATTTTCACCTCCTGACTCCTGCCTAGGGGAGTGCTGAAGTGGAAGAGATTTCCTTAGCCCGTCACTTTTGTTTTCCTTGGTTATTGTTTAAAATGCAGAGATTATGAGGTCAAACTTTCCCAGCCGATATTTTTCCTAATGAAAAATGTAGTAGGGTACGAGTCAGTGATCGAATCTATACGTTGAGTGTTCCACACTACAGTGATTTCCACAGACAGAACTTCAATAAATCTTGTTTTCAGAGAAATTATATGAGGCCGATGCTCTATTTTTGCCAGTTTAAGATCACTTTTCTCCTCTGCTGTGCTCTGTCCAGGTGGAACTTTCCTCCAGCTGAGCTGAGTCTTTGCTACAGCAATGCAATGGATCCTCATGGCTGCAGTGTGAGCAGGGCAGGGGTATGAAGGGTAGCCACCAAAGTCCCTTTTGGGTCACCCTGCACGGCAGTGTGGTTGTGGGGTGCCTTTTTCAAAGCTACTACAGACCCTCCTTAGACTCAACAGCAGCGTTGCCCCTCAATTTTCCAATCTGAGGCATTTTGCCTGAGTGCTGGCAGCGCTGGGTACATCGCCTTTCCCATGGGGAGAGAATTGCAGGCGTGGGATGCACATGGGTAGTGCTCTTCCTGCTACAGACTGCGTGGGAGGCCCATCACTGAGCTGTATTTGGTGATGGCCACATACCTCTGTCCTTCCACCATGCATGGCCCTGCCTCTTGCCAATATTGTTTAATGCTGGAACTGCCGTGGCCTCAGTCAGTGCCCTGCTGTGCTGCGTGTGATCTGATGGCCGCCCTGCCATCCTGCACGTTCATGCCTGCAAACACCCGTGAAATACTAAAGGTACTGTTGGATGGATGGGAAAGTTCTTCAGCGTTCTCTCTCTATTGCAGCTTAGGAGCTTTCTCCCGGTTTCCAGCCTGGTTTGGTGATGCAGGCAGACATGCGGTGGGTGCTGTGCTCCCCATATTGACTGCCCTGCTGTTGAATGCCTCCACCCGCTTGGTGGATTCAGCGACAGTCCATGTACGACAGTATTTCACAGCCTGTCCATAGGATCAATATGACATTTCCATTCGTCATTAAATATGTCTTCTTTACTTTGTGCTGCATAAATCAACCTTTCAAAAGTGGCTCCTGGAATAAAGAGTCGCTCTTGGAGACCACTGACCAAAACGAGGGCTTTTCTTGGTGGCTTCAGTGTTCTTACACTCTGCTGGTGTAAATGGTGTAAACTTTAGGAAAAAAGCATGGAAATAAGGTGCCTCTTGCAGGAGCTGGGACAGGTTTAAGCTTCCCATTGCCCCTGTGTGCTCTGCTGCACTGCTCCATGAGGAGGTAATATGCTGGAATAGCTTGTGTGTGCGTCAGGGTTGGGAAGCAACCGAGACCACTGGTCCTGGGATGTGCTGGATTTTGTAGCCTCAGACTGATCCCAAGCCAGCTCGGTGTGAGCAAGGTCAGGTGCAAAGACACTGGGCTCAGGCCAGCCCTCAAAGTGCTGCTACAGGGCAGGGGCTCCCAGTGTGGTGGTGAGAAGGCAATCGCTGTGCTGGGATGAGTTACCCTGTCCTCTGGACATGGACCAGAAGCTGTGGAGGTGTTTACCTCTGCAGATAAGCACAATTCTTGCTCCAACCCACCCCCGGAGAGGGCTAGAGCAGGCAGGGAACACAATGCCTTTCTCACTTGCCATTAGGTGTGATCTTGGAGAAGTTGCTCTTTGCTTGTGTGCTTCTCCTCCAAACATCAGCACCCAGAGCCCACGCCTACCTGTGCAGCTATGACTCCCATAGCAATGGGAGAGTGCAGGACAGGGCTTGCTCTCCTGAAATGGTGGGGACGGGCAAAAAGCATCCCATCCTTCCCATGGTGACACACAGACCTTGCTCATCAGACGCAAAGGTGGTGGATGTATAGGATCATAGGGTGCCTGGGCAGAAAGGCATGTTCAGATCTCTACACACCCAGTCACAGCCCTTGGTGGCAACCAAGACAAAGGGAAGGACTCAAAGGGTGCACACAAAGCTGCCTCTGCAACATGCTCTGATCTCCCCTGTGAAAAGCGGAGCCCTCCCTGCGCTCTGGCTTTTTGTCAGCTGGCTCCCTTGTCCCTGCCACACACACACACATTTTAGCACTGTCTGCAAAGCAGTTTGGGAATCGATATTGCAATTGTGTTGTAAGTGAATTAGTTATAGATCAGCTTGGGGTAGGATTAGCTTATAGATCAGCAGGCTGGCAGGTTGCAGGGAAGGAGCACAGGCAGACATGCACGCACGCACATCCCCCAGCGTGCTGCTCTGTTGATGCCCAGCAAGAAGAGGAGGGTGAGCCAGGGCTCTGCACGCCTGGGACTGCTGCCCTGCAAAGTGCCACTGTACGCAGGCATCGTGGGCAGGCGAATGCTTACTCCTGGGTTGTGCAGTATTTAGAGCAGCGGGGCAAGGCTGCAGGAGTAGCAGAAGTGATGTTATACCCTAATCTTAAGTCTGCAGATGTGGCATGAAAACCCATCAGCTGGCTCCATACTGCCCTGACCTTGTGGCTTGCATCCTTCCTGCAAACGCTCACACTTCTGTCAGGGAGCTGCTGTGGATCTTTGTCCTAACAGCTTTGCCAAAAAGTGCATGAAAAACCCAAAACACAAGCCAGTCCTTAGATTCCCTTTTACCTTTCCTCAGAGATTGAAAGAAACTGTTCTTTTCTGGTTGCCATCTGCAGACCCTGGCTTGTGACCCTTTTGGCAATTTCACCTGAAAGCAGTATCCCAATGTAGGGATGGGGAAACATGCACAGAGCAATAAGCTGCTTGCTGCAGCCAAAGTGACTGATTCAGTGCATCTACTGGGGCTTTCAGCACCAGTCCATACACAGCCAGCCCTGGTCCTTGCTTTCTTCTGGTGTGTTGCCCACATCTTAAAGTCCTGTTGAGTCCCTTGTCACGACTCCAGGATATTCTGGCTTCTAAAATTAGCCCACTGCTTGGGTGCATGCTCAGGGGGTTTCCCTTTAAATAATCCTCCTGCCTCCCCTCCCAATTTTGCTTTGACTAAGCATGCTGCAAAAACAACTTGCTTCTAAAATAAGCATCTCCTCTAACTCCCAGTTTAAACCTGAGTAGTCGAGCATGACATAGCGGGGTTGGGATGGCAGCTGTGCCATCTCTCTGACTGCCTTTTGCTGCAACAGCACCTGGAGTGGCTGGGGTGAGGGAGCCTGTGGGTTAGGGCTGTGTGGGCTTCAAAGGGGACTGAGGATCTGCTGGGAGAGGGAGCAGGGTGGTGGGGTGTGGGACCGGATGTTCCTCCCAGTGGTACCCACTGCTGGACAGCCCGTCTTTTCTGAAGAGCACGTTTGACATCAGGACACGGTTGTTTGACATCAGGACGTGTTCATTTGATGAGATGAAATACAGGCAGACCTCCGAGGAATGCCAGCCCTCTGGGCAAGAGATTGCGAAGAGACTTTTCCCTGGCACCTTGTGCTGACTTTCCTAAGTAACCCTGTCTCCAGCCCCCTTCTCCTTATGTCGAACCATTTTTCAGCTATGGGGCCAGGCTGCTGGAGCTCAGTTTACACCCACTGGATCTGAGCTGGGGCCAGATCCCAAGCTCAGTTTCACAGCCATAAATCTGGAGTAGTTCCACTAAAGTCAGGGGAGTTAATTCCAGATTTACACCCAGTGGCACTGAGGTAGGACCCAGAGACTTTCTGGCTTTAGGGGTGAAGGGAGTAAGGGCAGGCTATAGGGGATTTACTTTGGCAGGTTGCAGCACTTGACCCCTGGCAATGCATCTGTGTATCCCATGGTTGGAGTTACTAGAGCAAGCCCTCTCTTTATTATTTGATATAATTTACTGCTATCCCATTGGGTTCCCTTCATTCTGCACTTCGTGAAACCGAGTGGAACTAACCCGAATAGGAGGATTACAGACTCCAAATGGAAATGGTCGCACAAGCCACCAAGCGGAGCACCTTGCACTGAGCAAAAGAGGGTGGCTGACAGCCTCAATGACATGCCAGCACTTAAAATGCTGATGATGGATGAATGTCATCCTGCTGGGAAAGGAAGGAGGAGGGTAGGAAAGAGGGGGGATGGGGGGGAGGGGGGCGGGGAGGGGAGGGAATTCAGCCTGGAGGAGCCAGGGAAGAAGAGTTGGCACCAGTGTTGACGTCTGCACTGATCCCTGAGCTGTGATTCATGGGGAAAAGAGAGGGCTGAGCTCCTGTCCGCGGGCCCCACACCCACAACTTTCTGCATGCTGGATTGAAATTTTACTGCTTTTGGCAGCTCAGACACATACACAGACGTATATATTTATATACACACACAGAACACATAGGAAGAATGTTTAACAGGTATGTGTGTGTATACATGTATTTATGTATATTCATAAACACCTCCCCTTGACACACCATGCACAAACATACAAGATTCCTCCATGACACTTCATTAAAGGCCATTGTTGTCCCCACCTTTCACTGTGTATTATATTTCATCCACAAATCACATCTACTAAATGACTTTAAAGGTTTTCTGTTGGGTTTTTTTTATATTCCCCAGATGTCAGGGGATGTCAGCGAGATGGCTGCATTACTCAGAATATTGTGGGTATGTCTCCAGAGTGCCCAGGCAGGGGATTTCTCTCTCTGTCTCCTGTTGTATTCCTGACAGCAAAGTAATTTGCTTGTATAGATTCTGGCAACAAGAACAACGCAAAATCTGGTTGCTCAACAGTATTGCATTTTTAACTCGAGGTTGAACAACTTCAGTCTGGAGACCTCTGGGATTCCTGCTCCAGGGTTGTTGGCTCCTGGGCTTTGCTCCAGTGTTGGGTGACTCTGTAGACGGGACTGTGCTGGCACCTTCCCCAGCACAAGGGCTTGTGAAAGGGTGTGCAGGCTGTGACCTGGGTTTAGGGCAGAGCAGAGCCCTTCCTCTGGGCAGGGTCCCACACTGTGCCATGGCCCCTTTCTGCTCAGGACCCCATACTGCAGGCGCAGCATCCCACATGGGGCCCCCACAGCTGCTCCCAGAGTGACAAGTCCTGGAATGGCTGGAAGTCCACGGTTATTCTGCAAAATGTGAGAGCCAGCCAGAGGGAGAGGGATTTTGTACCTAAATGTGCCTGTGCGAAGAGCACGTGTTTTCCAGGTGCGTGAGCAAATCGATCCTCCAGCACCTGCTGTCCAGCCAGGCAGCCGAGCTGCTGCAAAACGAAGCAAAATCCACCTCGGTGCGTGCTCGTCGTCGTTCGGCGATGTGAAGGGGGCAAAAGAGGGAGCTGTGCTTGGGCAACGAGCCCACCGGGGCAGCCCTGGCAGAGCAGCCCGAGCCCTGCCCGCCGAGCACAGCCCCGGGGAGCGGCCGCTGCGCTGGCGCTTCGGCAGGCGGCGCTCCCCGCCCTCGCTGCGCTCCGGCCCCGGCACCCCCGGATCCATCCTGCCGCCCACCTCCGGCAGCAGCTGCTTAACCGCGCACAGCAACCCTGCGCAGCAGTTTCAGCGAGAGAGCGAAGAAGCCTGTATCCAATTGAAACCGCAGGGGGGATTTAGGGAGGCAGAAGGTAATTTCCCGAGCTGGAATATGGCCAGGATACAAGGACTAATATCCTGGCTCTTGGGGAAACAGTCATGGGATCTTTGCTCGCTGAGAGTCATCTTGATCTCTGTTTTAAGTCAGATCTGGAAAAAAGGAAAATGAGACAAAGGGAATAACCCTTCCAAGATGCCAGGGCTTCGGGGCACTGCTTAAAGCTGCCCTCACTGCAGGGAAGAGCTTCCTGGATGCAAAGCTGCCGGGCACCCCAGACACGAAGGTCTGGCAGCTGCTCCATCCCCTTGCACGGGCGCTCTGTGCCTGGGGCTCCCCTGTGCACCCAGATGGGGCCGAGGAGCACCCGGACTCCCAGGAGGGAAGCAGGGTGCTAATGTCCATCAGTGGCGTCACATAAAGTATTGCTATAATCTGGTCATGTCTTTATGCCGGTGCTTCCCTCTGCTGGGAGGTACCAGGGAGGCCCAGAGAGGTCCCATGGCAAAGCAGGTCTGGGGATGGAGGGCTGTATGCTGGCACCAAGCACCCACACTGCAGCCGTTTCCCCCTTGGAAAGACTTGCTGGTTGTGCCCAAAAATGATCCCAGCAAAAAGATAACCTGCTTCAGAAACACCATGAAGGGTAGGAGCATGGCCATGTCATTCAGCCTGCCTTTTTCAGTGTCTTTGTGGACGCAGAGCAGTTGTGAAACTGTGGTTGTAAGGGGATGGGGCTCTGTTTGCTCCTTTACTTCCTCAGGGCTGCTGGGCTCAGGGCTGACCCTTGGAGGCACCATGATCCCAGGGAGGGAGGTGGCTCAGCTCTCAGGATAATCTGTTCTGAGATGCAAATACCCCAGATTAGTTGTCTGGGAAGGTCTAAGCTGGTGATCCGGGTAAGGGGCTGGGGCAGGCAGAGGGAAGTGGTGCTTGCTTGCAAAGCTGCCCTGGTTCTTCCCTGCCAGCACAGACCCCTGGGCTGCAAGGAGAGAGCTGGAGACCTTCCTATCTGGGCTGTCACGAGGTCTCTGCCAAGGATATGGGGAAAAATGGACATAGTTCTCTTGCCTGTGGGTGCTGCCACCCACCACTCAGGCAAATAAAGGCATCCTGGGGAGGGTGTAAAGTGCCTGCAATGCTGTCAGTTGTCAGTCCCCTGCTTCTGATCTTCCTCTTCCTGGACCCTGGGGAGGTGTGAGGATTGCCATGATCCTAAAGTGCCACCATTTAGGAAACAGACAAGCCCAGGTGTCCTCCTTCTGCATCTGCACAGAGCATTACATTTTTCTGCTAGTCATCCCTCCAAGTGGCCAGCCGTGGTGTACTGGCCCAGGGAAGTCAGCTGGCAGCTGCTTTAAAGTCCATCTCAGGGACTTCTGAGGTGGCTTTATGGCCCTGGCTTGGAAACTGCTGCAGAGAGGATGGGGTGGGAAGGGAGGCAGCCAGTGGCCAGAGCGGTGGTCGTGTGAGCACTGGACCTGCTCCCCTGCTGCCAGTGTCTGCCATTGGGAAGGGATCCCACCTGCTGCTCAGTGCCACTGAGCTGGAAGAAAGAAAAAACATCCCTGACATGTTGGGGCAGGTGAGGGCAGGCTGCCTTGCGAGCCAGCTCAGCTTGCATCCCCAGCTTTTATACGGTTGGTTCTGTAAGTGCTTTGCTCAGGCAAGGCAAGGCAACCCCAGCCTGTGCTTGTGCTAAGCCATCTCACTGAGTGGTGCCGAAATGCTGGTCTAATGGAAGTGAGGGCTGGGTTAGTACTGCTGGGGCAGCCCAATAGCTTCCTGCCTGCAGGAAGGAGAGAAAAGGTCTGCTTTAAAATTCAGAACACTTGGAAACAGCACTGGAAGCCCCCAGGTTAGGAATTATTGCTATTCCTAGTGTGGCTTGAATGTAATCTATAGGATAGTGTCTCTTTAATCAGTGTCTGCAGCAGGTTAATAGCTAGTGCTCTCCTCACCTTTACAAGTGATCCTTTCAGGCCATCTTTTTCCTTATGGCTGGGCTCCCTGTGATCTGCCTGCTGGCTGGCAGCAACTCTCTATGTCGTCCCCTTGTCTGTTGCTGCAACAGGGCAGGGGATAACAAGCAGCAGCCCATCTCACTGCCCCGTACATCACAGTCAAGATCTGTATTCTGACAGTTGCATTTTGTCTCTTATCTTCCAAGCAATGTGCCCTCAGAAAGTCAGGAGACAAAAGTATCCTCAGGTTTGATTGAATACCCAGGGCAGGCAGACACATCCTCCAGACCACCTCAGGAGATCTGGCTGCTGGGAGTTGTTGTCCTCCTAAATCCTATCAGGAGAGAGCAGGAAAGCTGCCAGAGCTTTGCTGTGCTGTGTGGTTTTGCTGCCTTGTCTGTTCCTTCACCCTGGTTCCCACCTGCTGGCAGCCAGGAATGAAACTAGCCAAGCCCTAATATTAACAAGCCCTGACCATTGATTGCACTGTGCTTAATTGGGTTTAGCAAGAAGTCCAGAGCGGGAAAAAGGGTTTGCTGTTGGGAAGTCCTCAGCAGGCTGCTCTGACCACCCCGACCATATTCCTGGGGCTTAAATCCCACAAGCACAAGCAGAGCTGAGATGCCCGTCCCACCACAGGGTGGGGGTGCCTCAGCAAGCTGGGTCTGTCTCACATAAGAAGGCAAGGTCTCCCAGCCCCGGAAACAGGCTGGGACCTTGCAGATTTTGCAGCCAGTCTAGACCCTGCAAGCGCACCCATGCACAGTGTCACAAGGCAGAAACAAGGGCAGGATCTTCCCCACAGCTAAGGTTGCTCATCCATCCATCCATCCATGCGTTCCCAGAAGAGGCAGGAGCTGAAGTCTGCTCACAGGTATTTGGGGCTGGGTCTCCACAGTGAGATGGCTCAGTGGGCACTGGCTGCTCTGTACCTGCTTGCAGGGCACAGGAGGTTCTGAAGGCTGGGACGAGAGATTGGTCTCTGGCTGAGGTGACTAGATGACACCCCTGTGAACGTGGCTGGAAAACCACAGTGTCCCTTCACATGAGGCCAGTGGGGAGCTGTGGCATGGGTTTGGAGGAAACAGAGATTTTCAAGTTCAGAAGGAAACCAAAGATCTTTCCAGGACCTACGTATCACTGATGTAGTGACATGTCTCTGTGCATGACATGCACCTGTGGCTCCCAAGAGCCACAGCCTGCCCTTGGTGCACAGAGAAAGACCATTTTGGCCATTATTAATGAAGGTCTTGGTAGCAGCCCTGCATCCAGCTGTGCCTCCCAGATGGACCAGCTCTGTGTTACCCTGCCTGGCAGAGAAACCAGCTCCTGATCTCCCCACCATCCCTCCAAGGAAGCTGAGTTTCAGAAGCAGGGGAAGATGTGGCTCCACCACGCTCAGTGGGAGACAGTGCACACGTGTGTGAAAGCAGGACCATAACAGCCACTTGCAATTCTCCAAGGGTCCTGGGTGTTTGCAAATGCAGCTCTGTCAATCAATAAAAAGCAATCACAATAATGAAGTATCAAGTAGGAAGAAAAGATTTCAAGCTCTACATTGTTGGGGTCTGGGGGTTTTCTTTAAATGAGGCAAGAGAGGCTGGGAACACAGAGCCCACAGCAGGGATCACAAATTTGCTTCTTTTGCATGGGGGAAGTGCCAGCACCGCAGCCGCTCCAACCAGATCCAATGACAAGGGAAAGGCTGAGAGAGGACCCCATTTCTGCAGACACAAAGGACAAGCCGGTGGTGGCGACTTTCTCTCTGAAAAGTCACGTTTGCCAGGAAAGGCTGTGAAATCCAAGCCGTTCTCAAGAGCTTGTTCCCTTCCCACTCCCCCCCGTCTGGGGAAGGGAGTCGTTCTAATTTTGTTTTTATTATCGTTATTCCCTCCTGGGTGAGTGCTGGGAAAGTGGTGAATTTTGCAGCTGCCCAAGAGTCAGTGGGAAGGGGGATGTGAGGGATGCATGCCAGAGCAGGGTCTCTTCTCACCTTCTCCCTGGCTTCCCACGGCACTAGGCATGACTGAAACCAAAGCACCTCCTGTTGCCTCTCCCCTCCATCTCAGTCATCCCCACCCACCCCACCTGACCCTCAGCAGGACCCGTGGGGTGGCCTGTGGCATGTGAAGGCAGCAGTACCACCAAGCATCCGGGACTGTGCTGGCTGCATTGACAAAGGGATGGGGAAAGTTATTTATCACAGCAGGCTTTTAAAAACTGAGTCATGAGCCTTCTCACACTGGAGGGGAAGTTGCTGTGGACTTTGGTTAGTTAGGCTGGTTAGAGCCGGGGAGTTCCCTCCTGACAGCACTTACCAAACTACCCCATCTTCCTGAGGCAAGGCTGGTCCTAGTAAGGCTTTTTTAGTGCCGAGGCAGGTCACTCAAATCAGCTTCTCTAATTAAGCCTCCCACAAACCGTAGCGGTCTTTACCTGCAACCATGTGGTCTCTGATAGGGCAAAACTCTCTCCTGCCATAGCAACATCAATTAAAAAACCCTATAAAAATCAATGAGATCTCTACCTGGCAACCAAAACCTCCACTGATCCATGGCAGTAAGGGCTGGATGTGATTGCATGTGGTCTGGGAAGGCTTGAGTCTGGGTCTGGGATTGCAGTGAAAGCATGTAGGTTAGTCACACTCTGTTCCATGTCTATGTTACTAGCTTGTGAGGATATTTAAGTAGTACTTTACAGGTATGAATTAATTACAGCTACCATGCAGGCAGGTCAATAAGATACAGACATGGACAGATCCATTGCCACTTTTGCAGAGGGGAGATGCTCAATGTCCTTAAGCCTGAACACTCCTGCAGCACAGCTGTGGTCCCGTTACCACCTTTTGCCTCTCCTCCATCTAGTGCTCACTCCTTTTGCTTTGGTTGTAGTGATTGCCAGAGAAATGCCCAGCACAAACAGCACAGGTCCTGATGGCCTTTGTAGCTACTGATAGCATGAACTATTGCAGTGGCAGTGGGTGGATGGGACGTGAACAGCCACGGGCTGTGAGTACCTCACCAGTGTCTCCTACATGGATAACAGTCTTGCGGTATAGTTCATGCTGCAGCTCTGAGAGCAGCACGTAGAGAGCAAAATCCCCTAATTTATGTCCCAGTGGAGCTGCTTCTTTAACCAGGTGGCAGCATCTGGTGCTGCAGGCACTGGGACCAAGACAAGCTGTTCCAGTTAGGGACTGGCTGCAGCTATTCCTCTGGCCATGGCCTTGCAGCTCAGCCCAGGGAGCCTTTTCACCCTTCTGCCTTGAGTCTTGGCTTCCTGTTAGTAAAGACCCTGGCCCATAGACAGAGCCAGCAGCTCTTCCCATCCTCTGTGGGCTTTCTTCTTGCTGGGGAAGTGCAGATGTGGAGGGAGAGGTACCTTCTTGACAGGATGGGCACAGCTGTATGGATGCTGTCTGGGAGACATCTTGCCTTTCTAGGGGAGAGAATATAGCAAATACCACCAAATTCCTGCTTTCTTGGCATGGAAGGTGCATTTGCCACTGCTAGTCCCCTTTGTAAAATCAAAGGGACAGTGCTGGTGCCAAAGCTGGCTGAGTTTCCAAGGGTGGGGACTGAGCCAAGAACAGCCCTGTTTTCATCTTGGTCCTCCATTCCAGCCCAGCAAACAGCCTCCAGCTCAGGCCATGGGAGATGGGAAGAAGAAAAGAGGATAGATTTATTCCACGAAATTAATGGAGTGACATTGGGTGTTAATAGCCTATTTACTGACATCTCCTCCTCTGTCTTTCACTTAGCAGGGGAAACCTACCCTCAGCTTCCTACCCTCAGCTGTGTCTATCACGCTTTCCCTCCATTTGTTTCAGACTTCCAGGGAAGGGCCCCGTTCTAAGGGGTACAGGAGGAGAAGCCCAGAGCCAGACCCCACCCCACCAAAGTTGACTCAGCTTACCTGAGGGTCTCAAGCCCATGTGCACGCACTCCCACCTTGTCTATACACACTGGCAGGAAAGATGAAGTTGAACAAACCATTTACACGCCAAGTGGATTAGACAAATTGCGTTAAGCCCCTGCAGGGACGTCCTTGTTCACAGGCTTCATTTGATTTCTCTTTCAAAAGCCCACCAAGCTAAATGTGATTACAACCTCTTAATCCTGCCCGCACGTGCCCACGTGGGGTTAATGCAGCGTAATAGATGCCCTTTACAAGTGCATGCTGGTGACCATTTCTGTGTAGCTAAACCCTCAAGCCCAGATGTTCAGCAGATGTAAACCCAAAGCACAGACTCTGAGTGCTATTGCCTGGCCAAAGAGCTGCTCTCACAGCTAAAATATGGAAACTCCATCTTCGTAAGGCTGAGCAGCAAATCCGTGTCAGAAGCAAGAATCACTGTTGGCACTCAGCTCCAGATCACTTCAACTCCTGCAGTGCTGAACACCCTCAGCAGGTCCAGCCTGCGATAGTTTTTTTTTTTTTTTCCTGGAGGTTAGGAAGTGGTACCTAAGTCCCGGCTCCATCAGGAGTGCTGCCTTCCTGGTCTGATCTCCACCTGCCAGCATCTTCAAGCTCCTGCCCAGGGGTGGCTCTGTTGATGGGCAGGTTTGCTTTTAAGAGTATCACTTTCCTAAGGCAGAAGCTACAACCGAAGTGTGACTGCAGCCAAACAGCAGCACTGGAAATCCATATTGCTGCTCAGCTAGTTATTGCAAAGCTGTCTGGCTCTGCTCAGCCAGGCATGGGAGATTGTAAAATACAGGGGAAGAGATTTAAATCAGTTGCCTTTTATAAATAAGAAACCAAACTGATGCTGCCTTCAAGAGGGGAGAGCTGCAAAAGGCAGAGAGAGGCATTCCCCACACCCATCCTTTGCCTCAGCCAGCACTTAAAAAGAAATCCAGGCCTTGGCGCAACAATATTTGCCCTGGCCAAAGCACGTCTGTCTGTTTTCACACAAGAAACTACCCAAAGCCATTCCCACCTACATGGAAGTTTGCCACAGCAAGGTGTGCAAGGTGCTCCATTTAGGGAGAGAAACCAGCCATGGTTCAGTCTATTATCACCAAGAAAATAAATCAAAGACCTTGTCTGGAGACAAAGGGGATTAAATCAGGGGGGGTAATTTCCATAACTTTTTCAGCCAGTATTCAACACACAAACACTCTTTTCTTGAAGTCACACTGCCTGCCAGGGGAGAAAATCTATTCCCCTAGTATCTCAGGACTGTTACCATATAAATTCCTTAATAAAGCAATCAAATTCCAGATTATAAACAGTTAGATTTCTACCCCACTGAAAGTTTTTTTCCAGAACATGACTAGTAGGAAACATGCTTAAAATGTTCTTTTTGCTGGAATGACCAAAAATAAAAAAAAACAACCACAAGAAGTAAACGGTAAGACTGTTATTTCCCCATGGAAACTGTTGGTTTTGCCAGAATGATATTTTCCATTAAAAATGTTTTGCTGGAGAATTCCCAACAAGTCAGGCTGCTGCATCACTGATTTTAATCAAATATAGAAATTCTTGTTTCCCTTTGTTCTTAAACTTATATTCAGAAGAAGGGATGCTTACAGATCTGTCTGCCTCCTTCACCAGCAATGTAATGCCACCCACCAGGTGACGTCAACGAAGAAAGGTAGTAATGAAAGCCCAATGTGGCTCTTGCTGCAGCCAGTACTCCCCAGGCAGTGGCATAATCTCTCACAAGGCTGCCTCGGCTCTCAGAGCACCCTCGATATCCAACTGTTTTTTTTGAAGATGCTCATTTTCCTAAGCATATTTCTAACAGTGAGGCTGTGCTGAATTCACAGATAATAAGTATCTAATTGGATTAGGAGCTCATAATATCTTTGACCTTTTTTAATGGCTTGTCTGGCCTACCTTTATGCAAGGCTGAGGCTTAATTTTAGGCAAGAGTTTTTTCCACAAGTGAAGCATGACCCTGTTAACCTCTGAATCGGAGAGGTGACCTTCCCTCTCCCCAGCTGCTGTGGAGCTGTTGGAGATGGTGATGCACACACAGGCTTTACACGACTGTGTACAAATAGACTGAACCTACCTATAGAAGTCTGATTTAGGATCTGATTTTCAGTTAGAGCTGGGCTGATGCAGAACAAAATTTTCAGGCAGAAATGGTGAGTCAAAGGAGCGTGAAGCTCCTGTGAAGTCAGTGTCCCTGCTGGTGTCAGCTGCATGAGTCATGTCCCATTTTCACCAGTTCTTCCATATGCAATGTGGGGAAAATAAATCACCAGTGTGACAAAAGGTCCAGAGATCAAGATAGTGGGTATTTGTGGGACAAAGGCACAGGGATGCTTGTGTGCTTTTGTGGTTATGTCTTGGTCCAGCTCACCTAGTCCCATCATTGCAGCTAAGCATGTGCTCCCACACGTGTGAGTGGGTTCATATACTGGCCAAACACAACTAAGAGCAGAGACAGCATGTCTGAGTCACACCTAGCTCATGCCCATCACAAACATACTGGGTGTTAACACAGAGATAAGATAGCCGCACCACAATCAGACAGACTTCTGCATGCACAGCTGCACCATGGATCCAAGGGGTGCATTCACCCTATTCACCATAGGGTGAATGTACCCCATGGACACAAAGGGATGCCTCCTCCCACAGGCTGCAAGCATGTGTGTGCATCCACCCAGCCCATCCACCTGCCCTGCCTGACATAGCCTCTTTCCTGAGGCTCAACTGGGCACTTGGGGTCTCCAGCTGCTCTTCATCACACTGCCCTCCTTTGCCTGCTGCCTGTCTCGTGCACCTTCCAGGCCCTGGGGCACTGCAAAATTTCTTGGCCTTTCCCCTTTTAAACACACACTTTCTTTCTCATATCCTCTCTCTGCTTGCACACCCACAACCTTCCCCGCTGCTCTCTCTCACACAAATCCCTCCACACACTCTATAAAAATCCCCTAGCCATACAAGACTTCCACAACCCCTTCAGTAGAGACCCAACAGGCTGAATTTTGGGGCACTGGGATTTAAGGAGGTGTAGGGAGCAGGAGGGGAGGGAAGGCTGCCTGATGAACAGCAGATGTTGGTGATCATTGGATGGAGCTGTTAATTTAACTGGAGTTTATTGAATGGCAATTAGGTGGGGCCTCATTACTGTAGCCAAGTGGCACAAAGATGTGCTGTAAAAACCCAGGGAACAGGAATGTGCACCAGCAGAATAACAGCACTGATGTGGTGTTTAGGATCTGGAGTGGTAAATCCTCTCACTTGCCCACAGGTCCTTCTTCTGGGTGGTGCTGGCTGGAGTTTGGACACCTGAGTACAGCTGCTGAGCTTGTCTTAAGGTGAGAGCCTGGAGATTCAGCAAGGGGTAGTGAGTGTGTGTACTCAGGGGAGCAGAGGACAGGAAAGAAATGAAGGGCTGAGAACAGTGGCTGCAACAAGGTGTGGGTAACGGTCTGGGTAAGGCAGGCAGTTCTCTAGCTCGGTCAGGGACAGGGATGGAAGTAGGGCAAAGGGTGGAAGAAGGGTTTGAAGCTCTGTAAAATATATTCAGGTGTTCCAACCTACCAGGGGATAGGACAGGGTGTCTTGATGCTTTAGACATAACATTACCACAAAACAAGCAGTGCAGGATCCCAGCAGGGCAGGTTTCTATTTCGTGTGATAGCCAGAGACTATGCATTTTGCTGCTGCTCCTCCAGCAAGCTGAGGGTTGTTTTTCCACACCTCTGCTCTGTGCGGCGGCCCTGATGCTCCTGAGGAGGAAAGTCAGTGCTTCCCTCCTACTGAATGAGGGTATGACCCCCACCAAGACCATTTCCCAAGAAAGACCCAAAAGTGTCTGTATCAGTACAGCCCAAGCGTTTGGGGTGGCTTGACTAGTGCAGAGAGGGAAGGGAGCTTTACTGCCCCTGCACAGCCTGACTTTAGCCTTGCAATGTCCAGTGCAAAGGAGGATCCAAGGAGAGGTTAGAGAGAGCACAGAAAAATCCTGAGCAGAGCTTGCTCCAACGTGAGACAGTGGTACGTACACACATGCACACACACACAGGCAAATACACTCGCTCTCCTAATAACATGATTATATTTCACTTCTATCTTGGGGGAAAAATCAAAATATCCAGGTTGAAACACAAATGAAAATCTTCCACTAATGAACAAATTGCCAAACTAGAGTGCAGCAGGGATTTGGAGGGTTAAAATGTTTGGGATTAATTAACTGATTAATTAAGCCCTCACATCAGGCTCCATCCCTGAAGCCCTGCTATTGCAGGAAGGGTGTACTGGGAGGGTGTGATCCTGTCACGACTGCAACACAGGAATACTGGAGAAGGTGGTCTGAAAGAGAATTTTACGTACACGTTTGGCATTGTGGGGTTAAAGTTGGCTGTGCCCTTGTGTGACACCCTTGCACCTCTGCTGAGGTGCACCTCTGCACCTTGCAGAGTGGCTGTGCATTGGGGCTGCTGGCTGCTTTGAGATCTTAAAAGGAGAACATAGTTTTCAAAAGCCAAAGGGATTTCTATCCCCTGCAGGCATGGGGCTTCCCTTTGCTGGGCCCTGCTGTGAACGTGACAGCAGCCCTGCTCTGCTCAGCAGCCCGTGATTCCCACTGCTTGCTTATCCTGCAGAAAGGGAGCACTGGATGTTGCAGTGTGGTCTCAGACGACAGTAGCTGTGGGGACATTTTTGATGGGCCTCTAGCCCCATCTGAGTTTTTAATGTTTGAAATTGTGTGAGACCCTTCATTTCCATGAATGGCCAATCTTGCTGCACAGGAAAAACAATGTAATGCTTTTAGCTTCTTTTCCCATCATTCCTAACCCACAAAACCAGCAAAGGAAACCCCCCACGCCATGAGGCCACCTGCCCAATTCCCACGTCCTGGCTTGGTGGAAGTCTATCCGCTAAATGCAGCACTGGTGGATCATCTGCTTGCTGGGTACTCGTGAAGTCTTCAAGACTTTAAACGCTGCTGTACTCAATGCTGCTAATGCTTAAGCCACCTGCATCCTGTGCTTCTCTTGCAGTCAACACGTCCACTGTCTGAGAGAGGGCAAACAACTTTTGATCACTAACAAGATCTAGCCTGGGCACTTCCGTTGCAGTTCTACAAAGCTTTCCTGGGCAGATCCCTTGTACATCAAGAACAGTGTTGCAACCCTTCCCATCAGAGTAAGAGAGAAAATACAGAAAAAAACCTCATATGGGCTTGCACATACAACAGAAGATCATAAATCTCCACTGAGTGTCTGTATGTAAAGCACAAGCAAAGAAGGATGGTGGTTATGTCCAGGCAGATTAAAATAGCCTGCCTTGGAGGTGTCCTTCTGAGAGTGGATGACACCAGCTTTGCCTGTGTCACATATTTTTATTTTGATGGGTGCAAACACAAGCAAGGGAAATGGCAACTAGAGCTCAGCCCACCGCTGCTCCACAGCTTCATGCTATAAATAAGGTGTCGAGCTATTGCACCCACCAAATTCTTCCCCGTCTTCCGGTCTATAGCAGTGTAGCGTCTGGGCTATGTATAGCGTTGGCCCCTTTGTGCTATCTGGCGTTTTCATAAAAGCCCTGGCTCCCGGATTCTGTGATTACATGGGCAGCTCTAATTTTTTTCTGAGAAAAACAAACCTGTTAATAGCTCAGGTGGCAGAAAGAAAAATTTATGATTAAGAATTTCTTATGGAGAAAAATGTGGTTATTCCGACTTCAAGATTCTTCTAAGTAAAATACTTTGGTACAACAAGGTTTTTATTTTCTGATCAGGAGAATCAAAGCAACAATACAAATCATTTCAGCTTGAAATTCCCAGGTTGAGCAGCAGTCTTAATTTTAAAATATGGCAAGAACATTCCCCTTCCCAAGTTACACTTCCAGTGGCAAAACAGAGATTTTGCTTTCTGGTGTTTTCACTTTTCAGATTCATGGTTTAGCTGCAATCTGCAGTTTGGAGACTGTTTTCTTTTGCTTTCTGACATTCCAGCTTTCCCTTCTGATTAACCACAGAGAATGACTTGAAAACACCAAGCTTTCTGGCAAGCGAAAGTTTCAATTCCTTGTCCTGCCCTGCCAGGCTGAAGAGCCAGAGGGTAAAGAAATGGAGCGTTAAGATCCAGGCCAAATGTCCTGGTTTGGGGACGGCGTATGAATGTTGAATTCTTGGTGCTGGCTGCCTGGAGGGCCCTGAGTCTGTCCCAAGTGAGCTCTGCGAGTGTGTGGAGGTACCACAACAGCTCTCCCTGGGATCTCTGCTTGCAGAACGGCTCATAGCAATGGCACAAAGCTTTCCTGTAGAAGATAAGCAATTTCCAGACTAGGAACCCTACAAGTGTCACCACTCACACCAGTCCTTACCTGTGATAGAGATGAAAAACAACGGATGGAACAAATATACTGTTCATCAAGGGGTAAAATGGGTGGCACAGGCTGTAAAGTCTGCAACATCCACACTTGAGATCAGGTGGGCTTACCCAGGAAGATGAGTCATTTCTGCTGTTCTCAGGATGGGATCCTTCAGCAGCTGAGCTCTCCTCGGGGCACAAGGCACACAGGACACAGGCCTCAGCTCACCTGGGAAGAGAAGAGACTTCTCAGCACCATGTCCTGAGCAGCAGCACCGCCTACATGCTTGCTCTTTCCATTCACTCCAGTCAAGCCTCTGAGGGTCCTTGTAGTTCACATAGGATCATGCTTAATTCTTATTCTTCATGAGTTTACTGTGATTACAGGAATGCCTGGAGACCCCCCAGGGAGATGCTGGTCCTACTGCTGGAGCTGTTGTGTATCTCCAGGGCACCAGACAGGTCAGGATCTAAGCAGACAAGATGGATGCACAGTGCAGCAAAAAGAAACACAGTGACTCCCATATCAGAGGCAGAAGAAATGGAGCAGAAAAAAAGATTAAGGCCTGGTCTCCCCCAGAAAGTTTGAGTGCATCCATGAATTGGCAAATTCCCTGGGTGTGAGCGAACCAGCCAGCAGGGTCAGGCCTTTCCCTTTGCAATGCCTGGCTTCATCGTCATGGGGAAATACCTGGTTGCAGTACACCCTGGGAGGGCACCCAGATGTGCAAACTGCTTTTGGTTCCTGCTGTTCTTAATCTGCAGCCCTGGCTTCCCTGCTGCCCTGGGGAGGGCAAGGCTGAGGGTTTGCTGGTGCTGGGTAGAGTGTGTCCAGCCCCATGCAGGTGGCGTGAGTGCCACTCACGCTGAAGATGGGGAGCTGGGGACAGGGCAGCTCCTCTTCTCCAGAGAGCATGGGGAGGCCAGCCAGGACAGCTTGTTGGGGTGCCAGCCCTGTGGTGTCTCAGCACTGGGAGAAGGCATGAAAGGAGGCAGCAGGCTGCAGCCAGCCATGAGCTGGAGATGTGAATTCAGCAAGTGACCTTGCTGATCTGTTTTTGGGTCAGCAGGGCTCTACATGGGCTGTGAGATGCACCAGTCTGGCAGGAGGTCAGAGCAGACTCCAGAGAATGCTCCAGCAGAAGGAGGCTGCACAGTCACTGTCCATCCAAAGTCACCATCTGAGCCTTTGGGGAGCTGGAATGGGTGGTGGCAGACAGTCCGGGGTCAGGGCATGCTGTGCCACGCAATTTGGGGAGAGAAGAAGGGGAGGAGAGCTCAGGAGCTGACGCATGAGGATGCTGCTGTGAGTCAGAGGCAGGATGCTCTGAGTGCAGGGCTGAAGGCAGGGGGGAGCTGCCAGTGCAGCCTCCCGGTGCAGAGTGCTGACACTTCTTTTTGTTCAGCCTGACCGCGAGCACCTGGTGCCCCCACACGCAGAGCTGCCGGCCGCCCCCCAGCCCGCAGCGTGTGCCCGGGTGCACACACGCGCTCGCACGCAGCCCCGCAGGTTGGAATCAATGCAAACATATGCTGCCATTAATGTGAAAATCACTTCTGCAAACATGAGGGTCTTTCTATTCATGGCCTTCCCCTTTCTCTGCAGGGAGAAGGGGGGTCAAGTGCAGACCTTTTATTTGAAATCCCTGAAAGGGACAAGGGGGAGAAAGGGGGAGATGGATGAGGCTGATCACAATATGGAAAATGGGACAACAGCCCAGACTAACCTACGGAAGCTGCTCTCCTGCCATGAACTGTGCTAAATCTGCATTGCTGCCTTCCCTTCTCCCTGTTCAAACACCTCCCTGGTACTGCCAGGTTTGCCCTTGCCTATTACTGATAAATGCAGGAGGAGCATGTGGGACTCGGAAAAATGGTCTGACTGGATGTCACAGTGATGGATGCTCATATAAGAGCTGAGGAGGCAAATTTCTGAGAGGGTGGCAAGCTCCCCTTTCATGGTTAAAAGAGTGCTGATGAAAGGTGCTAGCTAGAGCAGCTTTGGCGACCAGCGTGGGAATACCCAATCTTCCGCAAAAGCACAGCATATATTTTGGTAAGCCCTGATGTGTGTGGGCTCTGTGCACTGAGCTGCACAGGGCTCAGGTCACTTGCAGTCAATGGAGGCTGGTTATCTGGATGCTGTTCTTTCGCCATGCTGCAGTGCTTCAGTGAAGAGTGGGCCTTGCTGCAGATATTTACAGCAGCCCCTTTGGGCAAAGTGGCTTCTCTTATGCCCTCCTCTTTTCCACTGGCCACCTGCTGTGAAACACCCCAAGGTGTTTCTTCCCAGCAGCAGCAGTGTGGACGTGATGGGTGGGCAGGTTTGGTTCACAAAGCATCAGGGGTCTGTAAAACAGCTGGAAGGATACCATGTGCATCTGAATGTGAAAGGGGACACAGCTGATGTTAGAAGAACCAAACGGAGTTTCTGGACCTTGCAGTCATTTGACAAAGGCTTTAGAGCAACACTGTGAGATGTCACTAAGGTGTCTTGCCCCACTCTGCTTCCAGCTCCCCTGTAAGACAGGCTGTGTCCCTTGTCTGTCCTGTACAGAAACAGCTTTACGCCAGTGAATCTCTTCTATAAATCCACAAAATCCCCACTGTCTTTAAGGCTGTCTCCAACTGCTGTTCCCATACAAAAAGTCTTCTACAAGCTGTAGTTTCACTGCATGGAAAAATGCCTTCTTTCTCTGCATCTTGTTTCTCAGCCCTGAGCTTTGCTTTAAGGAGGAAATTTTTCCTGGCTCAGCTTTATGCCTGTCTCAGACTCATCTCAAAGCACCTGGTACTTTATAGCATCTCCATTTTGTTTCCTTGTGATGTCCTAGCCCAAGCACGTGTGCTGAATTCCCCAGCATCTGGCCTTCACTCATATCTATCTGTTGGAAGCTGAATGCATCTCTGATTTGGGAAATCAATCACACTTAATTGAAGGGTGATTGTTTTCACATACGAGCCTGCCACATCACTTTCATCTTTATCACATTCCCTTTCTCTCTGGGTTTTGTGTGACAAGATACTGCAGTGCAGGAGAGAAGAGGTCACCGACCTTGGACCTGGATATAATTGAAAAAAGGAGGGCAGCATCTCTTTTCTTTCCTCGGGTGGATCAGTTTGCATTTCCTTCAGCTGTCGGACTGAGCACGTGCACATGCACTCAGAGCCATGTTTAATCCAGTCTCGCACACAGTCACGCTGCGATGCTGCACAGCAGAGCAAGCTGGTGCCCAGCACGGCTGGTGGCTCTTGCAGGGCTGTGGAGAAGGTGCATCCCCTCCATGCATCACAGCAGGGAAGAGGGAATGATACAGGATGAGGTCTGACATATGGCAGAACCTTTTGGGTGCCCAGTGTTTCTGGGTGACTCTGGGTGTCTTGAAGAGCAGCTTCAGGGAGATCAGCCTGGCTTTTTAATGAGATTTTGGGCAAGTGTCCTTTCTGTTTCCTCTTGCTCTTTGCCTGGTCACACTGGAGACTGTCTTGCACTAGGATTCAGGGTTTTTTTACTGGAATATTATGATGCATAACAAGGATTTGATTTCCTTCAAGAGCTCCCATAACACAGATGGTGCATGAGCAATCCCTCCCAGTGGGCCTCTGCACGGACTTGTGCCCAAGTCCAGTCCCTTGTGGCTGCCTTTCTTGTCATCCCACTGGGATATACCAGTTTGACGTGCTGATAAGCTCTCAGCACACAGAGATGTCTTCCTGTCTGTGCCAGTGAGCTGAATTGTAAGCTGTTCCCCAGACTCCAGTTTGAAGGTCTCTATAGTATTGACTTTCTCGCACTTGGAAGTGCCTCATTTATCTTATGCTCTGCATTTGTCTTTCCTGCCAGTGCAGTAGTGACTGAAGCTTGCTGCCAGCTTTTTTCCCTTAATGACATACCACATATGCAGACAAGGATCTGAATCAGAGCTTTGGAGTCGGTCCCTACTTCCTCACTTTGGAGAAATGTACCTTAATGCAGTATCCTTCCTTTCATAATCCTGTCCTTGCAGTTTGTCTTGGGGCTTGGCAATGGAAGAGCCCCAATACCCCTGAAGGTTGTGATCTAGGGCATGTCTCCATATTTTGGACTCGTCTGAAGGCCGATGATGTCAATAGGAAGGCTCCTGCTGGCTTTGATGGCTCTTGGACCAGGCAGCTCCAACTATCTCCAACCTCCATCTGTGGTCAGATTTGTCCCTTCCAGATGTGGGGAGAGCCTTTCCCAGCAAAGACTTAACACAAGCCTTTTCCCAGACAATGGGTCTTTTCTGGATAACATGGAAGGAATTGAAGGTTCCTCCTGGTACAAGACCACGTGGTACCTGTTTTTTCTTACGTACTTCCAGCACGTGCCTCTCTTTCTGACAGGTGCTGATGACTTGCAGCCCAGGCAGACAGAGCTGAAAAGGGTAGGAGGGCTGGAGATTGTGTGATGGAACTGTGGGTTTCATTGATTTCTAAATAAAGCTTTCACGACACTGAGCCTCACTTCCCTCCCAATTTTGTAAAGCTCTTGTCAATCTATGACACAGCTGCCAGGGCAAAAAAAAAGCTGCTGGCATCATTGTGAAGGTGTGTACAGAAGCAGAGCAGCGGGTGGGGAGTTGGATGTCTTGCCTCTGCGGAGAGGAACCAGAACCCAAGCCCAGGACAATGCTAAGATGTCCCTGCTGCCTGGCTTTCCCTTTGTGGCAAGTAACCCTACTGTGCTGATGATGCTCCGCATCCTCTGGGCCTGCCCTGGCCCAGAGGGAAATTGTGTTTGAGATTAACTTTGCAGTGTTGGTGTGGGTTACAAATGACCTTTTGCAAAGTCACAGTGGAGCTAGGCAAGGAAGTGCATGATATTCACCAAGGCTGGGAGTACATGGGCAGAGCTCTGCTCAGGGCCAGGGACTGAACAAAGCCTCTGGGGTCCTTTTAGCATGGTAGCAAGTCACTGTCCTCTCCCAGATCTTCCTTCTGAAAGCTGCCAAGGGTAATTGTATGGAGCTGGCAGGACAACCTTTTACTGCAAGCTGTGTGTCTTTGATGTTTTGTAGGGTAAAGCCTTCCCCGTCACTGTGGGAGGTGGTGGGCTTGTTCCTCCCGGGGCTAGTGGAGGACACACTCCAGCTCCCTGCCTAGAAAGTGCTATGTTCTGGAGCAGGAGGATGGAGAATCAAGCCAAAAGCAATGATACAAGCATTATTTGCCACTTCCACAAAATTTTGATGAAAACAGATGGAACATTTGTGGGTTTTTATTAATAAAACAAAGCCCAGAAATTTGAAGAAATTTTGTATTTGCTGTTAGTCTTTTCAGGCTTTTTTTTCCCCCTCTTGGCAAAAAATAGTTGATGACATTTTCCATCACCAAAAAATTTTCCCACTGAGGGTTAAATATCAAGTCTTCTGTGTTGCGCAGAGCTGAGAGGAAGAAGAAACTCTTCCCATTTCATTGACTCAGGCCAAGAGGGATCAGAGATCACTTGCTGAGAGTCCATCTCTCTCTGGCCAGCACCCAGAAGGAGCAGAGGCTCTCTTGAGCACTGAGTTGCTGCTGTTTCTCAGTAAGATGGCAAAGCCTTGCCTTTGTAAGTGTCAGCAGCATCTGCCATTTTAGCCTGTGCTCTGAGAGCTCAGGATGGTCTGAGCAGCCCATGCTGGCTGGCAGAGGGAGCCACTGGGGCTTTCAGGGAGGCTGAATCCCCTCAGAGCTGGGGAAAGGCAGAAATCACAGCAGGGGTGTGTGGGGTGGTGGGCCACAGGGTGTCCTGCGGACATCCCTGGGAGAACAAGCACCCCTGAGGTAGCCAGAGCATCTTGTCCTTGCCAAGCTCTTTGCCTGCGAGAGTCAAGATAGCAGAGCCAAACCCCTCCACCCTCATCTGTCAGCATGGATGGAGGAGCCCATGGCCTCCCTCCGCCTTCTTCCACTGGCATTCAATTCAGACTTACACTAAAAAAGGAGCTGTCGGTTAAAATAAGAGCTGCTTTTCCAGCTCCCAGAGGACCCCCCTGATGTGACCTGCAAGGTGTTGCAATCCCTCTCTGCCACTGGCCTGCCTGGTTTTTGCCACACATGCACACACCTTCCTCCACCTTCCACAGTGCTTATCGCAAGCGTTTTGGTAGAACTGCCCTTGTCATATAAATCTAAACATAATTCTCTCTTTCCTGTTAAGCTAAAGAAAATAAACATGTAGGGCTGTTACTGGAAGCCAAGCTGTAGGACTGCCCTAAATTCTCTTCTTATTGAGTCTGGGCTGAAAATCACTCAATTCTGCTGAGGACACACATCTATGCTTGCACACACAGGGAGGGAAGGCAGGAGGGGGGAGGGTGAAAGAAAGAGAGAGAAAGAGAGAGAGAGAGAGAGAGAGGACGCGGTGTGTATAAATATCTCCAGCTCTCTAGACAGTCGGCAGATTTATTCCGCTGCCAAGCCTGCAGAAAATTGACTTGTTTCATGGAGGCAGGCTATTGACACATTACCGCAAGGAGGGTTAGGAGAGAAAGCGGTGCGGCTGGCGCCCCTCTATTATACGATAATGTAATCAGCATTGTGGGAAATGACTGTGGGTAAAATGGCATCGCTGACATTTATATTAGAGGATATTGATGGCAGGAACTGTGACCACATCTATCGTACCTCCCGTTTGCCAGGATTGACACAGACGGCTCTTGTTGGCTGGATTTCCTCTCTCTCTCTCTCTCTCTCTCCCCCCTTCCTCTTAGCTCCGTTGCTCGCTGCTGTCACTGCAGATAGATAATTGAAAAATGGATCTCACCTTTCCAGCAAACAGGAGTGGTTCAGGCAATTACTGCAGAGGTTATCTACTCAATCTCGAGGCCTCTTCTCTGAGAGAGATTCAGAGGAAATTGGATTTTACATGGATGTTTTATTCTGCAAGGGCTTTAGTATAAATAGAGGCAAGGAGACACCAGCAGACTGTATGGCTGAGAACCACATGCAGAGGGGTAGAGTGGTGTTTTGACAGGGGGGCTTGGATGTAGATGTGGTGGTAATACCATGCCATGGCCCTCTGCAGAATTTCTGATCTTGATTTTTTTTGAGGTTGCTGTTGGGTTTTTTCCATGTTTTAGGTTTTTGGGGGTTTTTTTTGAGGTGGAGGCTAAAAAAAGCTACCCCCATCCACAGCCACCTGGCTATGTTTTGCCCCTGGAATCTAAAAATAAAAGGGAGCTGTTCCCAAAGGAAATAAATGCAAACAGATGGCAAAATGCTCTGAAGATGAGAGGGCAGAGGAGAGCGAGATGTATTAAAAGTGCTCTGGAAACTGGCTTTTAAAGGAGGGGAACTGATTGCGGGGAGGGAATGTTACCCAAAGACCTATTCCCCATGAGCATCTTTGAAGAGGGTTAGGCCTTGAAGTGCCTGGCTATGTAAGAGGCAAAAATATACCCATGGTTCTTTAGGACACACTGTAATACCAGGCTTTGGTTTGTGCTTGGTAGGAATCCAGCCCTTAAAAGCAATTTGCAGCTGGTATCCTCATCCTCAGAAACTGCTGAGTGGGGGAGGCCAAAGAAGGACCTTGAAGGTTTTGGTAGCCTTGACAGTTTGGTGTGGCAGGAAGAGACAGAGTACCGCATGGTTTGGAGCACACATGTAGATGCATGTATGTGTGGTGTACATTGCACTTGACCTCTGTTTAGAAAACTTCATGGGATTTCTCTTGCTGGAAATCTGGTCTTGCAAACAACAGGGTATTATTGTTACTGCTGTAGGACTCTTAAAATTCTTCATGGATAAATACGATCTGTCGCTGTCCTGGGCTGTCAGTACAGCACCTTTCGTTGGCACTGAGTTCACTTCTAAATGAAATTTTAAAGAGAAAAAATTGGAAAGGGTTTCTCTCAGTGGTTTTGAAAACCTTGCTTCTGAGAGCTTTGTCTGGAGGAGTCTGGGTTACACAGCCTTTTCCTACCGCTGCTCAGTGAGCATAGGGGAAGGCGGTGGGGTGGCCCACGGAAAGGCTTAGCAGATGTGCCTGGTCATGGACTGCTTTCCAGAGATAGGCAGACTAAGGTAAGGTCTTCCAGGAAGAGTTTGGGCAAAGCTGATTCCCCACTTGGGGAATTCATCCATCTTTTAATAGGCAATATACACTGTGTGGGGTGTTTTCACGTGTGGGTAAATACTCATGGATTTGGGTAAGATCAAAGTGCCCTTGCACCATCCAGTTGGTTTGACTCCCAGCCAATGCATAGGGACACAGCTTTGCGCTATCAGCTCCTAAACTGTTATCCCAGATGGAAGCAGTGGGGCTGGTTTTGCAGAAGAAGAAATTCAGCACAGCATCAGACAGTCTCATCGGCCCATCTACTGCCCCCAGCAGAGACCCATGCCCAGTCCATGGGTGTTCCTCCTCAGCCCTGGGTCTCTGCACCCCGCCATGCACTGCAGTCCTGCTGTCCATCACTAGCTTTTTCGCACTCTCCTCTGCCTGTCCCCTGATGTCAGTGCTAGAGGTGCTCATCTCTCTTGCTGATCAAATCATTCCTGACATGCACAGCGGCAGCCTCTTCTTTGCTGAAAGTCTGTCCCCAGGGTCCTGTGTGAGGTCCTGCTCTCTCTTCCCCAGGTAGTAAGAAGGCAAAGATGGGGGAGGGCGGTGAGGAGGGCTAGGACAGGCTCCCCCACCCCTCACACCTCTTCTCCCCGTGATACTGGAAGCCAGAGGGCCCCCCCAGCCTATTGCCTATTCTGGCAGTGAATGCAGGGCTGGAGATGAGGCCAGAAGGCTTTGAATGAGCAACAAAGGCCATGTTTTCAAGCAAAAGAGATGACCTTTGTGATTGCTCTCCTGCATCAGCCCTGGGCTTCCCCTGGTGGCCACAAGAAAAGGTCTGACCTCTTGCATCAGGGTCCCAAAGCACAGTCATATAGGTTCAGTAGAAAGAGATGGCCGAGCTCTCTGAAAATGGCTCAATTAAAAAAAAAAGAAAAGAAAAAAGCACACATAGGATCAAGCCTGTGGAGTTAAAATTTGCATCTTGCTTTTGCACATCTTTTTCAAGTAAAGGAAATACTGAGTTTCTATAATGTGACCAAAAAGCACATTCTCTGAAGAATGACAAAAATCTGCTTTTTGAGCTGCATATGATGGTCTGAAAGAGGGTGAGGAGTCCAGGCATGAGGAAGAAGTTTTAAAAAAACAGCAGCAAAAAATTTCAAATCACAGTGAACTAACACATTGGCTTCATTTCCTTCTGAAATTTTTCATTTAAAGAAAAAGGCAATGAAATGCTGCTGAAATGACATTTTTGACAAAGTGCCATTTTTCAGCATGACCTCTCGGACCCACTCACACCAGTGCTGCTAACTAGTTCTGCGTTCATCAAAGCCTGCAGGAGCGGAGGGCAGCGTACTGTGTGCTGATGAGCAGAAATGTTGGGTTTTTTTTCTCTACCAGGGCCTCGTGGGTCTAAGTCCCAGAGCAGCTTCCACTGGAGATGTTCCGGCTGGACTAGTGGTGTTTGTGACTTCAAGGCCACAGAAGAAAAGGTGGTGGCTTGAAGAGGCTTCATAGTCATCAAGAACCTGCTCTTGTTTTACTCCTGGGGATTGCTTGCTCCTGACAGGCTTGTACCAACACAGCTCTGGAAGGGGAACATGATTTTCAAAAGTCAGAGAGCTTTCCATCTCCAAGCTGCTGGTGTCAAGTGGACAACCCCAAGTTAGTGCATGAAGAAATGCCTCTTGCAGAGCTCCAGGGCAGGAGTTAGGGTATGCGGAATAACACAGGGGAGACGGCAAGACTCCTGTCTTCCCTGTGTTCCAAATCAGGAGCAGATGGGTGCCCAGCATCTGGTGAGAAACCACACTGCTGCCACAGCTGAAGATCTTTGCCATGGACCACAGTAGGTTCTGAACACCACAAAAAGTCCCTTAATACATCTAAAAGCCTAGTGTTTGAGCTAAGTGTCCTGGTACACTGTCTTCTCTATAACCCCTGTAATTGCTCTGAATATGGTATTTGCTTTCATTGCTTGGCCTAGATTGCTGTGGACTATTATTGCATACTCATAAATAGCTGCTGTGTTCCACCTTGGAGGAGACTGTACTCCACAAAGGTGGCGAGAAGGCTTTGCCGCTGTCTAAATAAGCTTTCCTGAAGTGGGATGGATGCCATGAGACTTAATCTCCTTTAAAAGCTTCAAGCTCCTTGGATGGAGTAGTACAATATTATTTTATTAACATTACCACAATTGTTAGTGGTATTACTAATATCAATCTTGTTATAGTCATAATATCTGGTCAGAATCAAAAATGATACAGCTTGACTAGCTGGCTGAGATGCTGGGTCTCCAGCCACATGACAAAAAGGTTTCCCCAGTGGGCACGTAGCGATAGGCCACCAATGATCCCAGCCGCACTGCAGCAGAGGAAATAAGCCTTGGAGATCCTGTACAACACAAGACACTAGCATGTTATTCCTTTGGAGTTAGTTTTCCCCGGTATCATCCTACTGTGGTAAGACCTCCACTGTGGATCAGGGTCCCCTCTGTTTCTGCAGCCCCAGAGCATAAAGAACTGCCTCCAAATTGCTCCCAGCCAAATGTGCTTACAGACACAGTGAGCTTGTTCAGCGTGACAGGGAATGGCTGAGCACTCCCATCGGCAACTGTGCCCAGCACTGATCACTAAGACCCACATGAGGCATGGAGCTGCTGCAGCCCAGGCACCCTGGGGGATGTGAGGGAGACATCAGGGCTCTAGCATGTCCTCTGAACAAATGGATGGAGAAACATTACCCCCCATTACTTTGGCCTATATTTGCAGATGCATTTGCTCAGCCGCAGAGTGAACCACCTCCACCTGCAGCTCTGGAGACATGTAAAAGGTCCTGCACTTTGCTCAGTTTGTGTTTAACCTCTCTCCATGTCCTTGCCCTGGCCATGCCACCCTCTGTTCCCAACCGGAGCATCTTTCCAGCTTTGCTTTCCCTCTCACCTCTCTTGGTATGCGCCCTGGGGGTGGGAGGAAGGTGGGAAGGATTCATGGCATTGATCAATAACTCTTTCCTACCCAGCCAGGAACCCAACCCGCCCAACTTTATTGCTGCAACCAGATCCTGGCTCGAGGGATGTTACGACAACCCGCCTGGGCCGCGGGGGCCAGAAGAACAAATACCTCCCTAACAGGCATGACTTTAGTCCACACATGCCCTGCTCGTCGGAAGGCTCCTCTGACAGAGGAAGCCCCTGTGAGGATTTACAAGTCCCAACTACTTCCTGAAATTGCCACTCCTGCTCATTATCTCACCCTCCCATCACCTTCACCAGTCCGGATGGCCCTTTGAAGGGAAAGGAGAGCCCTGAGAAGGAAGAGGAGGAGGTGTGCAAGTCTTGGTGATCGTCGGGCTGGGGGATGGCAATGGACCCCAACGATGAAATATTTGAGCACTCTGGCTGAGTCTTTTTACTACCTGTGATGGAAAATGAGTGCCAGCTGCAAATCAGGGATTTCAACAGCCTCTCTGAAGGCGTGTCAAGCATTTTATGGCTGGAAATACATTCAGGGTTTATTATGGGCTGCCCACTGATCTTTCCTGCATGCATGCAGTGGCTAGACCCTGTTCCCACCCTGCTGTTGGCTGGGGAGGGGTCCCCCCAAATTGATCTGTTTTCGGATGGCGAATTGATTGGTTCCATCTGCTGCTACTCTGCTTTCCTGCTCCTGAGCAAGGATTTAACCTCACGTTGAGACAGGCTGGAAGCTGATTTGGAGGGCAGCCCTGGCCTGCAGTGGGATGCAGCATATGTTGCAGACCTGTCAAATGTCACACATGGCAACACTCACCCCATGGCTCCCTCCACAGCAGGAAGAGGCTCTCCCCTTCCCAGTGCTATGCCCCAATCTCGCCATCCTCCAGCACCTGAGATATGTAAACACCAAACCTTCATGAAAAGAGCAGCCCCATCATCCAGTCCCATGCAGGGGTCTTGGGAGAGTGGGCAGAATAATGGGAGCCAGACTTCTTGGAGGTGGGAAGCTGCAACCAGGATATAGCAACACGGCTTTGCAAATAAGCACACAAGCTCTCCAGGAGCCTGAACACACTGGTTGCTGGAGAAAACATCTCTTGGCTTCACTGCTAGATGTGCTATAGCCATGTCTTCATTGCACTGCATCATCCCCCAGACAAACCTGGGCTTAACTTTGCAGCAGAGCAGCCAAACTGTCTGCTCAAGAGACAACTAGCTACATTGAGCAGTGCAAAGAAAGGCAGCAAGGGGATAATGGTCTTTCAAAGCTTGAGCTCCTCCTCTCAGTGAAGGTGTTAATTTGGGTTCTCTTCTTCCCAAGCACTTACCTTCCTAAAGACTGCCATAACTTAACATCTTTGAGGCCTCCTTCCTTCTGTCAAAAATACCTGAAAGCGTCCAACAGTTTCAGAAGTCACTGAGGAGGAGACAGGCATAGATGCAAACAGGGGGACCAAAGCTTGCTTCCATAGGAAATGCCAAGCTAGGGCTCAAAACTGCAGCCCTTTGGGTAGCAACCATAAGTTACAGACACCTTGGCTGCGAACAAAGGCATTGGGTTTGGAGGAATGAGATGTATTGCTAATCAGTGGGACAGGCCTCCTACCAAACCCTCTGGCAGATGGCCACACCTCTCTATATGTACTGTATATGTAAAAGCATATTAAGCCTGGCTATTCCCAGCAAAGCTTCTTGAAGGAACCCTCTCCACGTGCTTGCCAAAATGGTAGTGTAGCCTTCTTACTATGCAGCAGAATAAAAGATTTCCTTAGAAAAGAAGATGCAGCTGATGCTCTTGCTGTTGATCTGCCCTCCTTGCTGCACCTGACTCTTGCTTGCCACACCATGACGCGGTGGGCTTGTGGATGCCATAGCATGCTAACCTGTGTACTAAGTGGCTTGTTGGGCAATCACACCCAGTGCAGCCCTGCTCATTAACACACCCAGATGGATACTGCTGGTCTTCGCTCTGCTCAGCTGCCGACCATGCCCTTTAGCTTTGGTAGCTCCCTTCCTGTCCTGCCGCCCACCCTCCTGGCGAGTTTCCCCACTGTGCTCTCATCTCAGGTTGCTCAAAGGATCTTTTTCGTCCCTTCTTGAGAAACAGTTATACACACCATACACACCTCAACCATTCAGATCCTTCTGTTCAAATGTTTGTTTAATGGTTCCTTTTGATTTCTGTAGATTGGTCTCTGTTCTTCCTGTTGCACTCACATCACATTTTCATGCTTTGCCAAAAAAACCCCACCAAAAAGTCACAGAAATTTCTCTGTAGTGTCCTGGTGCTAAGAATTCAGGACTTGAACATGTGCAGAAAGTCATCACTGTGGGTGATAAATCAGGAGAGCTGGGTGGATATACACAGGGGAGGAGGAAGAACAAAGGGAGGAAACGGGGAGAGGAACGGGAGTAAATCTAAGGAGCTGAGGGAAGAGATGAGACCTGCTATTACGTCACATCCTGAGGGAACAGTGGTGTGAGATTTGAGGTGGGAGTACTACACTCTAAATGCAACCTGGGGACAACAGGGCTGTAAGTCAGTTCCTGCCCAGTGCTGTGGCAGCTGTCTTGGCCTGTGCCACTGCCGCCATCTTGACCTGTGCCACTGCCGCCATCTTGGTCTGTGCCATGGCAGCCATCTTGGCTCACCCACCCCAGCTGGCCACTGTGTCTACGAGCACATCTCCCTGCCATTTCATATCTGAATTGACTGTGGGACTGGCAAGTCCTTCATCAGACTCGCGCTGTCCATGTCCAGGGCTGTAGCACCCCAGGGTGCCTCGGCTCCAGGCGCTGCTTGCTCAGCAGCCGTTCCCCTGGACATCGGCCTTGCCGTGAGGAGCAGCAGCATCGCCGTGTCCAGCCTGGGGTCCCGGTGTGGATGCCCATCCCCTCGTATACTCCTGCTACCATCTGCTGGAAGGAATCAGCCTGTGCGCTTGCCCGCCACACGGAAACCCTGTTGGGAGCCATAACGGCGAAGCAGGAGGACGAGGGCAGTGCTAGGGTGAGCCAGCCTCGCTGCCTTCCCACCCTGCACTGGAGGGGACTGGGACACCCGGTGCTCTCTCCTAGCGTGTGGCCTCCTGCGTGTTGTTTGAAGGCTTCAGTTCCTGAGGGCTCCCTTGGCTTCGACACCACCCTGCTCCACAGTCTCGTGCAAGGCACTGATTTAGGCTGTACCTCAGTTTCCTTGCCACTACTTAAAACACCAGCTCTTGGTGTTGCTCAGTCCCCTCCATTTGACTTGCTGTGATGGTGAACATTGTCCCTTCCTAGACAGGTACCATTATCTTCACCATGCTCCCATCTCTGCTCCTCCCCACTGTTCCCAAAACACTTCCCATCGAGCAGCACTCCCCTGCAACAGAAACACAGCCATGCCTTGAGCAGGGCATGTGGGCTGCTCATCTCTGAGTGTCTGGGGAAGAAAACGGTGCCGAAAGCCAAAATACCAGCTCAACATGCTCTCCTGTGCAAGCTGGGCTGGGGACCAAAGACAGTCGGTACCAGGCTGGAAGCTTGTGTATTTTTGTTATGGGTTGTTGAACAAACCACACAGTTTTACCCTACAGGGTATCATAAATAAGCAATGAAAAAGCAGAGAAGTGAAAAGGAAAAGTATTTGCCTGCAAAAATATGCCACAAAGTAAATGAGTCAGAAGGACATGGACCGCGCTGTGCTGGGCCTGCTCCGTCTAAAAGCAATGCTTTTATAAGGTAGGGAAAGTGATTTAAGAGACTACAGGTAAACATGAGCTGCCACGTAGTGTTCTGGGGAAAAGTGGCAGAATAAATATGCAAATCCTTCTTATGTGACAGCCAGGATGGTGGAAATGATTATGAAATAGACCTGGAGAAGGCTGATTAATAATTTATCCTCAAATGGAAGTTAATTCTTGGCTGAGCAGTGAGGATAATAAGGCTGAGGAATCAATAAGAGCATTTACAACTCTGTAAAATGCGTTTACAAGTGCAAAAAGATGGGTTGCTTTGTGGCCATGCCTTGTATGAGCTAGGAGAGAGGGAAGGGAGAGCGCACAACAGTGATGGTGCAGCATCAACCATGCAGACAGGTCTGGAGAGGAAGCTGAGCATCAGCAGGTGCCGATGGAGCTAAGCATCATCTCTGGATCACTACTGCAACCTGAATGATCCTCCACCATTAACTCATCCTCTGACAGCCCACACAAGACATATTAATTAAGCCAAATCACTTATGAAGGTTCCCATAATGAATGCAGTGTAGACAGTGGTTCAGTAGTGCCTTCATCCAGAATGTGACTGTCCTCAGGGACACAGAGTGGAAGTGACTGTCTGGGTCACCCACTGTCTGGGTGGCCTGTACACATCTAGCCTAGCTAATCCACCTCTTCACCACCACTGCACCATAGCACACGTGGGCAGCAATCTCACCCTGCTCTCACAGAGAAAGAAACAACCAGCAGCAGCCTCCTTTGGTGTAAACTCTTTAAAATACGTGCCTCAGATTTCAAATAATGTCCTCAATGAGATCTGTTGGGAAGATGGGAGGTTCATTGCTTGTCCACCCCATCTTCCCTGGGAAGTTGAGGGAAGGGGGCCTTAACAGCAGCACTGCTCTGAGAAGCGGCAAAGCTAGAGGCATCTTCACGTGGCCTGGCTCAGAGCTGAGAGCAGGTACCTCTGCCTCGATGTAGCTGAGGATAGGATCTCCCAGCTTGGCCCCAGATGCTGTGACCCTGGAAGGACCATGAGCCCTTGACATGTAATTGTCACCAACAACTTCCAGTCTGTGGTCTGTGGGGTCCCAAAATGTCACTGAAAAGTGAGAAAGAAAAGCCAGTGGGGCTGCAAATGACCAAAATCCACATTGCCCCTGGCAAGTTTTCCTTTGTGGTTTCCTCTGTAATTAGAGCAGTGACATTTTGGAGGAGCAGAGGGAGGTGAGAAGGCATTTTCCACTGGGGATGTGCCGTGATATTGAGACCCTTCTTGCCTTCAGCAGAGAGTACAGATAATAGATTTGCACAGATTTCCTCTTAGTGCTGTTCATCCCCTCAGGGTCTTTGGCAGAGTGTCTCCAGCCCCTGGATGGTACGGTCTGTCCTAGCCGAATGGTTCGACAGAGGGAACATGAAGGGAGAATGTGAGGCTGGAGGGACCCTGACAGATAGTCTTGCAAGACAGCTCTCCCCAAACTCTCCCAACAGATGGGTGTCCAACCTGCTTGTAAATACTGCCAGTGAAAGAGGCTCCATCCCTTCATGACAGCTTGTTCCAGGGTTTGTGTGTGCTCAGAGTTGAAGGAATTTCCTAACATCTGACCTAAATCATCTCTGCTGCAAATGGAGCCTCACTCTCCCTGTCTTGTCTCCATGCTGAATATGGAGAACAATCCATCCTTGTATAAAAACCTTATAAATGAAATTATTTTTTATTTGCTGCTTTCTGGTCCTTTCCTTTTTGGACAAAATAAATCCTGTTCCTTCAATTTTCCTTGCAAGGCCGGATTTTCCAAAACATTTATCTTTATTACAGCGTGATGCCAAGAATGGTGTGCAGCCCTCTGGATGTCCCACCTGCTGTGAGTAAAAAGGGATAGTCAGCTCCAGAGCACACTTCTGGTCTCCCCACTCAAAGAGCACTTAGCAGAACTTAATGAGAAAGAGAAAAGCGTTACAAGGATGGTCAGAGGATTAACACTACCAAGCATGAGGTGAGACTCTTCAGCTGGTGAAAGACTAGAGGCAGGTAGGTGACAGAGGTGAATGTTATTGGAACAGGTAAATAAGGAATGACTGTCCACTGTTTCTTTCAATACAAGAATCAGAGCTACGAAGTGAAAACAACAAGAGAACAAATGGAAAGATAAATTCTTTGTGCTGTGGTACAGCTAACCTGAGAGACTCTGTGCCTTGGGATATGTGGATGCTAGTTGTTTGAAGGGGTTCAAAAAGGAACTCAAAAAAATGCATGGGAAAAAATCCACATAAGCTGCTGTTAAATACAAAGCCACAATGTTTGGCTGAGGAAGTTGCCCATCAAAGATTGCTGAAGACCAGGAAGCTATTCTGGAGAAACAACATGGCACATCGACCCTCTTTTTACACATTAGTCATCCTCTCAGACACAATGCAGGGCTGTGTGGACCTTAGATCTGACCCAATCAGATCAGGCCTTCTATTCTAGCTTACACTGCGCCTCTGTTGAGCATCCCAGAACACTGTTTGCTTTAGTGAGCAACAGGCCTGATAAAAAACGGGTTCAGCATTAGCGGTCAGCAAGGCACTTATGCT
This sequence comes from Falco rusticolus, assembly GCF_015220075.1. Lineage (NCBI taxonomy): Eukaryota > Metazoa > Chordata > Aves > Falconiformes > Falconidae > Falco > Falco rusticolus. Next base: position 29,654,470 of record NC_051195.1, on the reverse strand, counting down.
GACTCAGTCACCTAGGGTCTCTCAATAGCTAAAGAGAGAAGATACCTGAGAAACATGAAGAAAGGAAGAGAAAGAAGGCATCAGTGTGTCTTGTAGAAATTCACGAGGACTGACCAAACTTGGTCCCGTTTAGGGGTGTGCTGTCTAGCATAATAAACTGTGATTTTAAAAACATTACTCAGCTAAAAGTGCATGCTGAGCTAATATGGGACACTGGGACGGGGGTAAGGTGGCCTGCCTTGCAGCCTTGTGTGGCCACAGCTTTCTTCATGTCTCTGCCCCTGGACTTAAGGCAATTTATAGTAAGATTTCACACACCCCATCTCAGCCAGGTGTGAGATCAACTTACTGTCTGGAGCAAAGGTCAACCATCTTGGAAGCAAAGCGGTGTCTTGGCCCATCTGAGCCGGGCTGAAGCTGTCGGCAGCCATGGCTTTTGTGTTTGTAATTTAAGCATGGATAGACACAAAAAGCCTAACTTTGGAGGCAACTCTCATCCTTTCTCACTGTTACCAAGCCTGGGGCTGGAGTACTCAAGAGCAGGAGACCCCTCCTGGTGTTACAGTCCTCCTGGCATGGACTGGAAGATGCCTGCTGCAAGTGGAGGACACTCAAGGCTTTAGAGGGCCCTGGCTTGTAAACGGTGTAATTCTACAGCAGCTCCTTCCAGGGAACAGTGCAGACTGACTTATGACACAGCTCAGCTGGTGTAAGCAGCAACTAGTGGGACCTAGAGCAGGGCAGATGAGTAATTTGCTCTGCCCTCCAGCCCTATGTGTGCTTGGTGGTCTTTTTAATTCTTTCCTCAGTAGAGATCATGGACGACTCTTTCCAGTGCTCAGCCAGGGCACAGGCTGTCTCCAGGTCATGCAGCTACCCACATCTCCACTTCCAGGGTGCTCAAACATACTGAGGGTGATGTTTCCTCTGGGAGAAAGCGTGTAGCTGCTCTTATGGAGGCTGGTGGCATTGGTAGGGTGGAGAGGGCCACTCCTTAGATTGAACAAGGCCCGAACACATGGACTGAGAGGAAGGGTGGGCACAGATGTGGGTTTCCAAGGCTTTATTTATTTTTACAATCCTCCCTTTTCCCACCTCCCTCTCCAAGGTGTTTTGGAAGCCAAGACTGACACCTGCCAGGATGTGAGATGTCCAGACAAAATCAGAATGATCCTCTCCAAAGCTGGAGTGGGGGGGAATTGGCTTCAGCTCCTGTGGAGATCAAAGGGCCAGCTGGGTCTGGGGTTGCAGGGCTGGGCGATTCCCAGGTGCAGGGGACTGGCGAGGTGTCAGTCATGTCCCCCTGCACATGCTCCTGTGGATGCTCGGCATATGACTTTGGGGCAGCTGGTGGCAGCTAAACCTTGGCCCGCACACCCCCTTCCTTGAGAAGCATGACGGAAGGGATTAAGTGGCTTGTAAGGTGACACGGGGTTGATCAGCTCTCAGTGGCATGGTGGGAGGGGAGATGCTGAAGTGGCTTTCCATCTCTGTCCTTGGTCTCCTGTCCAGTTGTTATCCAAGCCCAGAAGGCTGTCCTCCCTGGAACTGGAGGAACAGCAGCTCCTATACCAGCCACCTGCCTTTCAAGCTTTACCTCTATGTCTTTCTTCCTCAAGGAGGGCAGGATTTGTCCCTCCAGCCTCTTCTCTGTGTCCCAAGCAGTGACACTCCCAGTGGGCTGCCGCCAGGAGCTGAAGGTGAGGAGGATGTATGGAGGCAACTAGACACTGTTCAAGCACAGATGTGTCCATTTGATGGAAAGAACTGAAGTCCCTCTGCCATTCCCATCTCCTTTCTGTCCTTGCAGCCCTGTGACAATGCTTCAGCTTTGCTCAGAAGAGGAATGAATGATCTGCAGCACAAAACTGCTCCTGCTTTCATCCCTCCTGTGTCTTCCCTACTGCAGGGACACAGGAGCCAGATTTATCCCAACCAGCTCAGCTCACACTGAGCAGATTAAGCATTGCACTCCGCAGCACGAGGAGAGCTTCCCAGGGGCTTGAGGATTGCCATTGCCTGGCCATTAGGGAGGGAAATCTCTGAATGTAGCCCTGTGCTGAAAGTGTGAGCATTGCTGATTTTGATAACCTCTTCCTTACCTTGGGTCAGTTCTACCACGGTTATTTCCCCCTCGTATGGTACACACAAACATGGTGGGAACTGTATCACACAGAGCTTTTTCTGCAAGCACAAGTGGCTCCAGCATGTCTCTGCAATCCCTCCTCCGTCTGCACTGCTCTATTATCCTGCTCTCAGCCAGTCCCCTTGGCAGGCATTTCTGTATGGCTCCTGTGCTCTGCACTGGACCAACGCTTGTACCCCCACTGCTGCTGGCAGACATAGGATGGCAGCACATGGGTCTTGCTGGCAGAGCCCTAACAGCCATAGGGAGCAGGATTAGCAGCTCCTGTGGTATCCTTGTATTTTCGCATGCTCTGCCAGCCTTGTTATTCCTGTGCAGCCTTCCCACCCTCCAGCGACACCCAGACTTTCCGTAACACAGATTCCTCTCATAGAGAGACACCAGAGGGCAGGGAATAAATTTATGAGATTAGTTCATAATGACCGGTCAGGGCTGAGACTGGCCAGATTTTTTCCATCTTATTAGTTCACGTCCCTGCAGCACCTATGAACCTCACTGAGGTCAGACACTCTGCATCTGATGGGTGAATCTTCACTAGACCTGCAGAGTTTTACAGACAGAAGAAACATTTTTGATTGTCCAGTCTTCTCTGCTGGCTCAGGAGCAGCTGTTGAGCTTTCCCCTTTCCAGGGCAGAAGACAGCAAACATCAAGATGCGGGTGATGTCAGGTCAGATGGTGGAGGAAGGAGTAAGGCACAAGGCTGCTTGTGGCATGGAGACCATCTCCTGTGGTCCCCATGAGCTTTGTTTGCTGCTATATCGCCCCTAGTCTCCCTCCCGATCCAGGATTCTGTGTGCCAAGTATGGCTGCATCAGTAGCAGGGGTCAAGAAGCAGGGAAAACGTTTGGTGCTGTGAACAAGTGATATCCAGACTGGCTGCAGGGCAGGAGACAAGGCTACATACTTAATCCTTGAGGCTTGACAGCTTGGTGCTGCCCTGTAACAGAGGTTTCCCTTCACTGTGAGAACCCATGGGTGAAGGCTTAAACTAAAAGGGGTGAAAATATTCATGATAAGCATCAGCAGGGGGAAAAAAGGCATGTTTAAATGGCATCTCTAGTGGAAAATCTGCATCTCTAATGCAAGAAATCCAGGCCAGTTCATACGGAGAAGAAAGCTCAGGGTGCTGCTCTGCTGAGTATATCTATATCTGTATCTCTATGAAGGTCCCGCAGCGGCCGCATTGCTGTCGGGCCAGAGGTGATGGAGGAGCGAGAGGGAGCGGGTGCAATACAGACCTGGCAACATTAGAGGGAGCTTTGGGAAGGGGTCTGGAAAGAGTCGGAAACAATAACTAGATGTAAATTACATTTTGCGAATTTGTTTAAATAAGGGATCCAGTTTAATCCCATCGACTGTTTGCTGAGTGTACAGCTGAAAATTAGCATCAACAATTTTATGCACACTAATAAATTTAAGCCATTACTCTCTCCATCTGCAGCTTCATTCATATAGTTTAAGAATCAAAGCGATTTCCCTGTAAATTTCTAAGGCTTGGTAATTTACTCCAAAGAATGTAAATAGAAAATGCCTGAAGGCCCAGAAAGACGGTCTTATAAACCCTCCCTCCCCTTCCTCCCCTTCTCACTCATCTCAGGCGAAGGCGATGTGAGATGCCCGGCCTGGGGAGCGAACACAGATACCAGGCTGCAGTCCCTGACTGCCTATTGGTGTTATCCTGTGGCTGGACATGGCACACATCAGCTAGAGAAAGGGAGTCCTGCACACTCGGATGCTTGGCGTGGGTACAGCACCATGATCCAGGGCGGCCGTGAGGAAATCAGTCATCTTTTACTGTTCTTTGCTCCTCTGGTTGGGGTGGAACTTTCCTCCTAAAGAGAAACTTGTTATCCTCCCCAGCAATATCCCTGCTGAATTCCTGGCATTGGCAGCTATAAATAACCCCCATACATGAGAACAGCATGTGGGCAAGGCTCCCAGGGACCGCAGGCAGCGTGGAATCCATCCTGTCCGCACACCAGGCTCTGCCATCAAACCCCTGGGAGAGCCTTCCAGCCTGCTAGGGAGGTTGTTTCCCTGTTCTTAGCTTGAAAGCCAAGGCAAAAGAGGCAAAAGACTGCAAGGAAACCAGCTGGCCGGGTGTTCTCACTCCAGGGTTTTAGGTTTGGCTTGTCCAGCTGGGACAGGGACAAAGCTGGGATAAAGATCTATATCTTAATGAGTTTTACAGTCTGAGGCCTTGAAATATGGTTGGAATTAAGATTAGAAAGTCTCACTTTTTTTAAGAATTGCAGAAGTGTCCCATCCCAAATCAGGATAAAACCACCAAAAGTCACAGCAGCCCCCTTCCCATCCCCAGAACTATTTGGTCAGAAAACCGGATTAATACTTTTGTATATACCACTTTGAACCACTGGGTTTCAGTTTTCAACCTTTCAACAAACTATTTTACAATTTGCAAGAAAAAGCTCATTTTAAGCAGATAACAACTACTTTTTCATTGCAGATCATTTAAGCATGTAAATGGTTTTAAAATGTTTATATGGAAATATGTCTAAACCAGCCCACTGAATAATTTCACTTCAGCAAATCAAGAGATAAAATTAATAAAGCACTATTCTGCTTAGGCACGTTGTCTCTATTTTACAATCAAGGAGTTGGTGGATCATGCAAGAGGTCTGTGGCAGAGCAGGGGGGTGTTTGGAGGAAACTATGGGGTGGCAGGCTAAAGTGCAGTGGATGCTGCACAAAGAGATAACATGAAACAGCTTTCTAGGAACAAATCCGTGCTTATAAATGAAAAACATTTGGCTACATAAGAACTGAAGCTCTTGGATTTGGACTGGCATTGGGATTACCATTTTTAAATACTTACATAGCATCAAGTGCAGTAAGGAGCTGGCCAGAGCTCTGCAAAGTGCAGAAGTTTGCAAAATACAGAGAGGAAATTAGAAATGTCCATCTCCTTCACTCTCTGCTTTCACTGATTTCAAAACTGTCTGCAAAGGAAAGTCCTCAAGGAACACTCATTTCAGATCAGATTAATTAATTTCATTTTAATGTCAAGGTTTAAGAGCATCATAGTTTTTAAATGTTAAAACAAAAATAGTCGTGTCTAAAGAGCAAGCATAGTAATTTTTGAAAATACAGAAGTGAAATCATTAAACATTGACCAAACTTTTCCTCTGGGTTTTCTTCCAAACCAAAATCCTGGTAACATGAGGCAAACCTTTACAATGTTGGAAGAATGGTCCATTCTGATCAAATGTTGTCCAGCAGAAATACTTTCAGCCATCTTGCTGCAGGGCTGATTTTTTGGGCCCTTCTGAGCTATGTCACAGGGGAAGATGGAAGCTGGCGGTGGTGTGTTTGGTATGAACAGATCTTACCAGAGACACCCTGGCACACTGATCTCTCATAAGCAAAGGCATCAAGTTGTTGCATTGCCACCAAAGTTGAGAGAAGCTGGATTGCTGCCTGGAGCCATGGGCACCACAAGCCAGGTGAATATGGGTGAAAATGAGGTCTTTCAGGTAGGTTAGGGTGGAAATATTTTTGGTAGGATTTAAAACAGGTAATAAACACTGTGCTCTCTACTGGGTAGAAAAAAAGGAGATGGGCAGGGATGACAGGAAATCAGAAATCCAAACCAGAAATGAGATGCAAACACTGCACAAAAGCCAGTAAGAGAAAAGCAATACTGGTCAGGGTACGTGTACACGTGGAAGTGTCCATGTGAAAAACAAAAGGTGATGAATATGCCTATGTGGTGATGGTGGAACAGGCTGCATGACTTCTAAAACTGACAGAGTATCACTGTCTGACAACTGTAGTCTAGAAGTGAATATAATGAAGAGGAGAGAGAACCTTGGCCAGATCAGCATCTCTGCCCACAAAAGCCAATACCCAGTCCCAGAAACACCCAGAAGGAACGGTGCTGTGACTCGGGGGTCTGGAGGGTGTGGCAAGAAGCTTGGTGGGGACTGAGGTCTTTCCATATTGTGGGTGTGGACTTACAAATTCAAAAGATGAGTGCAAGAGAAGGAGAACCACCATCAGGCAGTGGATTTCTTTGGAGCCTGATTACACAGCTGTGTTGGGATCCGGATGTGATTTACCAGTTGAATCTACAGAGCTGGACCTAAATTCCACTCAGTGTCTTTATTATCTGTACTTATTATCTGTACTTCATTATCTGTGGCTTCACTCGGCCACACCCTGACCCCACTGCATCTAAACTCAAGGTTGCTCCCCTGAAGACGACAGCCTAGGTCAGTAATGCAGCTAGCAGGCCTTTGGGCAGGTTACACTAGCTGTGGATCCAACCAGCCAGAGTTGGGGCATCTTTGCAGACCACAAAGGATTGACCTCTACTAGTGATTAGACCTTGATGGTTGGATTGCTGTACCACCTTCCTCACCACCACCTTCCCATGCAGCCCATGACTAATCCTACAAACATACTGTATCTCTCCAGGCAATAAACTGCAGGTGCTGGGGTACCAAAGCAAATGTTGGGGTGTAGTGAATCCCTCGTCAAGGTCTGATGCATTCTCTGTTTTTCCAGCACCTCATTTTCCCTTCCTGTGTACCAGTTAGCAGAGATGTTACTCTGCTAGTTTGAAGGGCCACTCAAATCCCAATAGAATATTAAATTATCTGGTGTTGTGCTGCTGGCAAGAGCCAGCACAGAGGGCTCTATGTTAGCTTGACAGGAGAGCTGTCATTCTCTTAAGTTAGCTACATTTAAAAGCCGGTATCTTTGTTAGAGGGGAACCACAGGGTGAAGCAACTGGAGAGGGGATGTTCCTCCTTACCTGCTGATATTGTTGCACTCTATCAGGTTGCATGGACCAGCCACCCCAGTCTTCCTGCAAATAGGTTTGGGAATATATCCTCCTCCAGCCTCATCTTCAGATGATGTTTTCCTTGCCTACTGCTGTGGGGGAAATGGAACCCCCACCACTCTGCCCTTCTCCTAGACCAGGATGTTGCCTGACTTTCTTTGAAAGGCCAAAGTGAGGAGCAGGGAAGGTATGAAAGGAAAGCACCACAAGAAGCCCCTCCACAAAGCTAGAGGAGGGACCCTCCTCACACCTGTTGGGTGGAAAGACACCAGCTTGTCCAGGTGTTCCCTATGTCCCTACTGAGCTTCTCCAGGAGAAAGCAAGGCTTTAGGCTGCCCCTAGAGATGACCCTGGTAGCTCCTGTCTTGCTTAGGTGACTCCTGAACTGTGTTCTGGAGGGAACAGTTGAGCCACAGCATCTACCCCCACTCCTAGCAAGGCCATGCAACAAGCAAGGCATGGGGGCTGGGGTGGTATGAATCTGGCCCAGATGTGCTCCCACCTGGCTGCAGAAGCAAAGCAGCTGCAGTGCCTCAGTGCAGGATGTCCTTATCACTTCTGGAGAGAGGAGGCTGAACGAGCTCGGCTTGTTTAGCCCAGCACGACACCCACTGAGAGGGGATCTGATTGCTGTCCATAAATACATCAACAGGGCTAACAGCAGGGAAGAGCTGCTGAAGCTAAAAGAGGACATTGGCACTGGAGCAAACAGGGCTAAAGCAGAAGGAAGGAAATGTAGGCTGGAAATTAGCAGCAGATTTGTAACCATCAGAGCAAAGAAAGGCTGGAATAGGCATCCCACAGGGTCAGAGCAGGCCAAAGTCAATGCTTGTGTAAGACAGAGCCTGCTCAGTCTGTGAAGGGGCTGCTGTGCTAGATGCATTCGGAGCTATAGTCCCCAGCCCCAGTAATGTTTTCTATGCAAGTCAGGCATTGCTGGTGAAAGACACTTTTCCTTGTGTCTCTCAGTGGAGCTGCTGGCACTGGGAGCCCCCCTTTCTCAACCAGGTGGACTAGCTTCTCTGCTGGGGTGTGCTCCAGCTCCGAGGCCCCAACGGGCAGCTGGATGTTCAGCTTTCCACACCAGGTCCAACCCATCTAAGACATGACATAAGCTGTACCCATTCCCTGCTAGCAGGAGCATGCTGAGGTATCATTTGATACACTTAAGCTTGGGTGAATCAAGCCACAGCAACGTTATCCGGCTGCATACCCTGCCTCTGCTGGAGGGACCAGCCCTGGGGTAGTCAGTAGAAGGCACTAACAGCATAACCCAATGCTGAAGATGAATTTGTAGACTGATCATTGGGGTGGCAGTGGTGAAGGCCATGTTCCCTTCTGCTGTTTCTGCAGAGTAGCAACATCCAGCAGAAGGGCAGGGCAGCTGGCAAGGGAGAGCAAGGGACAACTCTAATGCTGCAGGCCAAGGTCAGATGGCAGACGTGCTGTACCCCTCACTGTCTGACTGGTCCCAGCCCCAAAGCTGTCCCTCTGTATGGCAGCAGCTGGATGGCTGTATATTTGCTCCTGAAGTGACACAGCTTAAAATCCAGCATCAACACTGCCTGCTGATTTCCCTCTGTGCCGATGCAATGGTGGCTAAAGGCTTGTGGCAGGTCGGGGTGGCTCTGGGCTGGATGCATGATGTGTTCAGCTGTCCCGGCTGCGGAGGGCAGCAACATCTGGGAGAGCATGAGGGAATGGCTGTGAATTGATGTATCACACATGCCTCCCATTTGTGTCGGGAGCTCGAGTGCACCATGCTGACAGAGCCTGACGGGTTCGGGCTGCAGCCAGCCAGCTGGAGCCTGGGGAGAGCAAACTGACAGGTTTCAGCCATCAGCTGGGCACAAGGAGCCTGGATCCGGTCCAGTTTCTGTCCAGCCCTGGAGCTGGGCTAACCAACAGCTCTGCTGGTGGCCCTGTGATGTAAGTGGCTTGGGTGGTTGTTTGGATCTCATGGGGATTTGGAGTGGGCAGCGCAAGCTCAGCAGGTTTGTACTGGGTGGCCTGTGTTGCCCAGGCTAGATGTGAGCTGTGGGACTGGCCACGTAGCTCCCCTGGTCCCCATATCGGCTTGGGCCAGACGTCCCTTTTCTCCTCTATGCCCAGAGCAGCTCGTGTTTTATGAGGAATTGAATTTAGTTATGTGGTTCATTGACTCTGTGCCCTGGAATTCCCTTGCCTCAAGCACCTCCTCCCTCCAGCACGTGCTGGGAATCTGCTCCGAAGCAAATCCCCTTTGATATCCATTAATCCTTTCTGTCTCACTCCATCCCACTGTGCCCCGAGCTGATACTGCTCTCCCCTCAGGGGCACAGACTCTTCCTCAGCGACCTGCTTAACAGGAGCTGCTGCAGCCTTCTGCAGTCAAACACATGCTCAGCAATGTGTTGTCCTCTCCTAACCAGCTGCTGGTACTGGTTTTGGCTGATGGCAATTGGAACCATAATTGGCATCCATAGCACCCCTCTCCAAACAACAAGTTCCCAGGCAGCAGCACACCCTGACCCCAAAAGCTGACACTGGCACTTCCCCTGAGCTCGATGCCTGCCATAAAGTTTAGATCCTTGTGCAAATATTGAAGTGACAGCCACCTCTACACCTGCATCATCATCATCACCTTCCTGGCCACCTTGTCCAATGACAAACCAGTGTTTCATGCAGGCTCACAACTAAGAGACCAGTGCCCGGTGGTGGTGCTTTCCCCAGCAAACACCACGACGGTGACTCTGGGGCAGGCAGGGGAGGGACACAGCCTCGGCCCCTTTCCTGGTCCGCTCTCCCTACGATGGTGTTGTGTAAATGTTGAAATATAGCTCTTTCTTATTTCCAGTTATGAGAGGTGGGTATCCTGCTTCGATCTGTCTCTCTCATACACATTCATAACATTCAAATTTATAATGTAATCTTACTTGCCGTTCCATATTTATGAGAAGTTTTGATGGGTGTTTCTTTATGTGATAATATCAAGCAGAATGCTAACCCATTGCCTCAAACCACTGTAAAGTCGTTTTCTTACATAATTGACACCAGCATATTCTTTCATTATACAAGATTTAGCATGCATCTGCTCCACCATTGCACGGCAATAGATGACTTTTTCCAGAGTCTCCTATTATCAATTCAAATTAGCCCCATTTCCCGAAGCTACTGTATGGATTTTACAGTTGACAGTAAGGGAAAAACACAGGAGCATAATGACTCTATTAAATTATTCAGGCCTAGTTAAACCCAGTTCGGTCTGAACTGGAGAGCAAGGAAACAGGGAAGAGGGGGGAGAAAGGGAAAAAAAACCCCTAAACTCCACACAACTCATTGGTTATAAAATGCAGCCATCTTTACAATGAGTTATAGAGTGCATCACCTGCAAGAGGCCTGGAAGTCCTTAATCAAAGAGAAAAGTCTGTCATATTACAGCACATTCATTTTAGTTAGGGTAATTGGGTTCAGCAAGAGGCTAAGAGGAAAAGTTTGGTGAAGAAGCAGACATTTATCACTTTTTATCTTCCCAAATTTTGGTCCTACTTGGTTTTGTTTCCAAACTGTCTCACGGGACTTTCTGCTTCCTGCTAATCCTATGTCACTGCCTTTCCTTCTGTAAGGATGGGCAGCAGGACAGGGTGCCATTGGGTTTTGCCAGCTGATGCCATACTGACGAAATGCACTGTGCTTTATTCCCTTGGAGGACAAAGAGACAGACAGGTAGATAAGGATGAACCTGTGACTTGGGAGACGGAGATACTGTGTGAAGATGGACAGGTAAAGGGGTGACACTTGGGTGCTCATGGATGGATGACTGGAAAGAAGGAGAGATGGGACTAGGTGTTTTGGCAGGAACACATCTAAAAATGGAGGACAGATGTATCGGGCTACCTGAGACATAGAAAAATAAGGGTCAGAGTTTATCCAAAATGCAGGCAGATGCTGCGTTCCTGAATAGTTTTCTAGGATCTCACACTGAAATGAGTATGTTGGATGTGATCAGCTGTAAATGTTAGACAAACAAGCCCTTTAGTATACAGCATGGCCAGTCAGTGCCCTTCCCTCCTCTTGGCAGCCCATTACCTGGTCGTCTTGGCCCAATTGCACCTCCAGGTTTGGCTTTGTTCTGCATAAACTGTGAGCTCAGTGCAGACAAATGGAAAACACTGGCCTTAGGTATAGTGGTGCTCCTGCCACTTTGCCTGGATTATGGACAAGCCCCAGTGTTTGTGCATTGACTGTGGAGTCATGCACAGCGAGATAATAACAATTTGTAGCTTGCCCAGCTATGCCCTTTAACAAACAGCACCAAACCTACAGCACTCTATCCCCAACCAGACCCCACCATAGCATCATGACTTTCATCTTCATGAGCAAAGCCTTGTGCTAACCCATGGTTGTGAAAAAAATGGGCGAGCAGTGGAGAAAAATCCTCTTGCTGTACTCTTTTTGCGGCTGCTGGAGGAGCAGGAGTGATTCGGAGATTTCTGGGTTTTTTTCTTTTTTGAAGGGAGCATGGAGGCACAAAAGCAGGAGGAAGAAGACAAAAGTCAGAAGGAACTTTCTGAGAATCAATCTGTGTCCCTGACTTGAGATCACAAGAGGCACAAATGAGCTTCTCACAGCTGCCCTCTCCTGCTTGGATATATTTGCTCAGGTTGAAAACAGTGAGTCCAGCACAGCACAAACTTGTTGCCTGACAGGCTGATATAGTGCAGAGTGTTATCTCACTGCTGGTGGCTTTGTTTCACATATTAGCTACTGGGTCTTTTACAGAGTGAAGATTGTCCCTCAAATCCGAGAACCCTGGGCTAAGTTTCCCCTAAGGAACTACGCAGGGAACTGATACTTCCTGTCCTGCAGAGAAACTCCCTTTCCCCATTCCTGTTACAAACAAGTATTTTGGCAGCTCTGAAGTGGTAGCTGTTTCCAGATTTGGAAAACCTAGCAGAGATTTTCTTGAAATATAATGTGCTAGCACCAACCACCATGGGACATTTTTGGTCCAGCAGCTGTGCTTTGTCAGCTCCCCCTTGGTGACAGCTGAGCCCCAACGTATGGATTCCAGTCTTGCAATGGCTTGAAATGTCTGGTGCATGTAGAAGCAAGATGGGAGCTGCCGTCACCTGGGGATCCTGGGCAATGTGAATTGCTCTCCATTAGCAGAAATAAGCCTCTGGGGTCAAGAGCAAAATGCTGATGGAGAGCAACATTAGCCCTTCTCCCCATGGTGGGATCTGAGGAGCTTGTAGACTTGCCTTATGTGGGGTTTCCTCTCAAATGGGGTCTTTCTCCTCTTTTCCTCTTTGTATTCAGGCAGTACTTAGGCTTTTCTACTCTCCTTCTTCATCCGTTGCTACCTGCACCAGCAGCTGTTTCTTGCTGTCTCTTGAACAGCATGTCCCTGGGGTCTCACTGGCTGCTGGGGCTTCCTTTCTGTTTTGCTTCATAGCAGCAGGTGATAAAGTCCAAAGAGAGCATACCCTGGGGAACTGTGCCCAGTAAATTGCTGGTTGAATTGGGGAGGATCATTTAACAAAGCAGGGAAGTGAGTGGCTCAAATCACAGGACTGTTGGTGAGCAGCCGATGGAGTCAGACTGAGGACCCATGCCCCAAATTCCTGCTGTCTCTCCTTGCTCAACAGATCCCAAAATGTTTTACAGACAAGTTTGGCGATGCTGCCTGGTTTAACAGAGCCGCACAGATCAGAGGAGCCTGGATAGCAGAGCTGGGTGTATAACCCCCCCAGCTATGCAAGTGCTTTAGTTGTTGGATGGCTTGGTGCTCTTAGAGCAATGGCTGGACTGGGCTTCCCATGCTGCAAGTGGCATGGTGCTCAGTCCAGCTGTCTGGGGGCATGGGTCCATTGGTTCTGTTCACCAGCTGCTCTTTAATCTGTGCTTCGGCACTGCGGGCCAGGCTGCCCTGACCATCCCTAGTCTGGCATCACGGTGTGCAGGAGCCCAGCTTCAAATTCCCCCAGCCCAGATCACGGCTGATCTTCTCAGAAAATTTGCGTCGAAGGGCAAAGCCTCTGCATAGTTTAGCAGCAGCTGTTTTGCCTGATTTATTGGCTGTTGCAAAGGCCTGTGCAAATGTAGCAAAGTGGTCTATTATCACAAGATATATCCAGTGCCCCCTGCCTTGCAGATGACTGATGCCCTGATCCGGCAGCTTATGTAACACCTGTTCAGTTTTAAGCACGTGGGCCCGACCCTTTGAAGTCCTCTGGGAGCAGTGGCAGAGCTCATGTGCTCACAGTTTGAGTGTGTGCTTCAATATTTGCATGAATTGGGGTCCCAGCGGGGCTTAGATTTGAAAGCAGCAAGGGGCAGGACAGCACCTGCTCTCTGTGATGACTCTTACCCACTTACGGGTGCAGGGCTGGGTAGGATTAGGGTACATTTGGGCTTGTCTCTTTGTGCCAGTGTGGGGCAGGGTCATGGCTGCACTCACAGACAACAAAATCACAGAGAAATGGGGTATGGAAACCCGCAGAAGGGGGGCTAGCACAGTGCAGGGAAGGTACATCAACCAGGCGAAACCCAAAACATCTTGCATAGGGCCCCATCAACAACTTTTGTTCCAAAGCATACTTTGAGCCATTTTTTTACAAAACATATGGAGCTTTCTGGCCTGGCTGTGCCTGGCATTGCTGGCTGCCTGCCACCTAATTCTAAGGAAGTTTTTTTGTGGATATTGGGAAATCACTTCATCCCATCCCCAAACCCTCTAATGGAGATAGTGCTTTAAAATCCCAAAATATCTCACTGTGGTAAATCCTCCAGAGGAGACAGAGATGGGACAGAAACAACCTGAAACAAATTGTTTTGCCAGTCCTGCATTCTTCATTTCAAAGGGGCATTTTCCATTTAAAAAATTGGCCAGAATTTTAAGAAGGGCAGAAAAGGTTGCAGGAGGGGCAAGCTGTTAAAAAAAGATTTGGAGCCACCATGAGTCCTGGAGTCAGCGATAAAGCAAGTGTGTTCTCAACAGGGAAATGAGAACGGTGTGACCCTGTCACCCAGCTGCAAAGTGGACTACCATTTTCCAGCACTGATGCCTGGTGTTATGACAGCTTTTAATTAAGCTCCCTGTTAATGATCTGGGAAGAGGTTGTTTCATTCCTGAAGCCTGTAGGTGGTAGTAAAGGCAGGAACAGACAGTGAAATGACACCAAAATATTTAGCACCCGGTTTCGTTTCCAGTGGGAGCTGGACAGAGCCCATGGGAACGCTGACCTGGGGTTTGAAATAGCAGATGAAGGTCAGCTTGGGAAAACACAGCTGATCTGCAAAAGGGAAAGTAACAGATGGGACCCGTCAGCTTCATTCCAGCTCCCAACCCAAAATACCCAGCGGTGGCTTGGCTTGTCATGGGGGGAAAGAATCCTGATCCATTTTCACCTGCTTCACTTTTCATGTGAGTTGCCACCACTTTCCTTGTCAGCTTAAAGGAAAACAGGCTGGCTTTATCAAAAGGGAATAGAAAGAATGAAATTTTATCATGTTTTTTTCAGTTCATGTTGGTTCAGCTGGTGTTGGAGTGGGGGAACATCATGCTTGGGCACAGCCATGAGTAGCCAGTAGAAAGAAGCTTGCCATGGGAAAGATGCTGATATGATTTGGGACTGAACACAGATGTGCAGAGGGAAGGATTAGCCTGGGAACACCTGAGCAGCTCTGCCTATGATCCAAGTAGAGTTACAAGGGTCATTTCCAGGCCTATGACCCAAAAGCCAGTGGCATGATTGGAAGACGTTCAGGAAAAGCTATGAAAACAAGCAGAGGTGCAAAGGAAAAGATTTATGCCGAAAGATTAAAGGAGCTAACTGCAAGAGCTTAGCCTAATGATGACTCACTGAGGACGAGATGATAGCTTGCAAATATCTGAGGGGTATTAACACTAGGAGCCAGCCTTGGGGGGATGAAAGGGTATAATTTAGAGGGACAGGCGGCAGGGAAGGCAGGCAAAATAGAGAAGGAGTTTTGAGAAAGCTTCCAGAGAGCCAGGAGCACTAGGAAATGGGAGGTACTCATTCAGGCAATGGCAGGACACAGCCTGGGAGCCATAAACAGCCTGAACAAGGAGATGGGATGTGTGCTGGGGAGCACACCTGGAGTGAGGGGCCAGAGTGAGGCCAGCTCACAAGCTTTTCAGATTGCTGGCCCATGTGATTCCTGGTGCGATGGGCTGGCACACTGCTGAGGAGCAATAAAACACCAGGCACAAGAGGCAAGCATTTGTGGAAGTGCTGGGGTCCAGCACCAGCTGGGCATGGCTGGAAGCCAGATAAATCCGTGCCTTAGTTGCACTCACACATCAGTTGGGGTGCACAGTCCAGGCCAGTCCTGCCCCTTTTCTGGTGCCTGCCATGTCTTATGCATCTCTCCCAGAGCTCCACAGTGCCAGCTCTGCTGTTGCTGCTCAGGCTCAGACACCAGGCTCAAGGTCCCTTTGCTTTCATCGTACCCCTGGGCTCTCCTTGCCTCCCACCTTTCCTCCCAGCCCCTGCTAGGGAATCTCTGCACATCCTCCATGCCATGGTGGGCCTGACCTTTCCCACCTCTGCTATTCCAGCCCTCTGTCTTTCCAAGACGAGGATTCCCAGTCATCCTAGGTAGCATGCACAGGGACCTTTCCACTTTTTGTGATACTGAATATGCATTGGCAGCAGGCTCTTGGGGAGGGCAAGCACCCTCCAGCCACCACCCTGCATGTCCCTATGCCTCCTAGCAGTGCCAGATATAAGGTCACCTCTGGAGATGGAGTGCCACATGGCACAGAGCTGTGCCAGCCCCATCAGCTGATGCAAACACTGCTCCTGCTCCCAAGGGAGCAGTGCCAGGCGCAGAGAAGGGAGGGGATGGGAGAATAGTGAAAGGCTGATTGCAGGATCTGACCTTACATTTGGACCTCCCAGAAGCTCTGCCAAGGTTGCCCACCATATGGTTTCCCAAGAAGAGAGGCTGACTCCCCTCTCTGCATCTCTCCCAGGCAGGGATGAGTCCCTGGAGACAGGAGCCCCTTGGTCACATCTTGCTCCCATCCACGTACAGCTGGGCTGTCAGATCCTCTTCGCAAAAGGCCCCTCAGCATCTCTCTGAACAGAGAGACCCTTCCAGCCCCTGGGACAGTAACCCCTCAGAGGTGGGGACAGGGTGGGCACAGCCGAGGGGAGCAGACCTGCAAGCGGCTTGTTGCAGAGGTGGCAGGGAAAGCGTGATGAATCACCTGGTGTCTCTGCTGCTGGACAATCAAAGAATTCCTCCAACTGGTTGGATTTATCCAAAAGTGAAGTGCATCTGGGCTGGGGGCGGGGAGAGGGGGCTGGCAAAGGACTCTCCTTGTAGTAACAGCTGGGACCAGGCCTAAACATGATTAATTAACATTGTAAAAAAAATGAAAGAGCAAGACAGAAAGAGAGCAAGAGAGAGAGGAAACGAAAACCCTAGTCACAGACACAATTAAGATTTATGGGCCCAGAAGGATGAGGAGACTGGGGATGGAGAAGAAGAAGGAGGGACGGAGAAAGAGTGCCAAGGAGGTGGATTACAATTTAATGCTTGTTCGTGCTCAAAAATTACAAGAAGGGGCTGAGCATCGGTCCCTGGGGTGCGGGCTGCTGGAGCTTGGCTGGGCAGGAGTGGGGGGGCGGTGGGGGCATGCAGGCTTGCTGTACTTTTTGAAGGGGGAATGTGTCCTGAGCAAGATGCCACCAGAGGAATGTGCAGGCATGATTTACAGCCTGCAGGATGGCCTGCCTGGCTGCATGGTGCCAGCGCTTGTTCGGCTCACAAGGCTTCAACGCGTGGGACCCCGAGTGGTGCGGGGCAAAGGGGGTGGCTGGCTCCATCCCTTTGGCTCTGCCCGCTCCACAAATGGCTCCTGGGGAGGAAGGGCTCAGAAAGACAAGGGGGTGAGATAAAATTGGTTTTAAGCAGAACGAAAGTGCCATGGCAAGGGGCCAACCACTGCCCCAAGGCTTTCACTAGAGGAAGCCAAGGTTGAAAGCAAGAGGGAACAGGAGCCGGGGCAGGTGACACACTTTGGATGAAATAGGAACCGGCTGGGACCTCCTCCCCAAACTGCCTACCAGCCCAGCTTTGCTTTACTCCCCTCAATTCACTCACAATTTATGGAACAGAGGGTACATGATCCCAAACAGCCCTTTCACATCTCTGTCTAAGAGCTGTCTTGTACCAGCTAGAGCTGTGACATGGCATTGACATTTTCCTTCTGCCTCTCTGAGTTTGTGTTCAACTGCCAATGGCTTCACTTTTTCTCCTTTTTTTTCCTATGGATGGCTGGAAGAAACTCATCCTCACTCTCTCCCAAAATCAGCTTTCAAAGCCAGATTTTGTTAAATGTGCTGGGCTTTCCAAAAATCAGAACAACCCCCCGATTGTCATTTCTTGTTTATTTTGCCTTACTGAGACCTAAATTGGACACAAGGGCGTTGCCAATTTATAAATAAATAACAAGAGGGTTTCTACTGAAGTGAAAAGTTTCCGCAAAGGGTTTGGTTTGCTTTAAGAAATGTTTTATCCAAAATGTCACCCAGTTTCATCAGCATTCGCTGCAGATGTGCAGAGCTCATGAGCAGCGCTACCTTTTGCCCTTCCCTGCTAACTCATCAGTGTCACCAGCTCTGTTGTCTCTCATCTCACAAGGAAAATAAGGCTATGACTCCACTGACTCCATCCAAATAACACCTTGTTGCTTGCCCAAAACCACTCATGGCATGCAAAGCACCGCCCTTCCAGGATCTCTGCATGCCCTCTGACCAGCTTGGCTCCCACAGCAGGCAGCAGATGCGAGATGAGGAGAGCCAAGGGGCTGAAATCTAGCAAAGTGGGGGACTGCTGCTGCCTTGTGCCCGTGATCTGTGTCCCTGGGTAACTCCAGCCACACTGCAGACCAGCGAAGGAAAATTAACTTCACACCGCAGAGGTCTATAGTCTTTTTTTGATAGTGTGCGAATCACAGAGTGTTTGGGGAAGACAGGGACTAGCAACCTTCTCTGCTTCCCCAAGTTCATGCCTGTTTCAGGGTGCAGATCAGTGCAAAGGTCTTGGTGGCTGATCAGGCTACACAATGTCACAAACGGGACAGCGAAAAATACAGACTCAGGAGTATCCTGTATCTGGCTCTGAGGGGACAATGTGCTTGTGGGAAGGATGTTAATCCCGGCTACTTTGGTACAGCATTTCATGCCATGCTGAAAGGGATCAGCAGGCAAGGCGCCAGCAGAATGGCATCGTATTGTTGTCAGAAAGTGGGAAAACTGTGGAATAAGGAAAAGTTTGGGGTGTTAGGTTTCACTACAGCAGATGGGAAAATAAATTAATATGAGGAATTTGGGAATTTACACCGGAACCTTGACTGGACCCACCATCCATCTGGGCTGCCCTTCATCCATCCCTCCATCCATGGATCTTCTGTGAACCACCCATTTATCCGTTTATCTTCCTCTTCCTGCCTGTAGTAATTGTTGGCACAAGGCATCGCACAGGGGAAACCAGCTGCAGAGCACAATGTCAATTTGTATCGGTACTAATTCCCCAGGAATGATGCTTCATGGTCTTACAGGCTTTCTAGTTGCCCTTTACACGTTAACCATTTGCATGTAGCAGAACAGCCATCCCAGCATTTCCACAGTGCAGGGCCTGCTCAGATAGGACAATTGCAGGCAATTTGCTCCCTGTTAAATCAGGACACAGGAAAGCAAGGAGGCTGGCGGTGAGGCCAGTGAGACCTGGAGCAAACAGAGCAGAGAGGGAAGCAGGGAGGGTTGGATGCAGTCTGATAGGAGATACCCGGTGGGGAGAGGTGAGGACAGGAGAAATAAGGGGTGTTGGCAGGAAAATAGGCACGAGGGAGAGGAGCAAAGAGTCAGAAGCTGCAGTGGTGGGAGCAGATGGGCTCATGCTGTGCAGGGGTGTCTTGAAAGGGTCCCCCAAGGAAAAAGGAGCTGTGAGAGGTAATAAGAGAGGCAGCAAGACCCGGCCTCCATGTTCCCCCGAGGTGAGCAGCTCTGCTGGCTCCCTAGCCTGGCGGGCTGCTCTGTCCCACACTGCTCCGCAGCACTGTCAGTGTTTTTCCAGCTGTCTCCCCTCTCCAGGGCAAACCCTGGGGTTTCAGCAGGAAAATGGCAAGACAGCATGTTCCAAAGTCATGTCCATAGTAAATCCCTGTTTGCATCCCTGGAGCCGCTGTGGGCAACAGTGGCTGGCGTACTGAAGGTGAGCCATGTGTCACTCCCATCAGAAATGAGGCAGACAGCATCCTGGCCCAGGTGGTTATCCTGTCCCTGCAGCACTGGGAGGCTGCCCCGATGCCGTGTCCAGTTTGGGAGGGCAGTGGAGAAGCTGGGTAGGGTCTGGTGGCAGGGACCATGGCAGGGGCCAGTGAGGAGAGAGCAGATCAGTCCTGTGCTGTAAGACAAGGTTTTTATTGCATTACCCATGTGTGTCCCTGTGTTTCTGCACCTTGGACCAGCCTTGCAAGAAACCTGAGAGTTTATTTGTTTATTTGAGGTAAATGTGAAATATCTCTGCCCCTTTGCTGGGATCTATCTTCAGATGCCTCTTGATGCCTCTTAAACCTGATCCAAAATGTTTCGCACTGGTGTACCTGGAAAAGGGACCCAGGTGCTCTGCTCTGAGCTCATGATTTGCTCTGGGCACACACTTTAGAACTTTGGATCAAGGCACCTTTCCCTTCACCTCTCTCTTTCCTCAGCAGCACAGGTCACACCGGAGCCAGCCTGGCTGCTCCTGGGTGATAGGCTACATAAACCGGGGAAGTATTCTGGACCTCTAACCCCCAGGATCCAGGGAACATATGCTGAGGGGAGCTAGAGGGTGGCCTACCTGCTATGAGGTTTTCATCCCCTTTGGAAACATATAGGTTGGTATGTTCTTGTCTGGTATCAGCATCATCATGTGGCAGCAAGGCACAGAGTCAAGTTCCTTGTGTCACCCCCATGTGCTCTGCTCTTTGGTTCCCCTGGAAGCCCCTTGAATTTTGTGTTGCAAGGCTGGGAGAAGACACAACAGCTCCCTCTGCTATTTTGTACACAGTTTTCTCCTCTCCCTTCACATTCACCCCTTCCCTGTCCTCTCCTGCTCTCCTACGAAGGGAAGTTTTCCCAGTCTCCCTGTCAGAGGTTCAGCCAGACATCCAGGCAGGAAAAGCTGCAGTTTCAGGATCCTTGTAGGGAAAAGAAATGGCTTAATGCTTAAATACCCTCCCCACCATGTTGACACCTTCCTCCCCCCGACCTGGCGCGTGTTGAGCGAGCAGCAGGGTACCCCAGGGAGCTTTGCTCCAGCTGCATGCTCATCAGCCATACGGGGCGCACGCAGCGGTACTTCGCCACTAACGCTCGCCGTGTTTAATCACACATCTGTGGGTTCAAACAGATTTAGCCAGCGCGGGAAGGGACGCGCCAGGTAGCTTCAGGTGACAGAAGTTGCTGATTCTGGTTAAACTGTGAAAAACAGATTAGTTAGGGAGAGGAGAGAGGCAGTGTCATGGCAAGAGGGGAGCCATGGGCATCCTGGCCCAGGCATCTGTGGTAACAAAATGTCTGTGCGTGTGTGTGTGTGTGCATACATCCATGTGCTTATGGGAACATCCAGACCTTTATACCTCTTTGATCAACGTAGGGTGCACAGCCTGGGTCTGCTGTGCTCCTGCTACTTGGTTCACACATGGGTCAACAGCGCCTGTGCACGTGGGTGATGTCTTTGTACACAGAGCAAACCCCACGTAGGTTTGAGCTGAGATGTTTGTGTAGCAGTCAGTGCAGGCTGCAACGATCCCATGTGGATGTGTTGGGACAACAGTGTGTTGCTTTGTGTGGCAGAGCCCTGTGTGGGTGTTTGGCAGGAGGAAAACTTGAGTCCATGTAGGTGTTTGCTGAGGTCTGTATCTGTGAGATTTTTTTTCTTTATTTGTTTGCATGCACCAGCAACAGAAATGAGTGGGGATGCTGCATCTTAAGCACTGGGGGAAGTCAGGGCTGGGAAATGAGGTTTTTGGAGCTTGGGCTCCTTCCTTTTGCATGCACGTGTGTGTGCGTGTTCACCCCGCTGACAGGCACATGTGTGCAGGGAGCGTGTGTGTCCCACATCTATACATGCACTCAGCCAAATGCCTGCACACAAGCTCCTGAGGAAGGAGGTGGGTGGGCTATGGTCTCTGGCTGTTGGCCATGGCACAGCCTGCATGGCACAGCCAGCTCAGAGCAGCCTCTCTCCCCTTGTGCCCCTGGCACAGCCTGCCCTGTTTGGGGAAGGGGAGAGGGGTCAGCCCGGGGCTGGCCCCAGGCATGGCTGGCTGTCACGGCCGGCAGCACTACCATGCCCAGGGATAGAGAGCCAGGACACGGGGGCCTGATGCTGCAGCTCACGAGCAGCTATTTCGGCAGTTCCCACTAGCTGTCAGCACGGGCAGTCACAAGGTCCCCGGGGCTGCCTTTTCCCCCAGGGATGCTCCCCAGCTGCCTGTGCCTGTGGCCTGACCTTTACTCTGCCTCTGCTGTCCCTGCCTCCAGTTTTCATGGTGCCCTGTTGCCACCTCTTCTCCTGCCTTCAGCCCCAGCTAGCAGCTTTTGTGCTTTCCCATTTCTGAGTATATCCAGGCAGCCCCTTGCTGCCTCCTGCCCAACTCAGCTCATTGTCCTTCGGTCCCAGCTTATCCCGTGTCTGATACACGGGGTGTCCAGGCTGGCAGCCGTGCTGTGCTGACTGGTGGAGGGGACAGGTGGGGTCAGAGGCAGTCTCTGCTCTGCAGCATGGCACAGTTCAGAGCCACATTTGACTCCCTCAGTGGGAGGGAGGCGGGCAAGGTAACGGCTGCTCTTTTAGGAACACAAGCATCCATCTGGTGTGCTGAGGGCACAGGGGGTTTGGCACCCAGGAGCTGGCTCTGCCACCACGTGTCCTTGGAAGGGTCAGACCTGAGCTCTGCCTGGAGAGAGAAACTTGTCCTTCCATCTGACCTTGGGGCTAAGTGGTCCCTGTGGGGCACACCGCATCCCTCAGTCCCTCTGCTCTGCAACAGCTCTCCACGCAGGCTGTGCGCAGGCTGGCCTCTGCCTGTCTCTTCCCAGGCTATGTAACAGTAGATCTGGGGGACAGTGCGTTGGGCTCTGCACCTTGTGCCGTTACTTGCATCAGTGTAAAATGTGGGCATCACAGCATCACCTTGGAAGAGCATTTCATACACCTGAGGTGTGTTTGCAAATGACTGTACATCATACTGAAGGGTGAAGAGTCTGGAGATGCACAAGAAATCCCCAACAAAGCACACGAGGGGCTGAAAGGGAAATGCAACGGCAAGATGGGATGCACATGACCAAGCTAAGGAGAAGGCTCTAGTGGCAGTGGAGCATGTTTAGTGGCTTACCATAAACCCTATTGAAACTCTGTAAAGAAAGAAGAGGATTTAGCTTATTCCGCTCCTCTTCCCACTTCTCCAATAGCTGCCTCACTTTCCCTGTGCAACACTGGCTATTTTTGTTTCCCTCTCCTATGGTTTAGTAACTAGCCCTCTGTTTCCCTCAAACTTGGATTTTTGTTATTGTCTCAAATGGACCCCAGAAACAGAAGGTAAATGCACCCCTTGGATGCCAACACATCTCTGCAGATGCAGGAGCTGCTGGAAGATGTGTCCTTGGGAAGAGGCAGCAGGGACACCCGGATGCTGGTATAACCTCAGTGTTACTGCTGACAGATGCACAGTTAACGGTTTGTCTTTTTAATGTGTGTCACTTTGGGATCTAAAAACTCAAACTGGTGAATGGAAGTCCCCTTGTGCTGCAGCATCAAGGCTCTTGCTTGAGTCCCAAGCAGAGCAGTGACTTTCCACCCCTGGATCTCCTCTGTGTGAGTGCCTGGGGGAGCCAGTGACACAGTATGTCCTCGTTCCATGGGAGGATGTTTCCCAAGTGCTGCTGTGTGAGGGATAGCAGCTCCTGGACTGGACAGGCTTTTTGGGGCACCTGGGCAGGTTTGGGGACAGACTACATAAGCGCCAGGGGTGGCAGAGGAGGAGTGTGCTTTGAGGTTTAAGAGCTCCTTGAGCATTATTTTCTGTGGGTGGATTTATGCCATAAGGATTTACCTGCGTCCCCGCTACCTGCTGCTGAACAGAAACCCAGCACCATCCCAGGTGCAGCAGCAGAAGCTGGAGTTTGGAGCAGGAGGGCTCAAGGCTGCTCTTCCCCCAAGGATGTGTTTGAGGGCCAAGGGGGGAAAGTTGGATGACGACGGGACATGCAGGGCCCACAGGTTGTCACACTGATTCTCACAGAAAAAAACAGCAGGGATCATTAATCCATGTCCCCAGAGCCCACCGCAGCCTGCAAACAGCACCATGACATTCACAGCACTCCCTCCCTCTCACTGCTCCACACCCACCATCACGCTGCACTCCCAAAACTGAAGCTGCGGCTCAGTTCCCCTGGCATCACCAACAACCAGGGTTGTGAGACTGACTGGCAAGCAAACACACCGGGGTGCTCACCCCCCTTGCCCCCCACCCCGCTCCCAGCAGGACAGCAGCCCACACCGTGCCAGGAGCCCGGTGGGCAGCACACACAGCCTCTGCCCGCGCCCCCGCGCTCCAGGAGCCCCCCACGCCTGCTCAGCCGCCCCGGCTGCTTGGAGTTTCTCCCTACTGAAGAATTATGTAGCATGAAGAAGCAGGCTCCACCATCTTGAACTGGCAGTGAACTTTGCTTTCTACATATAAATACAGATAGCAATCACACCCCAATCAGCACACAAGCTTCAGGGCATCATCACGGCAACTCTAACTTTCCCATTACGATAATGTGATTTTCACTCAGTCTATAATATCACCAGCCATGAATAAAACAACTGGCTTTTTCTCTCTTTCTCTCTCCCTTCCCTCTCTCCCCCCTCCCTCCCTCTCTCTTTCTCTCTCCCCCTCTCTCGGATCACAGTCTTTGCATACTAATGATGGCTGAATATGGCTTCCAGGGTGTGATCTCTGATGGAGGGGGAAGGTCAGGCTCTGGGTGGATCCCTGGTGCTCTCCAGTCCTCACATGCAAGCCTTCATCCCTCTTTTACCCTCCTGGTTATGTGGAACCCGACTGGACAGACAGACCTAGCTGGACAGACAGGCCATCGCTGCCTTCTTGCCCCATCTGCATCACGCACCTGGAGTGGGGCAGGGACACACTGCAGCTTTTGTGGCCGGGTGAAGGAGGGGGTCTTCATTCCAGAAACCCCCCAGCCCCTGCCCAGCTCCCGGGAGCATCCTCCATCTCTGCTCTGAGGCTCTGGTGTGTGGGAAATATGTCAAGCCGGGATTAATCCTGCCCCGGGGCACCCTCAGCAGCGCACCCCTGCTGCTCAGCCAAGCTGTTTGTCTAACCCCGTTCAGGTCTGCTGTCCCTGAGGACTCACAGAGGCCAGGTCAGGGAAGCAATCCGGCTGAAAAAAACCCTATCACCAAAAAAAAAAAAAAGTAATTCCCACGGGGATCATGTCCCTGATCCAACCCACTACACAAAGCAGGGCTGTCCCAGGGAATTGCCTGGATTTCCCCTCTGAAAAGCAACTTGCTGGATCAAACCCATCCTCTTCTGGGTCCCAGCGCGCTGCCAATGTCATTAAGGGCTACTGCAGAGGAGAAAAGGAGAAACCCCTTTTGCAGTCTTTTAGGGAATAACCCTGACCAGGGGTTCCTGTTCACTCCAACAGCTCCAGATAAGCTTCCACCTGCCAGAAAGGGCTCCTGACTGACTCTGGTGTTTTCCAACAGACTGAGGGTCATGATGCATGTTCTGGTGTAACCAGGTCGCCACTGTGCCCAGTATTACATGTCCTGCTCTGCATCCAGCCCCAGCAAATGTCCTATGCCTGCTCTGCACACCCCTGGCCAGAGCTGGCACCCAGCTGGCATGGGGGTGGCATGGAGCAGAGCCCCCCGCATATGCAGGAACTCAAGCAAGATGTGTCAGTTTGATTTTGTTTCCCATTCTCCCTTCAGAAAATGCCATGCCAAGGAACAAAAAACCAGGAGCAGTTTTGCCCATTTGAGGCCATGCTGATCCAATGTGCAAAGCCAAAGCTCAATTCACTGACATCCTCCCCCAATTTGTTCTCTGCCACCAAAGTTTTCAGTAGAAGTGTGTTGTCTGGGGACAGCTGGTGTCTTAGAGAACTGTGAAGTTCTCTAACCCCGGGCTCCATACCAGAGCCAAGCACTGTTCCTTTAACTCCTCTGCACTCAATGCTTTGGATAGGGTTATTACCTTGGGGTGGGCAATTGATTCCCTTGAACATCAGCAGCTGACCCTGGGTGGGAGCTGTGCTGGGGAGAGCTGGCAAAGCACAGGACTAGGTTATAAAATGCAAGAACACCTGCTTGTGCCTTTTGTTTTCTCCCTAAGATCTACAAAGTGAGAGAGGTAAGGAGGCAAAGTCCCTGCTCTGTTCCAGGTAGGTGCCTGTGTGCAAGCTGCGGCGTGGAAGGGACTGGCTCTCCTTTTTGCAAGGTACAGGGATGCATCAAGCACTAATTGCTCAAGTGGCTGTTGAAATGCCCGTGTTCCTGACCAGTGCACCTTGCCGTGTCAGGATTGCTGCAGGATGAGTGTTGAGCTACTAGGGTCCTCCGAAGGGTGTCTGAAGCAGCATTGCAAGGAATTAGGACCAGAAATGGGACGGGATGGTGCCTAGACTTTGTGGAGGGCAGGTGTGGGTGTTGTGGCTGAAATTGTGAACACCAAATGAGTTGTCTTGCTCACTTGCAAGTTTTTGAATGCCCAAAGGGGAAAAACAGTCAGGAAAACAGAAAGGAGAGGTGACATCCTAAATTGTGCTACAGTTCTTTTACTGTGCATGAAGGGTGATGGACTGCATGGGGCAGACTCTGCTGTTGCTAACCTGTGCCAATGCTTTACTGCCATGGCTGAGCTGGCAGGATGGGTGCATGCAAAGAATGCCCTGAGTACTCTCAGCCTGAAAACATAAAGCCAGGGTCTGCCATGTCACAGAGCTGCTGTGCAGCATTGTCATTGCTCCTGATTGCTTTGCTGGAGAGCTGCACAAGGGAGACCGGAGACTCTGTCCCTGCAGCCTGTCTCTGGGATAGGATGAGCCAGGAAGCTGCATATTACAGAACCTTGCAGCAAAAGCTGGCACCAAACCCTCCTGGTAGGGTGTACCATAGGTTGGCAGACAGGGCATCTCAAAATGAGACTGGGACAAGCTGCCTGTTCCCTCCTGCCTGTGAGCGCTCACACTTTCTAAGTGTCCTCATATATCAAGCTTCTTTCCTAGCTGGTGGCTGTCCCTGCAGTCTAGGTGGCTTTGGGGGTGACTCTATCTCCACTGTCTCTCTGGTGTGAGACGGGCTGATCCAGAAATTCAATGGGTCCTGTTGCAAGTAGCCTGGAAAGTGCTCTCTGCAGATGAGAAAAGTGTGCTGGGCTGGTGTACTCCAGAAACCTGTGCTGGGGTCTGTCACCTGTCTTTTCCCCAGCCCCCAGCAGTGCTCTGGTCTGGAATGTCGGATGCTTTGGGGTTTCAGAGCCAGGCAGGAATGAGTCCTCAGCATTGCATCTGCTTTGGCTCCTTCTCCAGTTGGGAATGGCTCCCTTGCCTTCCCTGCCTTAAACAGAAGAGCAGAGGTGCTCCAAAAGCTAGCAGGCACCTTTGCCCGTTGATCCCCCCACAGGGCTCACCCCACACAGCAGGGGACATGTCCCTCGGTGGGTGACAGAGCTGGCTGAAATGGATGGGGCTGTAATGGAGGTACCTGCCGGCAGGGCTACCTGGGAGACACTCTTATCTGTCATCTGATTTATCCAGGTTAAAAGGCTGCAATCAGTCACCAAGGTAGATTCATTCCCCAGTAAATAGTGCCCGAGGGCTTCCAGGACCTATTTTACTGCTAAGCACTCTCTTTCCAATGCTTGAATACCTTTGTTCCCGACGGAGCCATTGCTGGCTGATATATATAATACGGGGAGTCCCAGTGACTTTTTTATTTTTGCTCTGCACAGCTCCTGGCCTTGTCTTGGCTGTGTTGGGCTGCACGATGAATGATCTGTCCAAAGCTTCCTTGCATCTGGGGGCAAATCCAGCCGAGACTGCTCATGGCTGCTGGGAGACCTGTCTCTGCGAAACAGGCTCTGCCCAAAGCCTGGGTGACAGGCACAGCGAGAGAGGAGAGGTTTGGAAGGGAGGGAAGTGATGCCTGGAGTGCTGGTGGGGCTGGCCCTGGTCTTGAGCTGGGTGTGACCCGGCTCTCCTGCCCTCACTGCTGCTGTTGGGGCACTTGGGAAGGGGGGGGGGACAGAGCTGGGCTGAGGGAGCGTCATGTGCTGTGGGTGTCCAAACAAACAGTTGTTTTCTCCAGTGACTCAGTCCTGCTGGACCCACCTAGGGCCCATCCCCTATTCGGGTTTGGGTACTTCCAGGTTCAGGGAGGACTCCCAAGATGGGAAAAGCAGTGACTGACATCTCTCTGACCGTGATGCCTGGACCCCAGTGATCACCAGAAAAAGGGCCCCTTTTGCCCTCTGGGGTTCAAGTGTTACCTCTCATGACGTGCCACAAAGCCATTCTGGTTTCCTCTGGGCACAGATCTCCCCCGCCCAGGCCCTGTCGTTCTGAGCATGTTTGTATCTGACTTGGTGGTGGAAGAGAGGAAATCTCTGGCAAGAAGGCCATGGGCGCAATATCAGTTTCTGTCCTCATTTTAATTTATTTTTGTTTTCTTTTCATCCCAC
The DNA here is from genome assembly GCF_015220075.1 of Falco rusticolus. Lineage (NCBI taxonomy): Eukaryota > Metazoa > Chordata > Aves > Falconiformes > Falconidae > Falco > Falco rusticolus. The sequence continues at coordinate 29,626,748 of NC_051195.1, read as the reverse complement.
TTGAAACCAACAATGCAGACCCCTGGAACTGCTGGCAATGGGCGGCCATCCCCGTCGAGCTCTGGATGCTGCCTGCCTCGCCGCCCCAAAGGCGAGGGGAAAGGCTGCATCTTGCTGCCTCCTTGGGGGAGCTCAGGAGCCCTTTTCTGCTACACCTTGTTCCTATGTACCTTTCAGGCACTTCTGCAAATATCTGAGATTTGGCTGCTCTTTATTTTTTTCTGTCTTTGACAAACCTCTTATGTAGTTTATCATCCCAAATGGGTTTGTTAACTTCCTCCCCCTCTTCCCCATCCCCTCCCACTCCTCCTCCTCCTCCTAATTAGATTTAGAGTGAAGGACTAATGGAGTATTACTGTGAGGGACTAGGCAAGCTTCCCAAAGTGCTTACCTAAGGGGAGAGCACTTTGACTAATAGATGTGCATTAAGGCTGTGCATCCTCATTGTCCTGAGAGTGGGAGGAGGGGGCCGAGAGCCCAGAGCAGAGCTGCAGGTTTTGGTATCACTGTCTCTCTCCAGATTTCCAGACCGTGCTGTATAGTTGGACTATTACTGCACTCATATGCACCCTCAGGGATGGGTTTCAGATGTAGCTTGCCCTTTGGTGACACCCCAGGCAGGTGGATTTGACTTCCAGTAGATGCAACATGGTCCTTTGCCAGCTAGATACGAGCTTTCTGGCTTGGGGGAAGGAGGGCTTTTTTCCCATGCCATGTTTGTACAGCACCTAGTGCAGGAGGACTCCTTTTGTCCCCTGGGGGCTGCTCTAAAGTGAAGGGCCTGCACAGGTGCTTTGAGCATTGGATCACCCAAAGCTGCCCTGGGACAAGATATTGGGACAGCCAGAAGGAAAGCAGAGGGGTTTGTCTGTGGTAGAGCACTTCAAGAGCTGCAGTACCCACACTTTCCTCCCAGGAATGTCATGGGAGATTTTTCCTGCTGGTACTTTGGCTTTAAAGCCTCCTGAGCATTTCCCAGGGACTGCATTCAGAACTGGAGGGCTGGAGGCTGGAGCCATGCAGAACCACACAGCCTGAGCTTTGGGGACACACTGGGATGACACAGTGATGATCAGTTTGCAGGATCAGGGATAGAGAGACAACTTGTTTCTGACCCTGTGTTAGGGTACGGAATCAATTGGATCACCCTGACAGCCATCACCAACAGTCATTTGCAACCTTAAGTATTTTGCAGCTCAATCCTCTGGACCCCTGGAGGGCATCACACTGACATTTTAAACCCTGTAAAGGGCAGCAGTGCTGTGTGGCACCAGGAGAAAAGCCAAGTGCTTCAGTAAGATGTGTGCAAGCGTGGGTTTGCACATGTGTTTGCTGGTTAAGTGGATGGGGACACCTAAACTTGGGAGAGCAGTAGCAAAGGGAGCTCAATGAGGGTGCAAACTGTGGGTGGACAGAGAGGATGGGAGAGGACATAAAAGTGGAGAGGAGTGAACTGGGGCTGTCATGGCCACAGCACACAGCCTGCACGAGAAAGGTTTTCTGGAAGCTAGGTTTGGAGAAGCAAAGTCATAGTGTCTATGAAATTGTGGTGGCCAGGTTCAGGGGACTCCTGACAGGGGGTTCTGGAAGTGGCATCAGGGGACAGCTTATGGCATATTTCTGAGAATCCTTGTTTTACCAGGGACAGAGCAACTTGCTAAGTGGACACAATACGTGCATGCACTCAGCCCCACATTTGTGTTTCACTTGGGCTCTCCAGGTCCCAGATTTCTCCCTGCCATTTCTTGCTCGGAGCCACCCTTTTGGCATCTGACCTCTCGGCAATCTCAGTTAGATAAATGCTGGCTGTTGAGGAAGTTTTTTGTGTTCCTGGCTTTGCTCCCTGATTATCAGTAGCTCTGAAACACGAGAGGTGTAGACATAGACGCAGGACGGGTTTATCCTCATCCAGCTTCACTCACTAAAGTCAATACCTGCTCCAAGTCACCCAGACTCCTGGTATTCTCCATGAGGATGCTTCAGGAGGCAGGTCAGCCAAACCGAGCCTGGGCATCAGTGCATAAAGAGCCTGTGGGCAGTGGTGGAAGCATGGCTCTGTGCATCTCGTTCATCTCCTTTTACACATCCAAGGGCATGAAACCCCAAGCGCGGACACTGATATGAGGACTGAACTTGGCCCAGCTGCAGCATGGATCGCAGCTTGCGTCCCTGGCTCTCAGGCTCCAGGTTTTCAAGTGCTGGTACCTGGCGTAGTGTGTGCTGGGAGAAAGGAGTAATCCACCATAGCAAGAAAAGCATCCCCAGAATAATTGCCTACGTGCATTTGAAGTTCCGAGGGTGAGATACAATGCTCTCCTGTTAGAGGGATGGGGGTTACCACCATCCTGGCCACCCAGCCATGCAAGGGGCTCCTTCAATCTTATTTATTCGAGCACTGGGGAGGAGGAATATGGGAGCTCCCCATGAGCTGGACACTGCTCCCTCCCTGCCTTGGCGAAGGCATGACATGAGGCCGCAGAGCGGGGTCACTCTGTCGTGCTCCCATCAGGGAGGAAGCCTTCCCACACCCTGGCAAACCCCTAGTGAAAGACAATCAGGCTCACTGTCACCAAGCTAATTCCGATGGCATAAAAGCAGTAATGAAATTCACGGCAGGATTAGCCTCTCCATCCAATGGGCCGGCGCCACAGTGACATATCGTGCTTCTTGCCCGAATGTAACACACCATCTAATTTACGTCGTGTAGCGAGCGGGAATGAAATGTTCATAAAGAATTGCTGAATCTTGTCACCTTAACTGCGGCCCCGGGCTCTGAGGCATCTGTCAGGGAGAGGAGAGCGGAGAAGGAGGCTCCTGCCTTGCAAAGCTGCGACCAGGGCTTTAGGAAAGGGGAGATGGCTGCATTAATCTTCTGGGTCTGTGCAATGGAGATGCAGCGTGTGGGGATGAGGACTCGAGGCTGGAGGAGGGGGGCTGTACAGCTCCCTTGTGTGTGCACGCTGTACTGAGTGGTGCCAGCGATAGGAAAGGGGCTGTTAGATCTCCCCCCCCCCCCCCCAGAACTGCGTGCCTGGGATGCATGAGAAGGGACCTGTGGTGGTGTGGAAATAAGGGGCAGCATCCCTGGAGATCCATGTGCTCACAGCAGAACACAAGTTCCCAGTTTCCATGCTGGGTCCCATGGGCAGGTACACACCGGTCAGCAACCGCGGGTGTTTGTCTCCAGAAGTGTGTGCAAGTGTGCATAACCCTTCTGCTGTGGCTTGGCAGCCCCATTCCCCCGCCTCTCCTCCCTTCCCCAAATGTTTATTTGCAGTTAATTTTCATGGATCCTAATGGCTTGGATCCTGCTAGGGGGGATCATGCTTGTCTTTTCAGTCAGAAAGTTTGCAGAAAAAAATAGCCCTTTCCTGTTGTGTTTGGAGTAATAGCGTATTGGTGTCCGGAGGGGAGTTGGCAAGGAAACAGGGAAGTTTATTAAGAGTAAGAGATTGAATTCCACTGGGTTTAATTGGAAGTGCTTGAGCAAGCAGGAGAGGGAGCCGTCCAGTCCAGCCCCCTGGAAACAGCAGTGCTGTCCCCAGGCTCCATGCCCATGGGTCTGGCTGCTCTGAAGCCACCTCATCTCCTTGTCTGCTGGGGAAGCTGCAGGGTCTGGTTTGTTTGCTTCCTTGGGGTCATCTGTGCACCTCAATCCTGGCTTCCTATTCCATCAGTAGGTAGAATCCCACATGGGCTCTGGAAATGCTGGGTCAGGAGGGGTGCAGCTCTGAAGCAGCTGGGAAAAGGCAGTATTTGAGTCTGCATTTTACTTTGGAAGCAGTTTCAGGGCACAAGGCGTGCAAATGAGACTTGGGCCCTGTCCTTCCTGTGCTGACCTAGTCTGCTCCCGTGAAAATCCAGGGTTTCCCCATAGGCAGGGACAGCACAGCTCCAAGCTGGGACTCGACAGCGGCTGGATGGTGTGCAGGTATCAGGTACGTAATTTGCAACGGGGATATGTTTTGGGAGAGTAACCTAAACTTGAGAAACCTGTTCTGCTTTCCCATTTTAAAGCAAGCAGAGTGAATCCATTTTAGATCCCAATCCCCACACCATTCTTCAGGGTACAGAAAAGTCTCCAAGTCAGATTCCCATGGATGAAACCACCACCTGCCTTGGGCTGGGCTGGACGCTGCCAGCAGAATGAGCTGCAGCACCTTTGTGCCTCCACAACACTGACACTTCTAGGTATGCAAAGCAATATGGAATTGTGCCTTTGTGGTTGCAAAATGAGCTGAGTGCCAAAAGCTCGATCCCCTCCCAGAAAAGCTTCTCCTGCAAGACTTTCTCCTGTCCCATACTGAGTTGAAAGAGGCATCAAATACTCTTTTTGCTGATGAAGGTAAATGGGGGCTCAGGCTTTTGTTTCACCTTGAATACAGTGGATTGCTCTGCTGAAAAATTCCAAATTAAAGAACAATAAATAAAGTAATAAATTATTTAGTTGAATTTAAAAAATTGCTTCCCCACAAATTAAGATATATTGCTTCAAATTAAATGTTTCATTAAAACCAAGATTAAACTTTTGGGGGCTGGGGAAAGGAAGACTTTTTAATTTGGCTGAAAACCTGAAAACTGCCATTTTGCATTGCTTTAATTGCAAACTCTGGAACAAAAGTGACAGAAATTTCACAAAGCACAGTTGTGCTGGTTTGGTCTCTGCTCCCATCCCTCTGGGAGACCAGCAAATTTCTCTTTCAGACTCTCCAGGGTGGCACATGGCTGCAGACTTTCAGCTGCAAATCCAAAGCGAGCATGTCTCTTATCCCAACGAAACCTCACAGGAAAGTGCTTTAACTGAAGCACTTTGCAGCTCTTAGGCTTTGCAAAGTCTTGTTTCTCCACAACCTTGCTTCATGGGTGAAATTGCCATAGTGGCTGGCTGTGTTCCAGCTTCCCCCTCTGAAATGAAAACTGGGAGTTTCCAAGGCACAACTCTTCCCAACCTTGTCCTACTTCGTGTATAGCACGCTGTGTGCTCTTTTGTTTTTATATACTTTTCTTTTCAACTTCTTCTTGGTTGATGACCTATTCTGGGACTCTTGAAGGTGGGATTTCAGCCATATGTCATACCCCAGTCTCCAGATGTGACCTTTGCCTCTGACAATGTGAGATGTAACCTTGTGTCTCTGTTTTCTTGTGGTCTTACCCGTGTGGAGCTTTACTACAGGTTCTCACAAGCACATGGCCAAGCCACAGAGCTGAATGGGACAGCCAGCCTTGCACAGGTGGAAATCTATATAGACTGAAATGAATGAGTTTTCTAGTTCTCTGGGCAGTGATCTGCTTTGCACTGCACCTAGCAGGACTGAACCTGTTGCGGGGGGAGATCTCTGAGGCCTGGCCGGCCGCTGCATGTTAGTACCAACTTTTGTACTCTATCAGGGACTGCTGAAGTGGCTTCCAGTTCAGCACATGCCTCCCTAGCTACTCGTGCATTGATTCAGTCGCTGCATGGCACCTTAGTGCTGGGTGTCTTTAAGATGGAGTGAAAAAGTCAGTGCTGCTCAATTTAGGAACAACGTCCACAGACGCTGTTGCAGAAGTAAATAATTGCTAAGGGGTCCTATTCTTTCCCCTCAGACTTTGCAAGAAAACCCAAGCTTAAGGTTGAGGATAAGTGGAAGAACTGTAGGTCGTATGAAATGGTGCTGGAAAAATACTCTCCCCCTTGCCAGAAGGACCCCAGCCAGCAGACTTTCAATGGCAGAAGTGCACAAACTAGTTGGTCATGACAGTATCCTTCCTGATGCCCTCTTCTCCTTCTACGGCTGCAGGCTGACCGCTGTTAGTATGTCCTTCGCTTGTGGTGGTATCTGCCCCAGGTTTGCAAAGCTGGGACCATAGTTGTCTAACAGGATGGTTAGAGAAACAAGAAGAGTGCGTTTGGGATATTGGGTGGTGTCTGACGGAGGGCCAAGGCCTTATGATGTCTACTCTGTGTTGCTCTGAACCAGGCTGGCAGGAGCCTGGGCTGAGGCAAGGCTGTGTGCTCAATTTCCCTTGGGGTTTAAAAGGTTTCCCTAGAGGGAAACCTCTCCTGTGAGGGTCTTTTTGCTTTCAGGAGAGGCTTCCTGGGGAAGGGAACCTTTTAAAGGGCTGGGAAAACTTCCTTTTCTGAGTTGTCCTTCACGCACCAAATGGCAGGGATGTGCCTTGTGAGGAAGGCAGCACGCAGGGTACGGGGGCCGGCTCTGCAAGCGAGATCTCAGCCTCTTTCCCTGAGCAGGTGAATGGTGCTGGAGAAGCGACCTCTGAACCGCATGTGTGTTAGCACCTGGAGCTCAGGTCATTCTTAGACTCGTTGGGTCCATGGCAGAGGGCAATTGCTTTTGGACCTATGAATTGTTATGTCCCTCCAAGACACAGGGAAAGCTATAATTGCTGCAGCAAGCCGGCTTTTGCCAGGGAAACTCTCTTATGTACTTACATAGTAAGTCAAGAGTATTTACAGGAGATCTTGCTGCCTGTAACTTAAAGCTTTAGCGAAACAAATTGGAATTGCCTTCTGGAGGCCATTGTTATAAATTACAGCCCCAACATCTGTCCACATCTGCAATGTCTAGACAACTCGTCTCGGCTAGGAGCGTGAGCATGGGGGAGGCTGTGATCGCAGCAGGGAGGGGAAGCAAAGGGCTTATGCTGGGGCTGTGCTGAGCACCCTGGCTCGTGTTGCCCCTCTGCTTTTGAGCATGATGCTCAAAGTGGCGTCTACTCCACCCTGGCCAGGAGGGACTTACAGGGCCATCTGAGCCAGGAGAAGCCACATCTGCATTCCTCCACTGCAGCGTGCAGACTGACACCAGCAGCAAATTTGGCCCTTGGAAGCCTGGACTGCTGTTGCCTTATTTATTGCATGTTGGAGGATGTGAGGGAAGGCAGAGCCTTCAGGCAGGCTTGTTCCTGTCTTTCCCTGGCCCCTGTGCAGCGCTTGCGATAAAGAGGCCAGGCCCATCAGCTGAACGATTGTATTTTTTTTTACAGTTCCTAGCGCAAACCTTCTCATTTATATGTAAAGTAGCCATTAGTCATAGCTCTGTTCCCTCACACTGCCTGATGTACAATCACATTTTGCAGTGGATGAATCTTTCCACACAGCTGCTCTGCTATGAATAATCCGTTGCTGGGCCCATAAATCAGAAAAAAATCATGCACCTCCTTTGCCTGATCCTTACACAAAGTCATATATTTTACATGAGGACAAGCTAAATATTCATGAGGCTTTAAAAGGCTGTTCTGACTACGAGGTACTTGTTGGGGTTGTTTTTGTTCTGTCGGGTCAGGTTTGGTGGTTTGGGTTTGTTTTTCATTCTCATAAGAAGAAATCTTTCTTCCCCCTTTGCCACCCTCCAGGCAGCAACGCTGGGCTCCCAGTGATGGTCCTCTGGGCTTTCGTGTTTGCCGAAGGACCAATGAATTTGTCATTGCTGCCATCTCAAGGATGGGCTGACAGAACTTGCTGCAAACACCAGAGACATATTCTAGAAGCGTGAGGGGTGTGTGGGAGATGGCCATGCCTCAGAGAGTGAAGAAACTGCTTTTGGGGGTAAAGAAGCGCTTCCAGATGTGAGCTGGGGGCACCCAACCGGCTGTGAGTCGGGGTGCGTGTTTCTGTATGTGCATGGCCTTGCAGGGCAGCCCAGTGCTCAGCACCGGGGCCTCTGGCAAGACTGTGGGGGAAACTGGGAAGGCTTCTGACAATGGCTAAAGCCCCTGTCCAAGAACATTGCTGTCACCCTGATTTCTTTTAATCTGTATTTTAAACAAAGTACCTACAGAGTCCATGGACAGGACTGGGACCATGACTTCAGCATCTCCTGCTTCCCAGTGGCCAAGCAAATCCAGGGGGGGACCAGCACCATGCAGCCCCAGGAGTAAGATAGGAAACTGGGAAATGAGCTGAGGGTTACCTGCTCAGGATCCCTGTGAAGATCCCAAACTCCCAGGATCTGGCCTTCCCAAGATATTCCCCCACTCTCTGCCTTGGCCATCTACAGCCTCTAGTGGCAGTGATGATGCTGTGTGAGCAGGGAGGGCTCAGCCTCCAGGAGGGTCAAGAAACCCTGACAGTGTGAAGACAAGAGGCTTTTCACCTGGTATCTGCTGAATTAGCAGCTCCCCTTCACTGAGAGGGACCAGTCTCATCCTTTCCTTCCCAACCCTGGAGCGCAGTTCCCACCTGCCCTCACAGTGGTGCTGCCATTTGTCTGATCACAAGAAAAGCCAGTTTGACTTGCCAACAGAAGCGCTTAGTTTATATTTCCTGATTATAATTTTTCTGCTACTATAGTGAATTAAAACAGTTTACTGTGCTAGCAAGCAAGCGTCAGAGCTGGCACAAGGTGAGGGGGAAACGTGGCTGGCAGAGATAGGAGAGGGGATGCAGCTCCCCTTTTCAGCAGCACAATGATAAATTCGGCTCAACCTGCAATGTCTGTCTGTAGCCTGACTGTTCTGGATTCTCTGCAGACAGGCCTCTTTCTGGTCATCACCTCCACATGTGCAGCCTTGCACATCTCCTTAGTACCGAGGTAATGAGTACTAGTTCTAGTCCTGTTCCATAATGTGAACATAATTCATACTGTGTAGTCTTGGACTCTTCTTTTGCTCTTGCATGACTCTGTGGCAACGTCCCTTTGTCCTAAAAAACTCCTTTGCCCACAAGCTGCAGGGAGCCATTCTACCACTGGATCCCCCAGGCTACTGTGCACCAAAACCCCTTAGCTGAGATGCCTGCGCCCTGTGCAAAACACACCACCACCACGGATGAGCTGGGGATGGAGAGGCTGAGCTGAACCACTGGGACAGTTCTGGGTGCAGGGGTCCCTGTCCCCCTCTCATGAGCTCTCATGCTATCAAGCACTGTCTGTGGGCTCAGCACTGTGAAACACACCTGCCATAAAGGCTGCTGCTGCTGCCAAGATCCTGCAGGACAAAGGGAATAACAAAAGGTTCCTCCACTGGTGCTCTCCCCTCTTTTCTCTTCCCTTCCTTTTTGCTGTGACTTGGAAAGAATGAAGTCAAGGGACTGCCAAAGCAGAGGAAAACAAGTCCAAGCACACACAGATGGTGAGCCCACAAATTTAATTTAAAATCATTCTTTATTATTCAAAATATTGAAATTCAGGCAATAATGCCCAAAGGAACTGCACTGATTAAAGCTCCCTAATGTTTCATGGCCAAATCTTGCTGCTTCCACCAAGGGTCACTGGGACAAGAAGTGAAATCCCTCTGGAGCACAGACAGAGGTAGGGCTATACCTGCTGTAGATCGCTTAACCAAACAGTTACTTACTGACCCAATCAGCTTCACTTAAAGCAAAGCACCAGCTGTTCCTTACCCAATTAATGATTGCCACAGCAAATTAACATGGCGTTACACCAGGCATGGATGTGGTCCGCAGAGTCCAGAATGCACAGAGCAATATGCTATTGCAAAAATAATCACAGTAATATCTTTACTGTTAGGTAGCATCCTTCATCTGGAAGGATGGTGAGCTCCCTGTGCGCTATATGGCTTGCTTCATGCAACATGCTCTGCAGTGAGGGTGTGGAGGGCAGGAAAGGGGTATGTGATTGCTGTTTCAAGGGGAAAGTAAAGAGGAGCTGGTCAGGGCAGCTCTCCTGTGGCAGAGACAGCATCAACTACATGTTTGGCTCCTGCAATCCAAACAAATCATGATTTAATTGGTTGTAAATCTGCTGAACTCAGTGTGCCTTCCCTCTGCCTTATACACCACAGACCTCTCCAATGCCTCTCCTCCTGCTGTGTGATGTGACACTCCAATGGCACGGGACCATAGCAAGGATCTGGTGGGTGTCACAGCAAAGTGTGCTGGCAGTTCTCCTCCTCTGGGATGCAGTGGACATCTGTGTACATTGTACATTGGTACAAGCTGGTGAGTGTAGAGCTGGCCATCCCGCTGCAGCAAGCATCTTGTGGCCGGAAGAGACCATAAGGCTGAGCTGCAGATGCAGGCATCCAGGAGAGGTTCACATGGTTACCTCCATGCTCATGCTGCCAGGCCAAGTGCTGCCTCTCTGAGTCCTGTCTGTGCTGTGGTGGAAACTCTTGCCCTGCCCCTCTGCAGTTGTTCTGCATTGTGGGGTCCCAATGGCAGTATAGCAGAATAACTCAGCCATTCTCTTCCTCCACCAAGGTTAAGTCCAGCACCTAAACACTCATTAGCTTTTGCTCCACTTTGTTCATTCTTTTTATGACCCAGAGACGTTAATCCCCGGTAAAGTTACAGTCCAGACACATCAATCAGCCTAGAGGGCTTTGGGACAGTGGCGTCTAGTACTGAAGCATTACACTTTTCAATTTTCCTACAATTAGGGCAGCATCAGGTATTATTGACAAATAAACCATGCAATCAAGGCCTTGAGCCTGTCACGCTGCTAGGAAGAGGATCCATTTACATCCCAGCCAACTGCAGGATGCCCAGAGGGAAGAGACGCATGAAGAGCCATACCTCAAGTGCCAGTACCCCCTGGTTGCCTGCAGTACTGTTACAGGAGCCATCCCTTTGTAATTATAGGACTCCCTCATTATAATTACTGTTATTTATATAATTGTAGTAAGTGTTTTCAGTACTGTCAGCTGTCTGGAAAATGCCCAGCCCTATTACAGCCAAGCATTTCAGGCGTTTCAGTGCTACGAGTCTGGCCTTAAAGTATGATGACCAAGAGCATGGCTGGGCCAGTCCAAGGGTAGCAGGCCATGTCCTGGTGACCTGAAAGCTTTCTTTGGAAGATTTCTATGCTTTGGGATTGTAGAGGGATGACATAAGTTTATCCCTGCCTCCCTGTCTCAAGCTACTGCTCTGGGAGCATAGCTCATCCCATAGTGTCACACCCTCCATGGGCTGACATTCCGTGTCACCTCTGCTGGGTCATTGGCTGGAAGAGACACTCCTGGCACTGGGTCACAAGGCACCACCTGGGTCATCATATGTCTCTGCTGGGCATATTCTCTGCATTGCTTTCTCTCTGATTATCTTGTTTAGAAATCTGGAGGAGATGGGGCATTTAGGGAAAATGAGGGAAGGGGCTGGAGCACAGGAGAAGCTGGTTTCATACCTGTAACTTGAAGCTTCACTTTACAGGTCAAACACAGGAACAAAAAGAATGGGTTTAAGCTGCATGTTGGCAAGCAAGTGCTGATGTTTGTGTCTGGCTCCTTTGCATCTAAGCAGGAAGAAATTCAGGGTACCTTGCTTAAGATGCAGAGTCAAATATGTAAATGCAGCAAGGAAAAGAATCTGAGTGCTTCACTGGATGACAAACTGCATGGGAATCAGTGTTGTGTTTGCTATGGAGAAAAGAAAAACTTACTGGGGTCTTATAATTAGCACTAAAGATGCAGGAGGTAACTCTTCTCTGTTGCTCCATGTGAGGTGGCTTCAGCTTTTGGGCACACTGTGAAAAATGTAGGAAAACTGGAGAGAGATTATACAATTTAACAAACCCAAGAGGATTAGAAGCGATGGCTGCCAAAGAGCGAGCTGGTCTGATCTGGTGTGCAACAGAGAAGATTAAAGAGGGATGGGGTGTTGGAGCAGGGTGATGTGGTAAATACCCTCCAGTCTGTGCAACTGCTATTAAGGGAAGCCTGGTCAATTTGTTTTTGTTGGCTGCTTGGTACAGCAAAGAGAACTTGGCCCGATTTTCACACAAATTGATTTAGAAACGTTATTAGAGGAAAGGCAGAGTGTAAGGGCACTGAAGCACCATGGAAGGCTGTTTATGTGACAGAACTGAGCAAATATCCCTTAAGAATTGTGTAAGTCTCCTTGATCCATCCCAGCGATGCAGGTTTCCTCGCCTCGTACCCCCTGCTGAGGAGCAGTGATGGCCCCTTTGGCCTGGCGTTCCCTCTGGACCAAAGGCTCCAGGTAACGTGGGGTACACCACCGAACGGCATCGACTTTACATGGCGTGCCGCTAACAAATGACTTCAAAACCGACCGTGTGCAAGCACGGTGTGCAGCTGGCACAGGACCCGGTGCAGCCAGGCCGTGGCGGGCGGCGTGGGCCTCGGGCGAAGCGCCCCGCCCGGGGAACCTGCCGCCGCTGCCACCCGTGAGGTGCCGTGCCTCGAGAGGCGGCCTCACACCGCGCCGGGGCAGCTCGGGGCGGCAAACAGCCCCTGCGGAGGGGGGCGCCCGCCGACCCTGCCCGCCGGTCGCACCGTCACCGCCCGCAGCACTACAGCTCCCGCCCGCCCCTCTCCCGCGCACGGCGCGTGCGCTCGCCCGCTCCCGGCGTGCCCCGGGCCCCAAGGCCTCCTGGGCCTCGTAGTCGCGGCGGCGGCAGCGGGCCCTCGCCGGCAGCGCGGCCGGGGACTCCATTTCCCGCGGGCCTGCGGGCGGCGCATGCGCGGTGCGGGCAGCGGGGCGAGGAGGGGGACGCGGGGCAGCGCAGGTTCCTGTCTGCGCTGGCTGCGGCCTGGCACTGAGAGGAGGGGCGGCCGCGGCCCCGGCCCCGGCCCCGGCGCAGGACTATGGACCCGGCCGAGGCCGTGCTGCAGGAGAAGGCCCTCAAGTTCATGGTGAGGGGCCGCGGCGGTTGGTGGCGGGGATGGGCACCTGTGCGTGTGTCTGTGCGTGTGTCTGTATGTGTCTGTGTGTGTGTGTGGAGGGGCAGCCGGGGGGAGGGGCGAGGGGTGAGGAGGGGCGGAGGAGGAGGAGGAGGGAGATGGGGCTGGGGGCGAGGGGCGGGGGGACCCAGGGGGAGGCCGGGCCCCTGAGGTGCGCTGGGCGGGCGGGGGAGGGTGCTGAGCAGGGCGCCAGAGGCGCCGTGGGGTGCGGGGAGGGGGCTGCATACAGGGAGCGGGACCCTCACATCCCTGGAAAAGTGTCGGGGGGGGGGGGGGGGGGCGGGCAGGTAGGGGGTAGGGGGCTGCAGGTGTCACCTGGGAGCAGAAGTTAAACTCGAGTGTGGCAGGAGCTGGCAGAGGGGCCCACTGGCACCGGGAGGGGTTGCGTGTGCAATTCCTGGGATTTTCTCTTTATTTATATGCCTTAGACTATCGTTCTGTACTGCATACCATCTCTCTGCAGTTTTATTTCGTTTTTCCTTCCATTCTGCCGTGAAAGCTGTAAATATTGACACTTAAATCTTTCACCTGCTGCTGCAGCAGCACATCACTGATAGTGAACGTGAGGAGCACTTCCACTGTTAGAGGTGTGCAGGTTGGCCTTTGGCGTGGAAAATGGCCCTGGGGATACTTGCATCCAAGATGCTCTTCAAAAGTGGGCAGTTTACTTAGGTTTGAGGCGTGATGCACTTAAACTGTAGTTTCTTTCTCTCTTTCTTCATTTGTTGATATTTCTAAGTGTTTTGGCCAGAAACATAAGATTTAGAAATGAAAACAAACTGTTGCCAACTGAATTGAATGTAAATATTGGGTGCCCAAAACTGTTCTTTCCCTAAGGATATAATTTAAATGACTGGCAATGCTTGCTAAAAGTTTGTTTTGGATTAGTGCTTACAGTGGTACAGAATTACATCTAAGCTCATCAAGAAGAAGCAATTCTATTAAACCTCCAGAACATATGCCCAAAATGAAATTGAGGAAACGCTAGTTGCAAATTTTAATTTTTAATGGAGGTTTGAAACACTTGTTTGGCTTCTGTTTTTTAATCTTGTAGGACTTGTTCCTCTTGAGGCTTTTTGACCCTTTTGCTAGTAGTCTCCAAGTTTGTCAGATTTATAGAGTCTCAGCTCAGTGAAGTGGGAAAATGCTATGGATACCTAAATAGGCAGGGTAGCAATTAGTAATCATAAACTCTTTGGTGTGTGATTGGCCAGTGCGGTGTCCCAGATCCTGTTGCACTTGTGTTTGGCCAAGCTTGGTAATTACAACCTGCCTCTGGATAGTGAGTTTCATATCCTGCAAAGTTTCTGCTGAAACACTTTTGTCTTCTGACAAACAGCATTGTGAACATGCTACGCTGACTTCTCATATGCTGCTTTTTTTGCCCCCTGTGCTAAGATTCCCATCCAATGGGTTAGTCCAGACGTTTGAGATCTTCAATGAGGTTGGGCCTGGGACCTGAGGGAATCCCTGTCCATCTCGCAGCTGGCTGTGTTCTACTTGAACAATAAAGCTCCCTGACACTAGGGAGAGACCTAAGCATGAGAGAGCTGCTCTCACAGGAGATGGATCTGTCAAGAGCACCAGATAAAGGGAGGCATTATCAAGGTCAGGCTGCACTGAGAACTAAAAGCTAAACCAAGTTCCTCAATGTTTTATTAAAATGCCTCTTGTATGCAAAATCCTTTTCAAAAATGCAGTGGAAAGACGTGGCTTCCCTCTGTCCGCTCTGAACTCTTTAGGGTATTTTTGCTCACAGGTTGAGAGGGGAGTGAGAAAAACTTTTGTTTAACACATCTCAGGCTTTTGCTTTAGCTCATGTCTGTCTATAACATGGCTCTTACTTTAATTATGCTGATGAGGTAAAGTTTTTATCAGATTTGGTGGGGTCTTTTGGTGTTTGTGAAGGTGTGGCACAGGTAGGTTGTTTTGATACCTGAGGTATCAGTTGCAAGTATCAGCTTGGCTCTGCTAGGAAGCATCTTGTTGTTTCTACCTTTTAGCATTCAGAAAGTGCTTAGGTACTGCAGTAATGGCACTGGTACAATTATCTACATGGAAGTAGTAGATCAGCTCGTGCATCCTCTCAACTAATGCTGAATCATTCATAGTGTATTATGTTGTTCATCTGAGTGTGTGATGTGCTTCATTCCTTATTAAGTGGCTCACAGTTTGGGTTGAGGTGGGCTCTGCTATTAATTATTGATTTTCCCTGAGAGGTTCCTGAGTGTCATAATAGGTAAATACTCAAATATCTTTTGGAGGCATGAGACCTATTATCTCTCTAGCTTTTGATAGTTTTGGTTTTGATATGGGTTTGTGATAGGTTTCATTTAATGTGGAAAAGCAGCCCTGTTGGTGGTAGTATTTTTGTGCTTCTCTAGAAAATCATGCTTTTTCCACTTAAAAATGTCAGTATCTAGTTTTTGGCATTGACTTTGAGCAGCTGTCTTGAGTCACAAGGTATCAGGCAAGATGGACAAGGAGATTTGGTTTTTATTTTAATGTCTAATAGAAAATCATCATGTGAAGACTTCATCCAAAGCTAATACTACGAATTATTTTGCTTTAAAGTATCTATATTGATGCTTTGAAAGACAAACTGGATTCTGTTTGTTTTTCCTGTGTGCTCATGTCTGTGCAACTTTTTGATGGGAGTAAAAGAAGGCCGCTGTCTTACTGACTGGTATTGGCTTGATTACTTGCCAATAAAACATAAAATAAAATAAATAAATAAATAAAAGTATTACATTTAGCTAGTATCTGCTATGAGTTTCCTAGTTATCTGTGGTCAGCTACGGTATGTATAACCCGGTACTTTAAGTAATTTATTTAACTTCATTTGCCTACTCAATTTACCTCTACATTTTAAGAAGGCCTGATTTCTGATATTTAATTGCTATGTATTAGCATTATGCAGTACCAAGCAACTGCTTACCAGGGAAGACTGTTTTTGCTGGTGAGTGAGTGTTTTCTATTGTGTATTCCACATGTCATCCTTCGGAGTTTCTTTGTGAATGAAAGCCAGTTTACAGATTTAAAATATGGTCTTGTAAATGACATAGTCCAGTGTTCTGCAGTCACACCAAGGGTTTTACCAGAGTGGAATCTGTCTCAGTTCACGTCAGCCCCTTTTCATGCTTCTACAGTACTACAGATAAAACTACGCTCTTCATGAAGCATAGTGTGCAAGAGACTGATGCATAAGCTAAAAGGAGAGGTGAATGTGCCCATTAGCTTAAAAAAAACCACCACCACAAAACCCACTCCCAAAACCTTTTGCTTTAGAGAACTCTGGTTTTATGCCTTCAAGAATATGGGATTTCTGTTGTCATAACCATTTACAGAAGTACTAGAATTGAGGTGCTCAATAAGTAACTTTCATATTTGAATAAAGTGTTTAAAACTGTAGATACAGTATTTAAAGTATGAGTGCGATAGGCTCAACTGAGACTTTGATTAAATGTCATATAAACTACATATGCCTGCATAGAATAGTAGATATTTTTTCAAAGTAGCTTCAAATGGTTCTGTTAAGTATACGAATGTTCTGATGATTATCTTTTTAATTAAAATGAGAAATCTTTGTTTAAAGTGGCATTCTTTTTTACGGCCTGTTACAGTCTCTGTAACAATCATTTCTTAAGTCTGAACGTTTTTAATTCCAGGAATCCATTTATATAAAACTATGTTTAGACTTAATTAAGGAACGATTCTTACAAAGCTTGTAAATAGCCAGGAAAAAAGGGACAGAAAATAAAACTGACATTCACACTTAACAGAATGATTGTTACAAGGTATGTAATATGCTATAAAAATACAATAAAGCCCTTTTTATAAGAGTTCATATTTTTTGTTCCTCATTTTGAAAGGTATTTAAGAAAAATATCAAAGCTCTGTGAAGCAACATCTGTTTTCTTGAATGGACTAGTGACAACTTCAGTTGTGTTTAATTAGCAGTGCTTGGAGCTGTACCTGACCAGTTTGGGATCCTGTCTAGCATGGTTTGGGAGGCAATAGCTTGGTAGTTAATGAAGTTTTACTTTCTCAGTTTTTCTGAATGAATCAATTTGTAGTACTTAATTTCCTGGCTTGTGAATAGGAAGATGTTGATACTAGCGTTTCTCATGAGTGTGTTTTTTCCATGTCATCTCCAAATTATCATTTATCCTTTTCTTTCTGGGTGCCATGATTCTAGTAGGTCCTAATGGCCTTCCAGATTCATAGCAGAAACAAAACCTTCTGATTGTCTTTTAAGACAACCATCTGTGGATGTTTTTGGGGTTTTTTTCTTTGTTTCTGTGAGAGAAAACCCTGAAGTTCCTTAATTTTTATATTCTCATGTTTGTAGGAGCTTCCATATAACTGGTAGGTAATATAGTAAGGAATAGTCAGTGTAATTTGAAGCTGAATGGTAATAGACTTGCAATCTTTTCTTTTCCCCACCGCCTTCTCTGTGTGTGTAACAGATGGACAAAGGCTTATACTTTAAAAGAGGTTCTGTTTGCAGTGAACCTGTATGATTTATGGTGTCAGTAGGACTGGGATTTTTGAGACCTAGGACTTGTTAGCTATTGTTCTCAAAGCAGATTTTCAGAATCTTACAGTCTTCCTAATAACATATCTGTGTTGTGGTCATTGTGGCAGAGAATCTTGGGTATCCAAAGCAAGGGTGGCATGAAAGCAATGCTAACAATTTTGTAAAGTGGCTGGGATACCAGCGAGTTGCCTCCTAAATGCGGGGTTCCAAATCCTGCTTGAACATTAAACAAATGCTTAGTAATTTTTTCCAATAGGACTGAAATAACATCCTCTTAGTTTCAGGATTTGTTGGGACTACTATTTTGTAAAGAAAATGTTGATTTATTTTCTTCTATCCCAAACTTTGTGCTGTAGCTTTTTCTGCACTTGGTGCAGGCCTTTGGTACTTCAGTAACTTCACCCTTACTTCTCTGGTAATGTTTCATTTCAGCCACTTTGCTCCATTAAATATATGCAATTAGAAAAGCAAATGGCAAATTTGCTATCGCATCACTGAAGTATTTAGTTTCATAGACTTAAAAAGCAGAATTTGTTGCACTGTGCTCTCCGCACTGTAATATATACCATAAACATCAGAGAGAATAGGCTGACCTTAATATTTGCTTTCCAGACTAAATCGCCGCCTTGCAGCAGTTATTTCCCACTGAATAAAAAGTTTAATTTCACGCCCTGATTAGTGCTAGTATGTGCAGGTGGATATTTATTTTATGCAGCTAAACTAATCTGCCTTGGCAAATTATTTGCCAGTCAGCAGAGCTATAATTCCTCATGAGTATTTGGTACTAAATTATCATTCTCATTAGTGAGATAAAGCAGACTGTTCTAACCACAAAGTTTGGTTAGGCAAAGGGTTTTCTAAATAATCCTTGGAAGATACAAGACATGCACAGTGGCCTCAACATTCTCAATATTCTGTAGTGGATTGTGATACAGAAAGAGCTAATGAAGATTTCAGAGGAAGAAAACAAAATTATTCTGTAGATGTGTATTATCTCTAGAGGTAAGGTAGGAATGTACAGTGTTCAGAGAATGCCTCTTTTAAGAGGTACCTAATGAAGAAAAAATGAAATGGTGTTCTTTGGAGTATTTCCAATTGGCCAACCAAGCTCTGATCTCTGGGCAGTAAATGAGATAAAAATACGAAGTTACATTGTTGTCTTGTTTATTTTCAATGTTAGCAGCTACTGAGGTAGTGGAAAGAATGACTTGAGACTAGAAGTTAAGTGGCAGAGGAAAGTTCGTGGTCTGGGCTCGTTCAAAATTCACTTCCTGCTCTAAAAACAATTGAAGTGGGGATCAGAAGGTATTTCCTGATGTACAAATGTTGACTGGATACACTTGTCAAGTGAATATGTTCATCCACTGGTTTGTTTTCTTTGGGTTTTACTGTGCTGGTAGTTTTTGTATCATAAAATTTGTTAATGAAAAATACTTGTTTTCTATGACAAGGAGAGTCATTTCATTCCATACCTGGAAATTATGAATTTTTATTAAGAATTGAGTGGAGGGATTCCACTGATTTTTTTTTTTTTTTTCCTTTATAGATACATTTCTTGTCATACTCATTTTCTCAGTGATTGCTGCAGCAGTATTTAGGGTATAAATGATCAGATCACATGTAAGACCAGCAAAATCAGCAAGCCTAGCAGCTTGATTTTGTTGTATAAAAAAATTTCATGTTAAATTCAACAATGCAGGTGAAATAAGCTGTTTTTTCACATCCTTGTTTGCTTACATTGTGCTGTCTCTAGCCTCCATGTGAGCTGGTGAGATTTGTGTAATATTTAACCATTCTCAGTGGCAAACTTAACTAGTG
This sequence comes from Falco rusticolus, assembly GCF_015220075.1. Classification (NCBI taxonomy): domain Eukaryota; kingdom Metazoa; phylum Chordata; class Aves; order Falconiformes; family Falconidae; genus Falco; species Falco rusticolus. The sequence continues at coordinate 29,607,787 of NC_051195.1, read as the reverse complement.
TTTCTAATACTCAGTATTTTCTTCAGCCTTCCTCATTTCCTCCTTCCTACAATTCAGGAGATGCTCAACAAGGCGTATTATTATATATATTTTAAGTGATTTTGCACAGAAGGGCTGAATGCAGTGTGTGTGTGGCTGTGGAAACTGAAAATGAGTTGTAGCCTCGCAGAGTCTGTTGGCTGCAGCTAAATAGTAAGTGATCAAAACACAGTTAATAAGCAATCAAACATGAAGCTGTTTTCTTGACAGGATGCTGATTAGTGTTGCGAAAAAGTTCTTGCTCCTACAGAAACTGTTGAAAATAAACATCTTAGGAGTTGCATTAAATGTCCTGCTTATTAAACAACAATGTTTCTAATGTCTCTTTATTTGAGGTCTTGAGGAACTCTGGTGTTGGATAAATATTACACCTGCTTTGCAGGAAGAGAAAGCTGAAGCTCAGAAATTTGCCTGGGGTCATGGACTGGGTACTTTTTGGTCTGGGGTTGTCTGGTACACTGATAATAGAAGAACAGGTTTCTTTTTACTCTCTTCTATTAGCTAACCTTTTGCTTCTGACCATGTTTTGGTTAATTTTACAATTGGCTAGCCACCTGTTAAGATAACACATTTTATCATTAAACAAAATTAATTTTAAAAATGGCTTGAAACTGTCTTATTTTAATGGGATCTGAATATTCTTATTTTTAATCTGCCTCATGAGGCTTGTCTTTCTTCTGGGAAGTACATTGTTACATCATTAAAATATCATCCCCTACTGAGAGAGAAATCGGTCCCATTCACTAAATGGCGGTGCTGAAACAATGACAAGTATTTCTAAAAACTGCATTAAAATTCATTTTTTCTTTTTCATCTGCAAGTTTGGTGGTTCCATTAACCAATGGGTGCTCAGACAGCTATTAGCTGTGATGGCAGAAGGTTTGAGAAGCAGCAATGAAGACTTTCACTTTTAAATTCTTTCACTTACTAAAGTGATTGCTTGGAAACAAATGATTGATCATAATTTTGCGCTCTCTAGCTGCTTCTAGTCTTCGTCTGTCTTAAGAACTGAGAAATATCTGATTTAATTTTCCCTCCCCCCACTGCTGAAATGGGGTCTGTGCATCATCATGATGAGAGCAGCAGGAAGGAGAGAATGAGGGAGAATGGGAAAGCTTGGCAAGGGGTCTTGGCAGTTGTCTTGAGGGAAGGACAGAAGTGTTTGCAGTCTGTGAGCAGGAGCCATGCAACTTCTGGGCAGAATCCACCGGAGTAACCAGTTTGGACTAGCAGAAGCAAAGAGCCTTAGTGCTGGTTTAATTTCCTTCATCCCATGATAAGAAGGGAAAAGTTGCAGGGACTTACTATGATCGAATTAAGAAGTTTGTAAGTGCAGTCGTATGTTAGCTGAACAGTAATAATTGTACTTCCAGCTATAGTCTAGATGGCCCATCTTTAGAAGCACCTGGAGCAAAATAGATCTGAAGAAGATTGTAGAAAGGGAGAGATACCAGCCAGCGAAGAACTCTGGTGTCATTTTTCCATAAGCTGGCTTTGTGCCTACATGTGGATTCTCCCAGTTTGTTTTGAGGAGTCCTCTCTTGATGTTTCCAGCTAAGGACACAGTTATTCTTGCAGATTGTAAGGTATTATTTCAAATATAGGAGGATGGAGGACAAAGGTGATGGCTGTCTTTGCTCGGATACAAAGCAGGGCTAGACTGTAGTCTGACTAGAAAAGAGAATCATAACATTTCCAGGCTTGCCCATACAGCAACCAAAACAGTCTCTAGTTGTTTCGGAGAAGAATAGTCTAGCATGGAAGTCCATCATGCAATATAGTCACTCTCCCTCTCTACACACATCGTTTGTAATTTATTGTGAGTGATGCAGAATGGAGCAGTGTTTATGTGGGAGTTGCTTTTAGTTTATGGATATTTGGCCTCAAATTCTGTCTGTTAGGAAGATACTGGCAATTCTCCAGAAGGGTTGTTCATTGGGTCTGCTCAATGCCCTTCTGTTTTATATGCCAAACTCTCAATGGGATTGAAAAATGCAGCCAGCTGTCATTCATCTGGAAATTGGAACAATGGAAAGTGGGTGTAGTCTCAAGAAACGATGGATCAATCTTGTTTTAGAGGATAGGTCTTGGAAGCATCTCAGCAGTTTTCTGATGAAAGCCAAACAACATTAACATCCTCTTCAAATGTGACGGAAGGTGTTTTCTGTTTCTAATACATTCAAAAGAACAAAACTCTACATTCCCTGTTTATTTTCTTTTTGTAACTTTTTTCATATTTTTTTCTTCTTTTGACTGGGATGACTCCAGTGAAGTGTGTTGCTCTTGTACTTTGTCACAGCTGTTGTTTCCAAGCAACCATAGATGTCCTGAAAGTTTTGTTGTGTTGCTTTTTTTTGTTTTTTAAACTGGCAAGAAGATGTATATTTGTATCTCACTGACGTTAAAATAAGACTTTATGCAGAGGCAGAACAATACAGGGCCCATCAGTGAGAGAAAAAATCTCTGCACAGGATTGGAACAGGTCTTGTGGAGCAAAGGTTCAAGTCTGGTATTGGCCGACGGTGTACTCTCTAGTCCCCTTTGCAAGCTACTCAAAGCAGTTCTTGAGTGGAATTTTCTTTGCTATGCCGTTGTGGAACTATTCAAAATGTGACTACTTTGAAAGCTAGAATCCTCATTCTTGTTTTCCAGCTTAACTTCATTCATGGCTAATTCATTCTCATCTGTTCTTGTGCCAATATTGTCCTTGAGCTGAAACAGCTCTTCTTGCTCCCCTGTGTTCATTTGCATGTATTTGTGGAAAATAATCACATCCTCCTCTGAGCTGGATCTGGTCAAGCTAAACCAGCATTATTTTTTTTTCTTTGTGTCATAAGACATTTCCTATAACTTTTGATCATCTTAGCATACCTCTTTAAACAGCTGTAGGATTTGGCTAATCTCTCTGGAACATGAATGACCAGATCTAGACAGAATGTTTCAGGAAAAGTTTTACTGGTTCCTTGTATAAAAGAAGTAATCCTGATTTCGCTCTTCTGGGAATTTTTCACTTTATACAGTGTCCTATAGTAGTATTTGCCATCTTCATGGCTGTATTCTATTGGTGAACCATCATTATCTAATGAGTAACATATCCCGGAGCATTTTCCCCTCTTCTCAGTTACTGAGTCCCTAGTTTATGATGGAAGTAATGTTACTTTTTAATTTGTGTACATCTTGTGTTGGTTCTGTTACCCAGATCTTCAAGATGCTGTGTCCTGTGTATTTGTGATGTCTCTTAACTTTGTCTTCAGCCAATTTCATTAGCACGTTGGCAATTCCAGGTTTTTTTAGCCATTAGTGAGAATATTTTATCATTAATTTCAAGATTAATAATGAATTTCAACAAGGATCAATCTCTGTACAGCTTGATGATTCCTTTTTCAGAATAACCTGTGATCCTCTACCCTTTTTAGTTTCTTATCCTCCTTACACTCTGGTATTAATCCTAATCCTCTCCATTTTAACTAGTAACTTCCTACATGACATCTTTCAAATGCTTAACTACTTCTAATTTGTCTGGACTTCAGTGATCTTCTTAAAGAAGAAGATTGGGTTAGTCTAGCACTAATTCTAATTTGTTCTAAATTGGGAGTAGATTTACTTGCGTCTCCCATGGTGATTGCTTCATTTTGGCAATAGTTACCGGTACGCAGTCTCAGTAGATTATCTTTCTTGGGAGGCAGGACATACTGTTTGTCTGTTTGTGTTTTGGTGTTTTAGCTTTTTAAGGGTTGGTCAGTCACTTCTGCAACATTTTAGACTTGTTCTGGTTAGTCGTCTTATAGATAGTTGTTCTGCATGGGGATGCTACCGGAGGCTGCCCATTAGGTGTCTTCAGCTACTTCTGTTGCCCCGGTTCATTCTTGTATCCCAGTCCTACAAGACAACAGGCTTCTTTGTGTTTTAAGGAGGAGTTTCCTCTGGTTAAGCCAAGCAAAGGAACATTTACATCTTGTGCCAGTCCCAAAGAGTTGAGAACTGTCGTAGAGCTGAGCTTGGTACAGGGCGTTTAGATCAGGAAGGGAGATTTAACATATTCCTCTTACAAATCTGTCAGCTTCATTTGTGAACTGCAGATTTCCTTCCAGGATAGCTGGGCACAGACCTGTAACCTGTCTCTTCTGCATGCCTTTTTTGTCCACTACCTAAAATTCAGCAGGGGCAATCAGAAAAGTGAAAGTTAGTCCTGTATGTTCCTCTGCTGATTATGGAGATCATAGTTTTCCAGACTTCTTGATTTTGTTCACCTTGGCTGTATTTTTTCTTCAAGTATAGAAAATTCTCTACCTGATGATCTAAATCTCAGTAAAAAAAAATCAGAATCCAGGTGAGCTTTCTGACTTTTCCATGGACTTAAAAAAAGAAACGTTTTATTGATCTGGAGACAAGCTTCCAGCTTTTGTTTTATACATAACACTTGCACTGTGAATGCCAGTGTTCTTGTTGGATGCTTACCTGGCACAAGTTCAGATGGTAGAGGGAGAGAGAAATGTAGCTTCTCTTCACCACAGAGCTTGCAGTCTTGAAGGAGGCTGAATATAGGACTTGAATTTCAGACTTAAAATCAGCCATGCTTTTACTTATGGGCATGAAGAGGATCTCTTTACATTGCTATATAGAAAGCGTGTTTGCAGAACTTGCTGTTACTTTGTCCAAAGATTAATGGAGTGCTGTCACAGGTTTCCATTTGGGTTTGAATACTGTAGTTTAGTACTCTTGTGAGCCCTTAAGAAGCTATCCAGGTGTTTCATGTTACACAGGTAGTTTTCCTGGTATCTGCTGCTGTTGAAGGATGTAAAAACTTGTATCTTTTTATCTGTCAAGGAATATAAATAGACATTCTCCAGCCTGAGTTGGTTTAGAGCTGATCTCTGTTGACACACTCTGAACAGATTCACTAAGAACTGGGGTAGCCATGTTCACCGTGTGTGGTGAACTCATTAAGTTTGCAGACAGTCGGAGCCTACTGTTTGACGGTGCTGTGTCCTTCTGATGGAGTTTGTATCAAACTGAGATCCGAGTCACCTGACAGTGTTTGTTTGTTCCTTCTACAAAATATCACAAAGGGCACACTTAAATATTGGCAGCTTACTGTTTTAGAATCAGAGATACCATGGTTTTCTCTAGTAATAATGAATGATTTTGAAATCCTGTCTTTGGTTTTGTTGAGAGTCCACAGATCTAAGTGTGCCGTATTTTGAATACTGCTTTGGGCAGTGGAGTAAGGTATCTGTTTGGGCCGTGAAGTTGTGTATTTTGTAGTAGGAATTCAATTTATTGCTGTAATGCATACAAACTCTTTAACGAGTTCTAGGCCACAGGGGATATTTTCTTTTGCTGTGAAGTCATCTCAACTGGACAATCTTCAGTGCAACTGGCCATGCCCTCTCACGTCAGTGACTGACAGATTTAATTCTGTCTTTGTAGCCGAGTGCCTGTTAGTTAATGGAGTCGTGAATATTGTTACTCAGAGGCAACCTTCAGAGTATTAAAATGCATTATTCCTGTTCGTCACTTGATATTTATCAAACAGGGTGTTATATCTAATGAATGCAATGTTATCGTCAAATAAATACTGTGTGTAGATCATAACTTAAAAGGAATGAAAATATAAGTAGCTTCACTGTTGCTTTGCAGTGACAGAGAGAGATGGGTTTAGCTTGCCTGTTTAAATCGTATGTGATGGAAACAGAGAGTGAATGTCCTCTCTGAGGGAAAAGGAAGCATTATGGGTTATATGATCAGATTCATAAGATCCTTAGTACATATATATTTCATAGAGGTCTCCCCCCCCTTTTTTTTTCCTACATGGAAGTAGATGAAATGGAGAAGCAGCAGTACTGCCTTGCAAGTACTGTAGTAGATTTCCTTTTATAGTTATCATTCTTAACTTATTTATCTTTTCTTATGGAAGTGAAGATGCAGATATTTAAGAACCCTTCTTGCACAAAAAAGCCCAATTTCCGCTCAGTACTTAATTAGCACTTGTTTATGACACGGCATCTGATTTGATTTTCAAAACAAATTGCACAGTAAAGAGGCTGATATTTAAACTGTATAGTAACCACAGCTCCAGCTGTGACTCAAATATTGTAAGCCTTCAGGGGTTGTGTTTAGGCTTAGAAAATAGGAACTCAGGCCTGTAATTAAATGTCCTCTAAAAATCAGCCTTTGTAGGAAAGGGAAGAGGGTACCACTGAATTTTAAATTACTGACTTGTTCTCAGAAATCATTCTGTTGTTCTGGGCCTTGCTAGGGACTGCAGAAATCAAATGGATAAAAAATGGAAGAGTAGATTACTAAAGGAAACAAAGTCAGGAGTTGCAGAAAAAAAGATGAGCAAAGCAAGCTATTCAGGCTCACAGGTTTATAGGCAATTGCAATATATATAATAATTTTAGTATGTGGGTAGTATATAGATGACAAGTTCTGTGGCCACCAAAAAGACTAAAGAGAAAGTAGGCATTCATTTCACACAGAGTAAAATTGCATTTCAGAATAGTAAGTTGCTGATGGTTGTGGAATAAACCATCTGCAGTGGTGGAAGGCTCATTTTTAAAGTCAGTCATCAATAATAAATGTGAATGTCTTGGAAAAGAAAGTACAAATTAGTCACTCACCTAGATAAAAATGTGAAATATTCACAAAATAGCATGATAGAAATTAGCAGTTAGAGTGCTTCCAGAGTCACTTTTTGAGGAAACCAAACTCTGTTGTGGCTACTGAATTAGAAAATAAAATTACCCTAGCAGCCTGACTTCTAGTCATGGTAAATGCTGCGGGAGATGCTAAGAGAAAATACTGTGCTTATGAATGATATTGAACCATGAGCATAAACGGCGTGTGCTCATGAAGATACAAAAATGAGTGCATCTTGCTGGGCAATTAATTGTATTGTTGATAGAATTGCCTTGAATAGATCATAATTGTGGAAGATTTTAGTGTTGATTGATAAAATAGTACAGTTTTCGAACAAGGCAGTTCTGTGTCCCACATCTTTTAAAGGCTGGGGGAAAAGGGGCAATTTTATTTTATTTTTTAAACTCTCAAGCATATATGGGTTCCTCTTCTGTCATTCTGTAGTTGTCTGCTCTTATTTGGATACTGAAGTTGAGAATGTTTAAATCAGATATACTTATTTAAGTGCCTGTCTGGCTGAAGAATGCATTCCTAGGGGCCATTCACAATGTGCCTAGGAGAACCACAGAGCTTCAGAATTTAGGAGATCAGTTGTAAATGTTTAGCCAGTGGTGATTCTGTGAGATTGTAATTAAATTACGCTTTTCGATCAGTGTTTGTATTTCATGTGAATAGGGGCTGGTGCAAATATCCCACTTTAATGGCATAATCAAAAGTATGTGGGTAGTGACATACCTCATACCGGTATAATTTGCTTCTATATAGTTTATTTTCCTCTTAGATGAGGGTAGTAGGTTCATCAAATATAAAGGAGATGTACAAAGATTTTGCAAGTACAGCGTTGAGGGATGAGTGATGGGTCTTAGTTTCTCCTATTTGTATATTTAACTTGTCAGCCTTAAGAAATAGAATTTACAGTAGCTGCTAATCTGCTGAAAGTCCTGATTACTTTTATTGCTATTACTCGAGCAACTTTGTGTTGAAATCACAAAGAACTTGTGTTGGTAAGAGTTATTAAATAGAAATACAGTGTTATCTTTGATATTGGAGACACTTCTGCATGAGAGTAATCCTGTTGATGGCAATAGATCTGTTAATACATATCTGCAGGACCAGGGTCTCCAAATTAAATGGCTTAAATTCAAACTATTCTGGACCGATGGGCTTTACCGATGTTAAGGAGCCTGTCAGTCCTAAGAGAAAGCTTGAATGTTATCCTTGAATTTGTAGGTTAGGTGACAAACAAAGAAATGAAGTAATTTTTCACAATGTGGTGTGTGAACCTAGGTAAATTAAAGACCAGTATTTGGGGGGGCTCTACTTCTGTCACTGTGGTTTCAAAAGATCATTATTTTTGCTTGTTCATAAAGGCTTTCCCCGCCCCTGCATTGGCAGGTATACTGTGCTGTGCTACTTTGAAAAAGCAACTGTAGCACTTGAGCCGGAAGTAAAATGTGTGTTTCTGTAGTGTTCTTGCTAGATACATAGCACTTCATATAGTTTCTTCCATTTTCAAAGCATGTAGAAATGTCAGCAGTTCCTCTCAGCAAACCTGTGAGGTGGGTTAAATGAGTGTTGTCCTCATTTTACAGTGGTAGAGAGACTAACCACCCATGAAGTTAGTGCTGAAGTAAGGATTAGAGTCTAAGAGCATGATGCTTCTAGCTGTGTGAGAAGTCCCCTAAAACATAGTTTGTTAATGTATTAAGCATTGCAAGTCCAAACTCAGCAGGTGATTGCAGTAACCAGATATACTTGACTTTAATTAATCAGCACAATGGTGGTTATTAAATTTCATGTTTAACTGAGATTACTGGCTAGGACACAAGGGCGTAATCTTACTGCTGCTTTGCAGGAGGATTTAAACTTAAACTGGAAAGAAGCAAAAATAACTAATGTTCAATGTATATTGTAAAATCCTGTATGTGTACTTCTCTTTAAAGACAAGATTTTAGTTTGTTCTTGTTTTGATTTCAAATTCCAAGGCTGGACTACCTCCCCACGATAGATGTGGAGGTCTGGCATTCAGTGGTGAAACATTTTTCCTCTCCAACCAATTGTATTTTTAGCGTTGCAAGTACCAAGATGGACACAGTTTGTACAAACCAAACATTTTGTTGACACAAGAACAAGTGGGAATAAACTCACCTTGAATAGAGCCATTTTGAAAATTAGAAAGATTTTTCCAGCCTTCCAGAAGTAGCAGTAGGGGCACTTATCTACTAGTTTGGAAGGGAAGTACAGTGAATTAAGAAAGGGATTGTGAAGTAGTTTCTAGGAGCAAGAAAGATCTCTGGACTTGGTGTCTGCAAATGTCCAGTCTCGTCCTGTTGCTTAGATGTGATTTTGGTTTCTGAGTATCTTCTTTTTTTGGGAAGAGGGGGGAGTACAATTGGATCCACTTGATTGTGAAAATACCGTCAAACTGCAAATATATCGTGACAGGCAATGTTTCATTTCTTTGTTACGTTCTTTTTTCTAGCTGTAAGTTATGCTATATGTTTTGTGCTTCCAGAACAATTGGATGTCTTGCTCTTTCCTTAACCTGATAAATCATGAAAACAATAAATGAGGAGAATGTTATATTTGTTTTACCAGTTTGAGGCATAATTTATGGCTGTGTGTGCATATAGTTTCCTGTTACCCCTGTATTAAGGCTGCACCTCTTTGGGGATTTTCCTTAATTTTTTCGTGTTGTCCAATGTCTGGTCTGACCATGTTGAGGATGGTGGCAGTAAAAATACTCTCATAGCTTGACCACTGTTGTTTTGACACCATTTAGCTTTATGTAGTGGCAAAAGCATTAATGACCATTAGTCTTTGCTACTGCACCCACCACAGAGGCTGTGCTTATCCAAGTGCGTTTGTGTGGAAATTTTAAAGAAAAACCTATTTTTATATATATGTATATACAATGAGAAATGTGAAATGGTGGAAATTGTAAAAATGGTGGTGGCTGTATTAGAGAAGTGTTCTTGAAGCAGCTGATACCAGAGGAGTAAACAAGAACTAATGTGGGGACTAAACCTTCATATGTGGCTTAAAAAAAAATCTGCATCGTTTAAAATGCTCCAGAACTTAGATCTAGGTTAGCTAGGTCCCAGTGTAAAAGGAGGTCTCTCTTTATGTCTATTCTCTCCTAGCCCCGAATACACATGCCAAAAGATGGATTCCAACTTATATCTTCTGGATACCAAGCATGGCTAAAGCAGGTTGGACTGTATTATTGTTATTCATCTCATGTGAGGGACCGTGTTGGATACCTGTGCTTGTCTCATTAGTGAAGTACATAAATGAGGGTGTAATGAAGTTATGGTGCCATGTTAGCTGATACCCCTCATAGCCATCACTGTTTTGTGTTTATGCATGCTGTGTTTGTATAACATTATCTCACCAGTCTTATGAATGTGCACTTCCTGTAAATAAAAGTTCAAAATGCAGTCATCTGAAAGTGAAAAGGGTCAGAGTCTGAAAACAAATCGGCAACAACAGCTCGAATTACAGAATTAAAATGGGCCTTAAAACACAAAGCTGCATGGTGGTGGTGCTGGTAATAATGGGGAGGCCACTGGGTTAAAACTCAAGAGAATTGCATCTAGCGTCTAATTCAGATCTGCCTGGGTGAAACAAGTATGGACACTTACATCACATAACAATTGTGCAGTTTGACACAATCTGACACTATGGGGACTCCCCACTTGGAAGTGGCTTAGTGCTATATTACTCTGGCTATTATTAAAGGCCAGGCTTTAGATGTCTCAGCAGTCTGCCTCTAGCAATTGCTGTCAGCTTTTCACTTTTGTGAGTGAAAAATCCCCTTTCAGAAAAAATAGCTTAATTTACAAATTGCCTGTACAAACCCCTTCTCTCATGAAGATACACATCTGATGAATCCTGCATCCTTGAGAATACGTAGCTTAAAGTTGCTGTTTTTGTAGAAAGCCAAAATGATTGTGGTGTTATGGCAACGAAAACTGAAAATATGAAAACAGCACGGATAAGCTGCATCCTGTTGTCGTGGCAACTGGAGTTATGAAATGACGAAATGGGGTGGTGAAGGGTTCTATAGTACTGTGACCCCAACAGAAACAAAGAGCAAAGTCACTTGAACGGAGTGGGAGAGAGTGAAAAACTACAGCTGCGAAACCCCTTAAAACACAAGAGTTTTCATTGCAGGTGCTAACAGGATGGCATTGATTCTCTCCAGTCTTGTCTCAGTATCTTACAAGTAGTAAGTAACTTATTTGTGCAAGTTGCTTACAGCTGTCAACTTACATTGACTTCTGTGAAACTGAGAAGAGCTTGAACACCTGTGAAGAGATGGGCATTGAGTCCTGTATTAATTTGCAAACCATTTCTTTGGGTGAGTGATGTGTTGCAAAGGTGAAGCGTACTTTGGATTTCTCTCAGAGAGACCATTTCTCTCTCTCCGCTCCCCCCTGCCCCAAGTCCACACTAGTGAAGGTCAGCTGGGACATTGAAGCTGATGTTTTCTTGATTTAAACTTTGCTGAGCTGGAGGCAAGGTGTCTCAGAGGAATCTCAACTCTGCAATTATCGTCTCACAGAGCTCAAGTTTGTTGACCTATGGGGCATGGCATCAGTTTCTGTTACTTATGTGGTAGGTCGGGAGGACAATAGGAAGAGGATTGTGTGGCTGTTCTGTTTTTCTTTTACTTCCGAGGCAAACAGCATTTGTTCTTGTTGTGTTATATTACCAGTGCTCTGATGCAGGTGGGATATGTGCTTTTTTGATTCTGAAAATACTGGGAGGAGAAAAAAAAATAACCTCAAAATGCTTAGTTATTCCAAGGAGACTTTCATACTAGGCAACCTCAAATAATAGAAAACCTTACTTTTTAAAAAATATTTTTCTGTATGGCTGCTTTCTTTTTGATTGTAGGTTTTCTGTTATTGGTTCTGAAGCCTTTATTTTAAATCCTCTTACTCCTCCTTGATCCAAGGAAAAGTTATAAACCTGAGCTTGTCATCAGCAGATGCTGTCATGGAGAGAGCTTTGCTATTCCAATTTAAGTGCTGTGATTTCACTATAGGAAGTATCTGGGTAAGGGGGCTGATACAAAGGGTGGAAACTTTTGGTCAAGAGTACTCATGAGAAGCAGAGAGGTTAATTTTTTTTTGAGGTGAGACCAGTTTGGTGTGGGATACATACCCAAGGTCTTACTTCTAGATTCTTCAAAACTGTATATTGGAAAGAAAGCCACCTTTGATGTATTTAAAAGCAGTAATCATGTATGCATCCAGATGGAATGGTGGCTGTGCATCAGGTTTATCCTCCTGGTGTCTGTTTTTAACAGGGTCCTAACATAATGATTTTTTATTATTATTTCCCCCCCCCGTCAGCATAGCTGAGTATTGATCTGCAGCCAGACTTACACAGAATGTGAGAAGAATCCCAGTAACACATTGTATTAATGTGAGCTAAAAGCAGGTTATATTACAGATGAGCTGGAGGAAGATGGAGTTCTGCAAGACTGGACACATACTATAAATAACAATAAAACTGACAATTTTATCTAAAAATTGTGCTGGCTGGATTTGCGTATTTTCAGCCTACTTAAACTGGGGATAATAGTTGAACACTACCTGAGCATGGGTCGCCCACACTGATGTCATTACCCTCTGCCCTTTAATGGCAGGTTTTTATATTTAATGTTGCTGTGCTGCAGTGGAGAGCTGTATTGTGTCCCATGTGGGCTGGAGGAAATACAATACCAATGGCCAGGAATGCATGTTGCTTTAAGAATAGCATTTTAAGTAACTTGCAAAGCTGTCTTCAGCTGTTTCCTGTGAGTTTGTCTTTTACAAAAAGGCAAACACCTACAGGTAATTTATTCAGCCTCGATCTTCATTCAAGCCTTTCTTTGAACGGCAGAGTTGTGCTGCTAGCAGTCTGTAACATCTCATCACCTAGATGTTGACCCTTTGAAGACAAGCTGCAATTGACTTCTAAGGGGAGGAAGGGGGGAATGTTTCTGTATAAATATGATCAATAGGCATGACATTCCAATTCCTATATTATATTGACGTTTTCTATGATTTAAGCCGAACGGAAATTGGGCAAATTAAGCTCTTAATTAGCTGAAACACTTACAAAACATTATTCTGATTACATAAACGGGGAAATTAGAAGTATCATTTTAAGTGGTTTGTGAAACATGGTAATTCAAAGTTAAAGCTAATTCCTCCCCTTTGCATACCATTGTGAGCAAGTATGCATCACATAGGGTATGTAATATAATGTACTCATCTGAGTCTTTCTGCCTCCCACTGTCTTTTGGAGTAGAATTTTTAGAGCAAAGTTATAAACCTGTAAATGTGTTTTATGCTGGAAATTCTTGGTGCTACCTTAACTAGATTGGTACCAGCAAAGGCCAGTATAATCAAAACAAGGCACTTCAGATATTAATGGTCTGCACTTCAGTCAAGTCAGCTGGAAAAAGAGTGTAAAAACCAGGACTGTGGTGATAACAGGATTCTCCCACTAGAATTGCACTTCCTAGGAGAAAAATGCAATGATTCTGGAAATACTCTGGTTTTCTAATTTTGTCATTTAGCATCTCCTCCTTAACTTCTAAAACATATATTCTATTTTCAGTGGATACATATGCTTTTAAAAATTTAGATACTAATTCCTTGGGTGGAAAGTAGAAATAAACTTTCTTTCTGCAGTTCATTATTAATACTTGACACTCTTATAGTTGCTTGAGAATGCAAAGTGCTATGCAGACATATTAGTTATCCTTGAAACACTTTTGTGTGGTAGGTGCATAACATAACAATAATCCTGAGAGATTTTATGGAAATAAATAAAACTAGAGATGAGGGAAAATCTAATGAAACCTCCATTTCATCTCTCCGCTAATACAGGTTTGTTCTCTGCAGTTTGTGTGATGAAAATCTGGACCAAAGTTGTAGAAGTGTCCCAAGCTGAGGAGGTTTCAACCCATATCTTGGAGTAGGGTTGGGCATTTTTTAAAGCCTCATAGCTGTTCAGGCTCAGTGATGGTTAAGCAGTTGGTATATTACTCTTTTTGCTTTTTCTCAGAAAGATGATTCGCTATTCTCTTCTTATTGGCTCCCTGTTGTTTCAGTTTTTGCTGTTTATATGTCAGAGCTTCATAATTAAGGCCACATGCAGTCTCTGACACCTCTCTTAGGCAGGGTAGTTCAGTTGTCCTTGCTCTGCAGATGTGGAGCTGAAATGCGGTGCTACTCTGCCCAAATTCATGCAGAATGCTTGTGTCAAAGGATTGGATTTAAGTTTTATGGCATGGTAAGATTTTAAATTGCTTGGAATTGCTGTGAAGTTGGGCTTTGGACATGATGAAGGTTAATAGCAACTGTGTTTTCTTGCTTACGAAAGAGCCTAATGCTCTTGCTCTTATAAGGTCTCTATTTTAAGCCTTCAGATAGTTTCATGCTTTAGACCTTGGTGAGATTGCTTTTGTAAGTTTGGGTAGGGCTTGCTTTTAACAACACTATCTTTGGTGTTTCTTAAAGCAGCACACACATGTCTCTGCATGTTACACTTCTTAAAGAAGGCTATGGCATCTGAATCTTAAAGCTCTGCAAGTGCACAGGTTTAGATTTATCAGCTTCATGGATTAAAGAGCTGTAATTATGAGAACATTAGTATTGTCTAGTTCAGATACGATCTATACAAAATCCCTCAAGCACTTGGCAACCGAGGATCTTGTACACCTTATGGATGGGAAGTTGGCACCTTTCTGGGGTGTGTGATTTCTGTTGATCTGGAATCCTGGGGGTTGAACTCCAGTTACTACTCTTTGGGGAAAACATTTCCTCACAAACATTTACCTAAAAGGTGTGATTTGATTCTCCTGGACCCCACTCAGGTAAGAAATTATTTGGATAATCTGAATATGTAACCCCTTTTCTATGTCCCTTGGTTTTGATATTGAAGAGTAGTTGGTGGAGTCTCTTGTAAAAAGTTACTGTAAGCTAGGAAGTTACCAGATTAGAGAAGAGTTTGCATAATTTGTATGTTAAGGAAAATTTACTGACCAATTACATGAAAAGTGGGAGGCTGAAGGAAAAGGAATGATTTACAGCAGTTTGAGCTGCATGTGCACAGTAAAGCTTGCAGAATGTAGTAACTCCCTGAGCCATAGGCTGAAGGGAAAAACTGCTGCACTGAAGTCTGTGATCTGTACCAGTGTAAGAAGTCCGGTATTTCCTATGTTTGGAATCTAGGAAGTATGTTACAATTGAACCCTGGTAGCATGTTTCAGCCTCTGATTTGTGAAACCTAATTGTTCTGAAGATGGATCCTACAGTCATCCCAGGAACATATTCTCAGCTTTCCCTAAGTGAGATAGATATTGGGGTGCTTGATTTGCAGTTTGTGAAAATGCTTCAAGAGTCTTTAATAAGATAGCTCTATTACTTTTATTGCAAAAGAAGAGCACAAGCCACTTTTAATAGTCTTCCATACATGCTTGGGGCAATGCAACCAAAATGTCTGAATGCAGTAGAAGCTGAGAAATTGTGAAAAGCACTGGTTATGACAGCAGCTGCATGTTGCCCTTCACAATTCTGGTGCGCGATGTGCCAGCTAGAAGAGCTGGCAGTTTGTGGGCTAGTTGAACCCTGGGAGTTCATCCTTCTCATGGTAGCACTCCAAGGAGTATTGTAGTTGCCTCTTTATTTTATGAATTCCTTTTCTTACCGTGGAAGGACTTTAAAGAAAAAGACTACCAGTGACAAAAGAAGAATTATCCTGTTTAAAGTGCAGGGAATGGTGGTCGGGGCTGTAAGGTGTAAATTTTAACTGTATGAATTTTGGCCATTGTTTTTGGCTTAATTAAGACTTACAGGTTTTAACATTTTTCTTATTTTCAAATGAAAACAGGCAAAAAAACTTTTGAAGAAAGTCATAAAAGTATTAATTTGCTCTGAGCCATGCTAGTCTCTTTGGTAAGTTCATAATTAGGCAGGATTTTTTTTTTTTTTAAAATGGCTATTCTTGTCTCTCAGGTATATAACTGCTCCATAACTGGTAAATCTGTATTCATATGTTAGGGATTTTAAAGGCGTATTATTTACACAATTCACTGGAATGGCTCCTTGGAAAGCTGGGTGGCTCTCTCATGTAATTATGTATTTAGTATGCCTTGTATCCACTGTTGGGATAGGGGGGAAGAGAAAAGAAAAAACAAAGCCCCACCAAAAAAACCTACTAATATTAAAACAAACAACAAAAAATTTCATTCCATTTTTGCAGGGTTTTTTGAAGCCATATCATATACCTTTTTCTCAGATAAAAAGCCTATATGATCAAGTGCTACCCAAGCTAAAAAACGAAGTATGTATGGCAGGGTTTTTTAATTGTGAAAGTACACAAGATGCACTAGGAATTTATTTTCTTTTTTTTTCTACCTATATCATGTATATTTAATCAAAGAGAACACCTCTCTGAACTGTAGAGGGAAAAATAAGAGATACCTTTTCATTTTTATATATATATGTGAGAGGTCAAAAGGATGAAAAGTGTACCAAAGAAAGGAACCAAAACCACTTTTTAGCCAGGAGTAAATTTCTGGAATTGTTATTAAGTTTCATGATACCAACATTTGTAATGTAAATAGCAGCTGCCTTATCTGATATGTTTCATACAATGTATTCCATGCTGTGGTGACAGGAATAGTGCACATTGGACACAATGTGGAAGCGATGTGTGTGATATTTTTGGCATGGGCTTAGTTAAATATGTGGCCAAAAGCGGATCTGAGTGGGATTGAAAAGTATTGGGGTTTGTTCTCCCATTTATTGTGTTATCTGATAAAAATAATTGTGAATATTAAGAATTCTAGTAACATCTGAGTGTGTGTTTAATAAAACATTATGAAGGATTAAAATGTGAACATCCCATATTCACTTTCTAAAGTGATGAAAAGAGGAGGTGGGGAAAGATCTGTCTCCTCATATCGAGCTTAGGTCTGGTGTGTTTAGTTCTAACACTCTTCAGAGCATCCTTTACGTTTTATCTGCTCCAGTTTGGGTAGTAGAATTTCTAGCATTTTTTTCCCCTCTTCTGTTGTTTGTAATAACTACGACTTGTGTTTCTGTTTTGCTTTGTACAATCTTAGCCAGTTCCCTGGCTTATGATCAACTGGACCAACCAGAAGAAGTCCCATTTCTCTCAGCTTTTAAACTCTTCAGCTCGTCAACATGTATCATGTATTCATTAAGGAGCATAAATAGAATGTTGGGTGAACAGGATCTTAATTCCCATGTCCCAAGAGAATAAGAATTGTTATTGGTTTATCTTTAGAGTTCAACTGCATAATGCAGTGGACACTGTACTAAAAGGGATGTAAATCTGAACTAGGAAAGCTTTGAAATAGTATTATGTATGGTTGACCAAAAATCAGCCCTTGGAAAAAAATGTGGTTTCCTTCTTGGCTTTGCCACTAACTTGTGAAGATGTGCAAAAATAAGTCAGGTTGCCTGTAAATCAAAGGTGTTCTAGGCACAGGGGTTATCATAAAGTTGAGGGGAGGGTTCAGACAGGGATAATAGGTTATTATACTTTATCATGTTAAAATGCACCACAATTAAAGACAGTTGTTCTGTACTACTGTCTAATTAATTTCTCTGAAGTGTTTGTAAAGAAAATGTCCTTAGACAATTGTTTGGGGTTTTTTTTGTTGTTGTTCTTGTTCTACAGTGAGTTCAGTACAGTGTGCTTGAGTTTTCATACCTGTGGACTATAGCTGTAAATTGTAGTAGTTCAAAAAGTTTTGGTTTTTTTCACCATGTAGAGCCCACTTAATTTTACAGGACAAGGTGATATATTTCTGACCTGTAACACAATTTACTAAAACTGTGTTAGTTACCCTTAGTATATTGTATTTGCTGAAGGACTAGAAGAGAACAAATTTGATAAAAACAATCCAACACCACCCCCCCACCCCCCCCAACAGTCTGAAATGGTAATGTATAATCTAGTAATGCAATAGCAAATAAAGTAAATAACCAATATTTAGTACTGGCAAAAATTTAGTCATTGAGTGTGTATTGAGATTTGTCTTTAGGACATCAGGTAATTGGAAGAGAGGGTAGGCTATTAGAGGCAGAACATCTGATGTAGTCAAAAATGTTCTTGTAATATAGTTACAAGAATAATTGAATAGCTTAAAATACGGCTTCCCTTCAGCTTGTGGTTACTGCCCACTCGGCTCAGCCAGTGACTGTGAATGCTTCTAGCCTGTTTTAATTCAAAATCGGGCAAGCCCATTTTAATCACCAGTGGAGCAGCTGGTACCAGCCCCTGTCAGGAGGAGGATGCTGGTCTTGTTTGAAACTGTTCCCTATATTTCTGCAGTGGGAAGATATATTTCCCTATATTTCAGAGTTCAAGGGGTGGGTCTTACAGTTCCTTTTTCCAACTGATTTTTGTGTTTTTGTCAAATAATTCCCTATCTTAGGCCACTCAATGTGTACTAAAGATGCTTTTGTAAGTGAAAAGCTTTTTGTCTCTGAGTCTGAAAGTTGTGCAGATGTCTCAAGTATTAATGCAATCGGGAGTCAGGAAGGTAGAGAGTCTGCTGCATCCTGGCCCAGCACTTAGCAAGCAATATCAGCATTCCCATTTGGCTGTGGTCCAACCACCGTGCCTCTCTGTCTTTGTTTTGAAGAATCAATGTAGATTGACTTGAGTCCAGGAGAGGATTTTGTCAGTCAGCTTTCAAGTAGTGAACACTGAGGCCAGTCCCTTGTTTGTGGAGCTGACAGTACAAAAGTGAGTGTTTGATGCGTGGCTTGCTCAGTGGATGGGGATAGAGGCTGTTGAGATTTTTCAGAGATCAGGCTGTAAATGAAGTTGTTCTGTTGGGTCACTCATCTGATTTACACACAAGCTGTTTCTATTGAAGCACCTGGGGCCTTTTGTTCATGCTTGTGAATAAGCCTCTTTCAGTCACCACCAGTAATTTAGCGTCTCTGCTTCCTTCAATAGGTAAAAGGCAAGTACAGGAATGAGATTTTCTCCCACTCTGTGTGGAACTTCACACTTATTTTTTAAAATTGGTAACAGAACTGTATCAGTGATACAAATTTTATTATATACTGAGGCAGATTCGGAAGTTACTTAAGGTGTTGGTAATTTTTTACCACATACTTCCTAATTCTGGAATAATACTAAGCAGTGGGAATGCATGGGTGAGTAATGATATCTGTTGGAGGTACAGAGAGTTCTGCAGAATAGATCTCCAATGTTTTCCTTTGCTATCGTGGCAGTTTTAGAGGAAGACATTTCATTATGTTGTAAGTACCCTGGCACAATGGAGTGCCCTACCTGCAGTTTGTGGTGACTCTGACTTGAGCCATAATCTCACATAAACTTTAAAGCAACGTAAGCTTGCTTTTCCACTGATAAGAGTGGTCCTAATTTTTCCTGCCTCTGTGTCTTTCCATGCTTCGGTCAGTACAAGTATTTAAAGTAACTTCTTTTATGTTGTCAATCAATTTTAATGGTAATTAGTTCTTTGAGTTCATTATCACAGTATGAAAACTTGAGCCAGCACAAGGGATGGGAAGGCTTGAGAAGAGGGAATAAATGATTGGGGTAAGACTTTGATAAGTCTGTATGGGGGGAAAAAAAAATTACCCTGTATTTATTTTGTATTATATTATGAATCATGGGGTGGGTAATGGTAAGCAGCTGATGCTTACCTTGTGAATTTGCTCTGCATCATCAAAGGTACCATCCTGTAGTTAATCTCCCTTGTTACTGTGATGTTCTTGGAGAGTAATAAACAACTTTGATTTAAGTAATTGTATTATTAAATTGGTGAAATGCTTGACTATAGATGTCCACTTCATGTATATGTGTTTTTTTCAAGGCCGATTGTCACAACAGCTTTTAATAGCTGCAGTGATACATATTGTATTACAAAGAAAAGATTGCTGGCATTTGGAAGGTTTTTGTATGTGGGAGTGTTTTTATAGGAGGTTAGGATGGCAGACAGAATTATGGCTCAGATTTTTGTGGCTCATTATACTACGGCTGTGATATTTTATTTTTTTTTTGTCTTTGGGAGGGGCATTATTTACAAATGCATGTGATATGAAGTACTCAAGTTCTTGAGTTTTGGTACTTTTGTGAAGTCAAGACTTTTTTTTAAAAAAAACCAAAACACCAAAAGTGAGGTGAGGAATTTATTTTGAGGTATCATAAACTTCTAATGAACACATTTGTATAGGTTATGTTCCCCAGCAATTTGTAATAGTGTTTCTGGAACAGCAGTGTAAATTGCAACAAAGTACAGCAAAGAATGTGGTGACAGACAGGGTTAATCTCTCAGTGCCTGTCTGTACAGTACTAGGTTATGGATGTTGGTGATCACCTTTCTGCTCATTCAAGGATGGGTTATATACCTCTTACATACTAATTTAGTGCTAGATTGTATGAGGTTTTCTAGCCCTCTTAAGAGCAGCAAGAAACAGTGGCTCAAAAGGCAGCTGTCATTTCATACCCATTCCAGCTGCCCTTTCCACTCAGATTTCCTCCCATCCCCCTTTAAAAAAAGGGGGAGGGGGGGGAGAGATAGGATTGCAAAAAAGAGTATGACTGTTTGAAATCTCTAATGTTTAATCTGTCATATCCTACAGTTTTCTTAGCTATCTGCCAGTTTAAAATATACTTGTTTTTTCCTGCCTTGCCAGTAATTAGACAAATGCGGCAGTGCTTATGGCATCAAAACCTCTGTGGCCCATAGAGCAATTTCTATCATAATATATCCCTAAATTTAATAGTAGTGGTGTAAAATTAACAAGCAACTCACTATGTTTCAGGGGTAATGGCTTTAATTATCAAAATGGCTAGTATTTTCCTTGATTGGCTGCTTTGGCTCCTCTTTTGTGTTTCTGTTTGGAGGAACAGAATCAATTTGTTATAATAATTGTATTTTATTTAACAAATAACAAGGCAAGCAGAAACATGGAACTCCTATAAAGTGTCACCAAGTTCCTGTTCACCTTGGCTTGCAGGTTTTCCTTTTATCCCCTTTACAGACAAAACCCAAACCTTTTCTTTCCCTGCCAGTATTAAATTTAAAGTTGTCATTTCCTTTTCTGCTTTCCTTGCAAAATTGCTTGCTTTGTGTTGTGCCTGGAGCACGGCTGTGCATGAAGAAGAGGTCTGATTAATTGGAAAGAAACTTTTTGTTACTGGAAAAGCTTGCACATTGGTGTGTGGATCAGAAATTTACTTTCTTGATCCATAGTGCCTTTTTCTTGCTACTGTGACATCTGTAAAGCTTCTGTCAGGGAATAGACTCATCACTAGTTTGTGTTCTCTTAAAGATGTCTCAGTCTTTAAGGCCAGGTGCAGTTGTGTTGATGCCATTTGGCTAAGCCTTGAAAGTTCCTGTAATCTGTGCCATCCTGTCTCATACAGTCCCATCTCATAGTTGTCCTTTCTCTGCAGTGCTCTATGCCCAGATCTCTGTGGCTGGGCTGCTCCAGCCTGGCGGACAGCATGCCCTCACTGCGATGCCTGTATAACCCAGGGACTGGCGCACTCCCAGCTTTCCAGGTACTTTCTGTCTCTCTCCGCTCCTTTTCTTTCCATCTGTGTATGTGTACATCTCCTTCTTTACTTGCTTGCTTGACCTCCATTTATTCTACTTCATCCTGCCTCGCCTATGTCATGCAGATCTCTGGTATTTAAACCCATCTTGTGTAGATTCAGGGCAGCTCAGTGCTGGGGCATTTACATTACCTCAATATAATATAATTATTTTGTCAAAATTGGCTTGGTACCATCATCTTTTCCATTGGCTTTCAATTGTGTCAAAAATATACCACTTAATTGTATTTGGCAAACAGTATCCATCACACAGTCTCCAATCTGGCTATTCATGCAGTGATTCCCCTTCTATCTAAATTTTGTCTGCCACTTAGAGGACTGAGGGGGTGGGTTCATTGCCATAGTGATAACTGATGCCAGCATTTGTTTACTTCAGGTTTGTTAGCAGTAGTCTGGACATCTTGATCACAGAAAATTATTGTACGAGTAAGCTGTCAATCAAAAGGCAAATAAAGGAAACTTATTTTTTTCTTTGGTCTCTGAATTTGTTAGATCTAAGCTTTGCTCTGTCGTGAGACAGGTTTCTGCCAAACAGACTGTTCAGGTGCTTCGGGTGGCCAGGGAGTCTTACAAAATGCACACACTCTTCTGTGGGGAGAGAGAGAGAGAGGCAGCTATTGGGTGAGCATCTAGAAACCTAGACAAGGCTCTGAAGATCATTGCAAGCATTTTACGATGACATGTGCATGTAAACAGCAGAGACCGGGCAGCAGAGATGTTATTTTTATATTGGATACTCTCTCTGAGATGTGTGAGCTTAAGTGACTGAGGAACCTTAGGAGTGTCTCTATAGAGTGTGTTTATTGGGGCTCATGGTAGCATGAACGTTTACTTCAAGGTTTATGCTGCTGGATTACGCTACTGCTGACCAAACCTGTGGCAGAGAGTTTTGTTCACCAGCATCTTGCAAAACCAGATGTAATGAATAAGCTATAATCTTTCTGAAATTTTCAGTCAGTTTGGTTAAAGTTAATTATCTGCCTCTAAAGGACAGCATGCAAAGATTATTTTGAATTTGACTTCCTGCTTCGAGGGCTAGGAGAGTACTGTGGAAATAATCCTATCAGTCTTGGGAGGTTTAAGTGTCTTGCATCATTTTGCTGCAACTCTTTTTGCTGACCCAGCAGTAGCGCTGATGGGCTCTGGAAGGTGTCCTGCCAGGCCTCCTTTGCTGAAGCAAGCTTTTAGTGGAGCTTTCTGTGGGGGAGGAGGAAGACGATTTTTTATTAGTCTAAGAGGACTCTGGAGACAACAGGCAGAGTTTAGACTCCTACTTCTAATCCTGATTTGCATAATTTGACTAAATCGGATGGGCCTCATTTTTTGGGCTTTCAGCTGTTGAATAAATCTCAGCGCTCTTTAAGCTCAGGTTTTAGAAAACCTTAGCAGGAAAACAGTTTTTAAACTCAAACTGGGACTCCTTTTTTTTTTACTTGAAATATTTTTGATTACTCTGAATAAGCATATATTACAAAGGGGAAGGGAAATTAGCCTCTTTTAGCTCAGTGTGTTCTTGCCAATGATAGACATGAACAATAACTTTTCTGCTAATGCAGTGCATTGATGTCTGGGGTCAAATGAATCAGCTGCACAACCATTCAGTGTGTACTGCCTTCTTGGGAGAGTAGTAGGACTTTTGATGTTTACATTCCTGCAGATTTTGGGACATTTCCATGTGTGTTTAGTGACCATGGGAATTGGGGAAGTCTGCCCCATTTGCCATCTAAAATGGGATACTGGTACTCTTCACTGTCTGCTATGTTGAAGAATGCATTTAGTGCCAATTGAGAGAGAAACTAAACTGCCAGCAACAGCTTCTGCAGCAGCGAGTCATCCATATTTCAGTCCATTTTTGTCAATGGGCTTTGATCCCCATTAACTTGAATGGTTTGAAGAAATTTCCCCTCTCTGAGGCATGGCTTCTGCATTTTCCATTGCAGAAGTCTGCATGCGGAGTGGTTTGGAGCCTGCTTGAAGCTGTGATGTTGCAATATTTCATCGTTCTTTAATGCTTTTTTTTGGTATCAAATCTTCAGGAAAGCATTGAAGACTTCCTTGCAGCCCAGCAAATTTTCTCATATTATTTTCTTTTTTCTGTAGCAAGCTTGAAGTAACTGGAGAAGCATATCAATGTTCTTTGCTTGTGGCAAAAGAGAAGATGCCATCTGGAAGGCTACTTAGTCACTGCTGAATTTGTTTAGTTATTTACATGCTTACCTTCAGATGCTCAGGCAGAAATGTGGAAAGAGGCTCTTTTTGAATAGCTCGGTTAAATCCCTGCTGACTCCTCATGGGAAACATTGGCAGATATTTGATTTAGAGGTGATTCTGTTAATATGTCCAATAACTTAATTTTTCTTCTTTGTGTGTTTTTATTATTGGAGATACTTGTGTGAAAACAGGATCTTCTGGTTCATCAGCTCTGTTTGGCAGTCCTCCCACAGTGGGAAAGGTTTTAGGGCTAAACCCCTGAATGAGTGAATAAAGAGCTAGAAACGGTGGTTCTTAACAACTTTTATCTCAAACAGCTTTGCAACTGATAGTCTATTGTGTAACTGAATTTCATAGAGGTCATGTTGGAGGATGACAGCAAATTGGAACATGAACTCCTATTAAGGCACTGTGGGAAGGGGTCAAAGAGGGTATTTTGACAAGAGAAGGCGGCCAGCCATTCCATTTTCAGTGGCTTGGGTGCCAAATTTTACTGTTCTACAAAGCAACTGAAAACTAGGTTGCATGTAGATTCTCTTAATAATAAAAAAAACAAATTTATGCAGAATATATTATTTTTGTTAGAAATACCTGCTTTGGAACTTTCCAGATGTGGCCAACAGGTGTCTGCTTTCATGACATTTTTTATTTGAATATACTTAGCCTTTTAGAATATTTTTCCGTGCAGGCTCACAAAGCTTTATTTATGTTGCTTTTAGTAGTTGCAGTTCTTTGAAAATTCTGATTTACAATTACACCTATCAAATATGCCAAGGAGATGATTGTATTAATCCTTCCAGGTTTGCAGAAGACCATAGTATTTAATTTATTTCTGTAAGCTACTGTATAAACAAGGAGACTTAAGGAGCAATTTAAAAATCTTGCTAAAGGTTATGTACCAGCGTAATCACAGAGAACAGTCCAGCTCTTCTTTTTTACCTAATTGACACCCATCACAAATACCAGCTCCAGTTTAGATTGTAAACTTTATGGGACGAGAGTCATGCTTTTACTACTTTGTCTGGACTGTAGGCACAAG
Source organism: Falco rusticolus (assembly GCF_015220075.1). Classification (NCBI taxonomy): domain Eukaryota; kingdom Metazoa; phylum Chordata; class Aves; order Falconiformes; family Falconidae; genus Falco; species Falco rusticolus. Next base: position 29,583,219 of record NC_051195.1, on the reverse strand, counting down.
TAAAAAAGGAAAGAATTGTCTTGTCAGCTTTATTTTGCCAGAGCTGAATCTCTACTTCTGTAAAAGACTCTAGTAGTCAGAGGAGGATTAACTTTTGTGGCAGAGGTAGCAGCATCTTGTTGAATACAGAGATATCTCTCAGGAATGCCAGAAATTCACATTTTGCTTTACTTGAAGTGAAGAAGGTCTTGATTATAAAGAACTACATGTCAGGGTTTGTCAGATGAGGGGGACTAACTTCTGCTTGGTTTTGCAGAAGCAAGGGGTGTCATCTTTAGTCTGGACAGAAAGCTGTGTCCTGCTTGAGAAAAGCATGGGCATGCTGTGCTAGGCAAATGGAAGTGAACAGGAGCACCCCTGGTGTTGTGCAGTGTGGATATGATGTACGCCTCCCCTTTCTTTGGACTGAGATTGCTTTTGGAAACAGGTGAGAGCATGAAAGTTGTAAATGGGCTGTGTAGTCATGGAAGCCTGTTGCACCCGTAAGGAAGAGACAAACTAAATTCTCAAATTTTTTTTTGTTCATATTTTTGTGATAGGAAGTGGAAGCTTTGTTGAAGTAGCATTGTCAGTAAATTGTTAGAAAAATTCCTTCAACCTGTTCTTACATTTTTGCCTTAAAAGTCGGCATTTTATTGTCAGGAAATACAGTGTTAATGTGACTAGTAGTATGTTATTTATGGTTATACAGGAGGTTAAAGCTAAAGTCTCAGGGTGGGCAAACTGCATGCTCAGAAATGCATTTGTAGGAAATTGTTTGGCTTTGGAGCCAATGCTTGCTGGTGTGCGTAGTGCTGTCTCTAACTGGGAGAGAGATGGGGTGTCCAGTCAACAAACTCCGTTGGTGTGGAGATGTGGCTGTCCTCGACCAAGCCTGGGTTGTATTCCCCGCTCATGCTCTGCCAGTGGCCATGTGAAATCTGCCTGTGGGCTGTTTATGGTGCGCCTCAAATGGAATCATAATTTTGGTGACTAATAGCCAGAGCATGTGGCTGCAGCACCCCCCGGCTGGTGGCAGGCTCTCCCCTGGTTATGAATGTCGTTAGGTGGCCCCCAACTGTTTACAAGACAGCAGAGGTGAGATCTTTGATTGACAAGTCAGAAATGCATTAGATCATTCCCTCTGCCAGTCTCTGGTTCATGCTGTTAAAAATGTCAGCCTCTCCAAGTTTGAATGGCAGCCCGAGGGCCTCAGAAGCTTTTTGTTTTCTGAGATGGAAACACAAATTGGATGTGTGCCTGAGCGCTTCATCCTGGGCTGTAATTTCATCTTTTAGCTAAGAACCACAAGGTACATGAGCAAAGCACCCTGTAAACAATAATACTGGGGAAAAAAATAAACAAGGTCGTGTTTCTGGTACGTTGATCCACTGGTGTCCTGACCTCTATCACGTTGAACATCTCCACTCTGATTGCTGTTCCCTTTGGCATTACAATGAGAGGAGAGAGACTGACACGGGAGGCAAAGATTTAAAGTTGCAGTGTTGTTGCACATTCCTTGTATTGGCTATGAAATATTGAACTGCCACAATGTGACACCTGGTTTTTTAAGCAAAGTTTCTTGTTGGAGGTGTTCGGCAGCAGTTGCTCCTGTTTCTCCTCATCTTACCACCTGGCAGGAGCAATTATAAAGGCATGAGAGGGGACATGAGAAGGAGCAGAAATGAAGCCAAATTAATTGTATAAATTTTGCACTTGACTCCAGTCCCTGTCTGTGGTTCAGACTTTTGGGAGCTATGCTGTAGGATGACCATGAGGGTTATCCTAGCTGGGGATTTATTTTTTTTTTTAAATAAAGTAAATGCCCAGTGACTACAGAACAGCTTTGTTAGGCATATTTAGTGTTTATCCCCCTTTAAATCTAATGGCCTTTTCTGGCTGGTGGCATAACCTGTGCTGTTGCTTGGTGATGCTGGGAAGCCCACTGTACTCTGAGAGTCCCCAGCTTGTGCTGTAATAATCACAGCTCTCAGGTAAGATGCTTCCTTCCTTTCAGGTGGCAAAGAAGTCCTTCTCTGTGGATCAGTGGAGATGGTTTGGGGTTTTTTTGGTAGAATGATTTAAATTTGGTGTTTATTCTGCACCTGTACTGATCGTCAGAAGTTGCACATGCTTTTTATTAGTTCTTCAGTCTGAGTATCAAGAAGTATGACAGCATCTGTCACTGAGAAACACCACCCCACTATGCCCTGCATGATGATTAATTTAAACTGCATTCTAGCTAAAAGCCCTCCCCCCCCCCCCCCCTTAGCCTCTGCATTAATGATCTCATTACTATGAAATGTGCTCTTCCTGGTAAGGAGAGGGCAAGGTCTTTAGCACACTGGCATTAGTTTGGCTGGTTAGTTTAAAAAAAAATATACAAAACTCATCCGAGTTTTCTTTCCTCCCTTGTTAGAAGTCAGAAAGGTGTATCAAGCCGTAGTGACAAATGGCATATGCAGCGCCACACCGAAGGCGTACAGGTATTTTTAAAGCTAGCTCCAGTTCCTCAGGATTGTGAACATCTGCTTGGAGGTATTGTAGAGCTCCACAACGCACTAATTGAATTACTCTTTTTCTGGAGTTGCAGGCTGTGCTAATTGAATTAGAATCAGGCAGTGCGGGTGCGCGCACGCGCTCAGCGCGCACGTGCGCGGGGGCGGGGCGGGGCGGCGGGCGCGGGCATCCCGCGTACTGTGCTGCCCTCCGACGGCCGCGGCCGGTACTGCGGGCCGGCTGCCGCCCCTTGCTGCATGCCTTGCGTTTCCTAATGGCACTTCTGTGACTTTTCCCTGGGCTTCCGAAGTCTAATCTTAATCGTTTTTGCTTTATATGGAGAAAGGAGGCATCGGGCATACCTCGCTGCGGTCCCCTTGCAGCAGTTATAAATGTTTGTGTGCCGCGCACCGGCGTAGTCCGCTATAAATCACTTGACTGGGTTATCGCTTTGAGTGTGGTGGCTAGGTGGGCAGTGTTTCTGAGGGAGCCAGTTGCACAAGATCAGGTTTGCCTGTTTCTGCAGAACTGGTAAAGAGCTAATACCACATTAATTTGAAAATTAAAATATGGAATTTTACCACAGATTTGGAGAAGTCGTGAAGTACTTTATCATCCAGCATGTAAGCCAACATTAGAATTCAGTGACTCCTGGCAAATATAACATGTGGAGGTAGTTCGGAATAACTTTAAAGGCATACATGGATATGGAGAACAAAATGAATTATTTCTTCTTTGAAATCAGATTTGTGTGACCACGTGCAAATTTCAGGAAGACCAACCCCAAACACTCAGAGTAGAAATGCACTTGCTAAATCTTGAAATTCATAGCTTGAAGAGATACTTTGCTGTACTGTCAGGTGGATTTCTTTTTATTTCCTCTGCTTTCTATTGGCTACTAATCATATAGTGCACAAAAATAGTCAGATATTCTCTATCCTGTATTCTTTCTTCTGTAGGCAGTGAAATGACTCAGTTTTCCATACAATTCCAGCCATTTCCACTCAGCTTTCTGTATGTTTGGTAGATCATCCTCATAAACTGTATCAGAGATAAGATGGTATTTATTTTGCTTCAGTGGTTTTTCCTTTGGTTTTGCTACTTTTCAAATAGATGAAAATAATTTACTAGAATGCTCTGCAAACTAAGTAAAATTAAACTATGCTTGTCAAAATACATAACCAGTACTCCATGATGTGCGTGATTCTTTTTTATTATGTTTGTAGACTTGCCCTGTGTCTGGTGATGTTAAACAGGGCTTCTAATTGGCACTGAGAATTAGCAAAGTGCTGCTATACACAGAACTTGGGAATTTTCAGTTTCATTGAAATTTGTTTAACAACCTGCTGCCCCAAAAATAGAATGCAGATTTTTTTTTTAAAATGTATGAAATAGATTTGTGTTGCTTTTAGAGGAGAATTCCCAAACAAATTTATCCATTAAATTTGTTTTGATTTTACTTACTTTTGTAGTTTTTTTCTCTTTTGCATATTTATATTTATATTTTTATATAAATAAAGTATTAAAAACAATAACATCAGATTGTCAGCCTTCTTGACTCCCTTTCCTAGTAGTCCGGTAGACTGCTTCTAGCAGCCATTGCTAATGAAATATCCAAGTAACTCATTGGTTTTGCCCAAATGTTAATTTGGGGTTCATGTTTAGTTCTTAACTGACTGAATATAATTTGGTACCATTGTGGAATTTTCTAAATTGTGCCTGTATATCGTAAGATCAACCATCCGCTTTTTGCCAATCTTCTACAAAAATCATTGTGATTTATTCTCTCAAAATACAACCATATATCCAGCAAACAAAGGAAGCAACTCTTCGTTCAGCCAATAAAGCTGCATACATTTTTACTCTTTCAGGAATATGCCTTGCTCTTCTATCACATACTCAGAGTAATAAGCTGTGCAGCAACCTTTTGATGTAGGTAATAACATTTGACCTTGCAAGAGAGTATGCTCCCTTGTGCAAATGAAGACAACTAAAACATTGATGTTTTGTGATGTTCTTAATTAAAAAAAATAATAATAATTGGCGTGTAGCATAGGACACCTACATACAGTGCCTTCTTTTGGTAGAAGTCAGAAGTGAAGATGGTCATGTTGGGGGGATTGGCGTTATCACCTTTAAAATAACGTGAGGGTGAGTTCTGTGCTGCCTTAATAAGCTGTAAGTGGGAAAGAATCCATTCTATCCAGTGTATAAAGTGCTTTTAAAAACAATCTATTTCTAGAACCTAAATTGTCCTGGGACCAGCTCTTGATATAAAAATTCATAGAAACCTGTTTTTCTGAGTGTGGTAACTTCTTGCCATAGTGCTGTAGTGTTAGAATTCACATTGGCCAGGTTGTTCTGTAAATTAAACAGTGACAGCTTCCCTCGGGGGAACAGCCAATGTATTTATGATGATGTGCTGATTACACAAAATACACTGCAAGCAGAAAACAGCTGCAGAGAACAAACCTCTTAAAAGAATACAATTACAAATAGCACCCTCAGTATTTCTAGTGGTGAAAGTAAAATACAGCATGCTAATGCAGGCTTCTAGTTTGCTTCCAAAGAAGACAAGAGATCTATGAAGAAGAGGCTGAAGTATGGTTGGATGCACACGCAGTGCCAATATGGAGTGGCATATAATCGCTTTCTGAAGGTGAAGGGCAAGAACATACCTCAGGCCTGCTTTTTAGCTGTCCTTGTTTCTTGAAATTTCTGTGATTGTAGTTCCAGCAGCACTGGCCAGTGGGCCATCGGGGCTCTCTGGTTTTTGGCATTTTGACCACTGTGGTTCATTCCCTCTGCCCTGGTTAAAAACTGAGATGTGGTGAGTTGACTAATAAATAGTTTGTGCTACCAGTCTGACTGTTATGAAACAGTTTGTAGGAGCTGGGGGGGGGGGGGCAGGGAAGAGAGAAAGTGTCCCTGGTTCAAAACTGATCTTTCTTCTGCTGCTAATTGTTTGTTTTGATGGAACTTTTAGAAATAAATCTGAATTGTTTTTTTCCTGGACTGCAGTGTTTCAATTTTAAAAGGTCCTTGATGTTTATGTGTATGGCAAAGACTTGTACAGGCCGGTTTAGGATATGGCAATAAAACTTGAAACAAAATGTTACTGGACTGGAATTGCTTTGTGTTCTGTGGCTGTATGCAAGAGAAAAGTTTAGAGAGAAAACTAAGTTAAAGAGAAAAGATGGTGGTAAGAAGTGCTACAGTGGGATTTTGTGTAAGGGGTTGTCGAAAATTAGGAGAATGTGGTGGTGGCAGCTCCCACAGCTGCTAATGCCTCACTTTGCAGGGCTTGAAAACAACAAAATCTCCAAAACTCCAAAGCACAATCTTTTTATGTCTGAGATGGGCTGTCACACTTTAATCGTTAAAATGCAACACTTTACTTATGGCTATGTCATGTATGTATATGGGAGAGTTCAAGTACCAAGAATGCCCTTTCCATCCACTTTTTGATAGTCATTGATAGGTAAGTACAAAGCCTTTTAAAAGTCTGGGATTTCTTGTGTTTGGTGTCTTTGTTATGTTCCAAGACCAGTATCAATAAAACATGTTTCAGATACTGGGCAAGAAATCATCTGCTTAAAACTAAGAAATGTTGCCCTTTCAACATACAGATCTGATTTAAAGCAGATGAGGAATGACATTGGCACTCTAATTTGGAAGGACTTAAATTCACTTGCTTACGAAGAAGAATCAGGCTTTCCATCTATGGATTGCTGGCATGTACTAATAGACTGTTACTCATCTGTCTGTATTTTCTTTAAATTGTTTTTGAGCCTCCCTGTGTTGTCCTGCTCTGCTGACATGTATCCCATGTGGCAAGAGGGAGTTTTGTATAATCACCCTGCTTTAATCAATAGAATAATTGATAAACCAGATAAGATTTAAACTGATTACCTCCCCGAGTAGAACTCCCTGAGGGCCTTGGACTCTCTTAATTTTGACATGTATGTTGTGTACCCTGTGGATGAAGTGCAGTTTGAATTATCTGTTTTTATTTGCTTAATGACGGGGAGGGTGTTAAAGTCAAATGTTTAATTAACCCAGCAATGGGCTGCGCTGTCACTTACACACACATCCAGCTGATTGAGATATCTCACCGAGAATACTGAATAGGAATGATAATGTGGCACTGAGACGGAAGATTGCTTTTTCAATCCATTTGCTGGGTCACTGCTTTGAATGTCTTATTGGATGAAAGGCATTCAGCCTGGAAAAAAAAAAAAAAGCATTTAAGTACATTTTGTTTTCCTGGCCCCTCTTCACCAAGAAGTTAACTAAAACAGATATGTTGTAGGTTTAATAAGCCATTTATGTTGTAGCAAAAAGCTGCAAATAGTGGATCTCAATAGGCAGTGATCTAGAGCTGTATAATTTTCTATAGGAACAAAAATGTTTGTTTAGCCCCAAGGTATCTGAAGGCAAGAGACTATATATGCCTTTATCTTCCCTTCTTTGATTGCTTGACTACCCACCCCATTTGATGGTCTCCATAGCAGGTACAAGTCTTCTTCCTTACCCGGCAGAATGAGATGTGCAATAACATTTTGTAACTCCTTGCTCTAGTTCAAGAAAATGGTGTTTTGGACTTGGAATTATTTTGTAATAGCAGAACCTAATAGTGAGCTTTTAAATTGAAATGTTACAGGAGGGGCTGTTGTGTTACCATGTTCAAATGTTGTCTAGCCAAATCAGGGGGACCCAGGCATTTGTTTCTTGGGAGGCAGCTGTTAAAAGTCTGCGGTGCTTGCTAGCTGAATGTTATAATGTGTGGTGCCTAATTTGTGATTTTTCCATTCTTTTATTAGAAGATCCTAAAATTTTTTTTGTTTGATGTCATGGAAGGTTGCGACATGTTTAGATTCGCACTCTTTTTTTTTTTTTTTTTTGGTATCTGCAATGAGGTTTTTCAATAGCACTGTATGGAAGTAAACACAACATATATTGGAAATGAACTAAATTTGTCCCATAGTCCAGCGGTAGATGATGCTTCCTGTAAGGAAAGCTGGAAAAAGCTCTGAGGCCTGCCTGTGTGGACAGATTACTACTGTGAGGAACATTGGGGAGGTGGAGCTGTGTCACCCAAACATATGGTAACTCTGTAGGTACTTTGAACCTGTTTTAGATTGAAAACCAAGTTGCCTGGGCTGCAGGATCACCTGGCTTACATTGTCTGAGACATAAAGATACTGGTGCCTCTACGTACTGTGTTGTAGAAAACGTGCTGTGAATTCACACCAATCTAACGCTGCAGTGAGATCACAGAGTGGCCATTTCTTTAAACAAGCGGCCTGCTTTCATTTGCTGTTTTGAGGAGGAACCATGCCTAAACAGTTAACACAGTGTGGGGGATAGAATTTGGGGTTTCTTCCCCCATGCTGTCACTTTGACTTTAGGCAGGCAACTTCTGCTTCATGCCTTTGTTTTGTATCTCCTTCTCCCTTATCCTGCAGTGAAAAACAGGAAGGAAAATACAAGGAAAGCAGAAAAGTACAGTGAGATGAGGACAGTGTGGTTGAAGTAGGTGTTCGGGAATGAGAAAGCCATGGGCTCTAAGGAAGGGGTGTGACGAGAAGTGGAGGTCTTTTTGTCTGCTTGACAGGAAAGCTTGGAATGAGAGGGTTTTTTGGAAAAAATAAAGTCAAAATAATAAGTGTAGGGATGGGAAGGGACGGAGTTTTATAGTGAGACCAGTGAGATGGCATTGGTCCTTTGAGGAAAGTAGTTACAGAAAGTTAGAAAATGCTTCAAGGACATGAAATCTATAGCAAAACTAGCCAATTTTACAACCCATTTCTCAGAGCACTTACAGCTCCTATGCAGATGAAGCTGTAATAAATATTATACAAAGAAACTTAATCTGTATCTAGAGAATTTTAATAAATAAAAAGTTTTTAAAAACTCCCTGGATCCGCTGGCTCTTGCTAATTCTTTGTTAGTGCTAGAAATACGTTTTTGACATCTTTTTTGGATGTTAGCTTATGTTCAGAGCCTGTAAAAGCTGACTTTGTGCTTCCCTCCGTCCCCCTGGGGAAAAAACCCATCTTATTCAAGCATATAACAGCTCTGATAAAAGCAAAGATTCGTGGGTGGGGGAGGGAAGAATCCTGCAAAATGTGAATTAGTGAATAGTTTCAAACTTTAGTACTTTAACACTCTGGGATGAGTGTTGAAAATGCATTTTTGTGGAAGGAATGTAGCAAAATGAAAGCAACAAAGAATTGAGAGCCAAGCCTTGATTGATTCTGTTTCTCTCTAAAAGACTTCTGTTGCATGTGAAATCCCTCTTCCTGAAGTATTCTACAATTTTACAGTTCTGCAGTCTGGCAGAGAAATTTAGCTCAGCTGAAACTGGTTAAAAAAGAATTTGAGCATGAATTTAAAAGATTGGAGAAATCATTAAAGTTGTCCTGAAGAATAGAAAGGTGAGCAGATATGCAGGATCAGTCACTAGTAAGAGACAAACCAAAGCACAGCGATAAGGAGATTCAGAAAGAGTCCTGACACCAGTCTTATATAAATGGCCTGGTTGGATATTTGGAAGTATGCTCATATTAGGTGTATTATAAGGTTAATTGGGTGTTTTCATCCATGCTTTTGGGGAATATGTGCTTTCTGTTCCTTAAAAAGATGTAGATAGCTTTGAACTACTATAAAATCTTGAAGTACAAGATGTACGCCATAAAATCATGCATAGAAAGTGCTAGCTATAAAAGCATATGTATACCTGTGAAGGTGCTGATCAATTTGTGCTATTTAGGAAAAGAAATTCTGAAACAGACCTGGCTGTGAAAAAATGCAAATAATAAAATTCAGCTAGAGGTCCTTGAGGCTTCTTAAGCTCTAACCTTATTATGAGGAATGGGGAAGTCGAACTGCCTAATGCAGATGTCTGTGAGTTACAAAAATAACCAGATGTCCTGATTAGCAGAAGCAAATGTTCTTCCCTTAATCCACGTGAAATTATATTCAAAGGCTCTCCGGATGTAATGCTTGTGTAAATAAGGCACCAACAAACACTGGAATAGAAAGGGCCATTGGCCAACTAGCTTGCAAGGCTTGAAAGCTTGAATATTAAAAACAAATTTACCACTGCTGACTCTCTTAAATTCACAGAACAGAAATGTTAAGCAGGCCTGCTTCCCAGGGAATGTGGAAAGACTGCTCTCATTAGCCATATTCTCTCTCTTTCCCTCCCCTCTTCCCCCACCCCCCCCCCCCCCCCCCCCCATCTCTCTCCCACTCTCATTTGAGAAATGTGTATGAAGTGAAGCTAGCTTTTAAAAATCTCCCTAAATGGCTTGTTCCCAGGATCTGGATTTCTGTTTATTTTTTAACTAAAACTAGACTCATGCTTTTCAAAATGTGACTGTTCATCAGATCTTTGATATTTGTGCTGGCTTTTGGTATTTTAACATTAAATTGAATTTACTGTTCTTCTAGTAATGTTGAGACTCCCCACACCCTTAAATTACCCTTTAATAAGTTAAATAACTTGATAACTCTTCTCGATGTCGTGAAGTTGCATTGTCAAGTTGCATTGCTTTGAAAAGTGTGTATTTTTCTAATGATCGCTTTGAATGAAAAATAAGGAAAAATACAGAGGATCCATTCTACAGGTGTAAAAACCAGAATCTTGTCCTGGTTTTCAGCTGCAAAAAAGGTTGAAACTTTTGTTATGGTGATCATGTGTTAACATAGATGCAGACCAAACTAGGACTTGTGTGAACATGCATGTGTGCATCTGGTTGGAGGGGCGGTGCTGTACTTCTCCATTTTCACTGCTTGTCAGAGCTTCAGTTTTAAGAATTTAGGTTACACTAGGTATATGAGCTGCTCAGGCATGAACTTGAACTTCATTTCTTTAGTCACCTCACAAACGTTCAGGGTGGGGATAGAGAGGTCTCTATCATGGGGAATTTATAAACAGAGGAAAAAAAGCCAGGATTCTGTGCAGCTACCAAAATAATAGTTATGTAAACATGATGCATATGTGCATACCGGTCTGCAAAGCAGGCACTGAACTGGAAGACCAGTTTAGTTTATTCCCTTTCCTTTTCCAGTATCAGTCATTGGAAGACAAGCTGCAGTTTCTTTCCCCTGTCTGTCCGTCATTCTGATGCTTAGCCATAAACCCCTTGCAAAAGTACCATTTAACTTCAAACTTGTAAGAGCTGGGAAACTTGTCTGTGCCTTCATTCTGGGCTGAAGTCACCCCCTTGTGCCTACACATTGCAATTTATGGTGTTCTCTAAAAGGATCTAATCTTGGTGAATGTTCAGAGCAGCAAATGCCAACCAGGAATGGGGTCTGATACTTATCTCTGCATTTTCATTGCTGTGGATCTCCCTGTGTGTTACAGCTGTCATTTTTGTTTTATCTACCAAACAGGCAGAGAATTGACTTCAAACTTGCAGCTTTCATACTTGTTTTTCTTAAAGAACATTACTGATGTTAAGGACAGCTTTTATATGTTGTAGTGACTGGCCAAATAAGCATGAATTTGAATGTTTCAGGCCTCAAAATAGGAGAAAAAGGAGACACTATCCTTAAATGTTTTTACTTGGTGTTAGACCCATTTTTTATTTTAAACGGTAATACTGCTGACATTGGCTATGCCAGGATTCATCCTAGCACTGTTTGAAATGGCTGAGATATTTATAAACTGACAGACAGCATTTATAAAATCAGGATGCTGACAGTCCCTTAACGGTAACAATGGGCTTGGACTCATCTATCACTTACAAAGGTTATTGGAAAGGGAGCGTAAGGCTTATATGTGCCTCTAGTCTTAGACTGGCACTTATTTCCACACATCTCTCTCTCTCTTTTTTTTTTTTCCTTCTTCCTCCACCCCCCTCCCCTTTTCAGTCCATTCTGGCTGACATGGACATTAGAGAATTGCAGCTAATTTCTCCATACCTTTACGCAATGATTCCTTGTCCGGTTTTCTGCAAGAAATTGATGCAAACTAGAAGACAACTAACTTTGTAGCATTTTAGGGCAATACCTCCTCCCTCCTAAATCCCCTTCTCTAAACCAGGGAGGTGTCCTGATTGCTGCGCAGGCTGCTGGCTTGAATTGGGAATGACAAACAGTGTGCATTGACTGACAGACTTAACCTGGGGCTGGGCAGGGGTTAAACAGGCCTTCTGCTTCTTTTTCATATAGCACCAGTCTGCAGGCAGAATGCTGATGTACCTACTTTATTCAGCGGCTCCCTCTTGGTTGAGGCAGTACCCCTCTGCCCTTGGTGAGGAGGACCAAACGCAGCACAGGGACACTTCAAGAAACAAGAAAGAGGATGTCAGTTATTTTCAAGCTCTGATAAAATGCTGCATTCACTGAGTACACCTAGAAGCTTGAGGGTCAGGTCGTATCAACAGTTTGCACTGGGAAAGGGGAAATGCGCTGAAATAATGTGCTAAAGCATCTATTTTAATGTGGCAACAGAAATACTGAGACAGCTACATCTGGCATCCAGTTTGCCCTTGAAACATTTACTCTACTGTAACTGTTTGGACACTGTGTTCCCACTGTATTATTTGCTTAGAGACCTGAAATACCCAAGTAGATTTCCTACGTGTGGTTGGATCTGCTGATACCACTAAAAACACACCCTGCCCAGGCTTGTGTTCAAACTGATGTATACGCATGCAATGGCTAGAGCAAGACTTGATTGGCTTGAGGGGGTCTATTTATCAGGGAACTCGATTAAAATACAGACTGCACATGACACCAAATTTGTAATCATTTTTCCACAGCAAGCAAGCATTTTCTGTATTGGATGCAGGTGTTTAAAGGAATAGTGTGTTTTAAGGGCCAGTGCAGCACAAATTCTGGCCTTTGGGATAGTGACAAGTGTTTTGCCTGCATAAACAATATATTATTTTTTTTACCCCCCCTGAGGTCCGCACACACCTAGCCTCCCTCAAGCTCATCATCTCTGTCAGGTTAATCAATAGGCACCGTATGGCAGAGGGTCAGTAATCAGTGTCATCGTGCCTTTAAATCGTGTTGAAAATTTGCTTAAAGCCTGGGCCAATTAACATCGAGATGATGAATGGATGGGTAGATGGGAAGAGCCTGGCGCTCAGGGGCTTTGTGAGAAGGAGATGCTCAGCTGTTGAGCAGCAGACACCAGCGAATAAAATCAGCCATTCATGTGAGCTCAGTCCACCCACTCTTAATGATAATGTCAATCTAGCAAAATATATACACATTGGAGTTGTCATGAGTTCATAAATCAAAGGAGTTTGTCAAAGGCATTCAGATTAACGAGGCAGCAGCAATAACAAGTCAAATTTGCATAGAGAATTGCCCGAATCTCAGTAAATTATGATCCTGTTTTTCATTTGATTATTTGCTAATGTCTCAAGAGGGAGAATGATTATATTAGCATGCAAAATCTACTCCAGAAGTAGAAATCTGAGGTATAGCAGACCAGCACATGATGACAATTAATCAGTTTCTGCATACTAGCATAAATGTGCAAGGCCCAGAAATGAACTCCTTTTTTTATTATTATTTCTCCTTGCTACTGATCCAAATGGTTCAGCTTGACAGAGACTTTATATTGCTTTAACAGTGTTCTGAATTGTGCCTGCAGGCAAGACATAGTTATGCAGCTATAACCAACCTATCCATCTGCCAACCAGATTGGAATTCTCCTATCCAAGGCTTCCATTAACCCCCACTGACAGCTCCAAACAGGATTAAGAATTTGAAAGCATAAAAAATACTTGTGCTCTTCACATAGACGCACGCTTCTCCCCCACCCCCACCTCTCCACACTTGGAAAAAGGCTGTGCCTGTACTCTTTTTATAATTAGTGCAGGGCAGAACAGCACCGAAGAAAGCGTCCCCCAGTTGGCAGGGCTTTGATTTCCACCACGATGAGCAAGGCGGTACTAAAGGTAGCTCTGCCCAATTGGTAGTCCCTGGGAGTGTATTTCTCTGTGTATTATCTCTCATTCCCAGCAGTGTTTTGCTGGGCTGTGTACACAAAATACTGCATGTCATCGCCTGTCAAACGCTTCAGTCTAGGGATTTCATCTGCTTTGTAGCATGTTGTGTTTAGTGGTGGAGTAGGCTTCATGGGGAGAGTTAAGTAGTAATAATTTCATAGTGGGTCTTTAAGACATCCTGCCATGGAGTTATATTCTCTTAATTACAGGCTGAAGTTTTACATGCAAATCAGATTTGAAAGGATTTCATTACAGACAGTAGCCATTTTAGGAGGAGTGGGCTATGGAGGGCAGAGCCCCTTTACAGGAACCCCCTGCTAGAGAGAAATCATGAAGGTTACAAGAACTGTGAGCTTGGGTTTCCAGGCTTCTCTTCCCAACACTTCCACTGTCATTGTGTGACCTTGGGCGAATAAAAAAATGTATTTTACCTGTCTGTGGAAAGGCCGGGGCGGGGGAGTATTTCTCTCACCAACATTGATCAAATTGTGCTTTGGAGACTTCAGCGCTTCTCCTCTTGTTTTGCTTGTACTTGTTCAGTAGGAGAGACCCCTGCGCAAACACTTTTGGCTAGTCTGGCTTTAGTCTATGAAGGAAGATTTATAGGATTTAAAAATGTTCCCTGATGGAAGGGAGTTTGTATGGCTTTTCAGCTTTCTGTATGCACTGGTTTTCTTCGCTTCTTTCACCCTAACGAATTCCTTCGTTCCTCTACTACACATCAAGTACAGTCGCTGCAGATCTTTTAATATTCCCAGTGAGTACACCCAACTTACCGTCTGGATACCAAATGCTTCTTTCCAGGTCCGTGCCCAAGACGTGTGTTTCAGTAACCACGAGAGGGTGCTCAGAGCGGTTCCTCCCTTTGTCTGCCTCTCTTGTGGCGGAGAGCATGACTGAAGTCCTGCTGAAGCAAACCTTATTCTGACCTCGCACATGTTTATCCCTCCTCCCACCTTGTTCAGCAAGGAGAAATATATAGATGTACCGTTTCAGTCGATTACATTATGCTCTTCCCATGGCCGTGGCTAAGTGTTGCCCTATCAAGTGAAATTCACTTCCATGCAGCTACAGTTAGTCCTGAAATACACAGGGTCTTGTACCTGCACCTGGATTGATAGGTTTCCTATTCCTGAGAAATGAGCGGGAGTTATAAACATCTGTGCTTTTTCTTAAGTGTAATGCTTTCCAGTCATTCTGTCTTCACCAAGCGTAACTTACTTGCCGACAAAAGTGCATGAGCAGCGCTCCTCTTTAATAGTCTGCTATCGGAGCTGCTGTGTTGGTGCTGTAGAATGGTGAGACGCCAAGCTGTGAACCACCATATGCACTTGGCAGTCTTTGTCTGGTCTTTGTTCAGCCAACCTCTTAGCCTTGCCACCTATAAAGATAATGAATGCAAAATGGTCCTCTGCTTGCTCTTAAAATTAGATGCTTAGCTTAAAGAAAAAAGTAGATAACTTGATGCTTTACAGTAACTAGAAATTTCAAAATAAAGGCTGACAGTTCACCAGCAGCACTGATTTTCCTGCTTTTGGGATGTGTTTTGAGGGGGGGATCCTTAATGGCTTTGAAAAGTGAGAAGAATGCAAGATTTCACTGGCGTGGAAAGATTATTTGGAAGGGGAAATTGTTTTGGCACTTATTGTAGAGAAGGGGGTGGATGCTGAAAAAGCATCCAGAAACAGTAAACAACCTCCTCACCACTCAGCCCCCCCCCAAAAATGCATTTCCTGGAAGAGTATAGTAACTCACCTCAGATTATTACATTTCTTGCACTTGATCTTTGTCTCCAAAGCACAGAAATTAAATCCTTACTTGAATTAACTACTTACTGAACCGTATTTCATGAGCAGAAAAGAGCAGCTTTAATGTCTGACCTTTCTTTTTGGAGATAGGTGATTCTAGCTTGTACGTGTTTACGATCACAGTCCTTTCTAAGCTGGATTTAATGTAATAACTTGGTCCTGGCTGAGACCTCATGTGAAAACTTTTAAAAGCTGGCTTCTTACAGCAATTTATCAGGCCTGTTTAGGATTGATTTCCATTACAAAACCCTGGTTACGGCATCCCAGATGTCATGGTTCTTTGCAAGTTTTATACCTTGTTTAAAAAACCAAAAATCCAAAATCACTGGTTGGTCTGCAAGCCTTGATTTACACAGAGTCCTCCTGACGAGTTTATGATATCCCAAGTGGGATATTTTGTTGTTTTGTTCCCCCCTGCCTGTTGTGCGCTGTTTCTCAGCAAACAGCTTCTAACTCTGCCCTACGTCCTGGCAGTACCTTTTCTTCCCCTTCACCAGACCAGCAAACCTGAGCTGCCTAGATGGTGCCTGATCACGCAGCACTGCAGTAGGCACGCGAGCCCGCTACTCTTCTGATGGCTTCCCACAGCCTGTTTGCTTTCTGCTAGCCTTGCTGTGCCACGCTGGCTGTTTGTAGGGCCCAGGTCCTCCTCTGCCAACAGATGCCACTTCTGTCTCCTGAGGTGTTGGGCTGGAAGCTGGCTCTGTGAGAAGCCAGGCAGAGCAGTGTTCAGCGAAGGACAGGTTATTTGCTGGACGAGGCGGGAGAGGTACAGAACGCAAACTTCTGCCTTTAATATACACACTCCTGAGCTCGTCTGTAAGGAACTGGAAAACCACCCCTTTTCCTGGCAGAGCCCTCCCTAAGCAATTTTTCTGTATCTCTTTAAAACCTGTTTAGTTGCTCGCTACTGAATGCGTGGGAATGTGGCCTCAGGCTATGAATACTGTGGTGATCAAACCGATTTTAGATGTGTGTGTGGGATTCCCCCAAAGCTGGCTGTCATTACTCTGTCAACACAGTGGCTGAACTAGTACAAAGGAATGCTGTCTTCCAGAGTAGCTGACTTTGGCGGAGAGGACAGGATTCTCCCCACATGCCCAGCAGTTTTTAACCAAATGTTTGCTTACAGACTGTGCGTGTCTTGAGATTACTGTAGCAGGTCTTTAAAGCAAGTAATAATTGGTTTTAATCATGAGGTTAACAGGACAAAAGTCTTCTGGTGGTCTTTCTTAGTCACGCTTGAAAAGCCCTCATATTTCTTCTTGTCCACCTTCTCTTATCTTACCGATGCTCTCTTCTTGGAGGTGGCAGCTTAAGTTTTAGAACATCAGTCTTTCTAGAAATTGTACATGTATGTAGAGTCAGAGGGCAGAAGTGAAAAGCATAGCCATAATACCATACACTACTTCCACAATTGTTATTTAAGGATCTCCTGACAACCTCTTTCACCAGACTTTAGTTCTATCATAATTTCTCAATGATTTTTGGCAACCAGGCAGCCTTAGTGCAATTAATAGTTGTTAGACTAAAAGCATGGGGATGCAGAGAACAACAGTTATACCCATTAACAACTCTTTATTTTCAACAGGTTTCACCGTTTTAAATAGTTATTCTGGGGTGTTCAGGAGCACTGGTGTTGCCATGCTGATCCAGCCACCATTTCAGCATTTCAAAGTGACCATTATTGGTAGTTTCAGAATAAATCCCCAAAAGCACAGGCTTTTTCAATAGATACCTGCACAGTGGTGCATTGTTATGTTGAGGAGGAGAAATTCTTTCTCTGCCATAACAAGCTGTTTGGCTTAAAAGTACAAGTTAGCCTCCAGTATATGTATGTGTGAAATACTACAGCCTGTGTAGTACAAATATTTTGTTTCTTTTCTCCTCGTAGAGTAATACTAGGGATAAGAACTGAATTAAAGCTTACTTTCTTTCACAGAATTCCTCTGAGAGAGAAGACTGTAATAATGATGAGCCCCCTAGGAAGATCATTCCAGAGAAGAATTCACTTAGACAGGTATGTGATCAGTCTCTTTAAAAATGCAATAAAACTTTCTAGCTATTTGAATCCTTAAATGATTCTGGAAGCTGAAGTCTGCTTTGTGCTCGTGGAAATCCTTTCTTTTCTCCTTTGAAGTCTGAACAAGTCAAATTGTACCTGTGAAAATCAGGCACAGAGATGTAGCTTTCAGGAGAGTTTAAGGACTCTTTCTAAAGAAATCTAGACTTCTGTTTATTGCAGTCAACTGTGACTCTCTAGTTTTACCTTTCTCTAGTTTTACCTTTCTCCAGCTGGTGTTCAACAAGACCTCTTCAGCCTTTCCTTCTGTAATTGTTCTTGTCTTGTTTGTAGTATATTTTGCCTTGCTGCAGATCAAGTCTCAGAGTGTTCTACAACAATTAAGCTTTTTATTGCCTTTGAAGGTAAATTTTCTTGGAGGTGATGTCTAGGTTAATAACCTGAAAAATGACCTGTTCTTGTTTCTTCTACACTCTTACAAAATACTAATGGGTAGAAAGGAGAAAGGGTGGTCTGATAAAACATAATCCCTTTGCCTTTTATATACAGTAAGGCAAATTTTGTAACAGTTTAAAAGAATCACTTTTTTAAATCCCCATGCTTAACAAAGGGAGTCTGGCTTGTGATTTCTGGGGGATTTAAGTTGGTTTTAGTAACTTCAGATCCTTTTTCACCTTGCTCTTTCTCCCCACTGCAACCTTCAGGCAGCAGAAGCAAAAATACATATTGACCTCAGCTGCCCAAGGTTGCAGCTTGGTGTATTAGAGTAAAACCTTGATGAATGTGACTTTTGATGAACTTTCATCAAAACCTTGATGAAAGTGAATATCCCACGCCACACGTTGCAACAGCTAAAGAATTGGCACACTTCCTTCTGCATCTCAGGCAGAGGAATAGGGTGATACTACACTGCCCCATTGCCTTATTTCCCAGAGAAATTGTTGGTCAGAACCATAGTAAAGGAAGAAATGTCTTTGGGACATTTTGGGTTTGGGTGCTCAGAGTTGTTATTTTAGGGGTGGTGGGGCAGCGGGGGTGTTCTGTGTGTTTGGTTTTTGTTGTTTTGGTGGTTTTTTTTTTAATACGGTATTATGTTAGACATGTTTGATTTTGTGGAAGTAGGTGTCATGTGAAGGACTACATATGTCTAAGACCAGGTCCATCTAACAGGGGTAGTCCATGTAAGTCTTTCAGACAAGAAGCAATATGCTAGGATAACGAGTGAGGTCCCAGATATTGCTGAGGAAGATTGCCTTGTAGAATTGGTTAAATATGTTACATCAAACTTTAAATGTTTCTGTCATTCAGCAACCAACAAGAAGAGCTAGAGGAAGAGGGCAAAGCTATGAGGTGTGTACCGTGTATCTTCAGGATAGCCAGCAAGGTCCCCAGCACACCAGAAAACTTTTTTCTTCATCTTAAGAGTTATTGATGGCAAGCCTTCAAGTTCAAGAAGAAAAGGTGTATGTCTTTTCTCCAAGAAAACGTTCATAGTAGGAGATACTAAGTCAAAATGAACAGGAGTTACCTGGTTTATGTGCCTTCTCATTGCACTGAGTCCTCCTCATGATTATGAAACAAGCAGTGTTGTACAGATGAAGAAGCTACAGTTTCTAAACTGTGGCCAGGGAAAAGCTGTCTTTCCCACAGGCCCACAATTCATCACAACCAAAATGACTGTATATCAAGAATACATGTAAAAACCCACTTGTCTTGACCAAACATTTCATATTGGAACACGGACATTGTTTATGTTGAAGATGGTTAGCTGTGTTTCAGGATATTGTTGAGATTTTGTATCAGACTCCATCTTTGTGTTCAGTCCTTACAGTGACAGGTGCAGGACAAAATCCTTGCGTCTTCTGATTGTTATTTTGGGGCCTTTTGCATTGAGAACAATGTTTCTGGATAAGTTCAAGATGTAGTCTTAGTCTTAAAGCAAGTGCTCTTGTCTAGATCATAGGAGGTGGTTGACTGTGATTTAGTGCCTATTATAAAGGTATTTTGGTTCTTTACATAGGCATAAATAAAGCTGTCTAAGCATTTTGGAACCTCAGTTTGCTCCTGTTCACTATTAGGGATGGGCAAGAAGCAGTGGGGATATTTCCAACTCTAGTTGCAGAAATCAGACACATTTGCAGTCATGTGCTTATACACTCAATGAATAGAGTGATACTTACTTGAAAGATTGGCATCTCCTACAGGAGGTATGCACAATGGCTATCCTGTCTTACGTCTATACATACTTTGTAAACCCAAAAAGATCTGACCTGCAAATGCTGTCAAAGCAATAATACACAAAAAGTGCTTTCTGCCTTAGTGGAAAGATGCAATTTGATAAATACTGAGTGGACAGTTTTGTATTTTCTGTCCCTCCCTGAAGACATCAGTGTTAAAATGTCATTATTGGGGAACAATGACCTACGTGCATAGAGGAATTGAATGTGTGTATGTGGTAGGGGAGAAGTCTGTTTACTTAAATGGTTTTTCCAGTGAAGGTGTCCACATATTTAGTACTTTTTGATTAGTTTAAGAAAATTAATGAGATGTATCAGACCAGGGGAAATATGATGTCTTGACACGTTTAGTTGCTAACAAGTTTAAGTAAAGGTGCATTACCTTTTCTTGCCTTGTGTGCTGTGCTGATATGCAGCCTTAGCCATACATATTTTCTCAGGTGGGTATGTGGAGCAGACATACCAGAAAGTGGAAGGCAGTAAGGAGGTGTAATGATTACTTAAACATCTGAAGTTGTAAGCAGGGGCTGATGACACCCATTGCTCAGTGCTAGGGACCTCTTAATAGGAGAAATATCATTCTTCTATTGATTAAAATGGGTTTCGGGGAAGGGTGTCTTCCAAAGTCCTAACAAGTGGAGCTGTGTCCTTGGCGTGCTGGAAGTGAGAGGCACGGCCACTCTTAGGTGCATGAGGGGCAGCAAGGCAGAAGGGATATGTCAGCATCTCAGCAAGTCAGAGATGAGATTAGCACTGGGAAAGGAAAGGCAAAAAGGCAATGAACTTGACACTATTAGTTGGAACAGTGAAAAGATCTAAGCTATCATAGCTTCAAAGGATGCAGGCATTCTTGTTGAGTGCTTGATCTGACAAAATTAAATTTTGAAGGGGTAAACTGAAAATCGTAGTATGAAAACAGACTTCAGAAAAAAACAATGACAAGTGGCAAAAGTTTTTGGCAACTTTATTTAAGCTAACAAACGAATTTTCACACTGCAAAGTTATAAATTAATTTTAATAGGCTGATCCAGATGGTCCATTTGGAAAATGGATAGCTTGATCTGTTGAAAATTAAACTAAATTTATCTCTCTCATACTTCAAACTGAAGTAAGCGTGAGAAGAGTGCCCATTAAGTCCAGCTCATACAGATGGACCGGCAGGTCACACATGGGACTAATCTGATTCATTTTAAAAATAAATGCATGAGTTATTGAATCAGGTTCCTGTTTCAAGCCCTGTGTGTGTGTGTCTGTGTGTGTGTGCCGCCCTTTCAAAGGGACTCGCAAATGCTTCAGTGCCTTTTTAACCTGTGTGTTTCCATTTTAATTCAACTTCCTTGCCAAAAAGCATAATTAGTTTTCAGTGCCTATCATTTAGCGTTAGACCCAAACACTAGATTGATTAGGTCAGACATTTGTTATTTTAAGGGCTATGTCTCCATTCTTCATTTATGAAGAACATGAGCTCAATAGTCTTGGGGAGAGAGCTGGCCTTTAGAAACTGGAAAGGGGAAGCTCTCTGGGGGCCCCTCCAGCCTTTTAGCTCCTGGGTGTTTTTAACAGAGCCATGAATGCAGATTTGTAAATTTATTGCAGTGCCATCTGGTTTTTTTGCAGGAACCGTATTATTGTTGGCTCGTATCTGTCTATTGTGGTGGTCACTCCCTGGGAGCTTGCCCTCATAGTCCTAAGGAAAGTGATGAATAGTGGGGGTCAACATGAATAGGTCACAGGGCAGCTGTCCAGGGCTGCCCTGAACTTGATTACCCCGCTGGTTTTTTAAAGAAGATGGGCACAATGCAGGTTGTTCAAAACCCTCCCTCTCTTCTCTTTGGTGCAGCAATAATGAAAGTGCCTTTTGCTGCTGTGGTTTGTCTGTGGGTGAAGGTGCCTTGTGGGGAAATGCTGGCAGCAGCAAGGCTGCCACACTGTACCTCCTGCAAACCTTACGTTGGACTCTGCTGTCTTTCTCAAAGCTTCCAGATGGAAGTCCGGGGGGAGAAAAATCCCTGTCTGTTACCCCATTCAAACAGGCCCCTTAGCATTTTCAAGAATTTTTCCTCTTACTGTTTTGGCACAGAATATTATCTCAATTCACTCTTAGAAATTTGAGATCATTTTGTGAAATTACGTGTAGCACCTAAAACATGCTCTCAGAGCTATTTCAGAGTTAAAATAGGCACAGTCTGATCTTAAGAGTTTAAGGCCGATACTCAAGCAAGCGCTAAGAAGCAGAAAGCAACTAAAGAAGGTAGAGCTAAGGAAAGACAAAAGGTAGCAACTTTCAGCTGTTTACTTCCAGCTGGTAGCCTCATCCCTCTGCTTAGGGCTCCTTTCCAGGTATATTTTTCTTCTCCAGAAGTATCTCTGCTGTACAGAGTTGAAGCCCTCTTTTTAGCTAGTGAGCAAGATTACACAGTGGGCTGTGAGTGAGGATCCTTCAGCTCCCTCCCTCCCTCCGGGGAAGATGCTGCAGTTCAAATTTGCCTTCTGTTAGAGAGCTGGCTGAGGCAGGACGTACCCAGGACGTACCTGGTGTATAAAGTTATCCTGGTTACCTTACCTTTCATGCTATTAACGCTTGCTAGTAAGGAGTTGCTGGTTGAAAAGCCTGAAATTTCTAGAAGTATATCCTTAGAGATTATTCTTTCTGTTTAATGTTGTTTTATTTATTCTCAGGCAACCACAAAAAATATTTTCCATTCCTCTGTGACACTTAATGCATGTTAAAAAGGTAGCCAAGGCGTGTTGTGCTGAAGCCGAAGTTACAATGGGAATGCTGCCTTGTGGCGGAAAGGCCACTGGGCTCTTTCAGCATTAGTGCTAATAAGAATCTGTCACCCCGCCGCATTGCTGCATTCCTCTGTAATTGAGTAAATTGCAAGTGTTGTCTGCTCCCCCTGCCCTTTGTGTCCATGTCCACTTACCATCCGAAGAACGTGGGCAGTGATAAATAAAGCGCTGAACAGGGCTCTCAACTCTTTGAAAGCAGCATGTTGCCAGCCCCCTAGTTATATTTCTTTAAGTGTTTATGTTTTTCTGTATTCTTTCTCTTGTGTGGCTGGAACCCTGGGGATCCAAAGCCATGAGAGAGGCCAAGAAGCTAACAAAAGTAGCTGTCCCCTTGTTAGCTTGTTCCTTTCTTCTTTAAAAAACAAGATGAAAACCATCTGGCTCAGGGCATTACATTTTCCTCCCCCGTGCACCTCTATAGATGAAGAGTTTCACCTGCAGTGAGGGTTTACATTGATTAGGGAGGGAGCAGTAATTCAAGCCTCCATCCACTTCAGTGGTACTTTGCAGTCTTTAAAGGTGCTGACCCATTGAGTTAAACTGTCAAGGGAGGATAAAAAAGGATCTTCATCCCGGGAGGTAACAGCTGCCAGGTTTTCAACACCTTGCGCGCTGCTGGAAAAATGTCACAAATTGTCAATGGAAAGAAAAATCACTTGGCTGCCATCTTCCCTTAATGACGTGCCTTATAAAATGAAAGATTTAAGGGTTTAAAAATCAGCAAGTAGCTGTCAGGAAAAAAAAAAAAATCCTGAGGGATTTTGAACAATGGGTCCAACAAGATGTATCCTGAAAGACTGCAAATAATGCATCCAAGTTGGAATAACCAGATCTGGTTGGGATGACCATGGTTATGTTTGCACAGTGGGGCAAGAGGGAAGTGAAAGCAGCAGCAACAGCACAGAAGTCTAACATTGACATGTTGTATTAAAAAAAGAGGAAAAAAAAAGAAGAAAAAAAAAAGTCGCCTGATTCATAAGCCAGTGAACTGAGAGAAGACATACTGTATTTCTGCTCTTTTGAGGACAATTTGTTTTCAAGCAGCTACCAGATGGCTAAATACCACGACATTTCCTTTTCCTTTTTTTTTTTTTTTTCTTTAACAAGAGATCTAGTTCTTCTTGCTCTTTGTTTTTGTTTGTTTTAATGCTTTTACATTGCTGAACCCCATGGTGTTTAGGCATTGTGGCATACTCTTTTTTTCCCCATTGTTTTGTTTTGGGTTTTTTGTTTTCTCCCTTGTGCATTGATGGATGAGGAAAAAAGATCTTCAGCTTTAATGTAATTTCAGATAACAGGCAGATTGGAGTAAGGCTTTTTGTTTGTATTGTCTTGAGGTTTTTTGTTTTAGAGGCCTTTTTTTTCCCCCCCTGTTTGTTTTAGGTAAGTCATTTTAATTGTACTGAGTAATTAGAAGGTACACACAGCCAAGGGAGCTTTGTTATGGTAATTGCTCAAGAAAACCCACTCCCCAACTACCATTGCCATGTGTTGAGACACGTCTTCCCTCTAGTGGCAATATTAAGGACTCTGGCTTTCACAGTCGGCAAGGTGTAATTGCAATATGACAAACTGTGCTTTAGGGAAAATCCTGTAAATGATCTAGTTTTTTGTTTGGCTAGTCTTTATTTTGTCTTACAGCTTTCCATGGAGACTACCTTTCCCAGTGCTGGGCTAGGGGTAGCAAAAATTTTGTCTTAGGAAAATAATCGTGGCGAATCCTGGGTAATGTCTTACAGCTTGACTTAATTCTAGTCTTCTTTTTAATTACCTGTTTATAAAAACGTTTTTAAATTTGTTGAGATTACTTAATTCTTTCGGAAGAAGCACCTCATTTGAAATAAATAAATAAATTGCATTTATTTTAAATAGTCCATGTGAAAGACCTTTGAAGGGTAATTAACGCAAGTCTCGTAAGACTCTAAGTAAGATGAAAGCGATCTTTCCAAATCTGCTGGAGTGATTTGTTTATATAACTTCCCACTTCTGCTGAATTCTTCTGAGTCTAATAACTTTTTTTTTTCTAACCGTTTGGCAATTTGTGCTTAGCTACAAAAGCCCTTGTTCAAAAAGAACAGTTTAATAATCTTTTCGCTGAAAATGACTTGAAGGGAGGGTATGGGTTTTGTCTTTTTGCTGTGTTTTTATTAGGGTTATCTTTCTCTGATAAATCATGTAATTATTAACTATTGGGGGGGAAATCTTATTGAACTCCTGGGTTGCAGCTTCTATTGTGGAGTATTGTGCAGAGACTGGGGATTCTTGGAATAAACGGCCAAGAAATAGATTTCAGTTGGTATGAAAGCTGTGCACACACTCACACTCACACCCTTCTGCCTGGGGTTTGAGGCTTCAGGTTGGTGTTCAGTGTTTGTCCAGAGCTGTGCAGACAAGAGCAGAAATGCTCATGTGTTTGTATCAAAAAGCAGGATCATACTTTCTTTAAAAACATAACCAAAGACACTTACGGAATGAGATCAGATACAGCTCTATCTTTAGTGAACCATAGTCTAGCGTCTCTGTGGCATTTTAAGCCTTTGGCTGAGAGTGAATACAGCTTTGTGGTTCCCCTGATTCTGACATGATTTGGTGTTCCCATATATTTGTAGGTTTCTATTTTTTTTTTTTTCATTAGAGCTTGTTTTGCTATAGGGCTGCTTAACACTGTTCTCAAACGGCTTTTGCAAGGTTAAAGGAATGCAGCTTGGTAACAAGTTTGTGTCATTTTAAATATATACCTCCCAGTAAATAAGGAGGAGCCTTGCAATCAATCCCTTTTAGTGTGTTATATGTTTCACCTGACAACTAAACCCTCTATTGATTAACCATTACTTTGTTAGATAATCTCGTGTCATTGAAGCCACCGTAAAAATTAAACTCTTTAAAATGTTTTACCCTAGCAGCAGTGCGAAAATTGAAAACTTGTTCAGAATTACAGCCAGCTTCCACAAAGAGGGTAGTTTCCAACAAACTGGCTTATGTTTGCATGCTTTACATGCCATATAAAAACATATTAAAGCACTCCAACGTAAAGCTATCTGCTTGTGGCATTGAACCAGGCTACCATTTCAGACTGCTTTTCCTTGGTGAAGAAACCTTTTGTTTTGATGAAAGGTGAGGAGAAACTAGAACAGTTTTGGTGCAGATCAAAAGGGTTGAGCTTTAAAGGTGAGCTTGAGAAATTTGCTTTTCTGATGCTTGGTTCTGGTTTTCATTTTCTTGGTTTTCTTCCAGGTTAGTCAGTGTTCCCATAGGCACTGGAGCAAATGAAAGGACGTACTCTTGATATTGCAGTGTAACATGGGACACCATTGAATGTTTCACCTAAAATGTAGGGCTCTGCATTATTATTACTTGATACGATATTAATTCTGCTTTCAGTTAGGTCTATTCACTAGTAACTGTTACTGTACGAACACAAATATGACAATATCAGATGGAATCAAATATCCATGTCCAGTGGTAGGTAACTCGTGTCTCATAGTAGCCAGTAACTGCTGCCCACAGAGAAACATGAGAAGGCAACCATACAGTACTACCTTCACAATATATTCTCCCAGCTTCTTATGACTTGATTTCATGAGCCAGATGCAGCTTCTTTGCAACATTATCAATACGTTTCCATTGAGACCTATTAAGTAGAGTGACATGAACCGTTTTTTCCCCTTAAACTTCTAGGGAGAAAAAGTCTGTCTTCTGCATTTTTGCTTTAAACCTTTTAAAAAGGTACTGTAGAACATGCACATGAATTTTCTTTACCCTTTTTATTCATCCCACAAGGCTTATGATGTGTTCTTCTGTAAGAATATGAAAATAAGAAGTTTGTAACATTGCAAATGTAGTAATGGATGTTGAACTGAAGATCACTATACATTTTATTCTCAAATCTGCATCCTTATTTGAATCAGTTATACGTACTCCTTTTGAGAGTATGTGTAACTAATACTATTGAGAAACAAATTGCTGCTGAAGGACTAAATGGTTGTTTGGTAATCTGGCTCTTATGCAGATCTTTAAGTAATAAAATTACTGTGGAGATGTTGATACTCACAGTAAAAGCATGTTCTTCTCTCCTTCCCGTGGCTGAAAGGTTTGGGAAGGAGGAATTTGAATTGGCACGTTTTCAAAGGGCAGACAGGTACTGATAGTGCGGGAATGCCCAGGTCAGTCAGACCCAGCGCCTGCTCATCCAGTGTCGACCCCAGCACTGTCAGTGGAAGATGCTGTTGAATGAGAGCGACTGGGTCTGGCCTCTCTCTGTGCTTTGTTTCCTCCTTCTGCATCATCTCCTGTTTTTACACTAGGGCTGTCTTGTGGATACCTCTGCTGAGTACTCTGTGGACATGCTGTCCATGGGTTTGTGTAATCCCTTTTTGCACTTGGTGATGTTGTTTCTCTCCACAGTGTCCTGGTACAGCAAGCTCCAGAATTTCACTGCCTGCTGTGTGAAGAAGTGTTTCATTTTATCTGCTTTAAATTTATTTATATACTAGTTCCATCAAGTGTCACTAGTCCCTAGTATCATGGGATTTGATGAACAAGTTATGTTGGAAGTTCAGTTGATGCTGTTCACACTTAGATGTAATGTGTGGATGAAAGTAATAAAAATTAAGCAATACATTGGAATAATTTTTTTGTATATACATTCTGACATGTGCACAACTTTTGAACAGTTGCTTAGTGAGCTTCCTTCCTTCTCAGAAAGTTGTAGGGGTTTTAGATGTAGCATTTAGTATTTCACATTGTGTTTTGATTGCCTGCTCTTTCCCATTTGTAAATGTGAGAGGAAAGCCTGTAGTAAGCCCAGCTTTTAAAGCGCTGGCTTGCTACCCAGGTGTGTGCATACCTGTCTTGGGAGGAGAAAGGCTAACTAGATATGAGTTCAGTTCATGGAGCCACAGGCTTCCTTGTTACTTTCAGTAAATGTTTTTGTGGCTGAGCTTTTCATCTGCAAAGTGGAGTTAGCAGTGGCTTTCTTCAAGAGCTCCTCATAAAATTTACAGTTGTGCAGAAATACTGCTAGTGGAATTTTAGGAAATGCAAATGAAAGAAATCACAGGTTTATGATAAATGGGTTAGATTATACAAATACTGAATAAAGAATCTTATCAACTCTTCATGTTTTTTCACCTTTGGAATCTGCTTGAATTTAACTAACACGATGCTTATAAATTGAAGGTTGCATGGTGTTGTCTGAATGTCAGTGCAAAGCAGATGGTGTCAGCTTTCTGTCCACCAGTTGGGCTGCCACTAAGCCACAATTTATAGTATTTTATGTCATTCTGATCTTTTTCTGAGGAGAAAGTTCTGTGCATACCAGAATGATGGTTTTATGATGTTGGCAAATATTTGCAGGAGACTAAATTGAGTCCATCAGACTTCTGTTTGCTTGTGGCCTAATCCCAGTTTGAATCTGAACCTCCCCTGCTGAAAGATGCACTCTGTTCATTTGCACAACGCTTTGAAAGGATTCATGTGTTTGATTTTTTCAGTTTCTCCTTCTGGATCCAGAGTCAGAAATTGCTAGCTGGCTGCTAGTCACAGCAGATATCAGCATTATGACCTGTAAGGAGATCTGCTGGAGCCAGGATATTCTGCATTCCTGTCTGTCACTGGTTAGAGCTCACTGAGAAATAAAACATGAACTACTAAAGCGATGAAGATAGGGCTTCTGTGCTTCACTTTGTTTCTATTTCATGGTGAACTTTAAAGGAGGTCTGTAAAGAAGTAAGGTGGAAAGGACTGTGATTTCCTGAATTTCCCCAAGAGGTTCTGTACTATGCTGGACCAGTACAGATACAGCTGAGCTAGTATATTGATTTGGTGTGGTGGGCAGTAAAGAGTGTTTAATGAGGATCAGAACTTAGGTAAATAATGTTGTAAACCGATTGTGAACACTCAGTTCCCAACAGTTGGTGCTTACTGTCTTACTCCTGAGCTGGAGACTGTTAGGAACACTGGATTTGTGGATGTATTTCCTATTGCTCAGCAAAACCCCCTTTTAATCTCTTTGCATTCTTGCCTCTGATATCCTTTGCAGTATGTTCCTCTGCTGGTTTGTGCATTGCTACTGACTATATATATCTTGTGCAGAGTCAGGCCTATGGCAAGAGGGCAAAAAAGGGAGATCATTTATTGGTGCTGAGGGAATCTGGCTTTGATGACGTAGCTTTGGAGCAGAGGGAGAGGTTTAAGAGCCCTTAGCATGCCAGCGTTGCCTGCAGGTTTTGTAACCTATGGCAGGTTTTGGGTTGAATTAATTTCAAATCAAACAAATAGAAATCCGTAGCAAGCTCTGAAAGAATCTTCGGAGATTGCCAGCAAATATTACAAAGAGAACTGACAGGCAGTTCGTTGCAAATCTTTCTGCGTCCTCCCCTTGAGGCAATCTTAAAAATATCTTGAATGTTAGTACGTTTTACTTAGTGCTCTTGGAAATGTCTTTGTAGCAAGTTTAATTTCATTCTCTTTCAACATGCTTCTTGGGTTTTCCCCATACAACTATTTGAGGCAGCACCATCTTCTCGGTGGTCCATTTACTACTCTTAAAAAAACCAAGTTTGTGCTTACTGTTGGGCTGCCACTTTTGCTTGGGAGCAGTTTTCTGTAAACAGTGACAGGTGCTGGGGTGTTAATCCAATATTGGAGTTCTTAGGTGCTACTATACAACTACTACTAGCAAATGTGAGCTTAATCAAGTAGTAATTAAAAAGGCGTTGAAAGTGTGTGTGTGGATCCTCTGTTAGAAACTCATGAGTTCTTCAGGCATCTTAGTTTAAATAGTCAAATCAACCAAAGTGTCACTTTAAGCACACTTTGTAAGTACAGTTCATATGCTGCCCTTCAAAAAGTGAGAGACTGAGTAATGGGTTCTGTAAAGACTCCAAAGTGTGCAGCCCCAGCTGAGGGTCCCCTGGGCAGGGCAGTGTATGAGTTAAAGAAAAAAAAGGCATTTTACTTTAAAAGAAAAAGCTTTCAAAAATGTTCCAAATACAACAAGTGAGATGTGGTCTGCCTTTGTTTCTTTCTGAGTGTAAACTTCATACTGTCCCCATGTATTTTTACCTGATAAAGACAGGGGACGCTTATTAACGTTTGACTTATGCTATGATAACTAGTGTGTAGAAATTGCCTCGCTGTAGTTGTTCAGGTATACAGCGTTTTGTGAAAGACTGAACAACTGAGATCGGATATTTTTTCCTTTTTCAATGGAAAACAAGAGAAAAAATCTTTCTTTTAATTTGTATCTCAGAACTATAAAATTGTACATCTCTTCTCAGAGGATGTGCATGCCCTGAACATAGGCTTTTGCTGTAAAATAGTTTATTTTGGTTTGAAACGTTTACACCTTAGGAAAAAGGAAATGTAGAAGAGTTGTCGTGGGTTCCTGTGCCAAAAATGCGGTGCCTGAAAGAAAATTGTGTTCTTCTATTCATAACCGTTTTAATCTTTCTGCAGACCTACAACAGCTGTGCCAGACTGTGCTTAAACCAGGAAACAGTATGTCTAGGAAGCACTGCTATGAAGACTGAAAATTGTGTGGCCAAAGTAAGTAAGAGAATGGCTTTGGTTTTGAGGGTTTTTTAGCAGATTGTTCTTTGTTAATCAAAGAAAAGTTCTTGTTAAAAATTACAGTTAGGAAAAAAATAAATTAATCGGCAAGTATTTTGGGTAGACTTTTCTGTCCTTCAGTGTAGAGATTTCAGACTTGCTGTTTTTCTCTGTTTGAAATGATTACTTGAGTCCTGAGCTATCTAGGATTGAAGGGTTCGTTCTGCTACACAAGTAATAGGCTTTTCCAGTGGGATAACCTCTGCCTGCCATGTAATTAGCTGTGCCAACTTCAAATGATAAATGTCCAGATACATGCTAAAATACTGCATGAGAGCTCTTTGTGTCATGGTTCCCTTTCCTAGCTACCAGAGGGGAGGTGCAAAAAGAAACACCTTTCATTAAAATACTTTGAATTTAAGGGAAGAGGAGGAGGGAGATACTGCAGTCAGAATGGTAAAAAAATGGATATATTAGCCAATCAGAGAAAAGTCATTCCTGGAGAATTGTAGTAAATGTGATTGGAAAAGATGAGGTGCCATTAGCCACCTTCTTTTCTTAAAATTCAACCTAACCGGAGTAAAACAATATACATGCAGGGCTGTTTGTGAATGAAAACATTTGAACCGTGATGCAGTATGTATAGAAAGGCTGTGTGAAGGATGCGTTTAGCCTTGTGTAAGCTTCGTATTTCCACTGAAAGGAAGTTCAGAATGGGCATGCAGGACAGATCAGTGTGTGCAGCCATCTGTTACTGAAACCAGCTGGCATTTTGTTGCTCTTCTCTCACCACAAACCTGACCACTCAAAAGCCTGTTTTCTCTTTCAGTTATTTATTCCTTGATCTATCTTGAAGTTTTTTGGGTTTTTTTGTGGGTGTTTGTTCTGTTTGTTTTCATACTTTGAATGGTTGTTAAAGGTGCCTTGTCCCTTCGGGGGCCACTTTTGTATTGACTTTTAAGATAATTTTCCAGCTAAATCTTTGCTGGGATTTTGCTGGTGAAATTTGGATGTCCCATTACTTTTGATTCCTGTCAGGGAATTGGCCATCATAAAAGTTTTGTCATGGTGCTTGCAAGTGGCTTAGCGGTCATAAACTGTGCTTGACGTGCCAGGTTACTTTCTGCTGGAGAAGCACTTCTGAGAGAAGCTACTAATCTTGGTATGAAGTGCTAGTATTTAATAGCAACACCTCCATTCTTAACTTAGATGACTGGTTATTGCGCACTGCTTCCTAAGGTGCTTTATGAAACAAAGTAGGTGAAGCTCTTTAGGGAAGGCACCAGAGCAGGTCTGACTTAATGATATCGTCGTACAGCATTATTCCGATGCCATGAAGCAGCTCGCAGCAAGCTAACTAGAATAAACCCATTCAACCCCATCTGCTTTTTAGCATCTTGTTTGACCTGATCGTCTTACTAAGGAGCAAGGATGTGCAAGAACTACGGCTAATTTAAGTGATGCCTCTCTTAAATGACATACCTTTTAACATCCTAATGTCTTAAATGGTAAGGTCTCCTAAAATTATGTTTTCAGTGGGTTTGTGGTAAAAGGTGTCAGTAGGCCTGAAGACAGGAACAGCAAGTCTTGTTTCATGTTGTTGAGGATGAATTTGAACCATCACCCTGGAGATAAATCATACGGTTTTTTAAGTATTGTGTCTCTATATGCTGTAAGACAATATATATGCATGCTCTAAGACAATTTGCCATCGCAAATATATATATGAAAAAACGTGTATACATGCATATATGTACACACACATACATGTATATTTTTGTGTGTGTGTATGAAAACATAAGGACTTTTCTGGCAGTATAATTCCTCTAGTGCTAGCTTGCCTGGCTGTTGTACTCCTTTCTTTTGCCTTCCTAGCTATAAACCAAAATGAGATCAGTTCTAAGAAAGCTTGTCTTTCAAATTCCAGAAGTGTTGAAGCATTTATAAATCCAGTTAGCTAAATGCAGATGGCTCAGTGATGGCATAGGCGAATGGCACAACTGTTAAATGTTCCCTAGGTGAAGGGCTTAAATGGGATTTAAGGAGTTCAGAGGCCTTCTCCTAGTCTTGTACATATGGCGAGTTTTATCCTCCATGATTGATGTGTCTTACAGCCTTGGACTTTAAAATGTTTTGTCAAGAGGGTGAGTACTGGAAAGTATAGCTGTGGGTTTCTTCATCTGCAGCACTTTTCCAAAAGTGTTGTAGGGTTTTCAATATTTTGTATTTATATTTTTTATTTTAAACTGGCAGTGAAAGATAAAATGGATTGCTTTGGAGATCGTGATTTACCTTTTATGATTCTGCAGTGCAGTATCAGCTCTGACTGGGAACCACAGTCAGCATTATCACATACTTGTCAGACATGTCAGTCAGTCTGCAAGAGAAGCATCTTTCTCTTTTTCTGAAAACAGAATTTCTGGTTCTGCACCTACTTGCAAAAAAGAAAATTGTGCTCTGTTAAGACTGTATTAATGCCATTTACTGATTGTGTGCCTGATGTTTCTAAAGATTCTTCACAAAATGACATGCAGTTTCCTTTGAGGCAGTGTACATCTTTTTTCAGACTGAAGCACTGTCCATCCATCAAACTCTCTTGTGAACAAGTGCTTCTGTACGGGACATCCAGGTGTAAATTACCAACCTAACAACTGGCATTCTTTCTAAAATGGAGGGAAAAGAAGTTTATAATAAACAGATAAGCATTTTTAAGTACAGAAAGTAGCATGGGGCCACTGTCTTTTTGACCACTCAAGGAAGTCTGTGGTTTTTAGGAAACCTTGTCTGTCAGGTTTTCTATACAGTGTCACATTGCCGGTACAGTCAGGTGCTCAGTGGCTTTTGCAAACCAATGGATTATCTAGTTTTATTCAGACATTTAAAAATAAAAGTAGAATATTGTGCTCTGTTTAATCTTTGCATATTGTTCTTGGGCTGGCTTTTCTGATATTTGTCCTCTGAAACTCCATTGGTGGGACTTGGGCACATTTAGGCGGAAGCAAGTAAGAGCAGTAGAAATTATTTCAATGGGGTGTGCATGTTTTGACTGAAGAGGTGGGATCTTAAATATTATATGTTGTCATGCAAAGGTGTCACCTCTGTGATCTTGTATCATCAGTACTCTTCTGTCCTCAGAATTTTTTCCTGTAATCTCTTGGCATCTTTTTGCCAGTTGTCTTTGAGTGACCAACAAGTCTGATGTATATTTAACCTGATGTATTTTAAAAGGAAATGCAGTCTCTAACTGTGTTTTTAGATGTGTGCATACACACACACATACATATAAACTCCTCCTGTTTGTCTCTTCAGAAACCAAAAAATGTCCACAAGGGGACTTCTTTTTATGATAATACTGGTGTGCAACCACAAAGTGGACAACTTTCTCAGGAATTGGTGCTAGGTGCTTAAATAAAGTAGAAATATAGCATGAACCTGAGCTCCAAGGACAGGGTGTTTGGTTTTAATGAGGCTTATTGAAATCTGGCCAAATGAGCATCTGTTCCTATTGTTTGTTCCATATTTTGTAAGCCAGTATCTTCAGGCCAGATAATGGTGTTGGTGTGTGCTTCATCCTCAATTAGAGAGGGGCACAGTTAAAAATCCCCTGGCATCTGGTATGTCACTAGGATTCTTGTGATGCTCCTGGGTGTGCAAACAAGTTTCTATTCTGTTCTGCACCCGGGACCACTTACTTTCTGTGGTGACCTTCACACTTTCTATTTCCGGTGCTGTCAGGGATGCTCTGGTGTGTCTCCAGTCTCCTTGGCTGAGCCTTCACTTGGGTGGATTATATATGTTTCTGTTTTCAAACGGAGGTCTTACCTTTTCACGCTTTCATAATGTGGGCTGTATTAGGGTTTGAGTTTTACTGTTCATTAGATTGTTTTGGAGTACATTAGGTTTTGCATTTCCCTGGATCATGGAAATACTCTGATTCAAAGTGCTCTTTTCTTTCCCAGCAAGAGGCTGGTGTACAGTTGATCTCATAGAGTTCTACAGTCACTACACATTTCCTGCATTCATTAGATAGGTCTTTACTGTTTGTCAACTCCTGCAGTCAGTTCCAGTTTGTCTGTATCTGCTATATAAAGAAGTGTTCTCAGGTTCATTTCGCACATCAGATTTTTTCCTACATGTGCCAGAGATAGGCACCCTATGGAATACCTGCCAGAGACAGCACACAGACACCTTCTAAATGTCATACAGCATCCACAGGTTTCTACTTAGTTCTGAACTCAGCAGCAGCTGCAAGTGTTTTTCTGTGTCTATCTAAATGAAATTGGAGGAAGAAAAATGGTTATGCACACCACCCTTGAAAAATTAACTTCTGTTTCAGACCACACCTTGCTACACACATGTGATAACTGGTCCTGCTTGTTAAGGACCCAGCAAACCAAGGGACTTCTCAGGGTCTTTTAAGCATGTTGTGTTTTCTAGTGAATCATGGATTCTGTTCATCATACTTCTAGATGTGCATGCTGCAGTGGTTACAGTATTGAACTAGGAATCCAGAGGGGTTTATACCCCTTATTTTTAGCACTGTGATTTTATTCTGTGTGGTCACGATGGCTTTTCTTGCTTCTCTTCAAAACTGGAACTGAATTAAAATACTCTTCCTGCAGAAATGTAGTGAAATTTAACTGGATGATGCTTTTCTGACCCTTGGATGAAAAGTCCTGCTTAAGCATGTAGTGATGTTCTACCTGCTTGGCAGGCTGTTTGTAGTGTACAGGGGGACAGAGCTATGTTCTGCTCCATTCTGGAAACACAGAGCAGGGCTCAGCACTTCAAGTATGCTATGTGAAATTTTCTTTCAAAGATGCCTAGTATTGTTTAGCTATAGCTACACATTTTACATTCAAGGATGATTCAGCTAAAGCGAGGAGTAGTGGAGGTAGCTGGTAATTGAAATCTACCTTTCTTTGTCAGTTCTTTCTGCACTGCTACTTCCGAATTTTTAGAGTAAAAAAAAATCTGCACAATAATAACATTGAGCTCAGAATTTTTATATGAATTCAAAGGAGAAACCACAAGTACTCTTTAATGAACAAAACATTTAGGGTTCCAGGCTGGATATTCCAGTTTGGCAGTAGGACAAATTGATCTGAAGAGTGTCCCTTTTGTACTCTTAAGTCCCTTTATGTCACAGATTGATGGCTTCTCTTTCCTGAGAATGTCCCTGTATTTACTTTGCATGAACAACACAACCAACTCAGATTTCTGCTGTGATATACCACTGAGATGGTATATCTTCAGATAATGCATAGTTTTCCAGTGCTTTTGAAGCCTTTCCAGTCCTTGAGATTGAAATTAGAGCAATTTAATCATGAACAAATAGTATTTGACTAGCTACATTCAATTTCCTGATGTTCCTTCCACTGTTTTAATGGGGAAGTATTTTCCTCCATACCTTAATTTTTAGTATTACGCTTCTGTGTAATGATGCAGAGAGGCTGTCAGTGGATATGCTTCCAGCTCCAAACCTCTCAATAGAAGTGTCCCCTTTTGTGGCTTGGATATATATACACCTTTCTCTGGGACGACAGTTTTTGAGGCTGTTGCAAACTGGAATAAATGCTGCCTCAGCTACTGGCTAATAGAGATTTAAGCATGTCATTTCACCCTTCTGTTGTGGATATTCTCTGTGTAAAAAGAGGCTTGTGTTAATGGTGGATGTTGCAGGGACATTGCTGGGATTACTTAATGTTCAAAAGGTGCTTTGAAACTGTGAATTCTCAGTATTTAGACAGCACAGGTAAAAAACAGCATCAGAAGTATATCTAAAAGCTTTGACCTAATGATGATATTCCTTTCTTAGTAATATGCCTACTTTTATCTTAATTGCAAGTTTCTCATTTTATATATATATAATATATATAATTTTTTTTTAGGTCAAGACAACCTTTATGCTTTAGCTTCCCTTCGGTCTAATAACCTCTTCACAAATGACTGAGAAAGAAATGTGATATTCCTGCTCCCCCCACCCCACCCCACCATACACGTTCTCCAGATTTTGATAGACTTGTTTTATTTATTTCCAAAATTATATCCGCAGGAAACAAGCTGTTTAAATTCAGATTATGCTGAAGCAAAATGGTCCTGGTATGAGAAGCAACGTGCTGTTTTATGAGCGCAGAGTCCCTTTTCTCATAACTGATTGATAGTAAATATTTTCCTGAAGAATTATTGCCAACCATGAACAGTGCAACTGTTTCACTTTTTTTTCCTTGCTACTTGCTGTACCAGCCATTGTCTGTAATTAAGATCTACAATTCACAATGCAGACGTTTGCACTTCCTCTGGGTCTGAGCTATTTATAAGGCATTTCAGCTGTTCAGAGTTTCTTTTGAGTGTTAAACTACATGTAAGCAGGCTTCTTTAGTCTTCAGTTAAGCAAACACTGTGGAGTGGTTGTCTCATCTGCTTCTCTTACCACCCAAAAATACTTTGCATGTCAATGAAGCCACAAAATATAAAAGAATGAGACTTGGGCTTTTTTAAGTGCAAA
Organism: Falco rusticolus; assembly: GCF_015220075.1. Taxonomy (NCBI): domain Eukaryota; kingdom Metazoa; phylum Chordata; class Aves; order Falconiformes; family Falconidae; genus Falco; species Falco rusticolus. Next base: position 29,546,839 of record NC_051195.1, on the reverse strand, counting down.
AGAGACTTTGAAGAATTAGTAATATTAACTGCTTTATAGCTGAGGGTTTTTAAGTGTGTTCTGGAGATCAATTCTCAAAGTTCTGCAGTAAGGATGGTCAGTCAGGTGATAACACAAATGTGAAGAATAATTTCCAGAGTTCAGTGAACTCGATGGAGATGTTTCTACTTTTTGAAGCCCTGGGTTCAGAATCTTGAGAAAGCAAAATTCCGTTACCTGTGAAGTTGATTTCGGTAAATACTGGAAAGGCTCTTAGAAGATCCTCCTCAGGTTTGACTGGTTTTAAGGGAAAACTTTTTCGTGGTGATGACAGTCAACTGGAACAGGTTGCTTGTGGAGGTTCTGCAGCCTCTGCCCTTGGAGGTTTTCCAGACCAGGTTAGATGAAGCCCTGAGCTACCTGGTCTGACCGCCTAATGCACCCTGCTTTGAGCAGGAGATTGAGCTGGAGAACTCCTGAGGTCCCTCCTAAACTGAACAGCCTGGGCTTCCCTCAGTATACAGGCAGTGAAGAGGTAATAGAAATCTTTTAAAATTTAGAATTTGACCTGGTGTCCTTAATCAAAATTCCCCTGTGCCTGTATTCTGTGTGGTGTCACACACACGCACATTCTGTGTAGTTCCACCCCAAGTGTTTGCTGGTTTGGTGTAAAGGATTAGAGCCTTGAGGTCTTTGTTCAGGTCCTGGCACATTGAGCTTTTAAGGAGTGTTCACCAGGGTAAGAGTTATGAAACAAACTGGATTTGCACTTACAAAGTATTTTGGGATCTTTTGTCCTGAAAATGTGAAACAGTTTAGAATCCCAGTCATCGGTGGCTTTAGTGGTAAATGGTGGCAAACATGAAGAGAAGCATCGCTTCTTAAATAGCCATCTGCAGTGGCGGCACCCTTAGATGGTACAGAATGCAAATACCATTAACATGACATTATGTTTCCAGTATTTTTGAAATGCAAGAATTGAAGAAGTTGTTTGAAAAATATGTCCCAATTCTTGTCTAAGGGTTGTGGTGTGAAACGCTGGAGTGATCATTTCATAGTGTAGCCCACTGCAGGGATGTTGTGAGCGTGGCTGAGTATCACATTTCGGAAGGCAGAGCTGAGTTCTGAGTTCAGCCTAGCCAGAGAGCTGCTAAAAATGAGCCCTTTTTTGTAGACCAGGGGGAGTTAACATGGGGTAGGCTCCAGTGTCTTTGCTGTTAGGAGCGGACAGGGGAGGGGAAATAGTGTGGAGCGAGTTCATCATCAGGCATGTACTGCAGCATTGCCCACTGATGCATGCCGGATCACCCGCACGCAGAGATCACATGGCTCCTCCAAAAGTCAAACGATCAATTCGCCTCGTTTTGGCTCTGTACTTAATGCACAAACAGTGCGATCTGCAGGGCTGTAATTGCATTGTTAGGGCCAAGGAACAAGCCTGTGCCTTTTCAGCAGACAGCTGGCAGGGAAAGAGGCATGTTGTTAGGAAAGAGAGAGGCAAGGCAAATAAAATTACTGCTAACGCTCAGAGATCGGCAGGAGTCCTACTTGCCTAATCTTACCGGTGGGAGCAAGCGGCTGTTGTAATCCAATTATAGCAGCATAAGCAATTTGTTAGACACTCCGCATAATGTAACAATTTCCCAATAAACTCTGACTTGTAATAACGTCAGCAAGAGCCCACATAAATCTGCCCGAATGGTGGGGGCTGGAGTGTTCGGCTGGGGGCTTGTAATTTGTGCCATCAGCACGTTTTGTGGAGTGTGGTGTGGTGCAGTCTTTCAGTGCAGGAATTTTAAGGAGAAAAGCGTGGCACGCCCCTCCAAGAGAAAACCATTAGCAAGGGTCAAAGGAGATACCAAACAAAGCTGGGAGGTGGCTTTTTTTAGGAGGGAGGAAAAAATCAACCCCTAAACGCAAGGCTTCAACTGATGAGGATTTAAAAATATTAAAAAGCAGTAATGAAAATTGTAGTGTTTTAAATTACAGCAGAGGGAGGAGGGGGAACTAGAATTACATCTGTTTTGGAGGGGGAGGGAGGAGAACACCCTTCCTCATATTTAAGCCGTTTAAATATTAAAAAAGAAGCTCAAGTATTGAAAGGGATGCACCGTGCTTACAAGACAGAGAAACCACAGATCCTGTCCCAAGCAATTCATAATCTACAAAGGGAAAAATTAAACCTTTTCTGGTATCCAGTTACTCTCCCGTTGTCTTTCTTGCAGCTCCTAGCTGGCTTCATGCATATTGGCACAGCATCTTGATGATGTGTCTGAGAGATAAAACATAGGTCTAGAACCATTCACTTTGAGCGTACCCCAGTGAATTTAACTTTTTTGGCACAATGATGAATGTCCCCTCTGGTTCATGCAGATCTACACAAAGAACTAATCTAATTTAGATATTATTTAAAAGTAAAATCAGTCTGCTGCGCTCTGCCTGTCACTCTTAGAGCACATTGTGAGTTACAGCATTGTAGCCACCAGTTTAAGGTTTATGTTTAGCAAGATTTAAGGTATCATATTTCTGTTAATCCCTCTATTTAGCATTTCCCTTTGCTAAGATGCAGATAGGCAGCAGGCAAAATCACGTAGGTCCCTTTATATACACAGCACAGAGGCTGTCAGAAGTCCAGGATTTTCAATGTAGTTCTTACCTCTACTGCGGTGTAAAAATGCCTGACTTCATACCACTAACAATACTGTATTCATGTCTTAGCTGTGGGCTGCTGTGAGGCTCTGGTGTGGATTGACATTTCTGCTCTGAATCATTCCCAAGTTGTGGCAGCACAACGCCTTTTCACAGGGGAGAAAATAGTTCCCAGCTGTACAAAACAGTTTCCCTTATCATTTGGAGTCATTTGGAACTGCTGCTTTCAGTCCCGGTGTTTTGATGCCTGGCTACACAGGCTCCTTTGCTTAGGGGGGAAAAAAAACCCACCCAAAAACCAAACCACTAAAAAAACCACCAAACCCCAAACTGAAGTGTTGACCTTGTACATACACAGCTCACACAATTATGCCTGTACCATGTTTGCCGTTATGATAGTACTATATTTTGTGTGATTCTGGAGTGGTTTTACATATTCACCTGTCATATTAACAGCGAGATGATTTTTATTAAAGTGTAAAACAGTACCTGGGATGTTCAGGCTGGCTGCCGTGCAGATAATGTTGCATATTTTGCCCTTCTTTATGTGGAAGTCAAGCTTCCATTGTTCTTAATCTTTGTTGTCTGCCAGCGTATCAAGGTAACAGCCTGAGATCGTGTGTGTTTCCAAAAGTATCCTGATAAGTATTTTCTTTCAACATAAATACACCTTAAAAAGTGTGTTTAAAGAGGGCAGGTATTATCTTAGTTTACCGAAGCTGCATCAATAAATTGCAGTGCTTCCAATAAAGCCACTCAGTGTCTGGGTTTAACTAATGGCTGATTTTCACGGCTTTGACAGTGAGCTGTGTGCGTTATTTTCTCCTGATATTGTAAAAATAATGAGAGCAAATTAGAACAATCAGTTTACCCAGATAGCTGCTGATTGGAGGTGATGGGCAATATGGCAGCGGGTAATCCATCTTCGGGCTCCTGTCACATTAACTTCAGCAGTGTGGAAAAGATCAGGCGGAGCGAGCGGGAATCCTGCCCAATCAGAAAGCTGAAATTAATGAGAAGAGCATTGTTCTGTGATCAACCTTTTAATTAGCAAGAGTGGAGATGGAGGGAGTGATGAAGCTGGCAGCACAGCTGCACAATGCTGGGCATGTTTTCGGTGAGGGGGAGGAAAAACATGGGTTTTAAATTACCCCTTCTGTGCTCCCTGTACACCGGCAGTGTGTCTTCATTCTAAACCCCTTAAAAGATCTTAATAAACAGCCACATCCAGGTTAATATTGCAAACATGGCTGTTACTAATGAGTAGTTTCAAAGTAGGTCCTTTCGGGGGTCATTTAGGAAAATGTTGATCACTGTTTACAAAAAAAGAGAGAGAGAGAGAGAGACTTGGTTTGATGTTAGATTTAAAGTTTCACTGCATGAAGGAAAGGAGAGGAGGGAGACAGATAAAATTAGAGTAAGGGACTGCCTGTTTTATTACTCCCCTCCTTATTTAGTATATGTTTGAAATAAGATTCCTCAGCATGTATTTGAAATGAGACTCCTCAGTTAAAAATACCATGCATGCCATGTGGCTTTCAGCAGCAAAAAGAGAGATCAAATACTGCGGTGATTTCCTAATGCTCCTTTTTGTTGGTTGTTTTTTTGTTGTTGTTGTTCATTTTTTTTGCGGTAGTATTTTTCAGTTTATTCATTTACCAACAAGAAATTGTAATTTGAAAGATTTGGCTGCTGTAATTGCTGAGAAGATTGACTTGATCTTTTTTTTTCTTTCCCTTGTGGTTTGATAAAATTGCAGTTTTCTCAAGTATATTCTAAAAATAGACACTGGAATTAATGACTGTCAGATCTGAATACCAGTCTTAGGAAAATCAGTGTTTTTGTAAAGGGGAAAAAATAATGTGGGGGAAAGAGTGATATTAGGGGGTGATTTCTGGTAAAGAAAATAAAAAATACTACAAAGTAGTACGCACTGCAGGGGAATCCAGCTACTTCTGATTAACATGGTTCCTGTTCTTTCTTCCTTGCTCTCTGCATTGTGTTTTTCAGGCGTTTCTTTCCTCCTTCCCCATAATTCCCAAAGAAGTTGTAACGGTTGAAGAGTGAAGCTCCTCATTCTGCACACAGTGCCCATGCTGCTTTTCTTTTGTTTTTCTAATCAGAACGTGGGCTTTCCTCACTTCTAGGTATCCCACTTTCTGATACTGAAAAGCAAGTAAAATCTTAACCAGTCTGCAAGAGAAGCCAAAAATCAGTGCATTGCACACAGCAAACTGTACAGGCTGTTTGTGTGGCTCCGCTGTGAGCTCACACCCATCCGTCAACTTTGCATTGCTTACCTTTAGGTAGGTAGCAGTAAACAGGTGCGGGTGAGGTTGGTTTCTTCGGGTTTTAGTTCTAGACAGATCTCACCATCTTTGCTTACTATAGTATTTTGAACTTTCTTACTTTGTAGCAGTGATGTAACCTTTTCCCTCCCCCTCTAAAAATGATGGGGCTTTGTACGAGTTCAGTGATATCCCTATAGTTTTTGTAGCTTGAAAGATACTGTGTCTCTGGAAAAAAGTTGACCTGGTAAACCACAGACCTTTTGTACTATCTAAATCGTTTGTATTTCTAATATAATAGTGAGTGGGGCTTGTGGTTCTGCCTGTAAAAAATACCTAATGTTTTCCTTTATAAGAAACAGTTTGAAATTTTTATGACTTTGCTACTATTTAACCCTTTGAAGTAAAATTTTATTTCAGCCTCAGTCTGATTCCCTTCCACTCCCTGCAGCCTGAGGCAGAAATAAAGTTTGGTGTGTGGGATGAACAGTATTCACTTAACTAACAGCTGCTCAATATTTTATTTTATTTGTGGTGTTTGTTCTGTGCCCTGGGCTGTATTTATTGCATACCTTTCAAGCCCTGGTCAGAATATGGAAATACAAACTTCCTCCTGGGGGTTTCCCCTGTAGTTTGTGTGCTTCAAAAACCTTAATTAATCCTTCCGATGTTTCTTGGGGTGAGGACTGGACTCACAGCATCCTTTTTTTGTGGTGAAGTTCCAAAGTTAGTGTTACAGTTGAAAGCTAGGGAGGAAGTAGTTTATTTATAGTAAGCAATGAGGCCTCACAGGAGGAATATTAGATTAGAAATTATGGCTTCAGATTTTGAGACATCTTTTGTCTTTGTCATGTTCTGCTTTTCCATCTCAGTTCTTCCATCTGTAAAGGGGTATAATGCTGCTTAACATTTCCTTATTACACATTTGGGGATTTGGAAACGTGTTATCAGTTGAAGCTTAAGCATTATTTTTGTTTATATACACCTAATGCTGATTTGGGCTCTGTTCCTGTGGCACTTTCTCTCTCCCCAGGTCTGTCTGCATTTTTAAAAGGCTGTGTTAGACATGTATCTTGGGAAAGATGCACTTGCCAATGGGTGCAGTCAAATTTGCAATCAAACATGATCCTTATGGGAGACAAGGGGAAAGTCTAAGAAGAAGTGGACACTTTCTAAGCCAAACATTCTTGTTGTTGCATAAAACACACAAAGCTCTCAAAGCCTTTTGTTCTCCTTTAATAAAATATAAACCCAGTAAATTATTCCACAGCTGCTTAAATCAGTTTGTCAGTTCCCAAAGAGATTCCCTTGTGGGTTGAAACCAAGTGGTAAATTCTTGCCCAAAAGTAATCTTACAGCAGCAGAATAACAGGAAAGAAGGCGATGTGTTACAGAATTCACCTTAAGCATGGAGCCACTACCGTGACTCTGTAATGGGATGTCCCAGCATGGGGTATAATATCATAAATAGTGTAAATATGCCACATGTGAATTAATAGGCAGCCTAAGGATTGTTAATGTTTACATACATGTTAAAATGAACATACAGCTAATCTTTATTTTTTAACCTAGTAAAAGAGTTCTGTTGTAGGTCCTTGTTGGGTTTTGCAACTGGATGATTTTGTCAGTGCTAGAAGTTCTTTGGGGTTTTTTTTGATCCTATTTTATGTTACTTTGATTTAAAAGGTTTCACATATTTTTCAAATTAAGTTGTATTTTGCATTTTCTCTGCAGTTTTCCAGCCTCTGTTCTCCCACCCCCATGCACAGCTCTTCCTGTTCAGGCCCCTTCAGTTTAAGAGCTGCTTTGAGACTGGGGGAAAAATCATTGTCTGGGGTGTCTTACTTTGCCTTTTTTGCCTGATCTCTCTGAAGTTTTTCCTCTGCCATCCTTCAGGATCAGATCTGTGTGTAGAGTGTTACTACTTCGTGTCTTCTCTCTGAGGCTCAGTCAGCTTAGGGAGCATTAACATAATTCTGCAACACCCTGCAAGGTAGCTGCATAGTATCTCAGAAGAAGAGCTGTGTCTTAACCAGGCTCAGACAGAAACCTGTGGAGAGCCAGGAGTAAAAGTTGTCCTCTAGCCATACTGGCAGTCTAGTCTTCTGCTTTAAGTGCAAGTTCATCTCTCCTTTCACAGAGGTACTTGCTCACTTTCTGGACTCCGACCAATTTTAATCACAAGTTAACCATCACCTCTTCATTGAACTCCCTCTAAAATACTCCTCGTATGAATGTAACTTTCTGGACATCAGGACTGACATAAAAGGGAACCCCACAGAGCAATATACCTACTTTTGTAAAGCCTAGTGATGACCTTAGGCCACCACAGAGGCTTCTGATGTACAGCCAGGTTCTCACACAGTGTTGTGTGTGCTCTAAGGAGGTTACAGCTCTGTTGGCTTCTGCGATCTAGAGATCCTCACCCAGCCAGGACTCCTCCCTCTGTAGAGGGGTGGCTTTCATCTTCAAGTAAGCTATCCAGAATCCATGTACAAACTGCTGCAGGGCATATTGCTGCAAGGCAAGTCATACAGACAAGCCAGGCTAGTTTGGATCTAATAAAGAAAATCATTACATCATCAGAGTTTATACAGGAAGAAGTTTTCCCAGAACCATTCCTTCTTTCTCACCCTCTCTTTCTCGCCCTCTTTCTCACCCGCTTTCAAAGAGCTCCCACAACCTCAGTGAACATTGCTAGAAACAGATGCTTAAGCAACCAAGGCCACACCAGACCGTGTTCAAGTAACAAAAGTTCCTGAAGCATTTCCCCTGTGATGGCCCCAATCAGAGTGCTAGACTCCATGGTTCCTATCACGTGCACTTCCTAGAATATACATGCTTTGTCCAGCACACCAAAAGCCTTCCTGAATATTGTTCGTGAAGCCAAAACTAAGTCTCTTTCTACTATGTGTTAGAATTTTCCTACTTCTAGATAAACTCTCTATATTTTACTTATTCCAGTTATCAAATTCTGTCTTTGGTCTTTAAGGGCTAGCAACATCTCTACTAGCTGTTGACAGAACGTCAGCAATATTTTCTTTAAAATCTCTCCCCTCCCCCCCCGCCCCAGGTTAAACTGGGTCACATTTTTCAGACGAAATTTAACTCAGAAGATGTTTTTGTGTGTTTGAAAAAGTAATTGTAAGTATATATCTGAAGGTTTTGTGTGGTTTTTCCAGCTGTATAATCAGTATTACTATTCCCCAGAAATACTTCCTTGCTTGAAAATTACAGTAGGATCTTTTTATAGGTGAAACACTTTGAAAGTTGGAAGATTCAGAAGTTTTCACTTGACTTTAATTGTACCCTTTTCATACATAGTATGAGTCAACATGTGATACATGGTAACTTTGTTTCTCAAGTAATGAAACATGGTATCTGATCTGTAAAATGTAAGTACCTTAAATTTTTTTTAATAATATAAAAACACAAGGAGAACATTTATTTAAAGACAAATAATTTTGTAAGTTTACCTATTAAGGTTTTAATAGCTAAACAGTTATTTATGAACTATTACAGAATGTGATTTGTCTTTAAAGATACTATAAAACCTTAGCTGTACTAATGAAATCAATAGATATATTAAAGTACTAGTCCCTAAAATACATCTTGTAGTTCCTACAAAGGTAAGGTTAGAGAAATGTGAATTTATAGGTTGCATAGATAAGTTACCAGCTGGGAAATGCAAGGAGCGCTGTTGAATCTGCAGTCTCATCTCCTACAATAATGTTTAATAGACTAAAACAGTTCTCATTGAGAACTTGATGTCTTACCCTCAGTTTACTTCCAAATATCTAATTGTCTTTACTTTCATTTCTGACCATTTGTCACCATAGCAACTTCTTTGGATCAAGTACTAACACTTAGAATCCCTTCTAAATATGAAAGACTAGATCAACAGGCTTCAGATCCTGTTGTCAGGTGGAGACACATGTACTTTCAGAGTTTCCTGATACTGAACTACGGAACTCTTCATTTTATGTGGGGACCTCAAGTGATTCAACATAAACAGTCTGTGTGGAGGTCAGACACTTGCTTCCATCATTCTGGCTCTTGAAGTAGGTCACTGTTGACTGGCAGGACAAGTTTTGATCCTGCTGGTCATAAGAATTGATTTGGAGCCGTACTGGGCTGCAGCTGGTGCCTGTCTTGAGTTTTTGGTCTTCACAGTCCCAAGAATGGCAGATATCCATTACAACCTATACCCAGATAACTGGTCAGTTAAAGGTAGATGCTAGCAGAAGACAGCAACAATGTTGAAATCGGCTATCTTTTCTTCTAATTATGGAGACAGTAGACAATTGGCCCTGGAGACGCTTGAGTTCATAGTTGCAACAGCTGACTGCCCAGCAGGTCACAGCCTAATCTTCCCAGTCAGTGGTAAGTGACTTCAAGGTAACTTTTCCAGCCAAAATATCTCCATATCAGGGACTCTGAGGTCACTTAGACTCTAACGTTACTAACATCCAGACATCTCGTGAATTAACAGCTTAGAGATTTTCCAGAGATTCTATGAGAGTTTACCTGGAGGCAGTGAAGGTATGAAAAGAGATTATCTGTTCGCGTGTATTACGTTTGTTACAATTACATCAGAGTCTGTGAGAGGTATGGTGTTGAACCAACTACAGACACAGTGAATATATCGTCATGGCAGCCTGAAGCTACCTATGAACCTGCTGGAGCTGAGATAGATGGGTAAAACCATACCAGAAGAGTGTTTCTTGTGTCATGTGCAACTCAGCAGTTCACCTAGTGGAAAGGTGTAGGTTGTACATTTCATAAATTGTGTGTGTGCTCAAGCTCATTGGACACATGCCAGGCTGAAAATTGATGGCTCTTTTTGTGGGTGAAGGAGTCGCTCATCATTCGTGATAGAGGAATGAAGCCCTACCTTTGTGTATTTAACAGAGTGGAACCTACAGTCCATCAATGTTCTCTACTCATTGAAAGTCAGTTTGCTCAGTTACCAGTCAACAAGTTTGCATCTGTGCCTTCTCAGGTATACTCTGAGCTATGGGTGACAAATGTTCTCTTGCAGAACAGGATATTGACTGGTCTGTGTCGTTCTACCTTCTGGGACCTTGCAGGTCACTGGTTCCAGCCTCTTGTCTTGCAGACAACTACTTTGTCCCTTTAGTGAACTTACTGAGTTCCATTTTACAACCAGTTAAAACTTGGTCTGAGGTCTATTTTCCATTCTGTTTACATCAGATGATGATTTCAGAACCCAATTGTTCTCACGACTGGAAATCCTCTCTTGAGTTTCCAAGCCAGCTTGTTCATGGAGGGATTGTACCACTGGTTCTTTGGCTTGTTTATTTATTTTGTTTTAATAGTTGTTCTTCCTGTTCTGGTGTTTATCCCCGTGTATTTTTAGAAACCAGTCATACCCTCTTTATTTTATTACGATAATTGAATGGTCCTTGGGGAGTGGCTTAATTTAAGAAATGAGGAAAGAGAAACAGTGAAGATGTTTGAGCATTTGTGGTTGAGGAGTTTGTTTTCTAGGAGGGATTTATTTATGTTTATTTTTCAGATTGCTGTCTCTTACACAGAAATTGTCAAATTGTTGTCCTAAACTGTACTGCAGCTATTAAGTCTCATATACATGTAAAGATCTAATTCTTCTGGCTGATGCAAAGCTTATGGCTTAACTGTCACATTAAAGCAGTTAAAACTGCGTTTCTTCTGAAAGGAGAAGGACGCTTGGGCAAATGACTGCATGTTCCTCCTCCTTATTGTCAGGTATCTTGGTCCCTTCATTCTTTTGGAATGTTGTTCTGCACTTTGCAGTACACAGTGAATACTACTGCTTGACTGGATTAGGTCTTACCAGTAGTCACTGCCACTAATTGGCAGATTTTAAGATTTTGAGTTTTCTTAGAGGGAACCTAGAATGGGAAATAACTCATGTTGTGCAGTAAAAGAATCTGTTCCATATTTTCCTTCATGTATATTTAACACAATCTGTAATTTACAAAAACAGATTGAATTAGTTTGCCTGTGGAAGCTCATATCTAAGATAACTTCAAGAAGGCAGGTAGTCCCTTGTTGCATGTGACTGACGGCTTTGTTGAGGCTGCAGCTTGGAGACAAATAGCAGTACTGACTGTATACGTTGCTGAACCGTATTGTAGAGAAAAATTAAAAATAAGCAATGAGGTAGTTGCCCTCACAGACCTGAAAATGGTATTCAAAATAGCTGCAATTACTTATTTTACCGTAATAGAATCTTCACAGGCAAGTAGTCCTTACCTGCTCAGCTCATAGAGTAGTTTGAAATTAGGGAATGAAGAAGGCACTGTATGGAGCCAGGCTGTTTGGGTCCTGTGTCCAACAGGCAAACGTGCTTCCATGATGCGCTGAATATGATAGGTTTGTCCTGATCGTGTGCATAGGTTCAGATTTAGCTGTCTTCTCCTATCCATAAAGTCTGAGATCCTCCTGAGGCTTGTCAGCACAAAATTAAACCCTTCTAACAAGTGACCACAAACTGAGGATTTAGTTAAAATACATGACGATTAAAATATTTCACCATTGTTTGTTCTGACCCCACTTCTGTCAATTTAAACAGTAGCTTGTGTGCTTAGACTAACATTCATTTAGAAGAAAATAAAAGTGAAAAATACTTAAGTTAACAACTATACTACAAAAAAATTAGATTGTTAATTAAGTAAGACTTGTAATTTCTCAGCAAAGAAAGCCCTCTTTCTGACAAATAAACCTTCCTTATAAGTCTTTGATTGTAGGTAATAAAAATGTTGCTTAATTAATGCCACTTATGTGCATGTGTTGTTTTCTTTCAAGTCACTGGATTTTGCAGAATTGGTTGAACTACAGAGTTGAATCAGGTTGTTCTCCTGCCATGTTAATTTAGATAGTCAGCCATGTTCTGGATCATAATTTGTAATCCTGGACAGTTCAGAGGTGGAGTGTAATGCTGGGAGTATTTTTAGATTTCATGTAGAAGTTTGTAGATTATTAGGCATTGCGGTCAATTAATTCATTGTTTGAGACCTCAGGTTTTAAACTGGTTCAGGTCATAAGTGAAGGTAAGTTTGGAATTTAATAATCTGTGGAGAGAATTAGCTGCAGTTCTTAGAGAACACAAGCAGCATAACAAAATGAGCAATTTTTGAAAAATCTTAGATAGTTGGAGGGATGGAATTGAAAGTCAAGATTGGATGTCCAGACAGGTCCCTTGAATACTGCATGCTCTCAACTTGCAAAGCCAGAGGGCAGGTGTATCTGCTTTTTGAAGAACTTACCTTTTGTTGAAGAACCTGGTATTCAGTTGCTACAAAGAATGAACGATGCAATAGCAAAGGCTTGAATGATACAATAGCAAAGGCTTGTGAAGCCCAGAGCATTTTTTTTAAAAAGAGGTTCAGATTTTGCTTGTAATAAATGAAGTACATTCAACATCAGACAACTATAACTTAGCTTCAGTCAAAATCTAAATTCCTTTTCTCTCCAAAAGCCTGGGAAGTGTAGAAGAGCTTTGACTATAAGGTTAGAAACAGAGTCACTTAGGTTGGAAGAGACCTTAGGATGTCCAACCTTTTGCTCAGAGCAGGGTCAATGTTGAATTCATGATTGCTGGTTAACCTCTGCTGCTAGGTACCTGCTTCTCTCGGGTTTTACTTACACAGAACGTCTGTTTACAGAGTCTTCCACTGCACCAGAAGTGAAGCCAAGACTTGAAGTATGTTTGCATGATAAAGGCTACATTTGGCACTAGCTACTGCCTCCCTTGATCTCCTATGGTAGCACAAAGGATCTCATTAAGTTACACAGTCCAGAAATAACAAAGGCACAAGAGCAGTGGTTGCAAACTGTTTCCTAAACGAAGATGAGAGATACGCTGCTTCTGGTATACAGAAGTGATCAGAAATCTCAGAATTTTCAGCACTTGGGTATGTGTGTGTGGGGAAGTGCTGCTGATGCCGTGTCTTACTGCAGTTCAGTCAGTACAACGTCTCTCTTACCTGTCTCTGGTTCGGATGCAAGCCAGGGTGATGTGAAGGTGCAGGCAAGAACAGGTGGGCTGCAGGGTCAGCCCAGAGAGGCATGCAGCTGAGGGCTGCCAGCATCACTAACCGATCCACAACTGCAGAGGTCTCGCTTTCACTTCAGATGTCCTTTGGCTGTTGCTGGACAGGTCAGGTATCGGACTGTAATCCTCTCCTGCCACATGCGAGAGGTGTGGGGAGAAAGAAATTACTGCCAGTGCTTTTCTCCAGGTCCTCTTAAGGGGATAAAAGGAAGGACTTTGTATGCCATCAGTACCGTGGGAGGGAAGGTCTGTGTTTCAGGATTTGGGTGCAGCAGCAGGACTGTGTACGGAGTTCGGGCTCAGAATGTCAAGGACAGCTGTCAGCTGGGACTGAGGGACACCGGCGGGCGATGCTGGGAAGTTTTTGTCAGGTGCTTCTGTCATCTACTTGGGTCTAGTTACTTCTGGTCTTTCTTACTGGACTTGTCATAGACGTAAAAACGTAGCTGTGGATAGCCTAACACATCCTATTGTATTTCCTCATCTGTCACATACTGACATTAACATTGCAAACTTCTAAACCCAAGCAATGTTCAGAAGTCCCCTGGTGGTTACATGTTGAAATTGATTCGATGTGTAAAGGAACTGAACTGAAGCACACCCTCCCTAGGGCACTTACCTTCAGGGGTGTGTGAGTTGTTTCCATGTTTGTATTGATTGTAGGAGTGGTACCTGGATGCGGTGTCTCAGTCTGAGAAAACTCAAGGTGGGATTTTTTCTTAACACACTCAACTTTTGATTCTGCTTTGAAAGGCTGCTGAAACAATTAGTACAGCTGCATTTTTTCTAATTGGTGAAGTCGAGGCCATGCCTTTTTAATGAGTCTGTTTTGTTTCATTTTTAAGTCACAAATTTGTTCACTGGCACTTGAGGGGAAGTTTGCACTTGTGTAGAGCGTGGTGCAATGTCACCTGGTAGCATTGCCTTCACCAAACACCTTTCATGCAGAGGCCTCCAAAGATGTTCTCAGCATTGAGCTGTGTTTTGTCGCTTACATTGAGCTGTGTTAAGTCTGTTAGGATACATCTGTTTAACTGATAGACTCATGAAATGGAGTGACTTGCCTATGGCAGTGCAAGAAGGCAGTGGGAGAGTTAGAAGTAAAACTCAAAAGACTTGTCTCCCATTTTCCTTTCTCATATTTACATTGTACTGCCAGCTTTCAGTTTATCAAGAATTAATAAATAATAACCTATGATTGAAAAGGGCTGACACTGTTTCTGTTACGAGATGTTTCTCTGTCTTCAGCGTTGTGCAGAACTCAGCAGAGTTACACCTTTTGAGTTTTACTTAAGTGGCGTTACTCAATATTTGATGGTGAAATAGAAACACGTAATTCACAACTGCAGGCGGCCTGTCAGCTGCTTTGGGATGTTTGTCAGCTGCAAGGGAGGGTGAGATGGCAAGACTTCTTTATGCTGTGAAAACTGAAAATTTTCAACAACTTTTTCATTTTGTTTCTTGCTACATTTCACGTTGTACACACAGATGACATGATAATCCTTCAGCTGGTCCTAAATTACATTTTAAAATAGAGATCAGTTAATTATAGCAATCTGAGTATTTTTATTCAGTTATAGAGTGAATTTCTCCTGACACTTGGTTCTCCTGAATTTCAGATAGACTAGTGGATGTATTCTTAATTATTCATGTGACAGCAAGAAGTAAATCAAATAAAAATTACGGACAACCCTACCCAAGACTGCTTTGGATGAGACCAGATAGTCACAGCTTAGCATCTATGGCTCTTCTGTTTCGAGAGTGCTAGAGGGAGCTCTAACCCCTTGATCAAAGGCACAGGCTATGAATGGTGCATCTGTTCGTTTGGTCTGTGGTAGGAAACATTGAATTCTCTTAATGTTTAATTTTGTTTTGTATCAGAGGTTGCGTATTTTTTTTCCAGGCATGATCCCATATTGTTCTTCTTAGATGAGAAGATGCAAATAGTGTGGTTTTGAGTATACTAACACTAGACTTGATACAGGCTATTGTGAGCTGACTGAAAATAAAGGAAACAAGTGAGAGGTATTGCAGAGGTGTTTATTATTAAATAGCATGCAATGTTAAAGTCTAATATTCCCTTCCTTTCACAAAGGAGGACAATTTTCGCATTAGAAGACCTACTGATATTTAAAAGAGAATATATTTTAAACTGTTGTAAGGAGAAGCTACTTTACTCAGCATGTAATTTGTTCTTAGATGTTTAGCCAATTATAGTAGAAATTAAAGAAAGGGTTGGTTTTTGTTAGATAGATTTACAATGGGATGCATCAGTGCATGAGGATTGAAGAAATTTCTCACGTTGTATGCTCCACACTGATAACATTCTTGATATGACAGGAAAGTAACTCTCAGAAGTGGGATGAAAAGAAGAAAGGAAAACTTACCCTGTATTTACAGAAAGGGAAATGCAGGTAGATTGATGCTATTTTCACTGTTTATTAGTCTCATTAAAAGGAATAGTAGAATCATACCTTATAGTGAAAGAATATTATGTGGAAAATGCAGTATGTTGAAGGACCTGTTCTGCCACAATTTACTGGGGTTTTTATGTTGCTTATATTTAAACAATTCCAGTTTGAGTCTACCATAGGGAGTAGAACACTGGAAGGCTCCCTCCTTCTTTTAGTTGGAGGGTTTTTTTCTGGAAGATTACTGGTGGCTAAGCACTGAGTCAGGGAGGAATCCCTATTGTGATAGTCTGTGACTTGGGCTTCTGAATTGTGCAGTTTGAGTATCAGCTGATAGGGACAAAGTCTGCTTAGCTGTGAAACTGAATATGCCTTCCTGAAGTGCTGTTATGGTCAGAGCTGATCACTTGTTGTGAAGGGTGCAAGTTCTTGCCTTCTGTCATATATCTTATCAACTTACCACTTATCACTTATCAACATCACTTACCAACAGTGTTTGGCCTAACCCAACCTAATGAAATTTCTGAAGATACAGAGTTCATTAGAGAATGTCCTTAGCTTGTATTTTTGGAGTCTGTTGCTCAGGTCATGAATCTCTTGCCAGATGCCAGTGCAAAGAATGGACGAACACAATCTTTAAGTCATAGAAAATTTTAAGTTAGAATGGGACTTCTGGAGATCTGCAATCCAGCTGCCTGTTCAAACGAGGATTACTTCCACAACCAGCTCATTTTGCTCGGAACTTTGTCCAATTGTATTTTGAAAATCTCCCTCTTAGTGACCTGGATTTTGCTTGCTACAGCTTGTGCCTGTTGTCCCTCTTCCTGTTGTGATGCTTTTCTGAGAAGACTCTGTCTCACTTTCCTCTGTAACACCCCTTTAGGTAGTGGAAGGCTAGTGGAGAGCCCCCAGTCTTCTCCAGGCCAAATGCATACAGCTCCCCTAGCAATCCTAGCGGTCCTCCGTGGGAATCAGCCCAGTTTGCCACCAAGGTAGTGTTTGACTGCCAGGTTAGCAGAACAGCTCATCTCGAGAAGACAGTGCTCATTAGTGAGTGAGACTTACGGGATAATCTTCTAGAGGTTAAAGGAGGCTACAAGGCAAAATCTGTCAAGATTTTGGCTGCAGCCCACTGACCAGCTTTGACCTGACACTGTGCAGGAGTATTTAATAAACTTTTCCTCTCACAGCTGCCTCTGTGGTATCCGCTAACAGCAGTAGTATTGGTATCAGCCAGTGTGAGCTGCTGAGTTGTCCTCTTCTAGATCTAGCTGTACTGGTGGAAAAGAATACCACTCAGCCTTCATCTGGCTGCTGCAGGTTGCTGCCCTCCAGGATCTGTCAGCAAAACTGTAAACCCGCTTTCAGTTAAGATGAGGTGTTTTAGCGTAGACAGTTTAAATAGCAGGTCTTTGCTAACAAGCTTATTTTGACTGAAACAGGTTAGGGAGTGCTCATGTAGCCAACTCTGCCAGCAGATCTAAGGAGTACATTTGCAGTGGGAGCAAAGCATGTACGTGATTCTTGCGGTTCTTCAGAATGCTGCTGCATTTTTGCTTGTTGCGTCTCTCCAGTACACCTGGAAATATGTTGAACTCCTGCAGCTGGGAAATGGTGTATGATCTCCAGCATGTGTCTTCATGACCTCCAGTTCTGAATTGATCGCTTTGCCTTTGCCAGGTAGTTTGGTGTGCTTGTGCCTTCTTTGATGTTGGTGGCAAAATGCATCTCCAAGGAGGAAACATATGGAAAATAATACTGGGTAAACTATCTTGGAGGGCTTGTGTTTCTTGATGAAAAAACTTTACATATATAGAATCACAGTGTTTTGAAAATCACAGTAGTTTATTGAAAGCAGCTAACAAGTCTTTTGGGTCATTCTTCCCTTCTACTTAGGTGTTGTTCCCTGTAATATAGTTTTCACTGTTCAGCCATGTTTTGGATCACTCAAGTCCACCTACCTGTTCCTGGGTGCTTTTCTCTCTGAATTAAGGGAGTACTTGGAGCAAAAAGAAAATCAACAATAACACCTGTAAAGAGTAACTTCAGTCACGCAGTAGATCATGCTTGGGCGTTTTAAAAACAGAAGCAACTGTTCCAGAAAACTATGAAACTGCTGCTTAGAGCATACCTTGTGCCTTTGCCTGCTATAAATGAGCCCTTTGCTGCTATTGGCCATTACCCGATGACTTTAGTAGGCTGGTTCTCCAAGTGATAATGTGCATAGTCCTTCTCCATTAACAGTAATAACATGTAATGGTCCCAGCAGTTCAACTCTGGTTCTGGTAGCCATACCAAGGAAGAAAGCATATCCTTTGGTGACTTCCACTGGAAGTGATTTATTGTTACTGGAGGATCTGCTCGGAAATTTGTGTATGATCACTTTACAGCTAATAAAAGGTGTGCTCTGAAATCTGGCTCTTTAAGAGTGATGGCGTCTGCCCTCCCCCCCGTATGTCTAGATAGGCATTTGGTCAGGGATCGTAGTTTGGGAAAGTAACATATGCCAGTGCTGTGCTGATGCAAGCAGATTTCTCATCACTGCTTGTTATTTGCAAAGACAACTTGGAGATAAGGGAGGAGGAGGAGAGGGACTCCCAGTTCACATCCACTGCTGGCATCAGAGAAATTTTATTTTGGAGGCTTTTGCCGATACTTAAAATCTAGATGGGAGACCTATATCAAAGGAAAGTTTACAGTAAGAGCTACAAGATTCCAGACAATTAAACTTTATTAGTCTGTCTGAAACATTAAGTATTAGCTTAAAAGAATAGTTTTTTAATCTCCTCTCCCTGTTGCTGTTTACTGTGTAGCAGTGTGGGAGGGGAGCATCTTCTCCAGCAAAGGTATTACTGCTGCTCTTTGTGTAGCTGCTGTGCAGGTGCCCATGGCTCAGCCCTGGCTCCCCAGTCCCTGGTGAGACTCCGCACATTACTTCTCTGGTGTCTGCAGCTTTCTGTGTCCCTAAACCAAACCAGCCTTCTCCCTTTCTTCTGTGTCTGAGGTAATATCCTTAGCCACTTGCCCTCCAGGCTGTCACCATAGTACTTAGAATGGTACCTCTGAAAACTATTGGCCCTCCAGGATTTCAGAAAGTGCAGCAGGTTGGGCTGCTGTGTCCAGCATAATTTCACTGATCTTTCATCTAGATGTATCCTTTCTTATCAAAGTTTTTCTGCAGGTGATTAGAAGCCAAATGTGGACAAGCAGCTAAAAGCCCCAGACAGTCAAAATTCCAGGAGACTGTTAATTTCAGATTGAGCGTGTGTTTTGAATTTTCTCTTGAAAATAAATAGTAAAGATGCTGTGGTTTCTTTCATGGTGCTTTCTTTTTGACTCTCAGATGTGATTGATGATCATCTGCTTCTGGGTTACATTCGTTTTTCAGAATGTTTCAGTGAGCTTTCCAGCGTGGAAACTAATTCAGTACTGAGCGAGTAAGTCCATATATGTGCTAAACCCATGGTTAACCTCACAGAGACTGTTATGTGAGATGGAGGCGGACAGAAATGGGTAGATTCTAAACTGAGCTTTTAAAATAAAAGTAAATGGAGTGAGTTGTTTAATGACCTAGCATTGTAGCCTTGCTGTCAAGTCAAACACTGGAAAAACAGGTTCATCCTGCAAATGAGAAAAATGAGGAGCTGACTACCCTACTCATGTGTTTCAGGTGCTAGGCTCAGGAGATCCTGCTCTTCATGATGAAACACCCCCTTGCCACCCCCCAGTTCTCAAAGCAAAGGATATCTTTAATAGGAAGCTGCCAGTAACGAGCTGCAAAGGACTTATTTCCTCTTTACTTAGCCTTGGCAGTCTGGGAATCCGTTCTGCAGCATTTGGTAATTACAAGCCTAAAAAAGAGGAAGCACAGCCATAGAAATTGAACCTGTATCCTCTTAATTACGCTGCTGCTGCCTTTAGGCCATGCAGACAACACCCTTTCAATAGGAATCTCAAATAACTAGCTCTGCCCTTTAGCATGGAGGCCTGGCATACATTCTCAGCTCCGTTTCACCATTTTTGTTAACATTGCTGCATTGGAGTGGTATTGAGTGGTTGATACTGCATCATGGGCTGTAGCAGTTTCATGGCCACACAAGTAGCTTTGGAAAAGCCAACCATGCTGAGGTTCTCTGGCTAAGAGCAGCTTTACAGGCATCAGACCGAGTCATCTTGTTGCCACATTGGTACTTTCTTAATCCCTCTACTTTTCCCACACAGCTTCTAACATGTTCCAAAATTCCTGAGCTTTGTGCTGCTGCTGAAACTAGTTTCATGTCTGGATTCACTGTTGTGTTTATTCTTAGTGTGATTAATCTTGAAGAATATTCAAGATACAGAGACAAATGTGGCTTTGCTTTCATTGTGAAGTTCCCATCTTGCCCCTACTCTGGACATACACCTCCATGGTTCCTTTCTTTGTCATCCCATTGCTTGTTTTTTTCCCCCAGTGTCTTTTATCTTGTGAGTAAAGTTTGAACAGTACGCAGAAAGTTAACTGCCTGGAGTCTTTTAAATATAAGTAACACGCACCCAGTAATAAGCTGTCGGTTGTTTTTTTGCTGCCTGCAAAGAAACATAAACACAGCGCTCATTTCTGGCAGGTTTTTACTGTCAGAGTTTCTCCTATTATATTTATCTTACAATTTGCCAGGGGGTGAAGTTATTAAGTTTTAGCAGCAGCCATCGATCAAGTTCACAAGTTAACACGATAAAGGCTCTGTGCCGCTCCGATCCGGGAAAATGATGATCCTCACTCGGTAATTAACTAAATGAGAAAGTTAAATCTTACTTGAGAGCTGGGAGAGATGAAAGAGAGGTGTTTGTCAGTTTCTCAGTGGAAATTAGAAGCAGTTTTCTGCAATTCCCTAAGCTGCTGCTCTGTCATATTTTACATAAGCACTGGGAAAACGTCTTGTAATTAGTGCTGTCATGAAGGATTTTTTTTGCTGAAGGATGTTGGAATAATTCATTAGATTATCAAGAAAGGCTTGTGTCCTGAAATGATTAGCACAGTGAAATTTAAACCATTAACGATAACAAGTTTAGAGCTTGCTGCAGTGCAGAGGCACCCGGGGTATGTCTGTGCCTATTTCAATCATTTCTTATAATTAAACATTATGTCCTCTTTTTTCCTCCCCTTCACTAAGACCCATCCAAAATTCCTGTTAAGGTGGCTCTGTCTAGATCAGTGACTCAACTACAACTGGTGGCACAAGCAGTTGGAGGTGAAATGCTGTTGTTGCAGATAAGCAGTAGGAGACGTCTCTCTGTGTAAGAGCCTGAAGTCCCAGTGAGTCTGTGAAGGAGGAAAGAAGCTCAGTATGACCTGCTGGTGCTGCAAGATTGAAGGGAAGTCCCTTCCTTTTGTCTAGAGAAAAACTGAGAAATTTGCAGTGGTGGTCTAAGCTCTAAGTCTTTTCAGAGCTTCAGCATGAAGATGTCTTGAAGGTTCAGAAGGTCCCAAACCTTGCTGGGATCATTTAAGCCATTCTCAGTATTCTGGGAGACAGGTTCTCTTTTCCTTTGACTTCAAGAGATGTCTTCTTACCATAAGAAACATACAACCTGAATTCATCCACCCTGTAGGAAGTGCCTTAACAAAGTCCTCTGCAATGATTAGAGGACATGGTGGTTTTTTTTAAAAGTATGTAGAAGCTGTGACCACTCACATGGTTGGGGAAACACTATACCTGTGCTAGAATCAGAAAACTGTGCTTGTGTTTGTTTTTTCTGTGCTTTATGAGGCTCCTTGGTCCCCTGTACTGAACAAAACCAAAAGTAGCCTTTGTTGTTATATATAGGTTACAGCTCTTATATACCATGGCTGTTTTGTTTTACATGCAGAGCAGTAGATTTATCCAGGCTTTATTTATCTGCGTTGAAATATTGCACCTTCCTATAGTTGCAAGCCATTATTTAGATTAAAGTCCTTTCATATATTAGTCCTCTTCTACTTCACTGGGCATACAAATGTGCTTTGTGTTAAATGTAGCCATTTGGAGAAATGGTCTTGTAATTATGGTCTGCAGTGGAGCATAGTACGTAGATCCCTGAGCTAGTACCAACCTGAGGCACTCAATCCCCTGGGTTTCCTGGCACAGCTTACTCGCTCAGGCACGCTGTTGTAGGAGAACACCTCTACTGTTCCTGCAGATGAGTAGCTGTGCCTAGAGCCAGCTGGGGCACCTCTCAGCCCTTGCTTACAGGGGGTTGTCAAAAGGGAGTCAGAAAAGCTTTATCTGTGCTGAGTTAGTAGTTTGCTCTGTTATACCCAAACTTCCTCCCAGGTGATGGGCTACCAGTGCTTATATCTTCTTTGCCATTTTTGGAGGTGAAACTTATAAAAAGCATGACTGTATACAGTGAATTTGGATGGATATTTATCCTAGCACTGTGGATGGCGTGTGGGACAGTTTTTTTCTTTTTCACGTGAGGCCTGGTTGTTGTACGAGGATAGGGAAGAGGCTGTAGATGGTGGTGAGCCCTAGGAAATAGTTGCTTTTACTGTTCTGAGGTGGTTTGTCGTGAACTTGAGGCAGTTGATCAGAATGGTTGAGTCATCAGGGTTTCTCAGGAAGCCAAATCAATTCTCTTACTGATAGTAACTGCCCTCCCCCCGGTGCTTTAATAATACAGATTCTTAATGTTGTTGTTTTGGTGTTGCTTTTTTTTTTTTTTAATAAGAGGTCTTTTTCACTGAACTTCCAGTGGATTTTCAGGAATCTTCAGATTGAAATTCTGGAATTGTATTCTAAACTGCATAGCTGCAGGTGTTCTGGCAGAGGCATGTGAGTATGTATAGTGATTTGGGAGCCCTGTGAGTTTGCCTGTCTCTACTCTGCAGAACTGACGGGTTTGTGGCTTGCCCTGTCCTCCTGGTCCCCTGCTTATGTAGACCACAGGACCTGCTGGGCACACCATAGCTACCTCTGGGCTTGTCCTCACTCCTTTTGGTGGGAAGATAGAGCAGGCAAGGGTGCATACCAGGTCTCAAGTTGACATTGTCAGAATGCAGCTAAAGTAATGCGTGAACCTGAGAAATAGTGTTCCCCTGCCTGCTAATCCGGACATAAACACTGTAACATGTATAGTGCTTTTCTTAGCAGAACCACTATATAAACCTGGAGTTTGACTTCTAGAGCTCTTAGAAGTGTTGGTCAATGGACTCTGTAATTTACTTACAATTCCCACCCAAGAGGCCTGTATTCACTTGGGATCCAGGCAGAATGGGTTGTTTTATCCCATCTAAGCCATCTATCTGTAGGCACATAAGCTGTAACTTGATTTTGCAGATGTTGCAACTTCTGTTTGATACCCCAAACCGATGTTTTAGAGGTAATGGGGAGCTGAAGGCTGCTGGGAGAAGGGTGCTCAGGAGTCAAGGAAAAGCCAGAACGTGGTACCACCCCATGAAAGGAGTTGCCCCTTTTGTGGTCTTTGCACATCAGCTGTCTGCCCCACTCCAGCTCAGCACGAGTCAGATTTCATGGTCTCTCAAATTAAAAGGCAGAGGTATAGGTTTTCAAAAAATGCTTTGTAGAGACAGCCTGTTGTGAGATGCACAGCAAAGAAATGAGAAATGAAATGAGTTCAAGCTTGTAGAATACAGCATCTCTCTGCTGTCTTAATCCAGCATTTTTACAGGGGTGTCTGTTTTGTAGGCAGCTTAACTGCAGCAAAAATGACCGGAATCCCTTAAGACCAATGTTCAGTACAGTCCATTCGTAATAATTTTTTGCCAGGCTGTTGCCTGCTGTGGATGTTGCTAGGAAAAGTCCAGCCTTTCACACATAGGACTTCATGCCCACAGTCCCTTTAGAGATTTCTGTATCTAAAAAGTTGGCCCAAGAGAGAGTATTTCTTTTCGGCTGCCCAGCACTGGTTCTGTGACCCCCTTGCAGTCAGTGCTGTCAATGTGATGACTAGTGAAAGTGTAGCTCAGCCATAGCCCTTGTCTTGCGTGATCTTACTGACCACAGAAATTCGCAGGGAGGAGTGGGGATAAAAGTAAAGTTGAAAACACTGAGCTGCAGAAATGAGCACCGAAGGTGTGATCTCCATGTTCTGATGAACTCTCAAAAGTCAAACCGTAATTCAGAAATAGAAGAAAGTGCTTGTTAAAAATCACAGCTAATTACTGGCTTTTTCTACCAGAGGAAAGTCTGTGCAGCTCTGCTGGAAATGCTGAAAAGAATATTTAGGTGGATTTTCTCTAGAAAATGAAATGTACATAGTGACTAGTTGGGTAGATTTTAAAATCATAAGATTTTTGGGGTTCCAAAGTCAGGATTGCTGTCAGGGTTGGAGGAGTATTGAAGTACAGGAATTATTTACTCCTGAGAAATTCCTGCATTCCAAACCCAGTTTTGGTAACTAGATTTTGTGGTCTCTAAATAACCCACTCTTTTGGCACTTCCTGAAAAAAGTCTTTTGTGGTTTTCCTTTTCCTGTAAAATCAGTTAATTCATGCATTTCTTTTAGATAATTAGATATCTTTGCAGAGAGATTTAGGTACTACTTCACCCCTTACCCCTTAAAGTTAATAAAGTCTCCTGGTGAGGTTGATGCCTGGAATTATCATCATAGAACGTAAATATAGCATCCCTCCATCAATGTTCTATATATTCTGATATCTGTAATTTGGTTTGAATGATTTTATAAGTTTTAGAAAACCTCTAAATGTATTTTGTAAATAAAAAGGATGTAATAATTATTGAATGTTATTATGCTATTGTCTGGTGTTAAACCATTGGAATGAAAGAGAGATAGTCACGTGTTTTCAGCATTTAATAGAAACTGTTTGACCAGTATAGGAAAAAATAATTTCCCACAGAGTTAATTTTACTTGGACTAAAGATATCCTTGCAATGCAAAATGTGCACTTTTCTTCCTGTTAAATCATTTAGAAAACAGAAATTTTATCTTGCTATCAAGTAGTAAATTGAAATGTCAATGTTTTGCTTTTCCTTGAAACTTTTCTTTGAGCTGAGTCTTTCTGACAAGATATTAACAGTGCTCAGAAAGTTGAAAATCTTTTCTGTGAAAGAAGTATGTACCAAATATCAGGGTGTGTTTTAGCTGGCTTTGCTCTCAAGGTATGATTTTATACTCAGAAAAAGTACTATCAATTTTTTTCTCATCCATTTCATGCATTCCCTATGAATTTTAACAGCAGTCCATTCTTTAGCAATAAAACCAGAATACAAATGCTGTTTTCTATCGGTGCATGGAAGTAACTGGTAACTGTAGACTAGGAATACAAATGAATTTTACTGTGTGCACAATGTAAATAAAATTGTGTTTGTTAAATTGCCACTCAGGGTTTCCCATTGAACCAGAGTCCTTTGTGTACAGCTTTGGCATGAGCCAGTGCATTGTCCTGCAGGGGTTACAGCTCGCGGTGCCAGTGCTCCAATTGACAGCACCAAATGCGATATGTGGTCTCAGCCAACTTTACGTATCAGAGTGCTTTTTTCCTTCTATTTTCTTCCCCCTAAAAAAATTGTACAACCACTTCAGCTTCTTTTCACATATGTGATCTGGGATGTTTTTCTCCTTCCTGTTTACAGACAAAACTTGCCAATGGCACTTCCAGTATGATTGTGCCCAAGCAAAGGAAACTGTCTGCAAGCTATGAGAAGGAGAAGGAACTCTGCGTCAAGTATTTTGAACAGTGGTCTGAGTCTGACCAGGTGGAGTTTGTGGAGCACCTCATCTCCCAGATGTGTCACTACCAGCACGGACATATAAACTCATACCTCAAACCTATGTTACAGCGGGACTTCATCACTGCACTGCCAGGTATTTCTGCAGGCAGAAGGAGCTTGCTTCTCCATCTTGTCTTTCAGAAAACTATTCCACTCTGGCCTACCCTGCTGGAGAGGTCTCTTCTTAGGGTCAGTTTGCAAAAACAGCTAATAGCTTTTGAATGGAATGCTCTATACTGGTGTGAAACGTGGCAATGTTTTACTTTGTATTCCTACCGTCTCTCAAGGCATGATCTACTACCATCATGGTTTGGCTAGGAGTAAGTGATAGCTCCTATACGTATTGTAAGTCTAGTCATTGCAAGCCACAGGGCAGGTAGTTGTACCCATAATGACTCATAAATAACAAAAGTTTTTAAAATTAAAATTACTGCTCTTTCTGGTTGCTCAGCTGAGGTTTTGCTTTTTTTTTTTTTTTTTTTTTTTTTTGGTGTCTGTCTTTCCTAGTAAAATACCTTCCTGAAGTCATTGCTTTGATTATGTGTTTATTGCTAATATGAGAGAATGGAGGACATAAGATGAAAGGATGGAAAAAGGATGGAAATTGCTTTTTTTTGCACCTCTGTAGCGCTTTCCATTGAAAATATTATCCCAGCTGTTCTCAGTTGTGGCACTGGGTGTATCTCACCGAATGCACACATAGTGTACGTGCAGTTTTATATTGGCCCTGTCTTATAGATGAGAAGACTGAGACAGTGGGAGATAACATATATACAGTAGTAGAGTTTCAGAACCAGACAGAAGTTCCTGGCTCTTTGGTCTTTTTTTCAAACTATTAGATTATACCACTGTAGATAGATAGACAAATAACTAATAGATTAGCATTCCCATGGCATAGGTCCTTAGTTTGAGATGGACCTGAGCAAGAAGTACTACAGGTGTGGTATTCAAACAGCTAGTTGAAGAGAGGACTTTCTTGCCAAAGGCATATTCTGTGAGTACCTTCGGAGAACTGCTGAATTTGTTCAATCAGTCATTTGATCATTCTTCAGAAAGGATTTCTCAACATGAAATTTAAGTTTCTAGGATTAAAAGACAGTAAAAAGCATGTTTAATAGTGAATTTTGCGAAGCATAAAGGCACTGCAGGAGTTTTGCTATGAAGTTAAATACATAGACTTACTGGATTTTTAAGGTCATAATCAAATGGCTGTTGTGGCATTAAAAAAAAATCTTAGTTATGCTAAGTACCTGCTTTATGTTAGTTTTTAGTAGTCCAATGACAATAATCTTGTGTACTTAGAGCAGCATTATAACTTGTGGAGCTGTTCTGTTTCAGAAAAACAGAGAGGGTATTTTGAAAGTGCACTGGTTCCCCCACTTTTAAAGTGGTAGTATGCGTATAGTTGCATACACAATTTTTCCAGGTCTTTCTCCACAAAATTCCATCAAAGCAAGCAAGCCCATCTTGTCTGCACTTCCTTAATTTCATCCTACAAGCCTTTTTCTGAAATTTTTGGGCAAATGTTATAATATTTGCAGAGCCATTCAAAGTTTCCTAGCCATACCTTATTTGTTAGTGGTCTTTTCACACTTAGCAAGGAAGCAGCTAATTTTACTGTCTCAGAATGCAGAACAGATAGAAATCGGGCAGCTAATACGTGAGTATTTGAATAGTTGTGGGAACTGTGTGCTTAAATAATGTATCTGCATCAATTTGCATATTTGCAAAGTGTTAATGTCCTAGTGAATATAGCTCTAGAGGAGAAAATTAATGGCAAGGAATTAGACTGGTGCAGACTCTGCAGTCTGTGCAGGATGTCCTGAGTATAGGTAGGTTTCTAATGAGGGGAATGGGAAACGGGAAGGTAAGGAACTGCCTAGGAAAGAGTGATCAACCTAAAATTTTAAATTGTCACATAAATAAAAACCCCTAAACTCGTTGAGTGTTTTTTTAGCTTTCTGAAATTCTCAAGTGTTCAGTATTCTGATTTCACTTTTATTCTTTCATTCTTTCATGCTCTTCCCCCTTGAGTGAATAAAACAATAAAGCTACTTCAAAATCATGAGGCATCTTATCTCTGTCCTCCTAGCACTGTCCCCAAGAATGGCCAGAATTAAAGGTAGTTTTAAATTATGGGCATGTTTTACTAATGTAGACTAAAATTGGCTCAGATTATTTTCCCAGTACTTTGAACAGAATTGAGGTTGTTTGAAAAATACAGCTTAACTGTGTACTTAATGAACTTTGTTCTGTTTCTGAAAAATAAGGTCTCTGCTTAGCATTTCCAAGCTGTTTAACATTTTTTATGAGGAAAGTCATTTTTGTAAGGGTTTCATGTGTGAAATAACTGCAGCATGCTTGTTGGTATGGAGGACTGAAGGGCTAATCATGTTTCACACGGATTTAGCAAAAACTTTTGTGAGCAGAGATTTCTCTTCTTCAAGGAAGTGATGCTTTGTTAGGTGTAAGTACAAGTTAGGTATAAGTTGTGGTGTTCCTAAGAAACAAAATAATAAAGTTGAGTTTGCAGCCAGGCCAGAATAGCTCTACCCATCCACTTATTGTAAGTGTGAGGACAAGAGGCCAAAACATTAGTATTCCTTCTTTGCGAAGGGTCTAGGATCAATATCAAAGGATAACTTACAGTCATGGAAGTAGTTACAACACCTCATTGCAGCAAGATCTAAAGTGCAACTACTGATGAATCACAAAGGGCAGGTGGGTCAGAGGCAGACTTGTGGGTGAAGATTACTGTGCCCAGTTTATGCAGTGTACCCCTGCTTCTGAAAGCCAGTGATTGTTCCCTGTATAAAATAATTTATTGCTGTGATGCTGCTGACATAAAGCCACCAGTATGGGTAATACACAGGCAGGCATTTGTAAATGTCCTGGGGGGTCTGCAGATGTCTGTGGGCTCATTGGAAGTGACACAGATAAAGAAAGCAAATATGCTATTTCCACCCAGTAGAGAGAGCTTAGGGCTGCAGGTGTCAGGGTGGGGAAACAGGGGGGATATGATGGCCATTTCTGCCCTACCAAATCGTGGAATTCCTGCAAATTCCAGCTCACATTCACTAAAACATTGTATCTCCTTTTCCATGAATTGCTGTATAGTCAATCTAAATTTACAAACACTTTTTTTTTTAAAGAAGTTTATATAGTGGCTGTATATATCTTTTCAGATTAAATACATAATAAAGGCTGTTGATGCTTTTATTTTGCAGGTTGACATGTAATTTTGCATCTATAAAGATAAGAAATGTCAGACCTCTTTCTGCACTCTCTGGTTGTGCATGGTATCATTCACATGCTTTTTTCGTGTATGAATGGAAGCATAAAACGCTGGGCAGAATGTCTCACCTAAAGTGTATTATACATTTAGGATGTTTGAAAGGACTGAGAAGAGGCATGCTGAATTTTCTCATTTTTATGCATTGGGAGATAATTTTGACATCTTTTGGTTAACGAAAACAAAGGTTGGACCTTTAATGTCTCATGAACGCTAATCAGAATCAGCTGACTGCACCCAGTTTGGGTTTGCAGAAGTTCAGACATGTGACTATAAAAATGCACTGGCTGCTTTTTCTTTCGCTGTCACAAGCCAGGCCTGGTCTTTGAGGCTGCTGTTTTAAAAGCAAGAAAAGACGTATTTAACTCTGTCCCAGATGTGAACCAGAGGGAAAATGCATGTAATGCCAATCTGCCATGCTTCCTTTTTGGTTGGTCTGAATGTTATGCTTGAGGGATGATGGGGTCTAAACCACAACTCTCACAAAGCCTGTGAAATGTGACCTGTGAAGTGAGATAATCTCTTGATGGTGCACCTCACTCGTGAATTAAACAGCCTCCAAGAGAAGTTGTATTTATGAAACATCTTATTTAAAAGGCATCTTATTTTTCTGAAGTCTTGCTGGTGATTTGAGTGGGTAAGGGTGCATTTTTACTGAATACATCCATCCAGTTAACATAGTGTAACCTTCCCCGGCCCCCAGCTACACAGATGTTAGATCAGGCTGCTTGGTGCTAACCAGGCAGTTGCGTTACATTTTGCTCCAGCCATGTTGAAATAGCCAGTTCTGGTATTCACACTGAAAGATATTTGCAAATTATGGCATTTTGGTGCATATTTTCCCTCCACCCACTAAAATAAATGAAACTAGCAAACCTGCTTCGCTTTCTCCTTACACAGCCTCTCCTTCCCTCTCGACTTCCTTGTGCATCTGCATATCTTTCCCTCCCCCATGTCTAAAGGTACCACTACCCTTCAGGGCACACATTGGGAATATATATTTTTTTCTTCATTACGTTTAAAAGCTACTGCTTTAGCAAAAACAGCTTTTGAGCCGTTGGAACATGAGAACAGCTGTAGCAGTGAGATGAGAAATGGTCCTAATATAGAGAGATTTTGGGGGCTGCGTTGCTGAGTTGGAAATGCCATCCATAGAATATCCCCCTAGTGCTAAAACCCATCGAAATAGATTGGAATGACTTCTTGGATTCTTTATTATTTTTAATGACTTGTTGTGTTATATCCAAAGGAAGTTGGAGAACACTGTTCACTCCTGAACTTAGCTGCAAATGCTCTTCTGTGCATTTGGTCCAGCTCTGCATGCAGAAGAGATAGAAAGATAGGGTATCTTTGTACTAGCAAGGGGAGTTGTTTTAAACTCTGTGTCTCCCCCCCAAAAAAAAAATCTTTCTTTTTTTCTTCTCCCCCAGCTCGGGGATTGGATCACATTGCTGAGAACATTCTGTCATACCTGGATGCCAAATCGTTGTGTGCTGCTGAGCTGGTGTGCAAGGAGTGGTACCGGGTGACGTCGGATGGTATGCTGTGGAAGAAGCTCATCGAGAGAATGGTCAGGACAGACTCCCTGTGGAGGGGGTTGTCAGAGAGGAGAGGATGGTGAGGAAACTGCATCTTCACCTCTTTTGACCCCATTCAGGACAGTAGGTGCTGAGTGTTTCAAACCATCAAATGTGGGTTATTTAGCTGCCTGAAACATCATGTTGGTTCCTAGCCTGACAGTTGCTTAAATCAAAATTTGGGTGTTGGGGAGTTAGGGCATCATCTGGCTGTGCAGGCAATGTGGGGGCTTTTTCCTCACCTTCTTCATTTGATCATGTTCTTTTCCCACTGTGACAAGTGAGATATACAGACTGAGATTTTTATGCCCAGCTGTCATTCGGTTCAAATTAAGAAGCTATGTACACCCCAGGGGAACACTAAACTGGTCAGCAGTTCAGAACAGAAGAGCTTTTTTAGGGGTGGCAGTGGGGCAGCATGTGCTATGAATTAGTTGTTTCCTGATAGGTCTGTTTGTTTTCCTCAGCAGATTTTCACTATTAGATATCTGTTTAATTTTCAAACTGGAAGCTGAGGGTAGGTACCATGGAGAATAGGGGACTTTGGAAATGCAGATAGATTAGTTAATAATCATCTGGAATAGCCTTACTACAATGTGGGTCTCACTCAAGTTTGAAGCTGCTCTGTTAACATTTCATTAGAACTTTCCCTCTCAGGGGTACGTCCTTTAATACATAATTTTCTTTTCCATGGGTGTCCCTAGGATGTTGGCAGAAAGGAAGCTGGGTATGAATATTTCATAAACAAGATAAAAGTGACAGCTCAGGCATTTTGGTTGCTATTAAAAAGAAAAAGATACAGAGTTGCAAACAAAGACTCCTGTTTTATGGTTAATTTTGTTTTACTTGCCTTTACTTCCGGAGACAAACTGTATATCAGGATTATGAAACATCCTTTAAAAATAGATACTGTTTTGATCTGCTTCCAATAGTGTAATGTTTAGAAAGAGTATAAAATAAACACAAGCGTGGCATTGGTAACTTTTGTATTCCTTTTAGTGCCTTGTTCTCTCCAGGACTTGTATTTTTGCTCTGTATTGTTGAGGTCACAGTCTGAAGGGGACCTTGAGAGGTTATTTAGTCCCTCCTGTTTCCCAGAGGCAGAGCCAGGTTTCTCTTCAGTCATTTCAGACGTTTGTCTAACTTTTTCACTGATGGAGATTCCCCAGGCCTTGCCTGCACAAGGAATTCCACTGTTTCACAAACTTCAGTGTTAGAAAGATTTTCCTAAAATCTAGGCTGTCTTCCTAACTGTAGTTCAGCCTGTTATATTTAGCCTACACAGACACACAGGACAGTTTCTCATTCTCCTTTTTGCAGTGATCTTTTCCATGTTGGAAGATGATTATGTTTCCTACGTTTTGTAATGTAACCAACCAGAATCCTGTGTTGTCTTGTCCTCTTGTTATTCTTGGTTTCTCTGTTTAGACCCTCCTCAATTACTCTACTCCATTCTTGGAGGCTGATGTGATCAGCTGGGTGTCTTGCTTCTGTCGAGGCATTAATAGAGTTTGGTGGTGTGGGAAGTGTTGCTTTGCATGCTGTATGGAGGGCATTCCATTTTATGCTTTCCAGAGAACATGTGCTCTTTTCGTTAGCAGTGGTATGTAATACTGTTATAAAATTAATTACCCTTTCTGTGGAAGTTCTACTTTGCCGTTATTCCTCATCTTGCATGCTTGTGTTGTTACTCAGTGATGAACTTGGCACTTGTCCTTACTGAATTAGATTCTATTTATTGTTTGGTATTTCTCCATTTTGTCAGGAGTGTTATGAGTTTAATCCTGTCCTCCAAAGTTCTTGCAGCTTCTCTAAGCTTTAGTATCACCAGCCAGGTAATAAAAGCACTCCCTGTTCCATTCTTTGTCATTAATGAAAATGCTCAGTAATGATACATCTAGGACAGACTCCAGGCAAGATCCCAATTGCCATCCTGTTAGAGAGTGCACCATCAGTAAATGTGTTTTCCAGCCATGTGTGTCCACCTGTGAGCTCTTCCAAGATCATACTTCTCTTGCTAAGTCATGAGAATAGCCCTTGAGAAGTGAGGTTAGTTTGACTGGATTGACCAGTGTTGTCTGTTGTTGTCACCTTGTCATCTTCTAGGCACTCATCTGATTGACTGCGTGCTCTAGAACTGCTGAGCTGTCAAAGTTGAGTTGGATGGTCCACCATTTCCTTGGCAGACTTTCTTCCCTTCTTTTAAATGCAAGAGCTACATTTGTCTCTTTCCTGTTCTGTGGAACTTTACCTATTCTTTACATCTTGTCAGGGATTGTTGCAGATAGTTCTCAAGCTGCTCCCTTCCAGATCTTGAAGTAACATTAACACCAATTTCTAGTCATACAAACACATGACATTTCTAAACAGCAGTTGTAAAATCCTACTTCTGATCTCAAAGGACAGTCACACCCTGTTACTGCACCTCTTTCTCGGGCTTACACTGTGTCCTGGAGGTTGCTTTGACACAACAGGAGCAAGTTGTGCCCTGTCTTTCAGGTTGCCCTTTGATTAGCTCTGGAAGATACAACTGCAGTCATGGCGGGGTAGTTAAGAGAGGCAGACAAGAAATATCCAGTGTAGTTGCATCTCTGCCATATAGAGCTTTATAGCTTGTAATCAATGGTAAAGCTGTGCGTGGCACAAGGAGGCGACTAGCTGGACAGTTCAGAATGGTAAATGACTGGCGTTATTTGCTTACAGCTCCTCACTTTGCACATGGGCTGCCTGATTTCAGCATTTGCAGCTTGTGGTTTGCAACAGAAACAATTCCGCAGCACGGTAACCTTCACTGACAGCTTGTTGGGAGCAGTAAGGGTTACACAGATTTAGAGTAATATAAAACAGAAGCCCAAAATCTGGGCACAATTGTGTCTATCTGAATACTTGATTGAATTGGCCAGTCATCAAAACCCACAAACAATAGTTCCTTTTATCCCAGAACCACAGCACAAGGCCACTGGGATGCTGCGGAAAATTCCAAGCAATCCTTTAGCTGAGCTGTAAACAACTGACCCTACGTGCAGCAAGGCAGGGCCTATAGGTAGCAACAAAATCTTGTATTAGTTCAGCTAGTAAATCTAGAAACAGTAGACAGGTTTTCAGGCACATAGGCTTGTATACAGATCATCGTAGACCAACTGCAAGTCTTCCAGAACGTGTCCTAGGTATTCTGTGTATCTCCAAAGCATTTTTCATTTCCCTGGCCCAATAGTTTTAATTTTCTTGTATGCATTTCCAGACTGGATCACATTAAGTAGGCAACCATCTAGTTAATTGTTTGCCTGCATCCGTGAGTCCTTTCTTTGTGTGTGTTTGTCCGCGTATAAGTGGCTGCTCGTCATGGTGTTTGAAGACTCGGATGATTGCTTTATCCAAGGTGGAAAGCACCTTTCTTTCGCATCATACTTAAAGTCCTTTATTTAAAGAATTTTCAAAAGTTCTTTTTGTGAGCATTTGTTATTTTGTTTATTCAGTCCTGTATTTTGCTACTGCCTCATAACCTAAAAATTTTGGTTCATTGTGATTTCCCTAGTTGAAGTACATCAGGGCAGCTGAGGTACAGTTTCTCAAATGAATTTCAAGGTATACTGCATGGAAAGGACAAGAAAGAAATGCTCAAGGAAGTATTGAACAATTAATTTTGCTATAATGGAGCAAGAGAGGGAGAAATGAAGAGCTGGCCCAGTGTAAACTCTGTGCCTCTGATGCCAGGATTACACTCGGAGACATTTGTGCCTCTCTCCATTTTGTGAGGCATGTTGCCAGGCAGAACAGCAGTTAGTACGCCCATGGTGGGCTTTACTAGCTTCCACACCGTGTTTGGTGGCTTCTTAACTTCAGGATGAGGAATTAAAGTTTTTTACACAGCAGGTAGTGATTGCCGTTTACGGATTTTTTTTGTAGCAAAAATCTAGCTTGGGATACGAGTATTCCAAATCAGTGTTGAAATGAGGGAGGCACCACAGATGAAGTGTTGCTTATCAAAATATAGTAGTAGCAGTAAAATGTCAATGTACCAAAACTGTTACTGTTCATGGTAATGCAGATGAAAGCTAGCCGTGAATGTATAGTGAGTTTGAGGGTTCCTTAGCTTCTTTCATTATTTTTTTTGTACACTTCATTTTAAAGGTGACCTTTGATATGGGTATGTGTATTGCGGGCATGAGCCATTCTCACCTCTTATTGAGTTGAATGGGCTCATGTCCATAACAGAGAACAGATTTCCCTTCCCTGAGTGACTAGACGCAGGTCTTTCATGAGTGTTTCAGTGTCAAAATGCAACACTGACATATTTGCACAGGAAACAAACAGGAACCACCCCATCTTCCTGATTAAATTAAGTTTGAATATGAATCTGTCTGTGCTTTTCAACAGTGGTTACCCATTTGTAAAATGCCAGGAAGACCTTTCTGTAAAATGCTGAAGCATGATTTGTGTTCAATGTCTTCCAGGGGACAATATCTATTTAAAAATAAACCTCCTGATGGGACTGCACCACCCAACTCCTTCTACAGAGCACTTTACCCCAAAATTATACAGGACATAGAGGTAAGAAACAGCTTCCAGATGTGGTGGTGCTTGGTGGGTGGTTGTTTTTTTTTAAATCTCCCTGATTTATTCATGATGCTGAAATTCTGAGAATATTTTGTTCTAATGAAATATTTCATTAAATCTGATGTGTCTGTGCTTGTACCAAGTTTGTAGATCTGGGATAGTTTTATAAGGTCCCATGCTTCACTGCTCCTTTAGACACAGAAGAAGCTGGATTGTTCAGTGAGCTGTTTGCAGATGGAGTCTGTACAGCTTGCACATCAGATGTCACAGCAGCACTGTACCGTCTTGATTTTCTCTGTTCCGTGGTACTTTGCTCCACACAGTGCAAATGAGACCCAATAAAGGAGACATCAGGAACTGAGCCAGGGAGAAAGTGCATTGCTAAAGACTACAATCCCAGGAGCCAGGGCAACAGAAAGCAGCTGAGCATGGCTGCCTTGTATCTAGTGTGAACAAAATGTCATGTTTTGGTAGCTTCCTAATGGCAAAAGTGGTGCTCAGGCACTGTTGTGACAAGTTTGTACAAGCGCTTAGCTAGAGCTCAACTGAGATTTTCTCCTCAGTTGTTTAGTCGTTGAGTCACAGGGTGTTAAAGGTTGAAGGCAGAAAAAAGCTTTCAGGTCATTTCTCCCTCACCATTCCACATAACAGTCAAGTTTAGCTGCGGTATGTTTCCAGGCTTTTGTCCAATTAATTGGACATGTGTTACTTCTTCTGGAAAACAGTTACATCATTGTACGGGCCTGATTGCAGGAAAAGTGTGAAGAAAACTGTCTTCTCAAACAAACAAGAAAAGGGGAGATAGTTCTGTGCTTTGTTTTTACTCCTGTTTTGTCTTCTGGCTCTCCTCAAGACAATAGAGTCAAACTGGCGGTGTGGGAGGCACAGTTTACAGAGGATCCACTGCCGAAGCGAGACAAGCAAAGGGGTTTACTGTTTACAGTATGATGATCAGAAGATCGTAAGTGGCCTACGGGACAATACTATCAAGGTGAGAATGCTCCAGAATGGCATACTAAAGGCATGTAGTACCTATGCCATAAATAATAGTGTCCTAATTTCAGTGACACCTACCCAATCTCTTGTTCATAACCTAGCCTTCTCCTTCCCCCACCTCACACCTGCACAGCATGTATGCCTCTTTTATCTGGCAAAAGAGACCCTGCTTTCTTACAAACAGATTCCACTAGCGGAGTTTTCGTCCATCAGTAATTATAGGCTATGTAATTACTGTGCCCTGTACCCTGATGAGAAGCATAAAACCAATATTCATAGTAAAGCCAGTAATATCAAAGCTGTTAATGTATTGCACCAAAGAGCCTGTAGAAAACTCTGCAGATACTATTAAAGGTGTTCTAACTGCACCATGGATCATGTACTATAATAAAAACCAGACCAGTTAAACCAGTAAGTGCTAAAAGATGAAAACCTTGCTGAGCTGTCTGGTTTTGAATGTTTGCTGTCTTAGATCTGGGATAAGAATACATTGGAATGCAAGCGAATTCTCACCGGACACACGGGTTCTGTCCTGTGCCTCCAGTACGATGAACGGGTGATCATTACAGGATCTTCAGATTCAACAGTCAGGTGTGTGCTCATGATTTGGAGCTTTTGGTTTGCCTCTTAAGATTTTAGCCTTGCAAGCTGCAGAAACAATTTTTTCTTAAAACGTGTGCTGTTCAGTCATTTCCATGAAGTAGTTCAGCATATTTGTTCAGTGGTCTACTGTCCTTGTTTATCAGATGTCCATGCAAATGACGGTCAAGGAGAAATGAGAACCTAAACAAAGGCCAGTCAAGGTCAAGATGACTTAGGAAGGCCATCTGGCATTTCACCAAGGTTTTGCATGTTTTGACACTCCCTGAGAATGTTTTAAATTCTCCCTGAGAATAACTTTTTAAGTTGGCTGAAGCTTTCAAAGCAAGTTCGAAGGTTTAGTCATCCATTGTGGCTTAATTTTAACAAAAGATGTATGACTACATCTCCTGTGACTTATTAAAATTTCAGCATGTTTATTTTCAGTCTTTCTAACCTTGCTTCTTTCCAGTCTCCAGAAAAAGGCTGGACACCTCAAGTCAACACTTGCGGTGCATGTTGTGCAGATGTGAAGTCCACTAGACATTTTACAGAACCCCAGAATGTCTAAGACCTGTAGTGTAAACACAGGCACGTATGCGTTAGTGAATAGCAATATGAACTTGGATGTGAAAGAGCAAGTCTGTCTTCTCCATGTTGTTACACATTCTGTTCTTGTCAGAGTACAAGCAATGCTTATGCGGTGAAGTTACAGACAACCAAAAGCTGTGTCAGTAGCCTTTTCTGAAGCTATTAGCATGTTTTTCTATGGCTGCAAGGTCTTCATAGTTATCACCGTGCTTGTGCGTAAATGACCACTGTTAAGCTAATAACCATTAAATTTAGTTCCTGACATGTGATGCATGCAGTCTTGTGGTGCTGCTAGATTTTGGGGTCCTATCATTAGCAGAAATCCAGAATTCGGCAATACCACCTGCCTGGAGGCAGTGTGGGAACTGCACTGTGCTAAACAGATTGCAAAAGGAGAGGCTGATTTCTGTAACAAGCACTATCATCTTCCATATCAGGCCAGGCAGGCCAAATTGTAGACTGGCTACTTGCCCAGAAATACTTTGTTTCCCACTGTATCTATAAATGTTTGTGCAGACCCCAGAGGCACATAGGATGCATCACTTTTTTTCCTTGGGTCTCCTCAGGAAGAGGGGCTTCATCCAATAGACGGTACAGATGGGCTCTTAATGCTTCTGAGATCTCAGGGATGCACTTGTCCAAAGAAGTCAGTAGGTCTCCAGCTCCTGCTCAGTTTGGCAACCCTGTCTGCAAACTGCTTGTATGTTAATGGCTCAGGTCTTTAGTCTGTGGGGTTTTCTCCTTTGCATTTTGTAATTGGATTGTCATTTTCTTTCTCATTTGTAGTCCAGAAGTTGAGGCACTTCAGCCTCCATAAGTTAGAAAATAAGATATTAGAAGGCTTTCTCACATCTTGCCTTTTCTTACTGCTCGCCTTATTGGAAGAGGAAAGTTTTAACTTCTGTAATGTCTGATGTGCCTGATGATACAGCCACTCTGTGCTCTCACATAGTGTATCTGGGATACAGGTGTGATAGTGCCAAAAAAAATCTCTTTATGGAGGGTAAAACAAGTTTGCCAACAAACAGCCCAAAAGAAACATTTTTAAGGCTTAAAACATTTCAAATCCTAGAAGTCTTGTATGAAGCCTTTGTCCAGCTTTCATCTTATATTATCTTTCAGCTGAAGCAGTTGGTTCCAATAACATTAAATTGACATAAATGCTCTGTCTTAATTTGGGTATTCAGCACATGCCTGGAATGTAGCTGTGTACCAGATGCACTGCAGGGTAAATGCAATTCGTGGTGCATCTTGTGGCAATTACTTACATTTGTTTGAAAAGCATTATCTTGCCTTCTGCTTCTGTATAAATTATCCTTCGAGTTGATAGTCCTGTGAGAGAGGTCAAAGATTAAACCTGTCACTGAACTTGCTTCTCCACGGGTCATGATTAGGGACTCGTTGGCTAGAAATGGAGTGTGTGGTAGGCTGACACAACCAGGAAGCATCAGTCTTTAAGGCCATCGATCTCACACCTTTCCTCAGCACTAATTTCCCTTAATTAAAGAACACGTTTTTCCTGGCTGGGTTATTTTTATGGTGTTAACTGCATTGCAGGATTTTTGGCTGCTGGACTGTCTCGATGTATGCATAATCAACAGGTTTTTATAATACATCTTGTAATGAACTATTTAATAATGTAGATATAACTTGCGGTGTTTGCTTCTCTAATATTGCTAGAGAGTCAATTACCTCTCCCCATCCCTCCCTCTCTCTGCAGAAAATCCACTGTACATTTTTTTAACTCTTTTCTCTCTGGTTTGAAATTTGAAACTGCAGGGTGTGGGACGTAAATGCAGGCGAGATGCTGAATACACTGATTCATCACTGTGAAGCAGTATTGCACCTCCGCTTCAATAACGGCATGATGGTGACGT
Organism: Falco rusticolus; assembly: GCF_015220075.1. Lineage (NCBI taxonomy): Eukaryota > Metazoa > Chordata > Aves > Falconiformes > Falconidae > Falco > Falco rusticolus. Next base: position 29,508,274 of record NC_051195.1, on the reverse strand, counting down.
GTTCCAAAGACCGTTCCATTGCTGTGTGGGACATGGCTTCACCAACAGACATCACCCTGAGGAGGGTGCTAGTAGGGCACCGAGCTGCTGTCAACGTAGTGGACTTTGATGACAAGTACATTGTATCAGCATCAGGTGACAGAACTATAAAGGTGAGGTGTTTGAGGCTTTTTATTTCAGCCATGTGTATTTAATAACTGGGAACAGTGACCAGACAGGGATGGTGATAGTCCTTGGCAGTTATTACACAGCTCTTCCTTTAGCAGCAGTGTTCTTCCCGCTGCTCGTTTCCACTCGTACCTCCTCTGTTGAGCTTGCACAACTTGTTTACAGAGCTATGTGGCAAATCAGATCCAGGTAGAGAAGCAGTTGAAAAAGGACTTTTTCTTCTGTGTTCTTTTTCAACTTGACCACTTCCATAATCTGTTTCAGCATCGGTCATTCGAACAGCTGTCAGAGGGCAGCATGGGGCAAAAGGGAAGGTGAGTGGATAGGAGTCACTTAAGTGTTACTGCTATGATCCCAATCTGCAGCATTAAAACTGAGGAAAATCAAGATCCTAAATCATAGCCCAAGAGTGCTAAAGCCTGATTTTGGAAGCTAATTCTCATACGGTATGGCAAAAATCTTCTGTGTACAGTGACCCAAGATGGTAACACTTGCGGACTATAATCACAAGTCATTGGAGGGGTAATTTTCCCAGTCTTAATGATAGCATCTTCAATTAAGAGTATTCTGGATGCAGCCATGTATCATGCAGATACCAGTTTTTGTTAGTCTCTTCTTAATAATTTTGTCTCTGTGTGGTTCCCTCCCCCCTTCCCATCACAGGTATGGAACACTAGTACCTGTGAATTTGTGCGCACCTTAAATGGCCACAAACGAGGCATTGCATGTCTGCAGTACAGAGACAGGCTAGTAGTGAGCGGCTCTTCAGATAATACTATCAGGTAAGAGACACACTCCCCAATGCAGAGTTCTGTACAAGCACGTTGTCTCTGATTCCCTGGGATGCGCAGAGGTTAGGCAACTGAAGTGCCGTGTACCCTTGTCATCTATGAAATATGCTTTCTTTGGTATAGAACATTGGGAACTACTGGAAAGAGATATTAGAAGCCTGTTTTACTGTGTTGTCTTTCATTCTCTGTATCTCAAGAGTCCCATACTAATCAACAAGTTGCATTGCTCTGACAACTCTGGTGTATGAAGGAGCTGGCAAGTACCACTTTCTATGATGTCCTCTTGTGATATTTTAATTGGGCTATGTGTCTAGTTAAAGGGGTCAGATTTGCAGTAAGAGGCATTTAATCCTCTGCAGAAATCCTCCTGGGCTCTCGCCAAACTCTTCTTGTGGTACTTGGCACCTGGTTAAGTTTGGAACAGCTGGTTTAGAGCATGAAGTTCAGTTTGCTGCCTTTTGCACTTCTCCAGCTGCCCTAGTTGCGATCTGAGATTTAACTCCTTCTGGTATCGTGAGCCAGGATTTCTCCCTACATCCTACAGCTGCTGGCAGAGGGATGTCCCACTAGTCTCGGGGTGTACAGAGCAAGCTTGAATATTAGTTTATGTAGGGAAATGCTCTGCCATGCCAACAGGAATAAGAGCAACCTCCCTTTTATCTTTGTCATTGCTTTAGATGCCTGTGTTCTGATAAAACTTGAAAGCTGGACAGTGTAAGCAGAAACCCTTTGCTTTGCCTGTCAGTAATAATTCCTCTTCAGTGAGAACGGTCATGCTACTGTTTGCCTGCAGGCTTTGATTGCAACATGCTGCCTCTCCCTGCTTTACATTCTGTGGGAAAATGGTGGTCCTTTGGTTGATACCGCCAGGTCATTGTGCCAGATTTTGGTATAGGGCTGTCTGAGAGCATGACCGAGAGAGCTGGAACTTCTGTCTCTTCATCAGGGGAAAGAGTATTACAGGCATTATGTAAAAGCAGCACCACTTATACATGGTGAGAACTCCTGCACTGCAAATAGGAAAAAAATAACGCTCTGCAATTGTACTATGAAACTTGGTCTCAGAATTAGAATAAGAAATGGTTAAATAGCACAGCAATTAGGGAAGTATCTAAAATATGACTTGCAGTGCTAATAAAAATAAATGTCAGGATAGTGATAACGCTAAAGAGGAATACAGTTGCTTTTATGCTTACACTGGACAAAATCCCTAGTTGACAGATGAATTGTGCTAGAATTTCAGGAATGTTGGCAGTGAATCTTAATGGAAGTCAAGTGTGGCAGCTGTGTGGGCAAGGCACAGGACTCACCTGGTCACGTTGTTTTCTGTCAACCATTAGCAGGGGGCGCAAGTCAGTGGAAGGGTGATTGAGAAAGGGCAGGTTACTAAGTCATGTTTGTGGGTATGTTTGATTTTAATCCACTGTAAAATGCCAGATGTTGTGAGTTGGCCTTTAGTAGAGGCTGCCTCTTGATACAGAATTTGAAGTTTGTCTTTCCTCAGTTGCAGGGAAACTTTTTCCAAAAAATCCTTCTGTGGTTTCTAGTTTTGCAAGCTGAAAAATCAGTATCTTTCTTCTAGAGAGACTCCATGTATAAAAATTATTTAGGTTTTGGTTTAGGCCAGAAATTTCACTGGTGTAAGAGGATCAGCTATATAGGCATCACTATCATTGTGCCAGTTTCCATCTGGTAGAAACTGATACATCAAGTTTAATCCAGTCACTTCAGTATCTTTGCCTCTAGGATCAAAGTTTGTAATTGCTACAGACAAGCATGGTATAGAAGAAAAGAAATAATAATTTGGAGCAAGAAAATAGAATCAGACTACATCATCTTGGGTTAGTTTTTAAATGAGTGGTTAATTTTCATGTGTGTGCACACATGGGAATCTGATACTGGACTGTTTAGACAGTAGCATTCTCTCTAGGAGATGGGCATTCAGGCTCACCTGCCTTCTGTACATCTTCCAACTCTGCCAGGACTTCAAGTGAATTAAAGGCTGAGATAATTGCAGACCTCCTCTACTTCCAGAACTTCTCCCAAATCTATAGGAAGAAAGAGTGGTAGTGTTCTTGACTGCATACACTTCATAGTTAATTTTTTTAGTTAGTTCTCAAGCCTTAAGAGTAGTCCTCTTGCTATTTGGTTCTTTGACTATTTAAAGAGGTAGAGATTTGAGACGTTATCAAATCTGGGAGATACCCTTGGCACCAATTCAGTTATCCCTTTTGTGCATGAAGGCCCATTCCCCGCATGGCTAGGGACATGATCTTCTCTTTTAATTCCATTCAGATTCAGGTAAAACCTCAAACTGGCACCTGAAACTACAGGCCTGAATTAGTGTGATGCAGCCTCCCAGAGCTGCTGGCAATCTCAGTATTGATGGCAAGGAATGGAAACACGTGGCATAAAAGTTCCTGGCATAAGATTGCTCTTCAAACCTTTCTGCACTAGTTCATTTCTGGCATTGTCCATCCTGTTTACAGTCCTTGAGAGGCTTAATTTGACTGACCATGCGAAAAATCTGACCAGCCAGAGTGCCTTTGGCTGAGCTTTGCCGTGGAGTTGCTTACTCTGACCTTGACTGGTGTGGTGGTACTCATGTGAATCACAGATCCCTGAAAGATCAACTTCACAAATCGAAGAATCACCTTGTGCTCCTCGTTGGCCTCAAATGTGTGCACAGACAAATCCTTTCCCAGTTTACAGTGATGAAAGAGTTCTGTTCATTCATTCCTCTTGTCCAAAATGAGAGCAGCTTGTTGTGGCAGGACAGCTGCAATCATTATCCACCAACCTTGGGCACACATCCGCTGGATCTGGATTATTCCCTGGGGGACCTCAGGAGTAAAATGTGTGGGGACAGTTTATCTCTTTCTTTGTCTCTCTCTCAAGGAAAAGTGACCTGACCCCTCAGCTGCTGTGCTGCTTCAAGATGTGTCACCCAGAGAAGTTCTGTGAACGACCCATATTTTTCACTTTTGTAAAGTTCATGTCAGTCTGAACACTAATTGAACGAACATTTATGGACATTTGTGACTGCTTGCTTTCATCTGTATGTGAGGGAACTGCAGAAGATACTGCTATTAAAAGATTCCTGTATGAGCAGAGTATGTCTCAACCAGAGAAAGAACAGCTCTAGACAACACATGTCAAAGAATTTCCGTTCTTGTAGACAAATAATCTTTCTTTATCTGTGGTAATTGGGAGTTATGTCAAAGAGCTGACAAAAATCTGGAAAGCAAATAGACTTACTTGAGAACTTTTTCAAGTGTTTCTTAAGTATTTTTCAAGGTAGTGTGTAAGTCTGAAAAATAATGTATTTTTATTTATTCTCCGTGCTAAATGTTATTCATGGAGCCCAAAACTCTGGGATGTTTACATGAGAGAATAACGCATTGCTGGGTCTCTTACTGGGATACTGTGTACTTGTTATGGTGTCAGAACTTTTTTAAAACATTGGGTTATTAGAAACAGCAGGGAGCCACAGAAATTATTTGAAAGCAAGAAGAAAATGCATTACAAAATAATAAACATAGAGTGCCCATTTTAGCTTATGCATAAGGTGCCTAGATTATAGAGTAAACATAACTTCAGTGGGAAAAATGACAAATAAAAAAGGCTTGTTAATTCACCACTTTCACCACTGTATTGCTGTCTTAAATTTGTCTCGTGGTAGCCTTGAAATCAGAAATAGGCATGTAGGGGTACAGAAAGGGGCGCGTGCCCTGTGAGTGTGATCTTACCCATTGGAACAAGCTGCCAAGGGGGCTGGTAAGTCTCCCTCTCTTAACATCTTAAAATCAAGGCAGGTTACCTTTATGAAAAAGTCAACTTCAGTAAAATAAAGTTATGAGGCTCACTGTGGAGATAACTGGGCGATATCCTCTTATTACTAGAGCAGTAGATGCTAGACACAACTGGTCTTAAAATTTTTGGATCTCTGACTCACTTCCCATGTGATACCGTAACATAACGGTCATGCTGAAAAGCAAGCATCAGCTTAACAGCAGGAAAAGGAGTGATGAATGTAGTTTGTTTTGTCTTTGTTGTTTCAGCATACTCTTTTATTTCCAGGTTTCCATTAACTACCAGCAAAGACCAAATGTTTCATTGCAATGATCAGATACTCAGACATTCTTAGGGTTTCTTTGTACTCTCTTACAGACTGTGGGATATCGAGTGTGGGGCATGTTTACGAGTACTGGAAGGCCATGAAGAGTTGGTGAGATGCATACGCTTTGATAACAAGAGGATAGTCAGTGGGGCATATGATGGGTGAGGCTGTCAGTGCAGTTAATACCTTGCTTCTTCCTGTCTGTCTCAGTGTCCCACATCCCACTTTGCTGTATCTTCCTTATAAATATTAGACTCCTTGTCTGTCATACCAAGAAGACCTTTTCATGGCCTGTAGATGAGGACCGTGCTACAAAGTATACCTTTCTTCTTTGAAATCAGTCAGTGTGATTTGATCTGTGTGGTCCAGTTCTTTAGTTTGTAAGAGTATCTGACTCAACCTGAAACGTGTTCTAGCTGAACCACTGGTAAGAACAATCTTTCCCATCTGTGGCTATGTCTTCTGGACCATTTGCCATTACAGACCAGGTGTCTACACTCCCATGTGTTTCTGTTAGTTATTACCACATGCTTTTTATGTGTTTTACTTTGTGACAGCATATTTTTTCCTCCCATTAAGCTCTGTAAGCTTTACAAAGGGGAAATGCAAGAACCAGGTCTCAAGAGCAGAAAGATTGCTGTAATTTTCCTTGAACTGATGTATTAGCTAAGCTGTACTAACAGGTTGATTTTTTTCTGTGGGCACTTGCTCTTTTCTCTTTAACAGAGCCATGGTGTTTGTCTATTTTTTTGGTACTAGGAAAATTAAAGTATGGGATCTTGTGGCTGCTTTGGACCCCCGTGCTCCAGCAGGGACCCTCTGCTTGCGAACCCTTGTGGTAAGAGCTTTTGGTAGGGATGTTGGAGGGGACAGAAAAGTGCTTCATCAGGACTGTCTTGAGCCATGAAAACTCAATTCAGCTTAGCCCCAGTCCACAGGATCTAGAAATCATTGCTAGGGGTTTGGCTTTGTTGGGTGTGTGACTTTTTTTTTTCTTTTTTTTTTTAATGTTGCAAACTATAAAGCATTACAAGTCAGAACTTGTGGGGTTTTCACTCACTTTTTAAGTTTTGTTCTGTGATTTGAAGTTAGTAACTAAATCCGTTTTGGATACTTGTCCTTCTTGGAATCCATGTGCCAGTGGGTTTACTTTAACCTGTGTGTACCTGATGATGTAGTAGTAAGTTGTCTAAACTGTTGATATGAAATTTCTTAAAGAAATGTAGCACATTCCAGATTTGAGGAACAAGAACAAAAACACCATTGGGATTGCTTTTAACTGGCTTTTGGGTGTTTAAGGAAAAAGCAGGTAAGGACTGGAACAGTGAAATTGCCTCATCCTTAAACAGCAACTACTACATCCATTCTGTCCATCGGTATTTAGTGCAGGTTTGATGATGGTGTGGTTAAAATGTCATAGTGTGACTGTTAACAGCATTCACAGTCATGCTTAACAGTGGCTCTGCGCTGGTCTTACAATACTGCGGGAAAGTTGAGAGAAAAATGCCAGTACATTCCTCCAGCATGTTCACCCCAAAGACCTTGTACTGTTGCTGGGGATAAAGGAAGATTTAAGTCCAGTACCAAATTCTCATTGAAAAAGAAATACTAAATGTATTTAATTTTTAGCTAAGAAGTGTTTGGGCAGTGTGTGGGTTGGTATACATTAGACCTTTTCCTGCTGTGGCATGTGACTGTAGACTGTGCTTTAAACCAAGATCATACAGAGGCGGTCTGATTCTATAGATGTGTGGTTACCTCACAGCAGCTGAGCTGTGCTAGCTGAGCTTCTGCCCACTCATTGACCACCTGAAATGCTACAGCAATGGGTGTAGATTTTGCTCAAGGATTTTACTTTGCATTTGGTGCAGACTGTGAGGGTTACTGTGACTAAGCTGACAGGCAGTAAATCATTAAGCTGTGCTAACTCTTTTCCAATCATATATTTGGACCATAAGCTGTGGAGTAAGAGTCTGAGAGAGCCTTGGATGCCTGCAGGTACTATGTTGAAAAACCTTCTTGTTAGCCAAATAGAACTGCAAATAGTTTCATGGCTGAAATCCAGAAAAACCCTTTGTTATTGGCCACCCAGTTCCAAACTATGGAACAACTCTGTGCCCAGGAGCACATTCCTGAGAGTCTAAGACTTCAGCTTGGTATTAGTAGTGTTCCTGCTCCAGCCTGAGACAAATGTGTGCCTAGTAACCTGTAGACTTAATTTAACTGGTGTGATTTCCTCTGCATTTTCCAGCAGTGGACAGCCAAAGTGCCCCAGCTAATTATATTATAAATCAGAAGCGGTGGGATGGAAACACTGTAGGAATCTCAACACATGGATACTCATAAATTCCTGTTTGATAGCAATGGAGGGGGCCAAAAAGGGGGGAGGGGGGCAGGGGGCACAGAGGAAGCTGTTGTGGCACTTTTAGGACTTTTCATGTTTATGACAACAGGGTGTCCTTATACCCACTTACCCATGGTTTGGGTTTTTTTCTTATTCTTCCCTCGGCCTCCAAAATTAAACCTGGCTGCACAATGAACATCGTGAGTCTCCTGCTGCTCGTGTTCAATTTTCAAACAGTAGGAGGAAAGTGCACAGATAACAAATGCTCGCTGCATGCCAGGTCCCTTCCAGTTTTGTCTTCCGTTAGCTGGAACAGCAGCCACATGAATTTGACAGAAGCTTCCCAGGCACAGAATAAACATGCAGTTCAGCTTTCCTTACGAGCTAAAGAGTCCAGGTCCTTGTGGCCTCAGCTTAGGGTGTGCATTCTGCTTATTGCCACTGCAACAGCAAAGGGTAGGTGCTGTGTGGAACTTCTAGGGCAACCTTATTTAGCAAAGTGACTGGGAGAAAAAAAGGGAGGTTTGGAAACAGTTGTTGGAAGTGCCTCTCTCTGTCAGTGTCTCTGTGAGAAATCCCTCAGTGGATCTGATTGTTGTAGTGGTATTTTTAGAAAGAAATTTTTTACTTTGCTACCTCAACACAAACTCTGGAAAAACAGTTCTTTTTAGAATAGGTGGAAAGCAGAAACCAGTAAAGTGTTTTTGAGACAAATTCAAGTTATAGGTAGAATATCAGGAAAGTTCCAATGATTAGACCTTTTTAAAACTTTATTTTAAAAGTGGAATCTGGCTTTGTGTGTGTGTATTTTCAGTTAATTTTAATTTAAAGATTCAGAGATTCACTTCAAAACAGTTGTTGCACTTGCAAACTGAGCTGTATATTTGTAGTCCTGTGCCGTAAGGCAGAGGGTTCCCATTTAGTAGGTAACAATTCTCTTTTGTACAAATGTTTGAGAAACCTGTATTTTCAGTATTACAGTATTTTAAGACATGTTTTTTTTCCCCTGAGCCCCTCACAATGTGTGAGCACTGAAGAGAAATATGTATTAATGGAAGAGACAGGGCTCACCCTAGCTGCATGGTTTCTCTTCCCTTCTGACTGAAGAGGCCACTGCTCCTGCAGCAGCATAAGCACCAAGAAAAAGTAGGCAACACGAAAGGGAAAGCATAGCGGATTTGCTCTGCGATATCCAGGATCTTGCCGTTACCTCCTGTTAATTACAGTCTGAACTCTTGCCAAATTGTCATGCCATTTCCACTCAGCCTCAGAGCAGAATGCAAACTGCCGATAAAGAATGCCCTTTCTAGTTCATATTTTTAGAACTGCTTAAGAGGAATTATTACTGTGTCACTGGACTTTACAACAGGCTTCTTAGTGTCCTCCAGTATTAAGCTCTTTCCTCTTTAGCAGTGGCAATGGTGCCAAGGCTTGAATGCAGAGTTCTCATCTCTCCCCATGTAACCTACTGCATCTGGGAATGCTGTGATTTCAGAAAAGAGTTTTGCCATGGAGCAACGAAGACAGTGTTCCTATTGGCCTCACCAGACTGAATTGTGTGGTGGGAGGGAGTTTGGTCTGTTCTGCACAGTGTATGTCTAATACTGGGTTTTAAGGAGTAGCGGGTAAAGTAATGTAAACTTCCTGCCAGCCAAGTACTCGCATATGGCAAACCCTTTTTACGGAAAGAGCCTTTAATTTAAGCTGTATGATGGTGATGCACAGTGTGTATGTGAGGTTTACTGAGAAATGGATGTAACATTAGAATCCAAGGCCAAGATCATCTTCCCTGCTCCATCCCAGGTGCCAGCAAGTTTGTGAAGTAACTGCTGTGTCTCCCACTTGCATTTAGGAACATTCTGGAAGGGTCTTTCGACTCCAGTTTGATGAGTTCCAGATTGTCAGCAGCTCACACGATGACACCATCCTCATCTGGGATTTTCTGAATGACCCAGCTGCCCAAGCAGAATCCACTCGTTCCCCGTCCAGAACATACACCTACATCTCAAGATAAATAACACTACACTGTACCTCACACTCGCACAGGTAAAAAGAAATTAATATAATGAGGCTTAGAGGTGACACTGGATGTAGTGCTAATGCAAGCCTGCCGCTTGAATAACTAGCTGCGTCTATCAATATTTCTCATCTCGGCTGGACAGTAATTACAGTGTCCTGTAAAAGGACAGAAATCTTTTGATACCTTAGAATAGGGACTTTATTTTAGGATTTGTGGCATGTGGCGCCTGTGATTTCCCCTGAAGAACTCCTCCTCCTCTGTCCATCATCATCAATAATTAAATCAGCTATCACTGCTGTCCAGAAGGAAGAAGGGTTTCTGCAGAGCGAGTAGAGCAGCTGCTGCCTAACAAGGGGATGCAGATGGCCTGACCCTGGGCAGTTGTCACCAGGCAGGAGGCTTTTGCCAAGAAGTGTCAGCTTTATTCCCTCCCTCTGAAGTGGTGACCGTTCTTCTCTCTCTGCAGCAAGCTGATTCAAGAGAACAGTTTGGCTGGGGGAGGAGACACTGAGGCACAAGCCCAGGTGAATTTAATCGAGACGCATCAATGTGCAAAATCATTTACTCATAGGGCCTAACCCTTGTTCTCTCTAGTGTAGGACAGGTGTTAAGTTCTTCACATCAGAGCCTGGCTGATTTGTCTTGGCCAGTGCAGTGTGGGGATTACATAATGTTTCATACGTTTGGGTCAGTTGTAGAGTGAATTTGATATGTACGTGAGTGGAATGGGATAGCATGATTGCCCACTTTGGTGGGTACGTGCAGTTACTGTTAATAGCTTGAGAAAAATGGCAGAAGAGCTGACAGGCTTCTGCAAGGGGTGTCCACAGTGACATTTCCCCATGAAAATGCTGTCACAGGGCACATCTTGTATCCTGTCTGTTTAATTGGCAAATGTACAGTGATGCTCCAGAGCTGTCAGATCAGCCATCTTGATTTTCTCAAACACTCCAGTCAATCAGATGTTCTTTTAAATCATTAAAAAGTTTAGTACAAACAGGGTTTGTTTGGTTTGTTCTGTTTTTTTGTTCCCAGGACTCATTTAAGCTGCAGTATTTAAATTATCTGCCAATGCCAGGACAAAAGAACTATCCACGTAACCAATACTTGCTGAAGAGAGAGGCTCTCAGACTTGTTTCTGGAACAAAGTTGGAATGCGGTTGATCTCAGACAGGGTCTACTCAGCGCGGCTGACTGCTAAAGTGCTGCTATATCAGAAGATGACTTTTATCTTTCATGAACAGTTAACATTTTTAAACCTTGCCATCCCCTTCCTCCCTTGTCCCCCTCTTCCTGTTCCACTCCTCTTCCCTTTACCCTGTTTGGTTCCCCTCCAAACCCAGTCACAGATGTTCTATGAATATATTTAAGATGTTGCCGGAATGTGTTGCTTTGCTGTTAAGCAGAAGACTTATAGCCACAGTGCATCCTGCTGAGAGAGTCACTTCAGGGTGGGTGGGAGGGTGAGTGGGGAGGAGGCTGCTACTCAGACTGAAATCAGTATCCATTGCTAGGCCTTTGTGAAAGCATTCAGCTCTGAAGAGCAGAAGAAACACTAACAGCCACACCAGCCCCCCTCCCACAACTTCCCTGTGGCTTTCGGCTGTTCTGACTGCAGACCTATTTTTTGTGGAGAGAGGACCCTTGAAATTTGACTATTATGAGCCAAATCCATCTCTTTCCTCTCCTGCCTGCTATGCTAACTCTTTGGAAGCTGGATGTGTATTGTAGTCTCCCTTAACATCTGCTTGGCTGAGGAATGCTAGTCGATGAAAAGTTAAAACTTTCTTCTGCCAAAGTTCCAAGCGTGATGGGCTGGGGTTGAGATCCCGTCCACCCCTGCCCTGGGTGAAACGTTGGCCCAGGGCAGTATTTCACTAGCAGAGAGATTGTCATATACCATCTTCCTCCCGCTGTTCTCCCTGAGGACAGTGTGTTGCTTATCAGACGTTCTGTAAACTGGAGGAAGTTTGAGGCTGGTATGAGGAGGAATGCTCTCATCTTTCCAATCCTTCTCCCCTCAGAGAGGCTGTAGTTGGGTGCTGGAAGAGGGAGCTGCTAAAAACCTCGGGGAGCTCTCAAGATTAAGCCACCCTAGTGTGGAGACACTACACAAACACTCTGGCTATGACAATAAGACTTTGCTCACACGAATGAGCAAATGCACAGTCCCGTGCTGATGGCAGATGGGTAAAACGAGTATGGCCATGAGTATAGCCAGTACAGTTAGCAGTGGCTCCAGGCCAGTTCTGCAGTATTCCTGGGGCTGGCCTTGCTAGAAAGCCTTCAGGAGAGCCTTTAGTGTGCTCCTCTAACCTATGTGCATGCTGTATTGTGTTTTAGGGACACAGGCTGATTAGTCCCTTTCCTGGTAGCTGAGCTGGATCTTTGCTTTCTAGCAGCTTTTGCAAGTTGTCATTGTTCAGAAGATAAAAATAGCCCTAGAGGAGGGACATGAGAAACAATTCTGCCTGTCTCTCAACTAGACAGAGAGGTCTGGGGGAAAACAGCTCTTTTTACAGAGCTGGAAGGAATTGCAGCAGGCCTGCATTTCGATCAGGAAAGACTGTGTAAATCAGTCCCTGGCTATTCCAGGTTTGGGCCCAGATCTTCCACTGTAGGTCTTGAATAACCCCCACTGCCTTAATGGGGAGTTACTCCAGTCCCACAGTAGGAACATGGCGTCCTTCATCTCGGGGCTGGAGGGATTTAACTGGGGCTGGAGGAGGCTCTGTTAACACCCTCTAAACTGGGAACTTGACAGATGGGAATTTTTTTTAAGCTATACTCATCAACTTCACTTTGCTGGGGAAGCAGTTGCGTTGTTCCTAATTGCTTCAGATGTGCTTTTTCCACCAATGAAATTTTGCAAGGAGCTGGGCCCAGAGTCCCCAAAGATTACTCCAGAAGGCTTAAATCATTTTGGTGACAGCTAAGACAGACAAGGTGATGGAGTTACGGAGGAAGGGAAGGCTGGTGCTTGGGGAGTACCTAGTGCGGGGCCTGAAGCACATGGGCAGCAGTGTTGAGCGCTCAGCTCCCTGTAGTTTCATTGAGCCTAGAGACTACATGAGTTCTAAAGAGCATCTTGGAGCCTGTGGTGACACTCCTATTTTCTGTTTGAGCTATGACTGCAAAAGAGTCAAATAGGTTAACAACTGGGCTCTGTTCAGGTAACACTGACAGTGTGACTTACCTCTGCAGAGTCATAAAAGTTCTGAGTCACAATGATAAGTTCATCCACAGCTGACTTTGGCACTACTTTTAAATCTAGGAAGGCTGTTTTGGATTTTCAGGCAGCTCTACATACCAGGCATACTGCAGTCCCAGAGCCAAAGTGGCAAGGGAGCAGAGAGAATCAAAGTTTACATCCCAAACTTAGCTGAGTTGACGTTCTGAATCTTGCTGTTATTTGAACACTGTTCCTCTAAGTTCAGTTATTACAAGGTCTGCAGCATGGTTGTGTGTCAGCAGGGTTTTATGAGACTTTGGCTGCAGATTTAAGAGTTATTTCTTCAGTTTGGTCATCCTCTGTCTTTTACATTTAGGTTATTGTGGAAAACAATGATCTGTTACTTCAGCCTCTGAAGGCTGCAGAACTTCCTAATATTTTAATTGCATCTTTGTGGCCAACACCTACGAGGATGCATTTTATTTTGCTAGCTGAGAGAATCTGGGAGAAACGGAAGACTGGCTGGCCAAACACAGAGACAACACCACTGCAGATTGTCCTTGGTTGTCATAGCCCTGCTGCTCCGTGCTGCTATCCTGTAACTTCTAAGCTCTGTTGGGTCTTCTAGTGGTACCATAGTTTGAACTCTGCTGTATAGAGCTGCTTAAGGTACACTTAGTGAGCAACAGCTGAAATCCATTTTCGGCACATGGTAGGAACGGTATCTTACCCCCAAGAGGGACTGTGTCTGGGTACTTCATACAGAACTGCAGAAGGGTGAGGATTTCTACCCCACTCCCTGAGCTGTACAAATTTTCTGATAGCTAAGAAGGAAAGTGAAGTTAACTGATCTAACTTGAACTTGAAACTGCCACAGCCTGACGTTTGGTGGTGTTTATTGTGCACCCAGGGAGGAACAATCTGGTAAGTAGATCTCCCAATGTCAGAAGAAAGTGGCTTTTTCAAACTTCCCCCCGCCCCCTTAGGATATGTGTGTGTGTGTGTCTGAGTGTGAGTGTGCAAGAGTGCATGTGAGAGAGGTTTCAGCATGAACTGGATGGATAATCCCTCCGCTGGGTTGGAGTAATTGCAGAGTTTATAATGAAAAGAACTAGAATTTGCCTGCTGAAAGGAGATAAAAAAGGGCTGGAAGTGTCTATGGGCTTTTAAGTGTTGCACATCGCTTTGAAATGAAATTAAATACCTCTGCTGCATAGAGATTGGCACTTCTCCCACAAGTAGGAAGCTCACACTAGCCTTCCCCCTTGGACTACGGGATGGAAAGTACTGGAGGTGTGGGATATTCAGAGCAGGACAATCCGTTATGGCCACACCATCTCCTGCTTGTGACTCCTTTGCAATAGGGTGCAGTTTTGCTGCAAATATTTCTCATCCTCAGAGGAATACAGCTTGCTTTAAAATATGCAAACAGAAATAGCATGAAGGAATTTGCGGCGAGAAAACTTCTGCGGCTGTCTCCTCTGGAGCAGCTCCCTCTGCTCCCCATTAACTTTCAGGGACAGACACATCCGCTGTTGGAACGGAAGGATTCAGGTGACAAGTTGCGAAGTCTGTGATCATCGGAAACATTGAAATGCTTTACACTTGTTTCTAAACTGGAAGCTGACTTGGACGACCATGCTTTACCTACCCGCCACCTGCTCCTGCTCCAAAGGATCCTTTTTTTCTTTTTCTTATTTTTTTTGAATGCTGAAAAAGCTGGAGAGTATTGTGCACATTTCTCCGCTCCCAGGTATGTGTTTCCTGCCCCTGCCACATGTTCCTTTCTCAGTCTGAGCAGAGCTCCAGGCTTGGTTCTGAGTTTTTTGGTATCCCAGCTCCAATGGGAAGCACATCTCCAGGTTGGGCTTTTTGCCTAACTTTGTTAGTTTCCTTAAACACCATTTTAGATCTGCCTTTTGTGGCTGATGATGCCTAAATTCGCTTGGTGTGGGGATATTTATATATGATAAATCACAGAGCCTAGCTAGAGAAGCAGACAAGAAGGAGCAGCCAGCCTTCCTACTGCAGGCTTGCTCTTAAGTGTGGGAGGAAAAGGAGGAGACAACCCAAGTGGTTGAAAGCTAGTAGGAGGTGCAGAGATGGAGATGGATCTCTACAGAAGTGGGGACTATGCTGAAAATAGATCTCTTAGCTGTGTAGTTGACTCAGAAGAACAGAGGTTTTCTGTGAGTACATCAAAAGTCATTAGGAGGTAATGAAGTAAGGCCTCCAACTGTTGAACTTGTCAGTTGATGCCCCTTTACGGTTGTACTGGGGGCATGAGGAGAAAGGGACGGTCTAAACTACACTTGCCAAGAGAAGAATGAACCTTGCCAGGGTCTCCAAGTGGCATGTATGATGCATCTGACATGCTGAGCCTTGCCCTACTGTTCTCCCCAAAGCAATAAGCAGCAGCTTCCCAGAAGGAGGGGGGAAGAGCAAGCGACCCCAGCTGTCCCCAAAGGAGGTCTCCATATGAAATCTCTCCATCCTCCTGCTGGCAAATCGCTACTGGAGTGATTGGCATGAGGGAGGCACAGTCTTTCTGTCTCCACTTCTAATTCAGAGATTCACAGAAGCAGCAGTTCCTGTTGCTTCCCCACAGCCTCAGCAGTGGATTGAGAGGAATGGCTGCCTGCTGAGCATTTGGCTTCCCCTCCTTTCCCCCTCACCCCATTATTTTTTTTTTTTTTAAATGAGATGTAGCCAAATTACTGGCAAATTCCTGAAGCATCTCTCCCAGGGTGAACCTTGGAACACTGCCAGAATAAATTGTCCTTTGTCGTGTCAGAAAACTCTTCCCACCACTTTGTGCTTGTTCCCAAAGACCAGTGGGCTTCCACATTTGTTATCCAGCGGATATCCCATGGGAGTTGGCAACACTGGTTAATCCTTAGTGATATTAAGCTGATACTCTCAAAATTGGAGGGACCCTGATGTAAATGGATGTACAATCAGCCCTTTAGATATTATAGCCAATTCCTAAATAGGTCCCTTTTTTTAATACCCTATCACTGTAAACTATATCCTGATTTCTGCTCAAGCATAAGGCAAGTGCAGCTGTGGCCAGAAATCCAGCACAAAACAAAGTCTTCATCACAGAGCAACTCTGCTGGTACCTGTATGACGAGTAACAATTAGTTGCCTTTACAGGCAAAGTGTTTTAATCTGCTGGCACTCATGCTTTTCATCTAAGCAAAGCTCCATGTGCAGGAGGAAGACAGGACAGCCTGTCCTGGGTTGTTTGCAGTGGCTTTCGTAAGGAACTAGCTGTGAGAATTTTTGGGCAACTCAATGTGAAAATCTGGAGCTGCTTTTGAGCATAAAACTTTGCTTTTGGCTACTTCTGGTTTTTTGTGCGAGGCGTTGCGGGGCTCAGCCTAGGCACAGTTTTAGCATGGCAGAAAAATAATGTGGACCTCGGCAAAGTGTAGCAGATCCCATTTCTCCCAGTCATTTTACATCACTACCTTTAGGAGAGCTGCATGCCTGCCAGGCCAGCCTATGCTGCATCACTCCTGCCTGCTCAGGCTGAGGTGGGTGTGGGAGTGGGAGAGGTGAGAAAGAACATGGTTTCTCCAGAGTTTTCTGTTTGTTACTCTGCTATATTTGTTATCTGGATTCTTAAGTAATGAGTGCTTTGAATTTCGTGATTATGTTACGGTGATGTGTAGTTAATGTACTAATGTTCACTTGAGCTAGGATCATGGTAACAGTGTGGTTTGTTTTTGTTTTTTTTTTTTTAACTGTTCAGAAAATAACTTAAATACAAATACAAAGATTAAGCTGTGAATCTCTCCTGTTTTCCTTTTGGGGTGAAGGACACCATCAAAACAGCAAGCCTAAGCCCGTATCTTCCTTGAGCCCCGTGTACGTGAGTCACGCTTCTGCTGCGTGTGCACTGTGCATGATACTTGCGGTGTGAACACCTGGAAGTGCTGTGGCTGTAAGGTGGGTGGCTTTGCCCCGAGGCCTGGGTTGATGCAGCTTCACAGGACACGTGGAGTCTGCCGTAGCCAGTCCCACCTCAGAGCTGCCACTCATTGATGAGTGCAGCATAAAAGACTGCTCAGGCAGTTGGGAAAAACACTTATTCCTAAAACCACAGCATACTTTTTAATTAACAAACTCTCCATTCATAGCTGATGGCCTCTGGCTGGGGCAAATGGGTCCACGCTGTAAGCCAGAGAACGGATGTGACTGACACAGAAGAGCTGGAGCCATCCTGCCCATTAAAAAAGTGGGGGGAGAGAGGCTATAAAGACTTTGTTTTTCTGGGTACTGTTGCAAGATCCTGGTAGGAGAAGCACAAATTTGTTTTATAAGCTAATCAGAATCCTGCTGTTCAATAATGAGTGAGTAATTGACATATCGCAGCACCGCCATGCAACTCCATGGCTGGGGATGCTGTCATGCTTAGGGCTCGCCTGAATTTTAACACAAGCACCCTTGCCCTCAGAATACCTTTCTCTTAAAAACACTCCTTGGATAGCAGCCTTGGATCTTGCAATTTTACTTAAGAGCCCCTTTTAAAACAAAGGCTGCTGCAGTTTTAAGATCCTGGCTCCTGGGGTGGTCAGAAAACAAACAAACCCCCACACTCCCGTCATCTCTCTCCCTGCTGGCTCCATTCTTGGGAGCCAGCGGGGGACTGGAGATTGCAAAGGCTCCCGCTTTTCTGAAGCGCTAAGAGCAGGATTCCTGTCACTTTCAATCCCCATCTCTCCTGTGACAGGGTTCCCGGCAGCCGCGTGCTTTGTTTGGCAAGGGTTTGGGGGTTTTATGTGTGTATATATATGTATTTACACTGCTAACCTTTTCTGTTCCCTCCCTGCTCTTTCCTCCCATCCGATAATAGATTCGGAAGAGGAATTGCAGTGACAGGCTTCATCCATCGTTTCAGATTGGTCTGTAACACAGGATGCAGCTTGACTTACACACGTGGCTGCCTGCACACACAAATGAGACCCCTTACCTTGTGTACTCACAGCCCCAGTACTCAAACGACACACATACTACCCAGTCCTACAAGAAACAGGTTCTCCTCATGGATTGTTTCTAGCTCTTCCTTGGCTTCCTTCCCCCTCTTCTCCTTGATATTTAAAGATGAGGATCAGAGTCTTTTTTTTCCAGGTTTCGAGGACCGGACAGTGCTGTGCTGCAGGGCATGGGCTGGAAAACTTCTCCCTGGAATTCTGGCATCTGAAAACTAGAGTACTAAAGAGAGTCTTTGAGAAAGAAAAGCAATCTCAATTGTAAATTTCCACTGGAAAAGAATGAACACCAGACAGCTTATCTTAAATAGATTCAGTGGTTAATTACCCTTTCTGTTTAAAAATGTGTGCCTTATTTCCACTTTAAATGAAGGAAGAAAGTAATGTTTACCATAGCTTCAAATTAACAGCATTTGATCAGCCTACAGCTTTAAAATGAAGTATCTTGGTTTTGTTGGTTTGGGTTTGGTTTTTTTTCAAATTATTATTATATTATATACATGCTTACAAGAGTATAGTAAGCTAGTTTTTTGCAAGGGGAAGTTGGCCAATTTAGACCTGCTAGGCGAGAATAAATGTATTTCTTACAACCAGTGTTTAGGATGAATTCAGCAGTTGGGTGGTGCTGAACCGGTTTGGAGAGGGTTAGGATGGCGAGCTGTCAGCAGAGGAGGCAGCATGGCCAGGGAAACAAAAGCCCTGAGCAGACAGACATGCTCTAGCGCTGCCATCGATTTCTGCGGGCAAGCTGTCCCCTGGTCCTGGCAGCCCCTGGGGTATGGGCTGCGCCTGGCTCGGTGGCGTCCTGGCCCATTTGTTCCAAGGCCGTGTGCGGCAGAGCTTCCCCCAGCCCATGCAATGGCACCTCCATCCAGGAGGTTGTGGGAATGATGCAACGTTTGGTGGGAATAGGATGCCACTCCTGGGCTTGAGAGCCCGGTGCTTTGTCTATGTAACTGTGCCTGCAGAAGACTTGCAAGTGCTCAAGTTGCTTCACAGCCAACACCCACACTGCCCTGTGTGTTGGGACGCGCCCTGTCCCAGCAGGAAAGCACCTGTGCTGCTGGAGAAGACTGAGAGGAAAATAAGATCCTGCTTGTGCGAACTATCCCATGCAAATCTAACGTAATGGGGTGCAGCCATCTGAGGTCTCAGCTTGTCCCCTTTGCTGGCTGGTCCTTCCTTGGCCAGTATGGCTGAGGACATCTGACAGACAGGGATGTGATGCCTTTCTAGCAGGCTCCAGTAGTGCGTGTGTGTGACTACCAGCCACTTTGCTTTGCCCTAAGAGATCTCAGACATGCATTATATCCCCAAGGGATACTCTCTTGTTTCTCATCAGCGTTAACCTTCCCACCCTGAGTTTTTTTTTCCAAAGTGCTTTGCTGACATGCACCTGGGTGGTAGGAGCAGCTGAAGTCTCCAAACCAGCAGGGAGGTGGCTGAGCTGTGTGGGGTTCATCTGCCACAGACCACTGAAGCTGGATAAGGAATATGACCAGGAAAACCTGGGCTGGAAAAGGTTTCACCTGTACAGGTAAATAGCCTTCCCGCAGTTGGAGAACAGTCAGATGAGCTTTCCAGTGCAATAAGAGCCAGCTTGAGCAGTGCTTTCACTAGGGACACCGCCGAGTTTCTTCTGGAGGCCAATGTGGTTTGCAGAAACTCAAGCCCTTGGTTAAACATCACACAGCTGATGAGTCCAAAACTCCCCATCCCATGCCCAAAGCACCGTGCTGGTGTTTACAAAGTCAAGGAAGCAGTCTCCTCCCAGGGGTCAGCGAGGCAGGGAAGCTGCTGGACCATCTCCGTTTCTGCAGTGTCAACTCCAAAAGGGCAGTGCCAGCAAACTGCTCTGACCTTTTAAACTGCAGGGATGTCTGTGAGTGGCTCTGCCTGCTGCATCCATGCTGCTGAGTTCCCTCTCTTCCAGCACAGGGAAAGGGGTCAGTGGCTGCTAAGCAATGCATCTTTTTGCCTACATTTATTTGAGCTGCTTGTTACTTCCTTGTGGACTTTGTTCTAGATTGGACTAGATGGTGCTGGGCAGACACTAAAGGCAGCACTGAAGGCTGTGTCTTCTCCGAGGGATTTCCATCTCATATTGGAAAAGGGGAGGAACTCTCCTAGTGGGTCTTCCCCACTGCTGCGCTCCCCAGTCCTGCAGAAATCCTCATATAATTTTTTTTTTTTTTCAAATGTTTTATTCTTCAGTGTGGGGTCCCACATGGCTGGCTCATGGCTGCCAGTGCCTGGCCCTGGGGAGCTGGGCAGGGAGGCAGGAGGCACCAGGTGCTCTGCCATTGCAGTGGGGCTGGCTCTGTCCTTCCTCTCCACAGCATGGCAGGATGGATCCTGCCTCTGCCCACACTGGGCAGCGGGGCTCTGCTGGGACCCTGTACAGCACCACACCATCATCTCAGGGAAGCACTCGGGAGAGCATGGTGCTCCCAGTGGCATCTCTGTCCTCCTGGCCTTGGCAAGTGTCATCACTCTGTGTAGGATGCATGCCGAGGCGACTGGCTCTTCTTGCTGCTCTGCCTCTCCCGGTCCTCCCCGGGTTTCTTTGCATGCCCCAGGCACTGTGTTCGGTGCCTGGAGGAGAGGAGGCACCCGAGCATCCCATTAGGCCTAAAACGGGAGCAGCCCCAGTGCTGTGTCTGGGGACCAGGGCAGCAGCAAGGCGAGAGTGGGACGGGAGTTCCCAGGAGTGACACTGGGAGGGGATGAGGGTAGTTTCTGGGCTCACAGCCACTTTCTCAGCCAAGGGGGGTGTTTTAGCCAGGGACTCCTTGCGTGGGGACAGGGGAGGAACAGGGACACCTGTAAATTGCAGAGACGAGCTCCCTTGCAGCACAGAGCAGTGGGTGTTTCTTGTCAGCACTTGCCTCCATCTTACCTTGTGCCACCATCACCGGGTTGGGTCACAGGAGTGTCTCCAATTAACACAGCTCCCTGGTGACCCTTAACTGACACCCTGGGCTTTTCTCCTCCTCTCCCTTCCTCCCAAGAACATGTTTCTCACCTTTACATCTGCTGCTAAACCTCTGCTCCCAGCATCCCAGCCACTGCTGGGAACCAGTGGCAGTAACCCAAATTTACACCCTAAATCGAGGCAGTGGCTGCCCCCCTGGCTTGAAGCAGCATCCTGAGGATGTCCCTGCTTGGTCTGCAGCACCAGGCGGTGTGGCAGGAGGGGGGCTGTGGCTGTGGGGCTGGGCACTGGGCTTGGGGACAGGTAAGGGCTTCACTGCAGAGGGCCTGGGAAGCTCCAGGAGGGTTCTTAGGTGGGTGTTTGCTGAGGTGGCTCAGGATGGGGGAGAGGTGGCTGCTGCTGTTTCTTCCTCTCCTTGTGGTGGGGACCACTGGACAGGGCACATTTAACTCTCCAGGTGCTGGTCCCAGAGATGAGCCATGTATCTGGGTGACCGGAGTGGGAGCACGGACCAGCTCATCATTGGGTCCCAGGTTTGCTGCTTTGCCCTGTTTTAGCACGGGGTTTGAGGTGAGTCCTGGGGGTATTTAGGACTGCCCTGTAGCACTGCAAGTGCTTTGGACATGGCTGGTACCCTCAGGCTGTATGTCCTCCTCCTGCTGGGCCATCGCACCCATGGGCATGTCCGTCCGATAAACAGATCTTCATCCTGCTGCTCTGGGAACAAAATGGGACATCCCCTCCCTGCGGGTCCCCCCCCACTGTGGCCCTGTCACCAAGGTCTCTGTAGCTGCCCACCACGGTAAAGGTGGTGCCCCAATCGAGACATGGAGAAACCAAGTCTGAGCAAGATGTAAGGAGCTCTTGAGCAGGTACCTGTCCTGGGAAAAGCTGAACAGCAGTGGGCTGGAAAGGGCTCGTGGCTGGGGGAGAGAGCACGGTGGCGCTTGTGGGGAGAGCTGGAGGCTCACGTGGAGGGAGGAGACGGGAGCTGAAGCATCCTTGTGTGGGAGGATGCGACCCGGACAGCCGGGCTGTGTTTGGGCACGGCAGGCCCACAGGTGCTGGTGCCCGAGGGGGTCTCCCAGCCCTGCCCGGGACCCCTGCCGAGGTGGGGCCAGCCAGCGGGGCCTGTCCCTTTTAAGCCCCTGGAGCTGTTGCCAGTCGTGGCTTAGTGGGGTCCCTATCCTTTCAGCTGGCTCCTCGGCAAATTAAGAGCTTGCTATTAGGCTGCTAATTAAAGGCACTTCATTAGCAGCAGGGGAGGCAGCTCCTGGCCGCAGCAAAATTGGAATCCTCTGAGCTGCCGTGAACCGACTCTCTCCTCTCTGGGGCTGGGGGCTGTGCCCCTCTGTGTCTGGGGAAGAGAGCTGCCCTGAGCCATGGCCTTGCGGTACCAGCCCTCCTACCTGAGCCGCAAGGATGGGGCACGTCTGCCTCAGAGGCTGACCG
Source organism: Falco rusticolus (assembly GCF_015220075.1). NCBI lineage: Eukaryota > Metazoa > Chordata > Aves > Falconiformes > Falconidae > Falco > Falco rusticolus. Next base: position 29,486,275 of record NC_051195.1, on the reverse strand, counting down.
AGTGGGAGAGGGGTCGGGGGCGATGGGTGATGTGGGGCTGCCCCTTCGCCCCCAGCCTCGGGGGTGATGCAGGGATGCTGCCCTTAGTACAGGCCCTGTCGCCACCCTCGCTTGGAGGGGACATACGGGGGCTCTCGACGGTGGCAGAGGAGCACACCAGTGGTCCCGCTGTCCCCAGGCCTGGCCGTGGCCCCTCGGGGGTGTCGGCCTGCCCCTGCCTCCGACGAGGGGGGGGGGGGGGGGGGGCGACTCCTCCTCCGGCCGCTCAGGCGCCTCCAATGAGCCCCGGGGGCACGCAGGCTGCCTGCGCTGCCCTGCCTGCCTGCCTGCCTGCCTTCCCTCTCCTCCTCCTCCTTCCGTCTAAAAATGGGAGAGCCGAGCCAGGCCGCAGGACCGGGGCTGCCTTCCTCCCCCCCGCCTCCTCCTCCCGGCCCCCGCTCCGGCTGCAGCCTCGCCCCGACGGCCGGGAAAGGGACCCCGCAGCCCGGCGGGGACATCACCGGGGTGAGCTCCCTGCGGAGGGGGGGGCTGTTCCATCCCCCTCCCCATGTGCCCCACGGTGCTCCCCCCACCCCTCTTTCGCGGCTGGGGATTCCTGATGGGATTAGCGGGGATTTGCTGTGCGTGAGCCGGGAGCTGCTGGGTGCTACGGATCCGGCTACCGTGCGGGGGGGCTGCGGGGAGGGCCGGGCTCCGGGTGCGGGGCTGCTCCCGGGGGACGCAGGCCACCCCGCCACAGCCCTGTCGCCGCGGGATGCTCAGCGCTCCAGGGGAGACAGCCGGCTGCAGCACCCAGGGGTGCCCCTGTGGCTGCGGGGTGCCCTGAGCGCCTCCTGGGTGCTGCGGGGCACCCCGAGCCCGCGGTGGGCTGGTCTGCGCCCCCCCCGGGCTGGGTCAGGGCTGCAGGGTGGCCCCCCGCAGCCATCGGCTCCCCACAGCGAGGTCGCCCCGGCCGCCGGAGCTGGTGACAGAGGTGCTGGTGCGGGTGGCGGGGTGGGTGCACGTGGCATTTTGGGAGGACTGGGACCTGCCGCAGGGAGCTGCACCCTTCGGTGGCGCTGGGCGCCCCAGGCAGGGAGGTGTGCGTGGGGCAGCTGCAGCAGTGCCGTTTGGGTGCCCCCATCCACAGGAGGGGATGGGTGTCTGTCCCTGCTCCATCTGCCCCTTCTGCTCGCTGCCCCCTCCCAGCCCCGGGCCAGGGGGGACAGGGACAGGCGGCAGGGACAAGCAGCCTGAGCTGGGTCACCGCCAGGGTGAAGCCTCCGGCCACAGCCTGGAGCCCAGCCGCGGGGAAGCCAGCCGGGCTGGGTGCTGGGTGGTGGCACGAAGCGGCGCTCAGCACACGGCTCCGTTGTGCTGGGATCTTTGCTCTGGGCTGGGGACATCCCTATAGCAAAGGGGCAGTGACCCAATGCCATGTGTGACCTTGTCCCCCAGCTCTGTGGGCCGGGGCCCTGCTGATCCCTCCTCCTCTCTCCCAGCACCTCACTTTCCCCCTGCTGTCGGTCACCCTCCTGGTGTCCTTTGGCTCCTCCATGCTCTATGGCTACAACCTGGCCGTGGTGAACTCACCGGCAGCGGTAAGGGATGGGCAGCCTCTCCGGGAGCAGGGGAAGGGCTCCGTGTCCCTCCCTGGGAGGGTGGAGGGACTGCTACACAGCAGCCCCACATCAAAATGCTGGCAGTCACCCATGGAGAGCAGTCCAGGGGGAGGAATGGCATGGGAGGGACGTGGGAGCCTATGTTCATGCACGCCCCCCAAACTGGTCCCCTGGAAGGCAGGGGCTGGGGAAAGCTGCCCACAACCTCCTTGCTCCAACTCCAGCTCTGCCAGTGGCATCTCTGAGGTTGTCCTTAAACCCCTCCAGTTTCGAGGCTGGCTGAGCAACCAGCCCAGCACATCGCAGTAGTCCCCAGTCACATCCTGCCCTGCACCTCCTGCAGTGCTGTTAAACCCACGGCGTTTTCCCTGCAGAGCCTGTATTCCCTTGTTTTCCCCTTTCTCCCAACGCATTTGTACCCAGGTGTCTCTCTCTGCCCCACAGCACATAAAGGCTTTCTACAATGCCACGTGGTCCCGGCGGTATGGGCACGGGCTGGCCCCCGGCCCCCTGACCCTCCTCTACTCTCTGACTGTCTCCATCTTTGCCCTGGGTGGGCTGGTGGGCTCCTTGCTGGTGGGGGTGCTGGTGGAGCAGTATGGCAGGTAAGGGGGTGGGTGGCATGGGACAGGGTGGCTGAGGGATGGGATGAGGTCAGAGGGGCTGCCTTGCTGCTTGTGCCCTGCTAGGAACGGTGCGCTGAGCCGCAGTGCTCTCCTTGTCCTCCTGGCCAGCGGCTTCATGGGCTTCAGCCGGGAGCTGGGGTCCCCGGAGATGGTGATTGTCGGCCGCTCCATCACAGGGCTCCACTCTGGTAGGTGCTACTTGGGCTGTGCCCGGTCCCTTCTTCATGGCTCGGTCCCCTACAGCCCATTCCCATGGGGCTAGAGAAGGCTTCATATTCCCCATGGCCACAGGCTCTGTGGTTGATGTCCCCGTGGGGCAGGCAGGGCCACCTCCCTGGCCACAGGGTCCCCACTGTGGATGGTGCTGGACATGGGAGGAGATGCACTGAGTGTCTGGCTGGGCACCCTTCTCCCCACTGCCTCTCCCATCCCGGTCCCTCCTGTCCCCCACAGGTATCTGTCTCAGCGTGGTGCCCCTCTACCTGGGTGAAATCGCCCCCAAGAACCTGCGAGGTTTCCTGGGTCTCATGCCCAGCATCTTCATCTGCCTGGGCGTTTTCTTTGCACAGGTCCTGGGCCTCCCAGAGCTGCTGGGTGAGGTGAGCACAATACACCCAGCCGTGTGTGCTGGACCCTGCTCTGCCCTCCTCGTGACATGCCCCGTTTCAACCCCTCTCAGGACAGGTTCTGGCCCCTTTACCTGTCGGTGGTGGTTGTTCCCGCCTCCCTACAGCTCCTGCTGCTGCACTGCTTCCCTGAGAGCCCACGGTACCTGCTGATAGAGAGGAACGATGTCTGCCGGGCCACCAAGGGTGAGGGGGCATCCCGGGGAAGACTGGGTCTGGGAGGTGCTGGGTGCTGGTCCAAGGTTTCCTGAGGCCAAGGTGCATCCTCATAGCATCCTTCCACACCCGGACCTGACACCCCACCATAGTCCTTACTGTTCAGCCCTTGTGTCTCACCCAGTTGTGCCGTAGCATTTCCATGGTGCCCATCACCACGGCGTGAGGCATCTCCTCAGTTCCTATGGATGTTCAGCCCCATGGATCAGGGAGGTCCCCTGGGGAGGCTGAGCCAGGGCAGAGCCAAGCCCCTGCCCCTGCCCTGTGCCATACCTGTGAGCATCCGCCCTGTGATGGGGAGATGCGTGGCTGTGACCCCCACTCTCCCCACAGCGCTGTGCCGGTTCCTGGGGACATCTGACGTGCAGGAAGTGATCGAGGAGATGAAGGAGGAGCAACGGTCGCTCTCCTCTGTGGAGATGGTCTCCATACGGCAGCTGCTGCAGGACCACTCTGTCCGCTGGCAGACCCTCTCAGTGGTGGTGGTGAACGCCGGCATGCAGCTCTCAGGGATCGATGCTGTAAGCCCTGTGGCGTCCTTGCCCTTGGACCTGGCTCTGCGGAGGCTGAGCTGAGACCTTCAACTCACTTCGAGTGCCCCATGGCTCCGTCCCCCCAGCTCACTCTAGGTCCCCTCCTTGGCAGATCTGGTTTTACACCAACACCATCTTCAAGAACGCCAGGATCCCTGCAGCCCAGATCCCCTACACCACCGTGGGCACTGGTGCCATTGAAGTTGTTGCAGGGCTGATCGGGGTGAGTGATGGACGAACAGATGGTTGCCGTTCCTCAGTGCCAGAGCCTAGCTGTCAGCTCCTAGCACCATCAAATGGAGGAGGCTGGACGGACCCCAAATGCCACCCGTGCCACAGCACAGTGCTTTTGCTGGGGGACAGAGAGTTTGGCAGGGAAATGGGGTGAGGGGGTGGGATGAGAGGGGCTCAATTTGAGGGGTCACATCTAAAAGGGGGTGGGAGAATTTTGAGGTAATGGGTAGCAGGGAGGCTGGGGGAGATGCTGGGCAAGGAGCAGGCTGGAGATGATGGAGGGGGCTAAGTGGTTCCTTCCGGCTCCTGATTTCAATGTCACTCTGTTAGCAGAGCCACATGTCCCCATCTGCCCCCCCAGCCAAGCACTGGCCTGGCCGCAGGCTAGCAGCCCTGGCCCCCCCAGCCAGGGCTCATTTAGCTGGAGAGTTAGCACTGGGCCAGGCAGATTTATGGCCCTTGTCCCATCTGTGAGCGTCACCCGGGGCCAGCCCAAGCCACCCGGCACTAAATCCACTCCCTGACAATTAGAGAGATGGATGGGGGGTGGCTGCTCCCAGAAAACCAGGGCTGAGCTGGGGCTGCTCCCCTCTCCCCACAGCTCAACCCATGGCAGACTGGGCCCCTCTGGTCACCCCCCTGCCCTTCTGAAGGGTACCCCCTTCTCCCCTGCCCTGGCCATGGGGCTGCCCCAGCCCCCCGGCAGCCACCCAGCGTGCAGCCAGATTGCTCAGGAGCAGCCCTGCAAATGGCCCCCAATGGACGTGACGAGATTGGTTATAAAATTACAGGCATTTGTTCTGCTGTCAATACCCTGCCTGCTCCAGCCGCTGCCACGCTGCCTGCCCGCACCCTGCCTCCTCTGCCCGCTGCCCCACAAACAACCCGTGCCCAGCCCAGCACCTCTGCTTGGCACCGGTGTGAATGCAGCCGTAGGGCCACCCCAGCTAGCCCTGACCCTGCTCTGCGGGACCCCCCTGCTGCCCAGTGTATGCTGACTCTGAGACCCCAGAGTCCTGGCGCTTCCCATGCCCTGGCCCCAACCCTGGAGCTCTGAGCTGGGGCCACCCCTGATCCCCAGATGCCACTGGGAGAATCCTCCCACCTTCAGCTGGATCTGGGGTTCAGGGGGTTGCCCCCATCCTGGTGGGGAGCTCCCCACCACCCCACCAGTCTCTGCTCTCCCTCGGCAGTGCTTCACCATTGAGAAGGTGGGCCGGCGGCCCCTCATCATCACCGGCTTCTGCACCATGGGCATCTGCTCAGCTGGCATCACTGTCTCCCTGCTGCTGCAGGTACGATCTGGCCACCAACACCACCACCCCCGCCCCGGGCCACTGACCAGGGCTGGAGCCCTGGGTGCATTAACAAGGGCTGGGTGATGAAGAGAGGGGTATCACCCCAGAGGAGGGATAAGAGGTGAGCTGGCTCTTCCAAGCAATGTTTTCCCATCAAAGTTAAAGGGAAGGAAAATTCAAAGCAAAGAACAACAAAAAAGAAAACCCAAATCCACATGAGAAAAATCCTGCCGCTTCTGGTGGCTTTTCTGCAGAAATATTTGTCCCCAGGGAGGCATCTATGAAACGCCATGGGAGGTGGAGGGGTTTGCAGGGTCCTACCTCTGCTGCCTGCTCCTGGCGGATGCTCCTGCAGCTCTGGGGCTGCCTCAACATCACCATTTGCTGAGCTTTGCCAAGGTTGACCCTCACCAGCTTTGCCCCCGACTACCTATTTCTTGGCTGCATCTACCCCATGCATCCTGCACGGCCACCATCCCCAAGGGCCACCACTGAGCAGAGGGGCAGGTATGGAGCCCCATCCTGGGGATACCGCAGCATTCTCCAGCCCAGTGTCCCCTTGCAGACCACCCTGCCCTGGATGCGCTATGTCAGCGTCGCCTGTGTGGTTGGCATCATCGCTGGCTTCTGCATGGGACCAGGTGGGTCTGGGGCTGGCAGGAGCAGGAGGCAATGGGGTGGGAATGGGGGCCCCAGGAAAGCAGGGAGCAGTGGTATTTGCAGGCAAGCAGAAGGACCGGTGCCTTGGTCCCTCCCCCATGGCCAGGTCCTGGTTTGTCATGCTGTGCCATGTGAGCAGGACCCCACCACGAGCCCCTCTAGACCAGTAAGTCCCCAGGGCACGCTCCACCTCCTCCTCCTCATCCGTGCTCCTGGGCCAAGCAGGGAGAAAGCCCTGGCAGCCTTCCCCAGGCCTCTCTGGAGGTGCTACCCTCTCCTGTCACAGTGCTGGTGAGCATCGTCCTGCCCCTGACTGAGCGCGGGCTCGAGCAGCGAGGAGTGAAACCTGGACTGGTTTACCCAGTTGATGTATTAGCAGAGCTGTTAACAGATCTATAATTCATCCTCAGCCCAGACTTCATTCACTGTAATTACATCTTTAATTAGGATTTTAATGGCTCATTGTTCACAAACAATGATGAATAGGAGTTTTAAAACAAAAAAATATATATCTCTATTCTGGGCAGGCTGTGAGTAAGAGTTCATCAGGGGCTCCGCTCCTCCCTCACTTCTTAGCACTTTTTTTTCGGTTCAACTTCTCCCTTAGAGCATCTTTTATAAAAAAGTCCCAGTCAACCTGGTCCCAGGCAGTGGGATGCCAGGCATGTCACCATGTCAAATGCGGTCCCCTGCCAGGTCCCCACGTGCCCTGGGATGTATGCTGGACCTCAGATCCTGCCCTCCATCAAAGGAATAGTCCTGGGACCTAGGGCTGCCAGCTCAGTGACACGTGGCAGGAGGGGCTGAGTCCCTCCAGGAGAAGCAGCCACAACCTGTATCCAGTTTTCAGTGGCCAGGTTGGCTTGGGAAATCCTTTCTGGTCATTCTAGGTGTTTTCACCATAGGTGGGAAAAGCTGGTTGGAAAATGGCGTTTCTGTGTCCTGTGGGAAATCCTGGTGCTTGGAAATATGGTTGCTTCTTTCCTGCCTAAATCAGCCACGGTGTCGATAGAAACTAATCAATAGAAGGAAATTTTCTAAATCATTTTGATCAAGGGAAGCTGGGAAGGGCATTACGGAGGGTGCCAGGAACATGTTTCTCTTTCTATGCCTGTGAGTTCCATATGAGATTTAATATATCTGCATTTAGGCAAATCATTGCAAAATGAGGATCCAGATGAAATGTTTCGCTTTGATTTTGACTCGGTATGAAACTTTCCTATCAAGTAACTTGTGAGTTAGCACCCAGCAAGGCACAACTGCAGCATGTCTGGGGGACATCCATCCACCTGCCAAGACAGATCCCAAAGGGAGACCAAGGGCAGGATGCTGGTCCACCCATCCCCACGCTCCCCACCTCCTCCAGCCCTCCCAGCACCACCATGTTGACCCATGGGTCTTACTGGGCTCCAGCCCTTTGGCTGCAGGACTGAGACGGGCAGGACCTACCAACCCCGGGGTGCCTGCAGCCTGCTCCTCACACTCGATCTGTCCCCTCCCTCTGCAGCCGGCGTCCCCTTCCTGATGACAGCAGAGCTCTTCACCCAGTCACACCGCCCAGCTGCCTACATCGTGGGGGGATCCCTCAACTGGCTCTGCAACTTCACCATTGGCTTAATCTTCCCCTTCTTGCAGGTACTGGTCTGGAGGGGCTGTGGGAGGAGGAGGGGATGGATGCAGCCCTGCTGCTCCCCCCCAGGATGGGGTGCCAAGCCAGGCTGAACCCAAGGGATGCCCATGCTCCTGGCTTAGCTCAGTGCTGGCTGGAGCCAGCTCAGGGAGAGATGATGGGAGGGGGTGCTGCCTCATGCCATGCCCAGGTTGGGGGTGTCTGGCTCTCTGCCCCATCCCTGCTCTCTCATTGTCCCCAGATGTCAGCTGGCGCCTTTTGCTATCTGGTTTTCTGTGGCATCTGCCTGCTGGTGGCCCTGTATGTTTACCTTGTTGTTCCTGAGACCAAGAACAAAACCTTCATGGAGATCAGCCACATCTTTGCCACCCGCCGCTCCTTCCTCTCCATCCCAGCCCACCTCATCGGGATGAAAAAGCTGGACGGCTATGGGGCCTTGGAGAGCAGCTCCCTGGAGGACTCGGGCTCCCGCCTGCCCTGATCTGGGTGGGCTGAGGGGGACGGGGATGGTGGAGGAGGCACCGGGCTGGAGAGGGAAGTGGAGGCTAATTTGCTCAGACTCAATCAGCTCTGGGTCTCCCGGGATATCTCACCATGTTGCAGCCTGTCGCCGGGATGAGCCCTGATGATGCACCAGGGTTGCATCAACCACTGTGCATTGCTCCCGTACTGGAGGAAATGACCTCCCAGAGCGAGGGGAGCTCCTAGGGACTGGGGATTCACATCGCTCCTCTTTCACATTGTTCCTCTGTGTGTGGAGTTGCCAAGAGCTGCCTGCGCAAGGTGTTTAATAAAGAACATTGCCTCCAGAACCATTGTATGGCAAGCCCAGTCTGGGATGGCAGCAAGCTGGAGTGTGTTGGCACGGGTGGGTGCTTCCCCCAGTGCCAGTGAGGAGCAGGATGGTGTGGGGGGCTTGTCATCCTCCCTGCTGTGCCTGGCTGGAAAGGTCAAGATCGCCTAACATTTCCTAGGAAGGGTGGCCAGGGTGGCTCCCAGGCTCTTGTGTCTCACCCTGGCTTGGTCAGGCAAACCAGAGGGTGCTGCAGCAGGGACATGGAGCTCAGAGCTGGGGGTGACTATCCAGCCAACATGCCCCCCCCCAGCGTGCCAGTGGCCTCTTGCTGCCTGGCCTCGTGTGCTAGCCCCACAGAGTGCTCCCATGGGACCCCTGCACCTCCCAAACTCTGCTGAAGACAAAGGGGTCCTGGCTGCACCCACAGCCCTTTGCTGCACCCCGTGAACTGCTGTGACCCCGAGGTGCCTCTCCTCTCTCTGTCACCACCTCTCCCACATCTCTGCCCTGAATCCTGGGGGCTGTGTTGGGGGCTGCCCTCTTTCCTGGGACTGCCGTGGGCATGGCAGTTGCATCAGCCAGGACTCTCGCAGCAGCTCCCACAAACACCGTGGGGTGGGGGGCTCCCGGGCTGACAGACCTTCGGGGAGCTGTGGTTTGCAGGAGAACTACAATATTTTGCTCTGGTAAGAGGTAAAATCCAGATGGTGGGAAGGGCTGCATGGTGAAACCCCCCTAGTGCCAATGCAAGCATGATTTATTTAGTTGCAAATAATTTAGCCCTCTTTTATCAGGTTGCCCGCTCTGCGATGGGCCCACAGCTTGTACGTTTGGTGCTCGTGGTCACTTGGTGAGGAGCTCACCCTTTCTGCTTCACTTAGCAAAGCCTCGGGGTACCTCTGGGGGTGGGCGGGTGCTGGGCCCATGGGGACAGGGACTGGGCCATACTGGGTTCCCAGTGCCTGGTTCCAGCCCCTCCATCCTCAGCAGCTGACATGGGGCTCTCCTGCATCTTGAGCCATTTAAAGGACACGAGTCAAAGCAGGGGTCACGGCTCCACAGCATCAGCTGCTTCCCACTCCGTCTCCCTCCCAACTCGGCTGCTCTCGGCAGCAGAACAGAGCGGTAAATATGTGCAGCATTACATATGTATAATGGAGTGTAAATAACCCCAAAAAGTGCATTGTAAATAGACTCCAAGTTTATCCTTTATTAATGAGGCACTGAGTGCCCTGCTGTTTTAGAGCAGCGAGACCTTCATAATATCAAAACCTAAATTACACTTGTGTCTCTCATTCCCAGCAAACGACAGCATCATTTCAGGCCTCTTTGCCACTTGTATTTATTTATTCTGGTATTTATTTATCCCTCCTGCCCAGCATGTGGGGTGGCTTGGAAGATGCCCCCTGCCCTCCATGTGGGAGGCAATGCCCCCCCTGGGAGCAGGCCCCCATCCCAGGGTCCTGGCACAGCCAAGGAGCCAGGGTGTTGCCTTATGGCCCAGGACTGCTCTGTGCCGGCTGGTGAGATGGGGCAGACCTAGGAAACATGGGACTGGGACCCATTTCTGCTAGGGCTTCAGACACCACCAGAGCCAGAAGTCCCCTCTTTCCAAGGACTGGAAGTCACTGGCAAAATCCTGTGGTGTCTTTTGGGTGTGTTTGCTCCTGTGGACCCTTTTAAAGCCATCCTCCTTCCATCCAGACCTGGAAGGGTAGAAGCAAGGAAGCCCCATGCTCATGGGACATTAGTTTCTCATTAGCTTTTTCTTTAGGATATTGGGGCAGGATCTCTGTTTGGGGCTGTCAGTCCTTGCAAAAGCAGGACCTGAGCTTGCCCTGCCCGGGGAGGCATTCGCAGCCACTCCACTGCGGGCTTCTCAGGAAGGATATGACTGAGTGAGCTCTGAGTGCTTCCCCACGTCCAAAGCTGCTTCCCCATATCCAAAGCAGTTCTCTGGATTCAGGCCTCCAAAAGCACTGGTTCTGCTTGATGAAGGTAAGGCTGTATCCTCTATAGTGTCCAAACAGACCCTGAAAGATTGGAGAAGGTACAAAGAAGAACCCAAGAAATTACTTTGATGCCTGGAAGTGCTCCTGATCCTCTTTAAGGTTTGCAGAAATGAGGATGACTGTCTCCAAATGGGCAAGTGCCTTCCCATGCTGTATGCAATGCTAAAGGGTGGGTAAGTTTAAGCATTAAGGTATACACTTGGAGAGCTGGAGCTTACCCCAGCCAAACTGGTATGGGAAAGAAGGCCCCAGTTTGCACTCTCCAGATACTTTGAAATGGGTTCCTCAAGGAAATGATCATGTTCCATCACTTGTTATCTCCAGATTCTGCAGGGAAGCTGCCTGGAGGGTGCTTGGCTCAAGGTGAATGGTCACATCCTTACTGGGAAGCTGATGAAAGCTTCCTGGACACACCCTGGTGTCCCTGTGCCAGTACTGGTGGCCAGTGAGGCAGCAAGCATCTCTGGGCTGTGGCCGGACAAGCCCAGGAGCATTCAGTGTGAATGCTCCTTGTCAGAATGCTGCCTGCCAGTGCTCATGGTCCCTGTGGCTCCAGCAGGGGTGGGCTCCTGGGGATGGATTCTGCTAATGATGGGGACCCACTAAGCCTCTGAGGCTAAAACTTTCTTGTACTAGCTTCACTAAGTGTACTAACAGTGAACTGCCCCTGTCACTTCAGCAGGGGTGTGCCCTGGCTCTCCCAAAAGCTCACCTGACTGCAGTCATCATCGTCAGGCTCCATCAGGGACCAGTTTTGAGTGGGGTGTGGTTCCTGCGTGCTCTGAGCAGGGTGAAAATGCTGCTCCTGCTTCCTCCAATGTGGAGAACAGGGAGCTGGAGCAGCACTCCACTGCCCCACGGAGATGGGTGCAGGATTGGTCCCTGCCTTTTGTCTCACCAGCAGAGGAGAAGCTCCAGAACCAAGCAGTCCCGTAAGGCTGCCTGCAGCTTGATGGTACCCGAGACTGCACCGCAGCGTCCTGCCCCAGCACTGGTGACCCCAAAGCAGCTTGGTGCAAGGCTGAGCCCCAGGCACAACCCCTCCAGGGCCAGGCTGGCACTGTTGTCCCCTTCAGCCCAGGTAGGTTCGTGCATGCTTTCCTCGTCCGTGTTTCCAGTGCAGCAGCCATGGGAGGATGATGCTGGACATGGGAGGCATTGCCCAGGGGAGGTCGGTTTGCAAACAGCCCCTGTGTCTGCAGCCTGGACCCAGGATGCGTCTGGGGGATGATTTACTCCCCCGCAGGCCCCAGCTGCTCAGGGCTGTTCAAAGCAGGGCAAAGCTGGCAGAGGAGCTGGTGTGGTGTGGGGCTCGTCACTGGCCCTTTCTGGTTTCTGTTCTGGAGCAGGGGGGACGTGGCTGCAGGGCTGCATGGTGGCAAGGACGTGGTGCATCTGGCACAGCACACCGTGGGGAGCAGCCCAGGCTGACAGGCAGAGCTCAACATCAGTACTCACAGAGGATCTGAGACTGCGGGGTGGGGGCAGGACCCCCACTCCCCACCCCTACCCCCCCCATCCCCCGCCACCGCCCCACCATCTCCCAGTGCCCATACTGGGGCACTCCACATAAGCCCAGTCAGAGCCTTGTGTGCAAACGTGCCTTCAGTAAAAGCATGGAGAAGGCAAAAGTGGCGGGGACCCCTTCCCTTCAGATACAGGGTTTGTCCTGCAACAGCCCCTCTGCCCTCCCCAGCACCCTGGGGAATGGGCATGGAAGGGGAGGGGAAAGGGCAGCAAAGGAGCAGGACATGGCAAATGATGGAACAAGGAGCTAGGACCAGCCCCTCCCCACTGCCAGCCCGGCCAGCCCTGGACCCCCGAGCACCACTCGTGGTAATAACTGCCAGGACACAAGTGACCCAGAGGGCAAAGGCTGCACCCCCAAAATTAGGAAATCACCCCAGATGGCGAAACACCCCCTCTGGTTTTAGCATAGAGTGGGAGGCTCTCAGCACAATCCCAGGGCATCTTCTGCCTGGGAAGGGTGACTTCAGCCATGAACGGGTCCTCTTGGCACCTTCTTTTAGTTTTGTTTTGCACAGTGGTGGTAGGAGTCCACCAGGGAAGGGGACAAGGACGTGGGGACAGGGACGCAGTGTTGAGGGCGTGCCTGTTCCAGGCATCACAGCCCTGTGCACACCCTTATGCTACGACAAACCTGGCTTGCTCCTGGCTGAACGTCATCCTGCAGTGGGGTCTCCCCGGGCTGAGACCACAGCTCTCATCTCCTTAAAGTGCAAAGCCAGCTCCAGGCAAGCCTGCAGTTTCACACGGGCTCTGATCAGGAGTCTTTTTGCAGGGGAAAAACCTAAAATAGGTGATTTTTTACGGTGTTCTGGGAAAAGGGCGCTCAGCTGAAACCCAGCAGTTTGGAGGGGTGGACAACAGTGATTTGTTTCTTTTGAAAGCCTAAAATATTTCCTCAGCATTGACTGGACCCTCTCAGCCTCTTAAAAAAAAAAAAAAAAAGAACAATTTAAGGGCATATTTGAGGAGGGAAAAAAAGTGTTTGTTACCCTATAGAAAAGATAATTCTCTATCAATGCCTGCAGGTCCATGGGCAGCGCTCTACAGGAGCAGGTGTCTGCAGCAGGCACTGGGTGCTGGGGCTGGTCTGGGTGCGGGAGCCCGGTGTCGGGGTGGCTGAGGCAAGGGTGCCCAGTGTTGGGGTGGCCGAGGCAAGGGTGCCCGGAGAAGGGTGCGCACCAGCAGATGGCACTCCCAGAATTTATTGCTACAGCAAGCTGCCTCTCGGAGAGCAGTCATGTAGGAGATGTCCTATTATATGGGCAGTTGACTTTAATAGTCATTGTGTGCTTAAAGCACAGCAAAACAACAGTGGGAAAAAAAAAAAAAAATCCCCACTCCACTTGGATGGCCCTTTTCCCCCCAGCCCTGCTAGTCTATTTGTACAGTAAATTAAAAATATGAATCACTTCTCTCTACTGCCTCCCCAAACACTCATCCTGTCAGGCTCTGTGTTGTCTTCATTTGTATTACCTTAATTTAATGTTAATTATGTTCTTCATTTACAAAGAACAAGCATTTACACTCCCTGTCTGGGGATTTTCCACGCTCGCGGTCTCCACAGACTGGGAGGCAAAGGGGAGCGGCAGAGGCAGCGGCGCTGGGGAGGAGGCTGTTAGCACGGCCACGGGGATGAGGGGAGTGGGGATCCCACCCCCCGAATGAACCGGTAATGATGAGCACTATTGCCTTCCGATTTATGAAACCGTATTGCTGCCTGTGCTTAAATCCCCCCTAATAAATCCTTTTTAAAAGGTCCTTGGCCAATGGAGGGCAGTGATTTATGGCAGAGAGCCGGGGCGCAGGGAGGGTTTGGTGGCAGGGTTTGCAGCCAGGGGACTGGGGACCCAGTTGGGGATGTCACGGGGCTGGGAGCCCCGCCACCACTGGCCAGCCCTGAGAAAATTTCCAGGACACCTTTTCCCTAACGTCTGCAGGCTTGTCAGGTGCTGTTGGTGGTGGGCTGACCCACAACCACGGCGTGGATGAGGACCGTCAGCCCCTGCTCTGCGCCCCTTTCCCCATCAGCACCTGGAAATAATTAACCCCGTCCCAGTTCTCCCCACGCCAGAAACCCCCAGCCTGGGTGACAGCCCCAGGTGCTGGCCGGGGACCCAAACTTTCGGGTGCATTAACAGAAGTGACTTTGGGCTGTGTGGGGGTTCAGGTCTTTAAAAATATCCATGCGGGTCCCCCCAAACCTGACTCTGCCATGCACGGAGCTTGTGTCTGGAACAGGGAAGGACAGAGAGGAAGAGCAATGAAGGAAAGTCCTGGGAGCCTCCCGGGGACATGGGCCACATGTGGCCTTCTTCACAGCCTGCCTCTGCCCATCCCCTGGGATGGGGGTGTGGGGGTGAAGGTGCTGCGCACAGCGACATTTTCAAACCTCGCGCCTCCCCTCTGCACCAAGCAGGGTTTAAGCACTGCCCACGCCTGCCTGAGCGCTGCCCATAGCTGCCGGCTCCCTGCCCATTGCCCGAAATTACGGCATCGTGTCCAGTCACAGGCTGGGGACCTGCGGGTTGGATTTGGGCAGAGGAAGAAACATTTCTGGACCCCCCTGGGCTACATCAGGGCTCCTGGAGTCACATTTTGCAGTGCAAACCAGGGTTTCTCCAGGACATTGTGGGATCTGGGAGGGCAGTGAGTAGAGCTGGCTGAGACACTCACCATAAAAAACTCCCAAACACCCCAAAATCTAATTTAAAAATAAGTAAAAAAAGCCACCCAAAGCCTCCTGTTCTGTATGATCACAGGAATCCCAGAAAGCACAGAAAACAGACTCCCCACTATGAAAAACCAGGGTGCCATGCACCCTCTGCTGCTCACTCTCCTTCCCATCACCTGTTTCCACGGCAACAGCCAAATATTATGGGATGAGGACCTGAGCCCCCTTGCCCTGAGACAGCCCCAGGGCCTGGGGCAGGTCTCCTCGCTGGCTGCTTGTGGTGGGGAGGGTCCCAGGTTTGGCCCTCTGGACTTCTGCCCACGTGCTTGGCATGCAGCCGCAGAGCCCCATCCTGAAGCACCACTTGTGGGGTGCTCAGCCCCCTCTGCCTTGTCTGCAGCTCACCCCACGCCCCACTCCTGCCTTTGCCCAGCCACAAAGGTGACCCACTGAGGGGTCACCTCCCCCCCAGCCTGTCCTGCTGCCACGTAGGTCTGAGGCCACTCATGTCATGACATGAGTGGCTCAAATACACCCTGCAGGACAAACACCACCCCCCTCCAGGGGGGTGACCGTGGGTGCCATCCTCCGCTGGCCATGCCTGCGTGCTCCTGCACGCTCTCCCTTATTAACAATGACCTTTCCACCGCACTTGCCGCCGATTCCCCAGTCCCAAATATCTTTTAAATGGGTTTCAGGAGCTGATGCGCGCTCCGTTAAAAGGCCACTGCATCGCACCCGCACTGTCCCACGTCCTCCTGTGCTGCAGCCCCCTGTCCCCCCGTCCCCGTGCAGCGCCACCCGCGCACAGGCTCACACTAACATTTTAATTAATGACAACGGCTTCTTTTTTTTTTTTCTTCCTCCCCTCATAAGCACTTTAATGTGTGTTCGCAGCCTGGCTGATCCCCACAGCCATGGAAATATTAGGTTGACGGATGTGGTCTGTCGCCAGTGCTCCCTCAACGGGTCTGCCTGTCAGCTCGCCGATGATGACATTAACACAGGAAGAAAGTGATGACAAATGCCCGTTATCAGGGAACGAGGCCTGTGACAAATCGCACGGCGCCTCGCGAGCAGCCCCATTACGCTGTAATAAAAAAAGATGGATGGCTCAGCGCACCGGGGCCCCACGCTAATGCGATTTTGCCTGGTCTCTCCGGGTTCTAATTAAGGCAGAAAACAGAGAACGAACAGGAGTCCCCTGTGCCCCCACCCAGCTCCCCCCTCAGACACCCTGTGGTGATGGGCGCTCGCCCTCAGGGATGATGCCCCTCCAGCCATCCCCGTGCCTCAGCCCCTTGGGAGAGGGGTTTTGGGAGGGATGCTGATGGACAAGAGGTGCAGATGTCTGCTGGGGGGCTTGTGGTAGAGGTGGGGGCTGGGGGGGACCCCCCAGACTGTGTCTGCCCATCCCGCCTCTGCTGGGTGGTCTCAAGGCTCCTCCATCCAGGGCGAAGGGAGGAGGGGGGACACGGCCACTGTCAAGTACGTCACTTGCAGACAAATGTCACCTCCACCATCTGCTGCAGCATGTGAAGTGGGGGAGGTTGCGCTGCGTGGTGGAGAGGGGCCGGGACAGCGTCACCCAGGGAAGAGGCTCAGCTGCTGCAGAGCAGGGCCACCAGGCCCTGTGGGCACAGACAGGGGGTGGCCACCGAGGGGCTGAACAGTAAGGGGTCCCTGGGACGCTTGTGGGAAGCATCATCTTGCTTTGGGACAGGAGTGGGAGAAGGCAGATTGGGGGGGGGGTTGGGTAGGGGGGTGGTGTCAAACCCCTCCCTGGGAGATGCGGCTGTTGGTACCCACTGTGCAGTGCCCTTGGTGGCAAGGAGACAGCCACAGCTGCCAGGGAGGATGGGAGAGGGCCACATCCAGCGCCCACTGGGGGAAGGGAGCTGTGAGCCCCCTGCCACGGTGCACTCAGTGAGGATGCACACCCCACAGCCCCGGGATGGAGTGCCTAGGCTGTGCATGCAGGCACCTCTCCTGACAGAGCCTGCACCTCCCCGCTGCCCCCCACCTGCTGTAGCTGGGTGTCCCCCCATACACCCGACTGCCTGCACACCCCCTGCCCCCTCCCAGCACTTCAGCAAGGGGGTGGGTCCAGTCTTCCTCCCCACATCCTCGGCCCCTTTGGGTGTTTTCACTGGGGTGCGGGGGAAAGATGTGCAAGTGATGGTCATTCCCCATCCTCTCCCCAGACACCTGAAGAGCATCCACAGATGTGGTCAGACTGGCAGGGTGTCTCCGTGGGCTATAGATAGCCCCACCAGCGCCTTCAGTCCAGGTCCTGAGAGAGGACCGGTTGCGCTGTCATTGGGGTCCCTCTGCATGGCTCGCTTCGGCCCCGTCAGCGCCTTGCAGGCAGGCTGAGAGGCCACACTGGTGGGCTTTTTCCATCTTCTCTGCATGTGCAGAAGGGCTGGGCAGCCCCCGCCCTCGCCACACCTGATGTGGGTGATGCTAAGGGGATGCAGCCAGCCCCTGCACGCACTCTGCACCCTGCAGGAGAGCGTGGAGCAGCCATCTCCTGCTGCGGGGTACGGCTAGACCCAGGTGTGTTATTTACCTTAGGCCAGGCAGTTTGCAGGCTAAGACACTCCAGTTCTTTTGCTCTGTGGTGTGCATCCCCACAACTCTAGGCAGGGCACAGCAAGGCATGGGGAGCAGATGGCACAGGGGCCTGCCGGGGGATGTCACCAACCTTGGGCAACGGAGAAGGAGGCTTGGATGCAGCCTGCTCCCTGCCTGGGCATTGCGTTGCGCTGCTCTGACTGTGCTTTAGAAAGTAGTTTTTCTTTTTAGTGAAGAGCTGGGTTTCTTCAGGAGGGATCTGTGAGTGATTCCTGTCATGTCCTGGGGAACTGGTCATTTCAGGGAGCTTTTTTTAAGCTCCCACTTATTTACTGCTCCCTATGCCCCTTCCACCTGCTCAGGCCTTCAAAGGGGGTTTGATAAACTTGAAATATTGCTGGAGCAAAACTGGTCCCAAATGGCAACCGTTTTCAGTGGTAGCATCCCAGCTCTGTAGTAAAAGCTGCTGATCTGGAGCCAGACTCACCTATCTGTACTCATCAACTTTTACATCCCAGATCTAATTTTAGGCCTGTTCAGAGTGAGAGCTGAGCAACGTCCTCCAACAGCTTCTTCTGAAATAAGCTCAGCCTCCGGTGCTGTCTAGCAGCATAGATTTAACCTGCTTTCCCAAAGCCAGCAGCCAAAATAAGTGGGGAAGCCATAGAAATTATTTTAAACAAATCACCTTTGCTGAGATCCAGCTGGGAATGCATCGAGCTCCCGCTTCTGCTGTGGATTCAGACCAGAGGATGTGCTTCTTCAGCTGGGCTGAGCTTTGGATGCTGCACTTGGACCTGTCAGTGGTCAATGCTCAAGGATGGTGCAAACCACAAGCTGCTGTTGCCTGAATCCAGCTTAGCCTAAGAAGGGCCCTAAAAAAAAAAAAAGGTCACCACCATAATGTTGCAAAATGACCTGCAATGGGGTCACACGAATGACTCGATAAACTTGTTGGGGAGGAGTTGCTTGTGAGGGTGTGAGCTTTCACCGCAGCCTTGCAAAGTTAATGCTCCTTGTTTGAGAAACAGGGAGGAAAAATGTGTGTTGTCAGTTGGAAGTGTCAGTCTGGACACCAGCGGATGCCTCCGTTTGCACACAGGAGCAGGAAGCCTGGTGGGACCACAACAGACCCATTGCATCTGTGGGACGGCCAGGCAGTGCCAGGAGAGCCATGCAGCCCTGCGTGTCCGGCTGAGGGGGTGGCAGCCAGCACACCCCAACCCTTGGCAGTACAGCCCACCGAGACAGAGCCCATCCCACCACGGGCAGGCAGATACTGCTTATCTCTGGGAAAGTCCTGGTGTCTTACATGGCTACGGTTTGCTACCTTCTCATCCTTCCGCAGCAGAGAGCACAGGCAGGGTGTCAGCAAGGCTGTGCTACATATGCAGCATCAACCTGAAATTTAGGCCAGACCAGGGCCATGTAACTCCAGCCAAGGGCAGCACAAACAATTGCCAAAAACCCAGCCCTGGTCCTGTCTCAAAGATGGTCTTAAGGGAGAGATTTGTGCAGACACTTCGGGGGGATGCAGTTTTCACCCCAGGGACTGTCTCAGCCTCAGGACCCTGCTCTGCCCCTGGGATCACATGTGCCACCCTGTCGGTAAGTCCTTGGCCGAGCCAGCACACTCTGTGTGTAAACTACACTGTAGAGAGAGCTGCTCCTGGCAAAACAAAGCCAAATCAGGAGCATCGGGAGACTGGGCAAGCAGGGAGCTCCTGCAGTGCAGCCGAGGGGTGGGAGCCCTCCAAGCAACAGGACCGTGGCTGTGTTTGTTGCCAGTTTCCCCTCCGCTGCCTGGGCAAAGCTGTGCTCCTGCCAGAGCAGGGAAACCCCAGCCCGGGGCACACGGATGACATTAGCCATGGTAGTGCCGCCCCTGGGGGACACCTGGGTCCTGCCCAAGCACAAGACAGCAAGGGAATCACTGTGCTGCGTAACCGCTCCTGTGGAGCTTCAGGAGTCAGAAACCTTGTTCTTCTTGTGCTCTCATCACTTTTTAAAATGTTCTGCCTTATTGCTGGACAGTGGGGAGCTCTCAGTGTGTGGTCAGGAGCAGGGCAGGTGTTTTTTATAGTGTCCCCAAGGACTCCCCTCAACCCACTCAGACCACCTAGACTGGTCAGGCTGGCATCATCCCAGGACGGGGAGCAGCTGCTTGGTGGGTATGGGAATATCAAGGTTTACAGCCATGCTGAGGTCCCACCTCAGTAGTTGCTGCAGGCAGGGATACGGCAGCTGATACGGCTGTCCCCAAAGCTCAACTGCCATAGTCTGGCCGTGTTGCTGGGCTGGTTATCCAGTCCAGCTGGGAAAACAAACAGGGCTTATTGCCGAAACGCATGGAGAGTACGCTGCAATGGGGCCGAGTGACACAGGGCCCATACGCACTGGAGTGGGAGCAGGTCAGAGACCTAGAGAGATATGTGTCCCAAAGGGGGAGCAGGAGGAGTGTAACCCCCCCCGGAGACTTCTGCACCCCAGGGCTGATGGATCAAGTAGGAGGTGGGAGCAACACACCAATGGGGATCATGCTTCAGGCCACACTGTGGCATCACATTTTGCTGTACCTGTGCCAGGTCCTCGTGGTCCCTCATCCCAGCGAGTCCTAGGCGGGGGCTGGGCTCAGACCCCTGTGCCCTCCCTGGCTCTGCTGTCAGTGTTCATGAAGCCATCAGCGCGTGGGTGCCTCAGATTCACCTCCAACAAGAAGCCACCCCTCCAGGCTTGCTGCTGCTGACCCAGGACCCTCTGTGGTGAAAGTGGGAAGAGAGCATGGTCAGGAAGAGCCCTCAGGAGTGGGGGACAGGGACAGGGTGGAGGGGGACACGCTGGGAGCTATGCCTGCCCCAGCTCTGCTATCCCTGGCTCTGGGTAGCTGAGCCATTGCAACCGGGAGCCTCGGCAGCCCCCCTGCCCTGTGTCCCCCCTCCTTGGCCCCATACCAGCCACTTCACTTTCGCTGTAGCTCTGCTGACCTGCCATTAGTTATAATGCCTGAGCCAAAGCAGGAGGTCAGCGCAGGCTGGCCCGAACATAAATCAGCTCCCTATGGGCGAGGAGGCTGGGGCATGGCAGCGACAGGTGCCCACCACGCGTTGCAGGAGGCCCCCTCAGCCCTGGGATGCTGCCCAGGCATGGAGGCCTCACCCCCTCTTCTCATCCAGCCGGCATCCCCAGGGGACCCTGCTGTCCCCTCAGCAGATCCTCGGGGCGATGGAAGCACCGAGCCACCCGCCCCGGGGGACGAGGGACACGGTGGGGTCCAGCCAGAGAGAAGTTGCGTGTCCCCCCAAAACGAAGCAGCGGGGCTGAGCCCCCCACAGCCCAGCGAGGGGCTGGGGGACCCGCCCGCGAGGTGCCTGCAGCAGGACCGGGGGCCACCGGGGGCCGTGTGGGCAGCGGGTCGGAGGGCTGAGGGGGCAACCTGGGGCCACCTCCCGCTGCCCTGCGGGGGGGCACCTGGGTGGACGGGGGTCCCCCCGCCACGGGGCTGGCTGGCAGCCCAGCGCGGCCCATCCCCGGTCCTCCAGCTCCCTCTGCTGCCTGCGAGGGCGGCGGCCGCCCGAGCCCACCGCGTCGGGGCCGGGCCGGCCGGGAGCAGCTCCCCAGCCGCCCAGGGACCCCGGTAAGGTGCGCACCCACGGGCGACAGGGCGACCGCACCCGCAGCCCCACCCCACCCCCACCCCCCCGGTCCACCGCCCTGGAGAGGGAGTGCGGGCGGGGGAGCTGCTGGAGGCATGGGGGACCCCAGCCCTGGGCAGCCCCCGGGCAGCTGGTCAGCCCTGCGAGGGCCAAGTGGGTGGCTGCAGAGCCTGGAGACCCCAAGAAGGGCCAGACCATGGCGAGAGTGCAGCCTCCATACTAGACACTGGGGACTCCACGCAGGGACGGTTCTGAAGGCCAGGCGTTTGTAAACCACTCCTTTCTGCTGAGGTGATTTTTTTTCCTCTGGGTAGACACAGGTGTCCGTGCACGCACCCTGCGAGTATCAGGAGCTGCAGAGCAGCCAGTCTATTTCTTTTTAAAAGTTGACATAAGCAGGTAAATTATCCCCAAGTAACACATTTACCACAAGAGGAGAAACGTCGGCGCTGCTGCCGCCGCCGGAGCAGGAGTGCCTGCCTCCCATTGCCCACGGTGACAGGGAGCCTGAGTTACGGCCCTGTTGGAGAGACAGCAGGTTTGTAAATGCCTCTGTTTGTGCTGTTTTCCAGCCTGATCAGAGCCCATTGATCACTGGGACAGGAGTAAAGCCAGTGAAGAGAAGCAGGAGTCAAAAAGGTGGAGGCACATGGCCGGAGCCATGCCAGGCACTGGGGACGTGCAGGGATGCTTAGATCTGGCCTTCCCTGGGACACCTCTGTGTCCTTTCCCCTCTGACGATCCCTGGTCCGAGGGCACAGCCTGCATCTTTCACCCCTCAGACAAGCTGCTTTGCTTGGACTCAGACAGCGATCGCAAAAGGGTTTAAGTCAGGACCCCACGGCACCGCAGGGGAAGGTCCCTGTGCCGGGGGGCACCAGCAGAGAGCCTCATGGCACGTATATTCCATGTGAAACAAGACTGCTTTGGGGGCGAGGACTGTGCCTTTATTTGGCCACATCTCACAGCTACTAAATGCTACCCAGGCTTCTTGAGAGCTGGGGTGCTCTTTGCACCCAGTGAAAACCAGACCCTGCCCAAGGAGCAAACAGCCTCTGGAAACGCAAGAAGGAGGGAAACTGAGGCACAGAGCAGCAGTGTAGCGAGTGGGCACATCCTGGGTTTGAGCCAGGGCCTCAGTACTGGACTTTTACAGCCTCAAGACCTCGCTGTAGCACAGCCAGTGTTGTGAGACTTACCTGAGCAACGTACAAACTGCTTGGAGTGAATTTTCGCCCAGAGACAGGTGAAGGAGGGGTCATTTGCCCAGTGTCTGCCATGAACCTGAGCAGCCCGGGACTTGCCCCCCCCACACACACACCGCAGCAGCAGCCCAGCTGCTTGCACACACAGTGAGCATGGAGGAGGCACCACAGCACCACGGGACAGGGCAGAATGGGGGTCATGTTGGACCCCCCGCCTCCCAAAAGCCTCTCCCTGGGAGGGGGGCATACCACACAGCTACTCCAGGCACAGAAGCTGCCCCATCAGAGCTGGTGTGCTTTAGGCACGCGGTTGCTGCCCCCACCATGAAGTTGCCCACCCTCTCTCCCTGTGCCCTGCAAAGCTTAGGGGTGGCCAAGGGACTGTGTTGAATCAGGGCACTCTGCTCATGAGATCTTACTTGCAAGTCGCAGGCAGGTTGTTTCCTATAGCACAGGTAGGGAAACTGAGGCGGGAAGGGCTGCTGGGACTCGGGGAGCAGGGGAAGGTGACAGTGGGCCTGTCCTGGCTGCACCCTCACTGCTAGAGCAGAGGGAAAGTCACTTGTCTACCAAGCACGAAGCCCCTGCACAGACCACCTCCATGGGATTGGGGTCAGCATCGCCCCACTCAGCCGGGGGGATGATCCTGGGTTGCCCGAGAGGGCACCGTCTCCAGGCTTTGCTCCTCCAGAGACAGGCTCATGCTCCACTAGAGGACATGGCACAGCACCCTGTGACATATGCATGCCACGTTCCCATCAGGGCAGTCCTGCCATCACCTGGGTGGACCTTCCCCCAGCCAGAGACCACCCGTGCTGGAAACAGGGACACGATACAGAGCATCGGTGCTGGGACCTGGTGCATCCCCTGCTGCATCCCTCACTCCTGCTGCCCACCGACTGCCAGGCAGGGCTCTCGCTCTGTATCCACTGGCCCTAAGGATGCCCCGCAAGGTGCTTGCCCCCAGCCAGGCCCCCCCTCGGCTGCACCCCAGCACCCCCTTCACTTGCACTCCATGCCGCACTGACGTCGCCCTGGCCATCAATAGTGCTTGGTTAATTAATTTGATGAGACCAGCAGGGACTGCACTTTGCATTTAGCGAACTTCTGAGAACTTCCAACCTCATCTTCATAATTGGCCTCATAAATTTGAGGAAAGAGAGAAATCAGCAAAGCCAGAAGAGTGCGGGAGGCAGGAGAGGCCCTGCACGCAGGCGGGCGGGCACGTGAGAAGTGACTCTATTCAGTGTCCTTATTTAATTTTATTGCACAGATCCATCTTCACCCGCCCCCTCCCTGCCTAGCCCTCTCCCTCCTGCTCTCCCTGCTGGGTTCACCTAATCATGATAAATTCATATTCATTTCCCTGCCTGCTCCGGCGGGGGGAGCAGCTCCCTTACATTCGCCCGGCTGTGCTGCCATTAGCAAATATTTACTCACGAATACGAAGCGCCAGTGTTAGGAGCCAAATCACCCCCTCTGCACCCCTTTTTCCCTAGCTCTGGCACCCTCCTACCCCTGCACGAGGACAAGGACAGTGACTCAGGATGGGCGTTCTCCCTGCAAGGTAGGGAGCAGGGTGGGAAGAGCTGCCATAACGCTCAAAGCTGCGGTGACTTGGCCCAGGCTTTTTCTTCCTTTTACCCTGGGGGCCAGAGAGGCTTGATGGGGGGACAGAAACTGCCTGACCCCATCTGGACCCATCTTGGGGGTGCAGACATTGTGGGGTGGGAGCCAAGGGCTCTGTGGCAAGAGCTGAGCATCTGTCCTGGCTCCCCGACTTTCCATTCAGTCTGTAAGTGCTGCTGCATTTGGGTTTATTTTTAATTTTCAGGATGATCAGACTCACAGCCAGGGAGGGCGGGAAGGGGGTGCACTAGGGGGGAGGAATAGCTGAAGCCCCTTCCTGGGAAGCAGGAACCAGGTGACACCTCATCAGAGAAGGCTAAAACCATCTTTGCTCACCCTGCATGCACCCATCCTGGGGGCTCAGCACCCACCCCTCCTCCCAGGCACCACCAGGAGCCCCATCCCTTGTCCTCCTTCACAAGTGTGGCACCCCAGGATTTAGAAGAGGCAGAAGGTGTGCTGGGGTAAGGGGGGGGCCAGGTCCTGCCTTGCTGCAAGGGCACAAGAGGGGTCTCAGAGGAGCACGTGGCCTCAGGGGATGCCAGGCTGGAGGTTAGCCCCTGGGCTGGGGTCTGCAAGTGACTGGGAGAATGGAGGGCAGGATTAGGGGCACGAAGAGGAGACTCGTGTGGGGCAGCTCCATCCCCCCACGCAGGGGCTAGCCCAGGGCTGACTCGGCAGGCCGCAGGGTCTAGCCCTTTATGCTTCCTCCCTTGCGCCAGGACCAGGGAGAAGCAGGAGCCTTAAGGACCCAGAAACGTCACCCCAAGCTGCTCTGGAC
Source organism: Falco rusticolus (assembly GCF_015220075.1). Taxonomy (NCBI): domain Eukaryota; kingdom Metazoa; phylum Chordata; class Aves; order Falconiformes; family Falconidae; genus Falco; species Falco rusticolus. Next base: position 29,461,997 of record NC_051195.1, on the reverse strand, counting down.
GAGCTCCTTACTGTGCTCCTTCACCTCCCGCACCTTAGCAAGCTGCACCCAGGGCGGATGGTCCCCATCCATCCTTGGCCCACTTGGCTGCAGCTGGCCACAGGAGGGGCCTCTGCCCCCTCCAGAGCTCCTGGGCAGGGTCTGCGGGGTGAGAGGGGACAGACGTCAGGCCCCTGCCCCCCCAGAGCAAGGGGCCGGCAGGACTTCTCAGCCAGCAGCCTCCACGTGGCAGACAAGCACTAGGGCCACCCTCCTGCCATTTCCCACACATCCCCACGTCTGGCCTCTGCCTTGGGGAAAAGCAGCACAAAGAGCAGGGCCAGGGCTTTGACGTGCTGCTGCAGCACCTGTTTGGCGCCAGAGTGTGAATTGCGACCCTGGGAGGGTGCGGGGGGGCTGGTGACAAAGGAGAAGGAGCTGAGGGCCAGCAGTGCCACATCTCCCACATCTCCAGCGATGTCCCCAGCACGTGGCCCTGGTGACAGAGGCAGGCCCAGCCCTCCAGGAACAGCTCAGCCCGGCATCTAGAGGTGGAGGCAAACCTGTGTTCACCAAGGGGCCAAGGTGAGCAGCTCAACACTCCACTCCCTGCCCCAGCCCAGGCAGAAATAGGCCTGTGCCCTGTTCTGCTAGGACAAATCCTCCAGGATCATCCTAGCAGCACTGCAGGAAGGAGCCCCCACCCAGCCTCCCTCTGGGGCTAAACTATCCCCAGCCCTGGACAAGGCCTGTTGTGGCCCTGCACACCCAACCCAAAGATGAGGACCCCCCTTCTCTCTGGGGCTGGCCCCTGGGCCGCACAGCCCTCCTGGCAAGAGCGTGCCAGACCTCCCAGACCTTGGTCTGAGGCTGGCACTCCCACTCGCTCCTCGATAACCCAGCCCAGTCCTCACTGGCTCTGCCCCAGCAACCTCTGTCCTTCTCCGGCTTCTCCATCTCCCTTTTGAGCCAATCGTTCTCGCTGCTCATCTCCATGTGCTCCCCTGGCCTCCAGGCTGTTCAGATCCCCTCAGACAACCAAAGTACTTCCATGCTCAGGACGCTGAGCTGCGGTCCCAGCACAGAACAGGAGACAGCAGCAGCCAACTCCCATACCCCCTACTGTTTGATGAATATGGTAAAGCTGACAGCAATCCCTCCCTGACTCCACACCTGAAGCAAGAGCTCAGCCCAAGGCTCAGAGCACGGGAATTGCTCCTTCCTCTGGGCACGGCCAGCCCCAGCTCAGCCCCAGGGCCAGCTGGATGCCAGGACAGAGCCAGGTCCTGCTCTGCCATGGGAGGATGGTGGCCAGCAGCTCCCTGCCCTGAGAACCAGAAGTGGTGATCCAACAGCGGGAAGGTCTCCACAGCCGCCTTCCTGCCTGTGCTGAAAACAGGGAAATGGGCTGACACAGGAGGAGCTCCTCGTCAGCCAGAGGGAAAAGTCCCAACAGTTGCAGGGCAGAGCAAAATGACAGAGATGCCAAGGAGAAAGAGAGAAGGAATTTATTATACTTCACATTTTGAAGCACTGAGACATGCCAGAAGACATAAATTTCCATCAGGTGTTCAGCAGAAAGGCTGGGCTGACAAACGACACTTCCGCAAGCCAAGGCCTCCCCAGCAAACACCCCAGCCCCACTGCCGGTGCCCAGCAGCCACGCCTGACAGTGCAGCAGGGAGCTACGCAAACCCGCCGGGTTTAATGCCCCTGTGCCTGCCCCAGCAGCAAACACGCATCTTGTCACTGCAAGTGACAAAGACACGGCAGAGTGCAGAATGGAGGCGGCCTGGTCCCCCACAAGACAAGTGAGTGGGAGGCCAGGCCAGGCCCAGAGAATGGCCAGAGCGAGCCCCAGGGCCCTGGCACAGAAACACCCACCACGGCGTTCCCTGGCAGCCGATGCTGCAGAGCATCACCTCCGCCAGGAGGAACCACTGCAATACCTGTCAGAGACAGAGCACTGGAAGTCTCTGGGTAATTCATCTGCAGAATATACAATAGCTGAGGTTTCCTGGGAAATAAAATTCACTCCCATGGAACTGACTGGGCCAGCCACATGTACACACACACACACACACACACACAGACACACAGACACACACAGACACACACAGACACACACAGACACACACAGACACACACAGACACACACAGACACACACACACACAGACACACACAGACACACACACACACACACACACACACAGACACACACACACACACACAGACACACACACACACACACACACACAGACACACACACACACACACACACACACACACACACACACACACACACACACACACCCCCCCCCCCCCCCCCCCCCCCACACACACACACACACACACACACACTTTCTCTGATCAAAGACCAGGTGACTCCACGGCTTCCACAGAAACAAAGTGGGAAATCTTTGCTTTGCCCAAATTAGAACTATCTCCTCATGTTTCTCTCTGCCCCTGTGCCTCCCGTGGACAGCCAGCCAGCCCTGCTGGGTTACATTCAGTGTCATTACATTCATTCAAACCCTTCCAGAGCACAGCTGCCCGAGCTGTGAGGTCCAGTCCTCTCCTGCACCGAGAGGAAAGGAGCCCTTGGGGCCAGAGCAGGGGATCACCGCTCTCTGCGCTGGAGGATCCTTGGCATACAAGAGCCACTGAGAGGCAGCAGGCGCAGCACTTCAGGCCCCTACGCCTCTCTCAAGGTTTACCTGGCACCAGGGGAAGCTGGTGGCAGTCGCAGCAGCCTGGCCCTGTGCAGCGAGACCCACCAGAGGTCACAAGTCAGCTCAGATAGAGGAAGGACACAGTGGCAATACAGGGTGACGCTTCACGATTCTCACAGTAGCAGCTGCCAGCAGCAATGAGAATGGGGGAAGGCCTGTTCCAGGGCCAAGCTGGATGCCTGCTGCCTTCATGCATAGCTCAGGACAGAGATTCTGGGGTGTCTGTGCTCAGACACAGAGGAAGATGCATCCCACTTCCCGTTTCCAGGCACTGGAAGGGGCTGGATCACAAGGCTCTGCAGCCCAGCCTTCTGAAGCTTCCCCAGGGAGAGCAGGGCCAGAGTAGCTGATGGGCAATGAGCCCTTCTGGTAGCCAGGAGTGGCCTGCGGCATCAGGCAGCACTTCCAGTGTCATTCCAGCCCACGGCCTCTGCTAGGTGAAGCCACACAGCTCTGCCAGCAGAGCCCCATGCTTGCAAGGATCCCCAGTTTGCTGGGGTACGTTCCCCAGTCTGCAGTCACCACAGAGCAGCGTTGGGGAAACCAGCACCCTTCGGAACAGCAGTACAGCAGCGGGCCCAGGGTGCTGGGTGACAACTGGGTGTCACCAGTCCCGTTCTGAGGGCTCCCGGTAAGGCAGCCCCAGCTGAATGAAGACATCTTTCTCAGTGGGAGTGGGCAGAATATGACCAGATGCCACCTTGACGCCTCCAGGGCCTCGCACCACAGCTGAGCTGAGGGCATGCTCTGACAGGCTCATGCCCTTGGTCTTGGCCAGGGCCCGCATGGAGCGGTTGAAGTGAGCCGAGCCGGTGAAGTAGAGCAGGGCACAGGCAAACTCACTGTAAGGCACCACGATGATGTCAAGTCGGCGGTGACGCTGCGCTGGCCCAGGGAGGCGGCACACCCCCAGGTACTTCTTCTGGTCACCATTGTCCTCCTGACTCACCAGGTCATCCGTAAGGAAGCCTGGAGAGAGAGAATAGGCAGAGGGGAGATGGATGGTAGAGACTGACACCACCCCCCTGAACTCCCCACTGTCCAGACAGACAGCAGCTGAGGTGCCTCATAATGTGCTGTGGGACCCCAAGGACAATGCAGCCTCAGCTCTGACAGCATCCACAGACCGGAGAAGCCATGCTGAGCTGCAGTAATGCTCCTTAAAACTGGCTACGGAGCTGCCAACTGGAGCAGGGCCAGGACCAGGGGCAGTAGTCTTAGGAACTTACAACACGTCCTGTCCTTGGGAAAAGCAATCACCTGCCCTTCAGTGAATGCCATTCACCGCACTGCCTCCTCAGCCTGGCCACGCTAAGAACAGCTTCGAGCACCACGTGCCAGCCCCCAGCCCTCTTACCACTCCTGTGGAGGCTGTCAAGCAGCTTGCTGAACACCCCACGGTGAGACTGTCCATCTGGGTGAGTGACCAGCACATCCACGTCTCCACAGGTGGGCTTCCCCCGACGGTAGGAGCCACACGCCACACACACGAGCCCAGGCTTCAGGGCCAGGGCAGCTTGTCTGACCTCCAAGAAGAGAAAGAGGGATGAGGAGTCAAAGACCAGTCTCTTCATACCCTTTCCATTGAGGCAGAAAAGCACCCTGTGCTGCATCTCCAGGGTCTCTACACAGAGCAGATACTCAACACGCATAGCAAACTGCCTCACCAAGGAGGCTGGCCTGCTGTCAGGAGCCACATGAGCTGGGGTGGCCTCCACCCAGTCCTGCAAATGCCTAGCCCACTGCCACACAATACAATGATCTACCATGGTGCTACCATCAGCCATCAGCTCTTGGGGGCACTGGGCTGGAGCTGGGTTGGGACAAGCAGGAAGATGCAGCAATGCCGAGAAAGCAAAGTACAGCACAACCTTTCAGAGCCTTTGATTTCTGAGTCAGCAGGACAGAAGAAGTTTTCCAGCTCTCCTGTGCGCCAAGAGGGCAAGGCTCACCAGCTCTGCTCACAAAAAGAATCAGTTCAACACAGGATGGTCACAGGTCCTGTTTCAGAAGGAGAGATGGGCTTACGGAGAGTCTCCCCAGCAGGACCCAAGACAGCAGAAAAACTGCGAGTGTCCCTTGGAGTCCACTCCTGCCAGGAGCTCTGCCTTTGCAGGACAGCTGAGCTTCCTGACCCGAAAAAACCACAAATGTCCCAGCATTTTATACCAAATGGCTGCCAACATGCTGCTGCCAGCGATCAGACACATATAACCACAACTTCCCCTAACGCAGCCACCTCCAGGCTGGACCTCAGCCCCTGTGTTGTGCAGACGGTGCTAATTCTGATGGCTTCATTTATTAAATGCTTAAGAAAGGCTCCCAAGTCCTTGGACAGGAATGAAGTATCCTTGGTCTGATTGTGCCAATCACCCTGCTGGCAGCAAATAATTAGGGGCTCAGCAATTCCCTGTGACGAGGCCATCACAGAGGCTGGGGTTCAGGAAGGCAGTGTCCATGCCCACAGCCCCTTGTCACTCTTGGGGATCATCCTTCATTAGCAAGAGATAAACCCATTAACCTTTGCCCCAGAGGTGCTCCAAGAAGCCAGAAGCCTTTCTCATGCTGAGCAAGCCCTCCTCTGGTGCCTTTGCTCCCTTCTGGCTTTAAATGAAGATTTCTAGAAAACTCCCAGCCCCACCCAAGAGCCTGAAAGCTCCTCAGATCTCACTGTGACAGGCAGCACAGACAGTGACTAATCCCTCATTCTCTCTCTTGGGCCTGGATCAGAGGTGTGTGTGTGTGTGTGGAGGGGAGTGCAGTAATCCCATCAAGATAACAATAGACCCACCCCCAAGAGCCAGCTCCTCGACCCATACTGCCTGGGAAAGGGACCACTCACCACCAAAATGACTAATCCAGCACACGGGACTGACACCCCAGCAGGAGCCTGGCAGAAGTGTATTCTTCGTGGCCAGGCCCTGTGGCCGAGTGACAGGGTCACGCTGGCTGCTGCTTCCATGGTGATCAGAGAGCACAGGGGTAGCATGACAGTGTGTCCCCCAAGCTCTCTGCTCACATTAGGGTACACTGGCTTAGCACCCTATCATCCTGGAGTGCCATGGCATATTAGAGCAAGCAGCACCCATCTGCAACCTGGCTCCCCTTTGCTTCCAGCAAGGATATCTGTGCTCTGTTTCCCCACTACCAACCAGATCACAGGGTGCTCACAGCTTCTTCTGGAGAAGCAGCACCAGGAGACAGCTCAGGGGCCTTGGCTGAAAACACACATCTCTGAGATGATGAGCGACAGGAAAAAGGAGCTGGGAACCTGCTCATCCCACCATGCCACACGCAGCCTTTTTCAAAGCAGTGTCTAGAACTGACGCTTCTGACACATCCTCCTCCTTGCCAGACGCTCAAACTGAACCTTCCTAAGGGGCTAAGTAGGTGCCTTGTGGGCCCAGGCCCAAAAAGGGTCCCCCCAAGCACTGACCCTGCTCAGAGAAGAAGCTGAAGAGCTCAGCTACAACAGTGCGGGACATTTCCACAGCATGCACCCTCCTGTCAGGTCCCAGCAGGTACTCCCCTTTGAGGGCCCAGGGACAAGCTACTCACAGTCTGTTCTATTTCTGCAGCTTCCTCCCGAGGCATACGTTCCAGGAAATCCGTGTAGTGCTTCAGCCCCACAGCTTGCTGGCTGGTGAGAGTTGCCTTCGTGCTAATATCATCCAGTGTCCGGAAACCCTAGTGCAGACCATGTGATGATATTCAAACACCTATTGAGAATTTGTTCTTCGAATACTTTCAATCAAGATTTGGGGAGACTGTATTTAACCTGTCTCAATTTCAGGCCACTCACAGCTTCTGAGATCACATGTAGAGATCACTTAGGGCCTGGTTCCTAAAAGAAAGGATTTAGGCAATCCCACTACCCACGCACACGTCTAATCTCCACCCCACAATGACTTTGAATCTTAACCTGACAGAACACTACTGTTCTTAAGGCACTAAGTTCTTACAGCTTGAAGAAAAACAAGTAATGCAAGATAAAGGAACAACACCCACAATATCCCAGTGAGGGAAAGCCTACAGCACGAACACAACTATATTTTTAAGACAGCAAAGAATCCAGTCGCAAACCAAATGCTACAGGAAACCAGGCTTCATCAGCTCTGTGCTCAGGAGACAAACTCTTTTTAAAGAAGGAACCCACCAAGTGGGCTGGGTTGCTCCTGTTGGCACAATTAATTCAGCCTCATTTTCACAGCTTCCAGATAAGGTGGATAGCTGCTCTGACAGCTACAGGAGCCAGCCAGCCTAACAAGCCAGCAACTGGATCAGGAACTTTCATGGCCAAGATGTTCTGGTTCAAGCCTGGCTCTTAGCAGTGTCACTGCCACAAGCAGTATAAGATGAGCTCAAAGCAGTGACACTAATGACACAGGCAGTGTGTGCCCCGCTCCCTTCGTCCTCTACCCTCACCTAAACTCAAATGTTCAGCCAGGTGCACTCCATTCACCCCAAACACACCCACAATGGGACCCAGCCTCATAACTCCTCCCATAAAACCAGAATCAAACCCCATCTGTGGATATTGGCAATTGGAAACTAAATGTACAAGTAATTCTCCAACATTCAGCAGCAGTCTTCAAACCCTAGTCTGAAAACCTCTTGGGAAAGGTACTAAACTTACCTGCTGATACCACATCTGAGCTGTCTTGACCCCTGCTCCCCAGATGTTGGAAAACAATTCCAGCACAGGCACACTCTCACTGATGTGATCCAGCTTGCGCAGATGCCCACTCTCCAAGATCTCCAGGATCTTCTCTGCCATCCGCTTCCCAATCCCAGGTATTTTACAGGCTTCCTAGCAAGAAAACAGAGCCACTACTGGAAAAGCAAAGATCACAGAGAAGTTGGGGAGCTGCTATCCACTCGGAGCCTGGTTAGCCATTTGATCAGTGATTGATAAGTGGCAGGACTAGTTCTGCCTGATGGTCTCCATTCCAGCCCAGGCTTACATAGTCTACATTGATTCAGTGCCAAGTGGAAAAGGACAAGCGTGCAGAACAGTCCTGAAACACTAACATACCGAATGGCTGGATTGTCACGGTCAATAAGGCTCAGATCCAGTTAGTTTGATATATTATCCTGAATGGTGGCCAGTTGCTGATGCTTAAGAGGAAGGTGAAAATGTCCCTGCATTGTGCCGGGGGAAGGCATTTATCTCATGAGTGCTCAGAGCTGGCCCTAAAAGGCTCGGAGTCCACTTTTTTGCTGTTCTGAAAACACTACAAAGGGCCAACGAATCCCAACTCGCACTTGCTACACAACTTCCATCAAAAAGTCACCACACGGGCAGGAATTCCCAAGGCCTGAAGATAAGCTATTGCATGTACAGAAAGAGGAAGGGATCTGGCTCATAACTAGAGCTAGAGTGCTGGGTCTATCTCCCTGCTCCACCACCCTGGGAAGGTGTTTTACCTGGTAGGAGGTGACTGGTTTGTGGTAGCTCTTAAGTGCATTGATGGCTTTGGAGTAGCCCAGAGCTCTCCACTTGTCCCCCTGGACAGAGTAGGCCTTTGCCAGCACTTCGAGCTTCTCTGTAATGCATTGGTTGTGATTCTCCTTCTTGCTGTTGGAGGACTGGGCACAAACCCACTTGCTGGCAGGCTGGGCCACTGCGGAAGAGCTGTCACTGGTCTCCTCTGATGATTTCACAGGGTAGCGGCCAGAAATCAATGCTTCCAGGTCTCCCTGGGTGACACCAGCATCTTCTCCTTCACTGTCTTCATTATCAGAGTCTTTCTTTAGGGAAAGGTAGAAAAGAAGCCATGTGAGAATAAGTGCATACCTCACATTATGTCCCCCTTGGCACAGGCTGCTCCTGAGAGTAGGAAGTCAGAGCACTAACCAACCCGCAGGGCACACAGTGCTCAAATTGCCGTCTCTAGAACCGATTGGTTATATAAATACCATAGCTCTTCACGCCTCAGGCGACACATGCACCCCTTGAAGCTACATATGCCCCCCGCCCCCTGAAGCTACATGCACATCTCACAAAGCAAAGGAGACTAGAGATTGCTGTCCACCAGCGATCCAAGCACACATGCACCTCCTACTGCCAAGCCCCTGAGACCTAACTGAAGACAGACACTGGTTAAGTGAGCAGCTGCTGCCAGTGGCATGGTATGATGGTGCTGAAATCCCTGACTGCAGGAGATCCCGTCTCCCTGCTCCCACTGGGAAACATTTCACTGGTCTGGTGGCTGCATAGACACATCTCTCACATTCAGACTCTGCACCTTCCACCCCATGATGCAGATGACAGGAGATAGGCACTGAACTCTGTTTTCACATTACAGATACAAAATCTTAACAGGGTAGTAAACTGCAACCCCCCCCATTTTCCCCATGGCTATCTGCAAGAGAAAAGGGGGAGGAAGGAATGACACAAAGGACTCCACATTCCTCAGTGACAGAAGAAAGAACCAATGTATACATTTGCTGATACCCTCAGCATTAGGATGCCTCTGTGTAGACTTAAGAAACAATGAGCCTTGGCTTCAGGTAACGAACAAAAGAGGATCGAAGTGGGAAGCTGCACAGAGGCTTTGTAGACTGCTTTGCTCACTGGGGTCTCCCATATAAACACAGAAGTCCACGAAAATACAAGAGCTTCTGGGCTGTGGAAGTAACCCTGAATGGCACAGGGCTGTTTGGGGTCAGTGAGCCATTACGTGTGGCACAGAAGTCCTGTTAGGAGTTTCTGCAAAGCATCAACCTAGCTAAGTCAGAGCCATATCCTTACAACCTCTGGTTTTGCTGGCTAAGGACGTCTGGAGACCTTTGCAGAGATGCAGAGCTGAAGTCTCTACCTAGGCAGAAGAGGCAGGATGTTTTCCTTTTGTAATCTGGTTTTACAAGTCTGAAAACTGGGTCAGACTGAGGATTTGATAGACTAAAGCAGTTTTATTCGCCTTGAAACCATTGAAACACAACTCCCTTAAGACACTGTTCCCTCTAAGGGCAGCAAAGCCTCAGAGGGTTCAGATTGGTTGGTAAGCCCCTTGAAAGCGTTCAAGGAGCATGTTATCCAGCCATAATGCAAGCAACTCTGCAGCTGGAGCATGCAATTCTGGTCCTCTCGGCCAGCAGTGTCCCACAGGTGAAACAGCACATAAACCCTTGACTCTCTATGCTTCACCAACAAAGCTGACAGACCCTTCACAACCATATGTGCAAAACCAACTAGTCCCATTAGCTTCTAAGACATTCCACGATCCTACAACATCTGAATTGCTAGAGCTGGGTGAGACTGGGATGTGCACGGTTTGTCTGGAGCACAGCACAGGTGCCAGGACAGCAGTTGAAGCCTAGTAGCTGAGGCAATACAAGCACTTCAGAGGGAGGAAGGCAGCCTGGGGTAACAGCCCCAGGGTTCAGCCAGTGACTAACTGGCACTGCTTGCAAAGGCTGCCTTGCAGAAAACTACTGCAGCCAGAGGCCAGTCACAAAGCGTTGCTACAGTCTGACTGGTAACAGAGTTTCCTCTGAGGAGTTTATATTCAAATGCAGCCCGTGCATTTGTTCAGTATGAAACATGGGCACACTCATCATCTCCCAGATAAAAAACATCCACCCAAGCTAGAAAAGACTCTGTCCTTAAATGAAGGCTACTTCTAAGCTGAGGTTTCAGCTTGAGTGTTGTAGCTGGGTCTCAAAAGTGGTTGGTACCATCTTTACAGGATATCCCCCATGCATTCTCCTCTCCTCCTCAAACTCACATAGTCCTAAGCTCAGGACAAGGGATTTTACTGAAATGGCTACAAATATTGTTTTGTGCACTGACTAACAGGAAATATCATTGTTGAGGGGATTTAAAAAGAAAAAAAGGCAATAAAGCTTCAGACTGCAGCAGCTGTCCGACCACTGAAAGTAAATGCGAGCAGAAAGCAGGGCAGATACCACAGGATCTGTAATAGTACAAAAGATCATCTCCCATTAACTGTGAGACTTGTTAAAAATGATTGCCACTAAATTAAGAGTTACAAGAAACAGAAAAGATGGGGTAACTGCAAAGCTGATGTGGTTAAGAAGCTGCCAATTCTGCCTATAGCACACTGCATAGTAAATCTAAGGAGAAAAGATTCCCCCCTACACATATTCAAGAGAGAGCTTAAAACAAAGGAGCCCTTCAGCAGGCTGCCAGTTAGGAAGTAACTGCAGGGTTTTGTGAAACAGAATTTGGGACTGTGTTAGGAAATAGATGTCAGAATTATGAGGAAGCTGCTGCTTTAAGAGGTCCAGGGTAACTTTGCTACAAATAAGTTTTAAATGATGCCAATGCCCAAAAACAATTCCGCAAACTTGAGCAAAAATACACAGAAAGGAAAGAAAGCTAACAGCAAGTTGGAGAAGCCGATTCACAGCAGAGGCCACTAATAACCTAACACAGATATTTTAAGCACACCACCACAATCGTTTGAGTGGCAACCTGATCCACTACACACATGTCTGAACAGGGTGCTTGCCAGGGAGTGGAAAATGGGTCAATATGGCTCAGGGAGGAACATGGGATGAAGTATCAGAGACAGCTTCCTGAAAGGGAGATATTCTCAGCCAGGGAACATTCCTCAAAAGGATGCAGGGGAAACATGATCACCAGGGTGAGCCTTGGCCTGATCAGAGCACCAGGACTGCTTCAGCTGGAAATGTTCTGATGGGGACAGGAATTAAAGGGGTGGTGTTTCTACTTTTAACACCTAAGAGGAACAAAGAGAAGCACTAACCATGTTCACAGCCCGAGTCTGCCAGCACCAACCCACTGAAACATTCAAATACCTTCCCTTTGCTGAGAAAATCTGTCATTGTATCCCAGCAGGGATGCTCTTAGCCAGGGAAAGCAGCATGCAAGATCTGTTCACAAGAAGGGGCTGTGCAGGAAGCCTCACCTCAGCCAGCTGCTGCTGTCCAAGGGTGCCCAGGCCTCGTTGCAATGAATCCTTCACCTGTGCTTCAGTATTTGTTTCTGCTGCTCCCTTCTCTGCTGGGTGCTGGATCTCTTCACTGCCCAGGACCTGCTGCTGCTCTTTCTGCAGTTCTCCCTCCTCCAGGTACCTGCCATAGATCAGATGCTATAGAAGGAGGAGGACTTCAGAAGTTTGACTGAGAAACCTTTCTACATGTTTTGGGCTGGAGCAAACCACCCACACAAATTATGCTCTTTCAGATCACAAATTACTCTGGTTTTGGCTCAATTCCCCAGTTGCCATCCACCTCACTGACCTAAAACTTTCAATCCTATCTATTTCACTGTTAGACTCTTTCTTCAAAAGTTTGCCAAAACATTTTAATCCTAACCTGTGGCTGCCTGCTGCACCATCCTTTGTTTCCTCTTGTACCTAGTTGTAAACTCTCTATTCTTCATCTGCAATAAGGAAGAAATGCCATTTAATGCTCAGTGTTTTTAAAAGAAATCTCCTGTTATCACTGATGGATTAGGACTAGATGACTTTAGCACCTGTAGCAAGTGACAGGATGCCTGTTAGCACTTCTGGGCTCTATTTCATGTTTTGCTACCCCACAAAATGGGAACTGGTCACAAAGTCACTAAATTTCATGCTCTGTATGGGGAAAAGTGACTCTGAGTTGCACCCACAGGAGCAGCAAGGAGTTACAGCCTGAGCAGAGGTCAAATTTTAGTGCTGTTCAGCTTAGGATAGAAGTACTGCAGGAAGGAATGACAGTGTGGCATTTACATACCTGTGAGGGATAGAGATACCATAGCCAGCAGTACTTAGCAGCTTCTGGTCTCTAATGCAAGCACTTAGCCAGGATGCCTTCACTAGCTGCAACCCTGAAGGGAGCTTGGTTAACTTAAGGAGCCGAAAGGCCCGATCACAGTCCATGTCTTCAGCCACAATGACATGCGTCACCTCCGAGGAGAGCTGGTTGCATACAACACCCCCATTCTGGACAATCTGCTTGTGGAAGATCTCCGCCCTGGCTTGGCCAATGCCAGCTTGCAACACGTAGATGGTGACTGGTTCCAGCCACTCTGCTGAGGAAAACACACGGGCAGGAGCTAAGTGACAAGTGAAAGTGTCCCAAACCAACAGCGCTACATATCTCACATCGGACTTGATGGCACAAACAGTGGCAGGCAGTCTCTGGGGGGCACCAGCTGGACATACCAAAGCAAGGTATCTACAGAAAACACACTCAGGGGCCAGAAAAAGCCTTTTGGGGAACAGCACCTCCAGTTAACAAGCTGGGGTAAGAGTATTATATTCCACATCATGGGCACGCAGGACTTACCCTCAGGTATCTCTGTTCCTTCCCCTTTTGGGATCTTCGGCAGGACACTTTTCCCTGGGTCACGCCTCACCTTCTTCCTCTTGGGAAAGGCTTTGACAATCCCTCGTGGCTCCATGGGCCTAGTGGGAAGTTCAGCTGCAATTGCTGAATACCAGCAAGAAAGAGGGAAATTGCTTTGAACAGTGTTATACAATCATAACTTAAGATTTGCTCATTTTGCTGTCTTTGTTGGTTTGGAGGGTTTTTTTGGTTGTTGCATTGTTGTTATGGTGTTCCAAAAATGCTCACCCTGAGGAAGGCACCTGGAAACAAGAATTACCACCCCGAGGTCAGAAAAATCGAAGCTAGAAACCACCACAAAGCCACTTAAGATGATCCTACTTGAACATCTTAGAAACCACTAAAGCTGAGTTCTCATAATAGAAAGCATTCAACTACTTCACGTTTTGAAGCTCCCTCCTGCCCAGCCAATAGAAGCAACTTTATTTTCCAGATATTTCTTAAGCACATTCCCAAGAGGGAAATGCCTCGCCTGTCAGGGCTGAAATCCAGTCACCGACGGAAAGAGATAAAGCAGCTGATTGACACCAAGTGTTTCATATAGCCACAGGAGGAAAACCAACAACCTGGCTTCAGTTAGAAATAGGAAATTAGTAAAATTACCTATTTAAAATATATTTTTATATATATATATATATAATATATATATAAATAATTATAAAAAAGCCAAGTTCAATACATCTGTAGCTTTACCATCGCAAGCCTTGCAAAAGCGAATTTTGGAGCTTTAACTACTGGCCCAGGCTACCAGGGAGTTTGGTTTTCCATAGTCCAAACAAGCGCTCAAATCACTGTACATCCCAGCAGTTCCTTCCACCCGACGGCAGCATTAAGTCAACGCCAACTTGGTTTCTTCTCTGCACAGCACTTTGTGTTCTGCTTAGAGGTTTCTCACGCACCAGCCAGGACCAACCTATTACATTAAGCCTGGAGGAGCTGAAAATGTTCCCACCTGTCTGTATCTTCTCCCTGTGGCCACCTTCTCATCCAAGCATTAAACACAACCCTCAGCTGGACTCGAGTCCTTGCTTCTGTGAGGAAGAGCTCCGTTTCAGGGGAGAGGAAACCCTGCTACATTTCTATAATTCCGCTTCACAGAAACTTGTCCATTTTCAGGACATTTTGAACAAAAAGGTCCTCTGAAAACAGTAATGCTTTCTATTAGACAAAGAAAAAAACCCTCACCAACCCCTCAACCTCTCGGCGCTTGGAAAAGCGTTTTTCCACGTAGTGTTTTAACTTGTCAAAGACAAAACACTCGTGCCAGGTACCACGTTCGCCTTGCCAGCGTCCTCGGGCCGAGAAGGCTTCAGTGCCACCAACCCGGCTCGCCCCAGGCCCAGCAGCACCCAGAACCTCGGGGGCAGCAAACAGCCCCCCAGAAGCTCCCGGCGGGGCCGCGGCCGGGGTCGCCCAGGCCCAGGGGAGGAAGATGGCGGCGGCCCGGCCCGGCCCGGCGGAGGGCGGCAGCAGGGCCGAGACCCCCCACGCCGGCGGGGGAGCAGCCGGAGGCCACCCGCGACCCCCGCCCCGAGGAGGGAAGGGCCTCCCCAAGCCAGACGGGGATCTCCCCACAGCCGGGAGCAGATGGGCCCCGGGGCCGCTCTCACCTACGGGCCGGGGCGCCGGGAAGTGCTTCCGGGTGGCGGCCGGAAGTGTCCGTGTTGCCGTGGCGACGGGGCCCGGCCATGGCGGTGCCGAGCTGGCTGGAGAGGCTGCGGGCTGCCAGCAAGACAGCGCTGGTGCAGGACGGTAACGGCGGCGGCGGGACGGGGTAGCCCCCTCCTTCCCCCTGACGTGTTTTGGGGTGACTGCGGTGAGCGGGCAGGGGGAGGAGCGCTCCCGGGGCGGCCCTGCACCGAGACAGGGCCCCGGGCGAGGACACAGGGCCGTGGGCGCGTGGACACGGCCCTAGACGGTGGGACGGCGCCCCGGCCCAGAGCATAGGGCCCCAGGGAGCGGGACAGAGCCATACACCCAGGGCTGGGTTATTCCTATTTACCCTCACCACCTGCCTTGCCTCTAGGGAAGCGGAAGATCCACTACCTGTTCGAGGATGGGAAGGAGATGGCGGAAGAGTACGATATGAAGACGAGTCAGTTAGTGAGTAAGTGGTGCTCTCAGCTGGCATGGGTTGGGACAGACCGGCAGCACGCACAGCAGCAAGTCTGCACTCTCAGGACAGCGGTGCTGAGAGAGATTTGCCTGGTTGGGAAGAAATCGCTGTTAAATATTCTGGCAGATATGCATGCCTGTAGCTGAATTTTGTAGGGACAGAAGTATGGTTCAGTTTGGGCCCAGGGCTCTCTGACTTCCATGGCATAGCAGACCCTGCTTTAGCCCAGGATCTCTCCCAAACAGCTCATCTGTCACAACAGACTCGGATGGACTAAATGGGATTGCAATCTTGCATAGCCAGGCACCGAGGCTGTAGCACATGCTAGGGTGAAGCACACTTTTTGGTAGCTTCTGCAACCAGACAAGCAAGGTGTCGGTTACAGTTCTTGTCAAAAGCCACATCAGCTGTGGCACAGCACCTGTTGCAACCCCACAATGGCTTCAGCACCAAGTAGCAAACAGAGAGGCACTCGGTACTGTATTTCTGACTTCAGGAACAGGCCAGCTAACAGATGCACTCACACCAAAGTGGAAATGACTGGAATTAAGATATGTATCTTCGTATCATCCCAGTGTGCTGGGCAACTTTGACAGTCATTTGCTGGAGGAGTTCTTATAGGGCAGAACAATGAAAACTCTTCTCCCTTCCACAGGTAGAAAATGGCGAGAGAAGAACACACTCGGGGGCTCCGGCAAGTGGCAGGTTGAAGTAGGAGAGCCAGCCTCACCGCTCCTGGGAGCACTGGAATCAGAACTCATAAAGGAAAGCAGCTCCAATGTATGTAAGCGACTGCAGGCACGACTGCACCTAAAACTACCTTGTCTTGTGGTTACAGCAGTAGTTGGTAGATCGCAGGTCATCTGCAGCCCCAAGAGACAGCCTTAACCTGCCCAGTACTCTACTACCAATCATCCCAAAGCTGCGGGGCTGGGTAGAAAGAAGGCATAGCTTAGGTTCTTTTGGAGTCTTCAAGGGATTTATAGTTTCCTTAAGTAGAGAAACTTCACTGCTGTGTTGGCCAACTACTAATCTGGCTTCCAAAAAGAGTAGGCTGAAAGGAAGGACAGTGCCAGGACAAGGCATTGGATGGGAAGCCAGGGCAATGACAATGGAAGGCTGACAGAGGCAGTGCATAGCAGGCTGCTCCTTAACATGGTAGAGCCTGTTTCATCTTCACATCCCTCTAGCTTAGGGGGCAGATGGTTTAGTCTCTCACCATCTTTTCTACAGAGCTGAAACACAAGCGCAGCCCTGCACAGCAAATTGGGGCAGAGCCAGGACTGAATCCAGCAGGTCCCTAGGATAGGCAGAGCTCGGTATTTGGTTGCCTGTGAGGAAGAGGCCCTGTTTCCCTGTAACCCTGTACTGCAAGACTCCCTTGCTGAACAATTTCAACTTCCTACAAGGAGGGCAGGCAATGCCCAGGGTGAAAGTGCTAGGAAAGTGCTGCTCAGGCAGTTTCTTGAGTCACTCCCTAATGCTCCAGTGTGAAAGAGCAGCTACTCCCACCTGGAGCTTCTCAAGCTAGTACAGGAGGAAGGGGACAGGGAGGACAGAAGAGAGCTGGAGGGGCCTTACTAAAGGTACTTGTTTGCTGTAGCCTGTCTTCGTGAGGAAGGATACCCTGAGCAGCTTCCAGTGGCGGATCCGTAACCTGCCCTACCCCAAGGAGGTCTACAGCGTCTCCATGGAGCAGGAACAGCGCTGCTGTGTTGTCCGGACCACCAACAAGAAGTCAGTAAGGACAGCACTGCCAGTGCTGACAGACCCTTGGGGTAGGCTGGCACAGGGGGCAGGCTAGTGATTACACCAGGGGGTTGTCCTCTTTTGCCTTCTATCCCTAGTGTGCAGGGGCTGAGGTGCCCCACCTCACAGCTGTGGGTCTTCTGCTGTCCAGTTTGCACTCCCAGCTGCCTCAGACACGTTATAGTAAAGCCCCTCAAAGTCTATGCTGGCCTTTGCAAACTTATCTCATGGTTCCAGTAGCATGTGTTTGCACTGTTCTTTCCCATGTCACTCTCTTAGAGAGATAAAGAGCCCTGCAGACCTTTTGAAGCTAGAGCATCCCGTCTTCTCTCTCTGACATAATACTTTGATCTAGTCATTTTATCTCAGAATGCATGGAGCTGCAGGATTCAACAGGTACAGCAAAGTTGCGGGCATCCAGGCAGACAGATCTCCCTGCATAAACCTGCCCTGTACTCACAATGCCAATGACATGATCTAGAGGTAGCAAGAAAGGCAGACTGAGCCTGGAAAGGAAACACCTCAAATTTCTTTCAGCAGAATATTATGATGGGAGGAAAACAAAGAAAAGGCCTTTAAGCATCATCTTCTACTGAGTCAGTACATGGCATCTCTCATGGTATGTGGCACACACTTGTGCCCCAAAGCATTTACAGCCTCCATGAGATAAGCCAGAATGAGCAGTAGTATTCCGAAGAGATAGCAAGGAGCAAGTATTAGGAGCCCAAGGGAGGATATTGGAAGATAAGTGAAAGCTATTTACAAACTGGGATAATACACCGGTATGGAAAGCTGGGGAGGCTGCTCTCTGCTTGCCTTCCCTCTCCAACATTGCTGTAGAACAGAGAAGGATCAGATTCCTAGGTAAAATCAATCAAACCCAGCGTTTCCCTATGTGCCCCCTGCCTCTTTAAGCCACTCTTGGTCGCTGGCTGTAGGTGGCGCTGTTGGCAAAGAGCTGCCCCACTTCGGCTGCCGAACGCCTCGGGATCCTCCCAGTCCCACTAACGGTAGCGTGTCCGTGGGACCTTTCTTGCCTGCGTGGGTGCTGCACACTTACAACGTACCACTGAGGCTTCACCCGTGCTCTGCCTCACTTCAGGATTTTTTGTACCACTCTCAGGAAAACAGTAGAGTCCCCTACAAGTAGTTGACACCTACACACTCATAGGCTTGCATCAGAGAGAGTTGAAGGGCATGACATCAGCTCATGATATGGAAGTTAAGGGCTTTTAGAATTAAAGCTGAAAGTCTCCTCACTGGGGACAAGAACGATTTTGCTGTCAGTAGAGAGCGGGGACAGACTCCAGCACCAGAACACTTAGTACAGGCTCCAGGATATCTTGTATCATTTCTCCTGGGTCTCGGCCAGGGCAAGGCACCACTCAGCAACTAATTCCAAGATAGCAACAAAGGCATGGAGTCCACAGAGAAATCGCACATCACTACGGGAGAGAAAGGAAGCCTCGGAGCCTCTCCAGCCCTTGGAAGTCAGCCACGCTGCTTCTGAGCAACAGAGCTGTGCTGACTGCCAGCCAGAGGCTCAAGCAATGGGATGGGTTGCCAAGTCACTACTGAGCAGTCAGCTCTAAATTCTCAGCATACCAGTAGCAGTTTTCCCTACGGCTGACAAAAAGTGGGTTTCCAGTAGGAAAGTAATAGAGGTGACTTCACATATGCACTGTGGAACTCGGGCCAGGACCCAGGCTCGCAGTGCAATACTGCCCTTGGCCATGGGGTGAGAGGCGAGGGCAGAGAATCTGCCTGCCTCAGCAGCGATAACCGCCCACCAGCTACCTTCCCAGCCCAGACAGGAGCTCTTCACTTCCACCAGTCCCTCCCGTTCCCTCTGGCCACGGCAAGAGCTGCTCAAGTGGGATTTGCTTAAAACCTCTTGCTGTAAAATAAATCCATTAAACTAAACTCTAAAAACAAACCCAGAAAGCCACCTCCCCAAATGCCAAACCTGATTCAATTATTGTAGCAAGAGGCAGTGGTAACGTTAGGAGGAGGAGGGGGTGGCCAGGCAGATCTGGTTTCCTTTGATCTTGTCACAGATTTTAGTTTGAGGCCAGCCAAAGCCATTCTTCTCCCCTTCTCCTTAGTCCTGGGGCAGCAGAATGCTGCTGTTTCATTGATGACTCCCAAGGCCCTTTGAAACAGTGGTTTTTTTCTGTGTACTGCTTTTTTTTTTTTTTGTCTAATCGGTAAGAAGTTAACACTTCCTTAACATGTCTTTGTGTTCATCTAATCTCTGCTGTTTAACCTTTGACATCTCCCTTATTATCCATGTCTGCCACCTTTTCCAAATACCGACAGCAGTGACAACACAGAACGGTTTGAGCCCTGCGGTAACAAGCTGCATACATTCCTCCCACTGCACCAGGAGAGCCATTTGCCCTTTGTAGCTGTTTTCACTGTGGCTTGGAAAATAAACTGCAATTTGGGCAGAGGTAGCTACAGAGGCCAAGCTTCACATGCAGCCAGCTGAACGGAGAGGAACCCCTCATGGCATGACAGCAGCTGCTGCCTATTCCCACTCTGCTCAGGGCACCTCAGTACCAGCTACAGGCCAATCCCTTGGAGAGGATTGGTCAGGAGAGTGCTGAAAGAGCTTAAGAACCCAGCCATGCTTCCAGGTGGGCATAGGTCCACCAACTAGTGTATTTGGTGCAGCCCCAGAAAGAAGCAGCAGATGCAGGGCAAGCCATGCCAAGTCTCAGGCAAACACAGATGCAGGTCTACAAGGTTCTGGTCCCAAAGTCTTAGGAAATCTTTTAGCTGCCTAGACAGCTTATAAGCCCTACAGTTCTGAGACATATCCCCTTTCCTTCATACTGAGCGTAGCCCAAGGTCTGGTCAGTGGAGACACACAGGCTGGATGGGGATCTGGGAAAAACCTTTCTGTCCTCTGCTTGGATGTGAGAGGTGGTCTGGGGTAGAGACCAGGGCAAGAACAACTAGGGGAGCTTGGAGTGCAGAGGAGCCACCATGGGGGCTGCATGGAGAAGCTGCTGAGCAGAAGCTGAGGTGACTGAGCAGCTACACCTGGAGCTCTGTGCCCAGGGGCATGCCTGAGCACCACTGTGCCACCAAAGGAGGAAGTTGTCTAGGAAGTACAGCAAAGGCCAAAAAGTCGGGTTTAGGACAGACTGCGACACAAAATAATGCATCACTCAGCAAAATAAATTGCAGGGCACAAGAGATTTGACAGCTGTTTTGACAAGAGTTAGTGGGAGCTGGTACTTAGAGGGAATGAGAGGCCATGAACAGGGACAAAGACAAGGGACACCGCTTGACAAAGACCTCTTGGTAGGGCTGAGTAATCTGGCATTACTCAAGGGCAAGATGGAGGGACCAAGGCTGCTCTCACACACCAAAGCCCTTCAGGACTTTGCCAGCTCTGATCTGGAGGTTTTGTTCAGTGCTCCTGCCAGCCTCAGGGCACCAGTAGGCACACAACATGGCAGTGTCCTGCTGCCAACCCTGACAGGTCTGTTGTCCTCATCTATGCCTTGTAGAACAGCTCTTCATAGCTCAGCACTGCTAGTGGGGGAATAGGAACCCCACTTTTCTTATTTCTGTCTTCTCTCTCATTTGTAGGTACTACAAGAAGTTCTCTATTCCTGACCTGGACCGATACCAGCTGCCCTTGGATGCAGCTGCCCTGAGCTTTACCCATGCCAACAACACCCTGATCATCACGGTGAGGTTTTAGCCACAGAGAACAGCACTTTGCCCTTCTTTTTATGTCCACAAAGAAGTTAAAGTTCTTACACATGGGGAAATGAGGCAGAGCAGGGAGATCTGCTGAGGGTCACTGATGAGCCCCCTTCTCTGTCACACAGTCAGTGGAAGTTTCAGATTACACGAGGCATGCTGACACTAGCCAGGACAGCCTGGGCTTCAGCAGGGGCCCTGCTCGCTGCTCAAGGTGACTTGCAGGTGGAAGAGTGTCTGTCATGCCCTGTTTTCCATGTATCCCCTCCCTCAGGCCTGAGCAAGCCTCCGCTCTCAGTAACAGCAAGTTTCTCTTGCCTCAGAACTCAATTGTTAGGAGTCCAAGGACCTGCTGCACTTAGAGGTCTCTCAGTCTTAAAAAAAAAAATCACCTGCTACTTTGTGTCATAGAGGACACATGGTAGAAGTGAGAGACTAACCAAAGGTGTACTTACTACTTGTTGCAAGGAGCAGACGGAGGCAGAGATGCTTTGGAGCAGCAAGCTCTTGTCGTCTTCTTCAATGTAGAAGTCAGCTACCCAGAAAGCATCCTCTCCAAGGGGAACCTTGCAGCAGAGCTGCAGATGCATGTGCAGAGGAAACAGGCCAAGAGGAGCACCTTGAGCCCTTTTGAGCTTCTGTTTGCTATGGACAAACCTTGCCAAAAAGCACCTGCATCCACCACTGAACTGCAGCTGGGCGAGGGGCCTCCAAGGGGAGGACAGAGGAACCGCAACTCTGTCTGCCTTTTTTTAAAAAAATGCATATTTATATATATATATATATATATATAAAAAACATGTGCGAGCATACAGTCAGCAAGCACACCAGGAATCTGCATGACACAGCTTGCCAGGATATTCCAGAGGGGTTGGTGGGGGCCAGGACTCCACACCCAACTGGAAAGTTTTACTTGTACTGTAAAAGACACTCCAGATCTTGGCAATTGTCCCTAGTTTGATAGCACCACCTCTCCAAACAGGCTTTGGAGGCAGCTGCTAACAGAAAGGCCTCCCTTGGCAGGAGGGCCCTAGCTGCGCTGGTAGCACCTGGCACTAGTTTGTCTGCTTGGAGCAGAGGCGGAACAGGAGTGCTAAGGGCATTTCTCTCTGTCCTACAGTACCAGAAACCAAAGGAGATCCTGGCTGCAGAAGAGCAGCTGCAGAAGGAGCTGAAGAAGATAAAGGCAGCTAACAATGGGGATGGTGACTGCAAGACCCAGTAGGCAGTGGCTGCTAAGAGGCAGAGGTGGTGGGGCAGCGCTCTGGTACAGTTCATGGTATTTATTTTGCCTTTTCTAATAAAAGTTAGTCCTGTTGTTAATAGAACTGTTTGGAGGAATCTTTGTAGGCCCAGGGAGACAGCAGCGGTTGATCTCTTTAGTGCCTGATCTGCTGATTTACGCAGACGTGCGATCCTTACGTGCATTGTGGAAAGCTGCAGCATGCAAAGGAAGCATACTGCAGCCACAGCCAGGAGCCCTCTCCCTGTCTTCCATGAGCAAGATGAAAGCTGGGTAGTTCCCCTTGGGAATTCCCTCCGTCTGCCACCACCACTGAAGGCAGTAACATCTGGAAAACAAGAACACCCTCCTTGCACCTCTTACCTGCCTGGGATGTGCTTGGAAGCAACTCCCTCCTGTGCTGTTGTGCAAGGTCCTCCATGCAGTTAGAAGGATGCTCTGGTGACCCTGGTATCTCTGCAAACAGCATCAAGGCTCAGACCTGAACGGGCACAGTCTGTGAAATAAGGTGAAGAGGAAGACACCCAACTGCTTCCTTCCCGCCAGCCATGCGCAACATGACGTGCAGAAGGCAGGCATCTGTGCAGAGTGCAGAAACCGAAATGCAGCTGCCTTCATTTGCATGGCATGGAGGGGAAAGTGGTGAGAGCGGCCACTGGCCAGCTCAGGAGTAACAGTAGCACAGCCCTCCCGTAAGGGCATAAATGTGGCCCATCACAAACCTCATGGCACTGACGGTACCCCATGTACGGGGACAACCCCAGCAGTGCCACTTTAGCAGCTCACCCTCCAACCAGCTACTGTCTCTACCCTGCATCAGCCACCCCTGTGCTTGGATTTCTGCATGTCCTTCCACCCCAGTTCATACTTGGACAGCTCCTACCCAAAGAAACCCTACTTTTAAGTGAGCTGGTCACAGGCTCCTAGCATAGCTCCCTTGATGACTGTTTTCGCTAGGAAAAATCCTTAGAGCCTGGGTAACATCCCCAGTTAGAGCCCCACTGCTGGGTGGCTCCAGGACCCACCTGCATAGTCCTCCCAAGACAACGGAGGCACCACCGACTGGCACAGCTCATCAGAGCCAGTGCACCAGCCTCATCTGCAGCTTCCCCGTTCCCCATCATCACCTGAGATGTGAGGGTGCATCCTTCTACCCACATGGCACCACCATGGGGCTGCAGCTCTGCTCCAGGCTTCAGCCAGGAAGAACCTAAAAGCACAGGACCCACCGACATGGGCTGCAGAAAAGAAATGGCAGGACTGGAGCAGCAGCATTGCAGGCAGGCCTGACATGGGAGGAGTCTCCTGCATCAGTGACACTTGTTCACCTGCTCAGCTGACATACTCATTCCTACCCTGGGCCTTGCCCGAGTCCCAGTGCAATAAAAAACTCCTCCCACCCCACAGTTACTCTGGTTCCTTCACAGCCTCTCCCTGGAGACAGTGCCAAAGACATTTAATATTTCCATCCCTCCCTCCCAATTTCATTAAAAGGACCTGTAACACACCAGGACCTGAGAAAAACCAGACCTCCCCCACTCCCAAGCCCTACCAGCTCCCTCTATCTCATGCCTAATTGCTTACCTAAAAAGCTCTCTTTGCATGCAGAGCCTGAAGTGCTCCAAGCAATATAGCAGCAGTATTTAGCAACCCCTGATGCAAAGCACCACCTTTTCAGCAACAGCTCAGCATTACCAATAACCCAGAGGACCCCCCAGAATCATTATTTTGGACTAGCAGTCTTTGGGACCTACAGCTCTGAGCTGATGGAAGATTGTTCCAGCCACGGCATCTTTTTACAGCAGCAGATCATTGCTTGGGGCACTCGGACATTAACTCTCCTGCTTACACAAGGAGAACGTGTAGCATCATGATAGCTAGAAGGGAGCTGGCAACAAACAGGCACAAGTGGCAGCAGAGGAACAGGCACAGATCAGGAACTGTTGATGGGGAGCTGTGCTGGAAAGATCCTTGTGAGAATGTGATCCTGCAGCAAAGCCACGCCTTTAAATTACTTTGCGCCCTGAGCTGCTGTCTCACATCAAGGTGAGGAGCTGGTTGGGTCCACTCCCTCCCTGCTCAGGCAGGAGCTCCAGCAAACATCCTTGTCCAATTTTTATGTATCGTAAGGGAAGAGCAGCCACTTGACAGTGGAAATGACCTATTAAGCTCTAACAAGCCCCATGCTGGGTGCTTCACCCTAAAAGTACTCCCACTTTGTGATACCAAACCTCTCCTTTACCCATCCAAGATACCAAAACTCACAGCCAAGCAGGGTTCATGCACCTCCTTCCCCAAAGAGGACCAGATTCCTGACACTGCTGCATTCACCCACAGCACATTCATCCACAGACATCCACATTCACCCAGACAGCACAGAGCATGCTGAAATCTATGGTTGTTCTGAGACCCAGCTGAGGTGCAGAATGCTGACACAAAGAGGAGCAGCCCACTTGGATGTGCTTACAAGATCCCCAGCAAATCACATCAAGGCCTTGGTGTTTGCGCTGTTTCAGTATGATGATTCATTATGCAGCCAGCAAGCAAGTTGCAGAGCCTACTTTTTGAATTTTGTTTGAAAAAAAATTTACATGAGATCCAAGATCCCAGGAGCTACCTTCAACACAGGAGCATCACACGGTCTAACCAGGGAGAGAGATCTATTAGACATGTAGACAGCATCTGAAAATAGGCCCACTCTCCTCCACCCAGCCAGGCCTCTGCAATCAGTGGGTAACATCACAGCCCCTTTGGAACTTGAAACAAAATATACAGTCTCTTTTGTTTCCCTTCAGAGTTTTATTTAGCAAAACGCGACTGTTCAGCCCTGCCAAGTGCACAACCCGACCTGACGGCCAGCTTGGGGAGGCGTACACTGAAAGCAGGGCTGGCTCTGCCTTTTAGCTCAGTTCTTGTTCTTGGCTGCAAAGGACAACACAAGCAGCTGCCAAGAGAGCAAGCGCAGGTGAAAGGTGGGCCCCGCTCCAGACACCTTTCCCTTCCACCAAATCAGTCCACCCCACACACAGCCTAGACTTGCTTCACATGGCTCAGAGCCTGGCTGATCTCAACCTGACCAGCACACACAGCTGACAGGGCATCCCAGCTCAACTTGCCCCTCAAATGCTGTATCCACAGGAGAGGAAAAAAAAAAAAAAAAAAAGAAGAACAAAAAAAGAACACAGTTAATAAAACAAACTCTGACTTGCACAAAATAAAATGGGTAAAGGACAATCGGCCTTTATATCCACTAATAGGCAGGTAAGGTTGAGAAAGTCTGGCCCTTTGGGCTCTCTTCATTGTAGCTTTCTGGCAGGCAAAAAAATCCCTTCAGAAGCCCTAGGGGCCACTCTCACCTTTCCTGCCCTGCGATTCCCTGAGCCAAGTGTCAACTCTGCTGAGTTGGGGTGACCAGAAGCAGCTGTGGTGCCCTTCATGGGGCTGTGAAGTCTAGGACGTGCAAGGCTGATGCCAGGGCAGCATACAGATGGGTAGTACTGAAACGGAGGCAGTACACTGGGCTGCTGGTGGGCGAGGACAGGTGGAAGCTCTGCAAGAAAATAGGAGAATCAACCTTTCAGAGAAAAGGCCATCCCAAAGACCCCAACCAGTGTTACAGAACCAAAGGCCAAGATGTGAGAGCAAAGCAGGCTTTTCCCTGCATATAGGTTAGGTTCCCCATGGCAGGCTCACCCCAAAGACAGCCCAGCAGCCCCTCTCTCTTCCTCCAAAGAGGAAGGGGCACTGGGCTGCCAGAGAACAACTCAGAAGCTCTGCTGCTGCCTGGCCTCCAGCCAGCCCTCACCTGCAGGCACTGAGTCTGCCGCTTATCCCAGAGGCGCACCACACCATAGTAAGAAGAGCCACTGGCGATCATATGGTTCTTATCACTCCTTATGCAGTACAGGGCGCTGTCATGGGGCTCTTCCCACTCCTGGACACACTTCCTGCAAGGGCAACACAAGGACTGAGTTTCCACTCCCCCACTGGAACTGAGGCACGATTCATCTGAAGGAGCCAATTCAGCTGCACACAAATCCCCACACACTGCACACGGAGAGGCAAGGAGCCTCATGTGGGCCCCAGATGCCAGCTGGGTAGGCTCACCTGGTGCTGGTCCGGATGTCCCAGTAGCGGATGTAAGTGTCATACCCACAAGAAAGGAGAAGGGAGGGTGTTTCATAGAAGACATCCAGGACTCCAGCTCCACGGTGGAAGTCAGTCCCTAAACAGGTCAACAGCTGACTACTGCAATAAACACATTAGGAGAAGAGTCACTCAGAGCACAGTGCCCTTCCAATTCAGCTGGCCAGAGCAGAGATGGCATCACAGAAGTCTCCTAGATCTCATTTCTGTGATTTAACAGAATGCAGAAAAGCCTGCACAGTTTTTCTCTCCCTCCCACAGATTCTCTTACTGGTTGGACCACTAACTTGTCATAGAGGGTGACCAGCAGGAGTCACAGCTGTAAGAGGAATAGCCAAGGAAGAGGCACAGCTGACCCTCAACAGAACAGGATCATTTTCTGTAGAAGTGACCAGTACTCTGAATAATGGGGGTCCATTTCCATGGGAAACAATTCTTAACTTAGTCAAACTCCAGATAACACGCAACAGCCACTTAACCTGGTCAATCCCATCCCATCCCAGACTCCCTCCTTCAAAATACTGCCCACTGGGCTGTTTTCCCACATCTTCAACACACAGCGTAGATCCACAGGCAAATCAGACTTTCCTGATCCAGTGTGCCATGGATGGTATTCTCAACCCCCTCCAGTCACACCACATATTGCAAACACTGTATCTGGGGCTGAACATGTCAGGTCAAGAGCAACCAACCCAGGGCTGCTCGCCAGATCACTTTCCAGAGGCTAGCTTTTTTTTTTTAGGCTGCCTCCTCCTTTTTAATTCCTTGTTTGCTGTGAAAGAGCAAAAGCAAGATCTCCATGAAGCTCTAAGCCTGATGCTTTGTGGCCATATCACTCTGCTGCTTGTTCATGTGCAGAACCAGCAGCTCGCTAGGCGGATGGTGCCTGGTGACAGCCCACCCTGCCAGATTGCAAGGAGCTTGAGCCCCTTCCCTGGGCCCTATGAGAAATTGCATCAGGTACATGGCACAGCCCATCCTCAATATCACTGCACCTGCCCCTGCAGCCAGCAATAACCAGCCATGGCAGATTCTTGGGAACAGAGGGGACAATCTGCCCAGCCGCTTGAAATGGCCACCTATTGCAAACCCTCTTTTTCTTCCTCCTCCTCACACCCTCTAAATCAAAAATGCTGGACACAATAAACCTTGAAGCACCTGCTTTTCAAACCCTGCTGCACAGCCACCCCTCTCCAACAGGCTCTTGGTTCTCAGGACAATGAAGCGGTCCTGAAAGCCGACAGCATGGATCCCACAGTGGGGTCACTCCCAGCATCTCCCCCCATTATTTTGTTACTTTCTGCTCCTTGATCCAGCATCACACAGTTCTGAGGCACATTGCCAAATGCCTTAATTCTGTCTGTAATCTGGGCTAAAGCCCTTGTCGGGGGATAAAGACCACACAAAAGGAGAAATAGAGTCCCGGGAGATGTTAAAACAAGTAAACACCTTTGTGTCAGGAGAGAGAAATCGCTGATAAAGCAGATTAGCGCCTCGAGCCCTGGTGTCCCCAGATCAGAAGGCGAGCCCTGGCCGATCTTTGCAGCCAGCACGCTTCTATGATCACAGAGCTGGCGGCATGCTGGGGCCAGCCTGTTTCCCCACAGTCACTCTCCAAAGAGCAGATTATGTAGAATAACAATTTCTTTGTGGCTGTGTAATTCCCTCCGTGACCGTGGCTGTGGGCAGCTACATTGGCCCTTGATGCCAGGGCCCTAGCAACCATTTAGAGAGGCCAACCAGCCCTAGCAATGGCCCCCCCATGCAAACCTCTCGGACAAGCTTTAACATCAAGTGCATGAATTAATCCCCCCCAACATGAATCCAGGGGTGCTGGCTTATTGGACTTTGTGTTTCTCCAGGCAAGAGATCGAGGGGATTCCAGGCTTCAGCCCTTTGCAACCTTCTCACAATACGTTAACCCTTGGAAGGTTACTTGCAAACCAACCCAGCAGCAACTCTGCACCTGCGTGCAGGTTGAAAGGTTGAAGCATTTGCAGTCTGAGTGCTGGGAGGAATTGCTGCGGGGTTTGGCCAGGGCAGATGGGTCCTCAGCTCCACCATGGAGTAAGACATAGATGGGCATCTCTGAGCTCTGGCACTCCACTGCCCTTCCAAGCACACAGATCCCCTCCATCTGCTGTTCTGCAAAGCCAGCGGGACAGATGGACACACACACAACCCTTCTCGAGGCTTCCACAAAACCTTCTTCATTCCACAAGTTATCTGTGTGGCCTGGATTTGTAAGACATATAACAGAGGTATGAGGAGGAGTCAGCTGCTCTCCCAAATGAGAGCCCTCGAACTACCTGTGAGATTCATAAGAGGCTGCCCAACCTGAAGTCTTCTGCCAGCTGCTCAGGCAGGAGCAGGGAGTTACTCACAGGAGATGAGCTATCTCAGCAAGCCCAAAGCAGCATCAGCAGTTTGGACCCCTCTCTCCCCACTTCTACATACTATTGCCTTTTTTTTTTTTGGGGGGGGGGGGGGGGATGGGGGGAGCACATGGGTTTACAGGGTAGCCCCTGGGCTGGTACTCTGAGCACATAGCACTCCAGGAGAGGAAACCAGGACAGGCAGCTGCACATGGGCCACACAGCCCAGCAGCACACCTGGTGAATATCTCCTGGTAGCCAGCTGAAGCCTGTTTATGTTATTTCCCCCCCACCAATTTCCCTGCTAATACCCCTTTAACGTGTAAAGGACTAAGAGAGCTCAGTGAGAGAGGAGCACTGTGCTGAGAAAAGGTAGCATGATGCAGAAGCACATCCTTTACTCACTGGGATCAGCCCTCTTTCTCCTCTCAGGTACTTGAAATGGATTATAGCAGATGTCCTCTCAACCTCTCACCTCTAAACAAGCACCCATCATATCTGGAATAAGCCTGGCCACAGTAAGGCTCATCTTCCATTTCCCAGCCCAGACCTCAGTCTGCAGTGCTGCAAGATAGCAGCAATTTTTAATGGCAGCCTGGTGATGTCTCCAAGTGAAAGATTTCAGCATCAAAGGGACAGAGGAAACCACAGAGTCTGGATTCCTGCTTTCAGAGCTTCCTGTGCAGCACCCAACACCACCCAGGTGCCTTGCTCCCAGTGTTTCTCCCTGTCTTCACACCTCACTGCAGTGGTACCCAAGCATCCCAGCAGAGTCACACCTGTTTTCCTCCCTCCACTTCCCTTTCCAGTCTAGGCAACAAAAAATAAAGAAAAGAAAGGAAAAAAAAAAAAGGGGGGGGGGGGGGCGGGAGGGGCTGGGGAGCGGAGAAAGAATTAGCTTTTCTCTGTGGGCAGGAGAAGAGCACAGATACTTGCAAGTTACTGCAGCAAAGCAAACCTTGCTTTACTGGTTTGTTAATCAGCACACTTCTTCTGCCCCAAGAACAGGTCAGCCAAAGCAGCTTTCAACTGGGAGGAGGTCCAGCCCTGCATACAGCAGCAGTCCTTCAGCAGTTTACAGAAACAGCACATTAGTTGCTACAGTGAAGCACTTACTGACACAAGGGGAAACTCATTCTGTGCTGTGCTCTGGGCACACAAACCGAAAGACCTAAGTGTTCTGGCATGAGCACACTTAAATTGAAGAAGATGCAGAACACTTATTTCCCCTGTTTTGCAGCAGATGAAGGTGTCTCCGGACCAGCTACCACCATGCCAGGCT
Source organism: Falco rusticolus (assembly GCF_015220075.1). Classification (NCBI taxonomy): domain Eukaryota; kingdom Metazoa; phylum Chordata; class Aves; order Falconiformes; family Falconidae; genus Falco; species Falco rusticolus. The sequence goes on along the minus strand of NC_051195.1, from coordinate 29,432,331 downwards.
ACCTCCATGTCCCTACAGCATACGCAGCCATGCCGAGCCCATGCTGGGAAGGGAACGCTGCCATCACAGACCTCTCTGTCTTGGGATCCTAAGTTAGTGCCCACCAATTGTCCGGTCTTTGTTATCCCAAATACTCCCTGCCCTCAAACCCTAGTCCACAACAGTTTCCACTTCCTAGGGAGAAAAACCCACAGCTAATCCTTAATAACCCATAAAGGATCAAGATAACCCACCAAGGGGCAACAGAAAAGCAGCAGATAACTGTCAGCAATGGGCTTTTTTCTAAAAACTTACATGGGCAGAAGATACCTACTCAACAAGGGACAGAAAGAGATATGATAGATACCTTGAACCTTGTTTCTCACTAGCTTACAGAGATCACCAGCACCAGCCAAATGCAACAGGGAACAGCCTTCTCCCTTCCTTTGTGGGCCCTTTTTCATCCTCTGCACACAAACACCTTCCAAAAGCCAGGCAGCTGATCCTCAGCACTTCAGAGGCCAGGGTGCCCAGTCCTTGTTATGTGCTATGAAAGTCAGTCAGCAAGTGACTGTGAAGCCCAAGCAAGACCAAGCATGGAAGGTCCACACCACCTGCCCACCATGCCCTGGCCCTCCAACATTAGCAAGGAGAGGCTGTTTTGCTCCCAGGCCTTGTTTGGGCAAGCCAGGTAGTTAGCTGTGCAGATGGTGGGGCTTAGCTTTGCTGAACAGTCTGGGCCAGGTAGTGCTGGGGTTCAGTCCCAGTGCTGGGTCGCACCAACAGAAGCAACTCCACACCAGTGAAGCTCCGTGGAGCAGAATAACAAACACGACAGTCCAGGTTTCCTGGAAAGACCAGTCTAAAGTCAGAGCTCTCAGCTTCAGCACCTTAACCACAATCCACCTGGGCCAACACAGAACCTACAGGCACACAGGTAGGCCTCCAGTACTGACCATGAAACTCACAGATATTCCTAGTTTCTCCTACTTTTTCTTAAGCATCTAAGCAAATCAAAATCACATGGCAGTAATCCGGTACCAGCCTGCAAGGAACAGAGCTAGAGCAAATCCAGCAGCCCATTTCATCCCTAGCACAGGAAAGCTGCGCTAGCACCAGGCTCTGGACTCCTTGCTGACAGAACAAGATGTTTAAACAAAGTCCCTGTGCCTGGGAAACATATCAAACTGATGAGTCCAAAAATGAAAGGCATTCAGGCACTATAAAGAATCGTTTGATTCATCTCTATCAATTCCCATGTTCCTCAGAAAACAAGACTTTTAAAAATTACTTTTAAAATAAAACTATTTGGGGGGGGGATTTCCACATTTCACTCTTTTCCTTCCATGCTGGAAATCTAGTCACGAGCATTGCTATTGTGATACCTCCAGAAGACAGGAGCCTTCTACCCTGGAAACAAAGTGAACTACCAAGGAATGGCAGAATCAAGCTGATTTCCTTAAGTTGTTTTTTTCCTTCTTAAAAACAGCTTAAGGCTCTATTGCTCCTCACTCCAGCAATATGGAGACAAAATAAGATCAGTCATGGCACAGCCCAGATGGTTAGTTTCCAGACAATTCATGGGATGCTGCTGTCACCAAGCTAGAGCCATATACAGCCTCCCAACCCACAGCGATTATTTGTGTGACCACAAAAGCTCAGGATTTCCCCAAGATCTGGCTGATAGCTGGAGTCCAAAAGAAGTCTCCACCTTGCTCCCTGTACCTGCCCATTTGCTGCAGGTCTTGGCCAGCTAGCTGTCTCCAGTACACATGAAATACCCTCCAAAAGCTGGCATGAAACAATACTCCCACCCTCAGTTTCTGGTGACCCAAATTCACTAGAACTGGTATTATACAAATATGCAAATTCTAGGAAATTGTTGAATTCAGAACATCTGCTGAAAACAGAGATGTGCAAAACCAAGGACATACTCATTTGCTCTCAAAACCTCATCTGTGAACCGGGATCATCCATTGAAGAGGAGAAGCCATTGCACATAAGCAAATGACTATTCAGAAACAGAGCAGAGTTCTAAACCAGTATTTTAGCCCCGTAGCTAGTTGTAACAAGCCAGGTGGGAAGCATATTAAGTTTTAAAAAAAGAAAGTGGAAAGAGCACCATTCAGTTCAAAACACTAGGATATTTGAGCTGAGTGTCAAACAGAAAGGAAACAAAAATCCATTCAAAAACAATTATCCAGAGTGCAGCATTTGCACAACTTCTGTCATCCAGTTTGGAGAGCACACCAAAACCGAGGGGAAGAGCTGAGCTGTCATTTCTTCAGGGTGCTTTGCAACAACAGCTGAGGCACCCAGGGGATGCAGCAGCTTTATACTAAGGGAAAGGCTTGGTCAAACATCATCTATAATGTACATAGGGAGAAGCACAGATCCTTGGCAAAGTCATTCTTCACAGAGTTATCCTACCCCAAGGTTACCCCTGTGCTTAACCAAGGCTACTAATTCCTGCATGGAGATGTGGGATTAGTTTGGGGAATTTTGAGGGAGCACGTCCATGTGAAATGGCTCAGAGATGGTGTTATAAGTGATTTTCAGGAGAAATGCCTCCTCAGTGCAGCTGAAGGGACTCAAGTCTGTATGGAGGAATGACACCAACGATAGTTTGAGATTGTGTCAGGTCAGGGGGGGAGACAGATGAGGGAGTTCTGCCTTCTTTTCTTCTGCTTTCTCTGAACTGGCCCACACACGCTTTAAATGGTCCAATAAAAAGATACAATTTCTTTACCTTTCCAGCTCTGGGACCCTGTGAGTTTTTGTTGTTCGGGTTCCCGTAAGGTTAAGTTCAGAGGATAAACTGACATGCTGGGCTATGGGAAAAAGCCAGTTTCTTCAAATAAAGCCACAACGGTGCAAAAGAGACCCTGCTGGGGCTTTTATTTGGGAAAACAAACAGAAATGGCACCAAGCCCTTCTGCTTTACGAACCAATTTAACTATAAAACCAATGTTCTCCCTCTCGGGGGTGAGGAGGGGAGAGAGACAAGACATGACAATAGTCCAAAACCTTGGGAGGGGGGAAGATAGGACAAAAAAGGTTGTCTGTCCCCTTTTATTTCTTGTTCATGGCTCCTTTTCTTAGCACACGTGTGTTCTTGTAAAAACGATTAGATTGCAATTTGTATAACATGGTGACCCCCAAATTCAGACATTTAACCCCTTTTCTCTGCAAAGAATGTCAAGAATGTCTTCTGTCTTTCTTTCCAACGGGAGGAGTAGGGGGGAATTCTCTCAAACTGTGATTTCTTGGGGGAATAGAAAAAGAGGGAGGTAAGGAAAAGAAGCAGGGAATTCTCAAAGCCTCTCGCCTTTCGCCCCACTTGTGTGGGAACAGGCGGCTGTATTGCTCCCTTTCTGGATGGAGCTCTGCAGGTCTCCTTTAGTGGAGAGACAAAAAAATTGAGAGTCCAAATCAAAACAAAGCCATCTGTTTAAATGAGCTACCGCTAGCCAGTGGCAGAGGGGGTTCCTCATTCACTCCTTCCCATTCTTCTCTCTTGCCTCTGTTGATTCTCTCTCAACCCAGGGAAAAATAAAGATTGCTTTTGCTTTGGCTCAGAGGGATGAAACCGATTGATGTGCCTGGAGTGTCCAACCCCCACCCACACTCTCCAATTGTTCAGGGCCTTGTAAAGTTGTCATAAATACGCCTGAACAGGAGTGCAAAGGCCACAGTGTGCCCTGGACATGCACACATCCAAAGGGCAGGAACTGGCCTCATGCTTATCTGTAGTGAGACAGGGCCAAGACTGCTGTATGGAGGAAAGCATTTAGGATAAACACCTGTATGTTCTTCCTCTTACAACTGTTTTACATTTAGGTTAAGATGTACCAGAGCCCTCTTAACAAAAGGAAGGGACAAGATGCTCAGCTTATGTGAGAGAGTTCAGAAAGGTGATGTCATCCCCCGCCCCCAGAAATCAGTGAAGAACCACGAGGCCTCAAACAGTTTTGAGAACACATGCATACCATGAGAAATACATTGCACAGACAAGACTGAAGCTACCCATTATAGCTAACAGACAGAGGTCTGAACACAACAAAGTCAACCAAAAAGGAACAGGAGACCACCACTTAAGAGGCTCCCTGCAGCAGCAAGCTTCCTCCAGCACTGGCTCAAACAGTGGGCCATAGGCCTAGTGTCCTGCCTCCAACAATGCCCAAGATCTCAGAACAAGGGAATCAAATTCTACAGTTCTGAACTGCAAAACTGGGGTAGAAATTTCCTTCTGGCCACGTGAAATGATTAATTCATGCCTGAAGGCAGGAGTCCTGTTTAAATCTAGTTTTGCTGCTCAAGTCACAAGTGGGATTGTCAGGTCTGTGAAGAAGGATCTGCTTTTCCCTTTGCCTAGATGTACATCTGAAGTCTCTCCATTCTGCCCACCTTACTGCAGAGGGATGGTTCCCGAGGACCAAATCAAAAAGCCAAAGACAGTCATTATGCCAAAGTGATTTAATATGCCAAGAAAGGGTTCACCTGAAGACAAGAATTCCCCTAGGACAGACCCCAGTCTGTCACTTCACCAACCTTTTTCCCTTTGAATTTCAGAAAGAAGGCAAGGCGTTTGTGTTCCTGATTAACCAAAGGACATATAAATAGGCATACCCAGAACAGATGTTTTAAAAAGAGTAACTAAAGCCATTTGTGGATGGGGTGGGGAAACAGCAGAGCAGAAAAACAAGCAAAAGAGCCTTGGGAAAAGAGAATCAGCAGCCATCTGAGGAAAGGCAACTACCTGTGGATCATCCCACTGCAGTTGGGTGGAGGCAGTAGAAAGCACACATTTGCATTCACTTACCTGATATAAAAGCACAGCCCAGAAAGCTATTTAGCTCACTGTTGGACAAGTTTTGGATTGGTTATTGTGAACTGTGTTCAGACAACACAGAGATGCTGAGAAAGAAAACCAGGCCTGAAAGAAGTAGGGAACCTCTTTCCCACAAAGCCTGAGGAGAGTCTCCTTGGCAAAAAAAAGAAAAGATACTTGGCATGATGAATCTATGGACAAGCAAGGCAGGAAAAGGGATTTCGCATCATCTACAGCATGGTATTATGATTCTTCAAGCCCCCAAATTCTGTGAAACTTATCAGTGCCAGGATATAATTTGCTATTGCTTGTCTATCCTGTTACCAGAGATATCGACCCACTTGCTGTGACTGGATAAATCCAGTTTAAATGCCTGAGTGAAACAGAGTCCCCACACTTCTTGAAGTCAGTCTCCTTTCAATCTAGTAGCTCCAGTTCTGAATCCATTTTCTCCCTTCACCCAACAAACTCCTTTTATTATTAAATTAGAGGGTTTTAAACTTGTTTAAACTTTGGAGTTCAAAACTCTGGAAAGAACGATCTTCTACAGAGCCTGCTTTAGAACACAATGCTAAGAAGTCTGCTTGTGTATCTTGGGCCAAACTTCTACATTAAAAGTTTTTGTTGAAAACGTTTAGCAAGCTTAATAACCAAGAACTAGACCTGCAGATTCTTATTTCATTTATCTACTTTCACACACACAAAATCTGAGTACAAGATGCAAAGCCAGACAAGACTGGATTTAAACAGGAATGCATCAGTAGAGCTAACCAGGGTGTCCAGTGCTATGTCAAATTACACTTACTGTTTAAAAACAGGCAGCCCAAGTTTTAAAGCTCTCCCTTCCTTATTGACAATTGCTCACATTCAGTCACTTAATTGCTTTAAAGAGCCACCAAAATGGATGCAGATCAACATACCCCAAAATTTGAAAGATAGCAAGCAATTCTTGCCCACCCCACTGCACAGACAGGTGTAACCTAGCAAGGGTGCCATGAAAGCACATACCAGAGATCCAAGCAGCAGCAAGTCAGCAAACTTCAGCTAGCTGCTTGTGATGGTAACGCTCATGCTGGCTCTCTGAAAGAGCACAATGCATAAGCACTACGAGGCAAATACGGATTATTAACCTGCTCAGCAGCTGCCTGGCTACCCTGAAAGACTCCTCCCCACCCTTCAGCTGAGGGTACCAGCCACACACCTGAATCTCCCTTCTCCTCCTCTCCCGAGCCACCCTCATGAATCCTCTACCTCCCACCTCCCCAAAACTTGCAGACATCAAAGGCACCTGCCTTGAACACCTGAAAAGCAGGGGGGCCTGACAGTCAAGAAATGCAACTCTGTATCTTCCCCTTCCATGCACTCTGTATTTCCCCCCCCCCCCCCCCAACCTCTTTGAAAAAGGTGGCAGAGATAAATGGAGAACAAAGAAACAAGAAAAAGCCACAGCTCTGGCCCACACCCTGCCTATTACTTAAGGGGGAAGGAACTCTTCCGAAAGAGGAGGAAAAAATGTGCTCAGACACAATGGCTCAAAAGGCCAGGCAGCAAACCGGGCCACTTTGTACTGCTAACAAGGGAAACCTAATTACAGGAAGAGGGCAAAGAGGGACAGATAAAAGGGATACAAAATTTCAACATCTGTTGCCATAAAGGGATAAGAAGTGGGGAAACGCAAAGTGTCAGTTTGGTGTCAGTGACGGCGTAAAGCCACTTTCAAAGGGCTCAGAAGAGGGAGAAAAACCGAACAAGAAATTAGAGGGTTCTTAAAAAAAAAACAACAAACAAACAAAACAAAAAAAACCCCCACTCTACCAAAAATGTTTTCAAAAGGGGGGAGGAGATGGACAAAGACTGGATATTTAAAAGATACAACATCAAGGGTGGATTGCAGGGCACAGCTAACTTTGGCTTGGTTTTCACAACAGCTCTCGTGCCCCGAGTCTGTCACGTCGTGTTAGAGGAAAGGACAATGTAGGACTTGTGCATTCAAAGTGTTTACAGCATGAGAACTACCATGCCAGAGAGATGACTGGTCCACTTCAACACAGGGCAGGGCAGAATAGCTCCTAGAGTTGCTGCAAAGTGATCTCTCTAGTATCCTACCCTATGGAGAAGCATCCTTGAGGCAGGGGCATTTATCACCTAAAGACATGCAGACCACCACAACAGGCTGAGGAGCAACAGTTCTCCACAGGCAAATGACAAATGCTGGCCTTGGAGCTGTTCCTAGTGGTGTGTCATCCTCATCTCCCAAGGAATTTAAACTCCCAAAGGAGGCAGGAGGTGGGGAGAGAAAGAAAAAAACCCAACCACTATCTGAAGAACGTTTCCTTTTCTCTTGCTGGCCATTAACTGGCTGTTCTGTTGAGCCATGCACTAGCACTGGCAGATGAGACTGGAAGGTCTGAGCAGAGAAAGGCAAAAGGCAGCAGAGGTACCTGACCTGCAATAGAGGCAGCTACCATCATATCCCTCACTGGCACAGGGGAGCAAGGGGACTTGCAAGAGGCCAAAGGAATCAGGCAAGGCCTGATAATTGATGCCAGGCCACAGCTTAGCATCCAGTGTCCCATACTGCTAATCATTCCCCTTTCCTGTGCAGACCTCTAATCACCTAAGTTATTCACAGTGCCTCTCCACGCACACACACCTTGACCCTGAGTGGCAATAAGTACATAGCAACTTTCCCACATCTAAAAGCAATCAGATGGCACAACATAGCATCTGTGAGATGAGATATGTCCTCCAGAGGTGCAGCTAGTCAGCTTCAAAAGTGTAAGAAGAAAAAAAATCCTCCTTTATTACAGGAGAAAGGGCCAGGTGTAGCAGCAGCTGGAATTTCAGCCATCAGAGACAATGTCTTGGCATTACGCGGTCATTCCCCTGCTTTAGACTCCCCTTGACAATTGCTTGTTGCTGCCTGTTGCGGCTTTGATCCAATGCCATCATCTCAGCAGAGACAGAAATGAAAGACAGTTGTGGGGGTGGGATGCAGCAAGAGGCGTTTCTTTTCCCCACTAAAAATTTCCTCGCTGCCAAACCCAACCAAGCCCTTTTCAAAGCCCAGGACATATTTCCAGGTGAAGACATTATCCCCTTCCTCTTGGAAGGATGAGAATGGTTGCCCCAGGGTCAGGGAACAGCGAAGGTCATTAAATACGAAAACATACCATGACCAACAGCCACAAGCACCAGCCGAGGACTTATCTGGCCTGGAACTAAGATGATCAGTACACAAAAGCTTATTTAAGCTTTAAATCCTTTTTGTAGCATGTTCCAGCTCTCAGCCGTTGGGGAAAAAGACCACCTACCCCACGGAAAGAGAATGCCACAGAAAATGCTACAACGTTACTTACACACACACCCACGCAGGAGAAAAAAAACACCAGATGACTGAACAAACTGCTCTTTGACAGCGCTAAAGATCTAAGTGGTGGTAAGGATTCCTGCAGTTTTAAAGAACACATCCTAAGCATCACTCTGCCATGCCTCATGTTTTCTGACAGAGAAGCTGCCTGGATGCTGCTCTTAGAGATAATGTCCTTGCCATATTCAGCCTCTGCAGGTCAGACTCTGGCCCTCTGTGGCCACAAGGAAGGGGTAAGCAGCAAACTTGGGATGTCTGGTCCTGTCTGCCAGATGTTATCAGAGCACAGTGGGCACAGGAGGAGCTTTGCAGCCCTCCTGCAAAAGGATAGCTCTTAAGATTTTGAGTTTCCATGCCATGCTCCCACTTCTGAAGTCTGACCAGAAAGACAAGCCTCAAAGGAAGAAAATAGCATTTCCCTACAAGACCACTTCTGGCAACCACCAGAGCCTTTGAAAATCAATACAAACCTCTTCTGGGAAGACCAGTTTATGGAGAAGTCAGGACCTGGAAGGACAGCTATGAATGATCACATCAAGCTTCATGTGCTAGTTTCCTGGCTCAGTCTCCTGCCCTGCATGTGCTGGTGAGACTCCCAGCTCACACACAGGTCCCTGGAGAGGAAAAGACCCAGTGGCATGGTGCATTCCAGCTGTGACAGGTGAAGAGGGAAGAATAAGTTTGACACTCCAGCCATTGCAACAGAAGCCCAGTGGCCTAGGTTGCTTTGGCTTTTTTATTTGCCTGTCACTCAGGCTTTGACGTTATTGAAAGATCAAACTCCGTTGTGCCTGTTCATTACCTTAATCCTATTTTCTACACAGCTTTATTATCTTTTCAGGCTTCCTTGGGAAAGGCTGTCAGAGAGGCTGAGGCAGGGGGGAAAGGGTTGCCTATCTCCTCACCCCTGTCAGATGCCTCTATTCAAGAACAGCCAGAAGACTTGATGGGCAGGGTATCACAGCACAGCCTGCATCCTTCTGGGATACTCCAAAAGAACCATTGGACTAGGTCACTGAGAAACATGCACCATAGCTGAGTGCACTGATGCTGTCTTTCCTGCTCTAGTTCGTCCTTTGGGGGATGCATCCTTTGCAAAGTCTTTATTTTTGTTACTTCAGAGAAAACCAAACTGGTTTATATTTGTATTTGATGCAGTTGACTCCGACAACCTAAACTATTGGTTAGAAGGCAATTGGCCTCAGACCAGACCTGCATCCACACCAATCCCCAGTCTTCCTCTACCTCCTTTCCCCAAATACAGCTCTGCTGACACCCCTCAGGCCCCTTCTACCAGTGCCTCCCTCTCTTCCCTCCCAGAGCCCACCAGCTCACCTCAGTCATGACAGCACTCCCCCTGATAATCTTTGCTGTGCCACTCCTACCCAGAGCATACCGGTCCTGGAAAGCTGAGCTGCTGTTCAATAATCCTGCCAAATATTTGTTATCTGTCCATTACTACACAAAGACCCCCAGGCTGAGAGTTTCAAATTTGTCAGCAGTTGAATCCCACATCAGGATTTGAGCCCGACATTTCCCCAGTTGCTAAGGTCAGCGCCTTCACCAAATAGGAACTACTCAATGGCCCCAAATTAGAGGCCACAGCAATTAACCTCCTCGATGCTTATTAAGACAAAGAGAAGACAACATGCCTAAGTCACTTCCATAGATAACCTGTTGCTACCCCTCATCTCCCTGAGCTACCAGAAACACCAGCCAGGACAAGATGACTGTAGAGCCTGCACTTGCCTCTGGCTTCTGAGCACCACAGACAAGTGGGTGAATGGGAAGATGCAGATCACCTTCCTCACCCTTCTGGATTAGGCTGAAGCATCAACTGAGACAAATCAAAAGGAAGGTGTAATGGGAAGGAAACGGGAAGGCTGTGCCATCAACTGGAAAAGCTAGCACGCAAAGCTGAGCTGCTTCCTACTGAACTGGAACCACCCCACACACATACCTTGCCACACCAGTTTGTTTTGTCCCCCACTTCATCCCATATCTCATGTTTAAACATCCCTTGCCTACATGGACTAAAAGAATGATTTTATGGCATCTCCAGCATTGCATTTCTCATTTTTACTCACTTTCCTCATCAAGTCACTCCCCGTAACCTGGAAGCTCACTCACCTCTCAAGGTCCCAGATTCTCAGAGGTGAGGTGTGTCCACAGCAGGCTGTCCCAGTCACAAATGAGCTGTTTAAAAAAACCAAGCAAACAAAAAACCACTTACTAATCCTCATGTTCTGAGGAAATAGTGCATGAGCAAGACAGAGAAAACAGGCTACAAAGCAAACTCTGAATTCTGGTTCAAGACTATTTCAGCACCTTCCGCTGCACTTCACAAGGGGCAGGCAGTAGCAAAGTGAGAGGTGCTCCAGAGCTCTCAGTAGCTGAGCTTTCCAGATGCAGCAGGTCACAACTACAGAGAATTGGCAGGACATGAAGATGTATTTGCGTATGCAAAGGGAAAACCAAAACCAGAAGCAGCTGTAAATTGCAATTTTCAAAACAATTAGCACAGTACTCAGCACTCCTGTAAGCTACAGAAAGGTTCCATGGAAAATTCCCTGTTGCTTCCTACTTCATGTCGGCCTTCTTTGCTGGCAGCTTCTGAGCACAGTCATGATTTGGCTGCAGCAACACAGGCCTAATGAATCGCAGAATACAGGTCCCCAGTCCAGCCTGCTCAAAGCAGGGCCAGTTTCAAAACTGGATCATATTGCCCTCCCCAGTGCTCAAGCACTCTCTATTAGAGGCACCACAGCTCTCCTGCAGCAGTATCTGGCTCAGTTCACACTCCCCAGCAGGGTCCACTCCGAAGCTCTCTTTGGCAATACTATGTCTCTGCTGCACATGCTGGCTCCAGAGGTCGCCTGACAGCCACTGGCCTCAAACTAGTCGATAAAGACAGGGACAAATCCTTAAAAATCAAGCAACAGGAACACGGGTGCTGTGGCTCTCCACACCACACCGCTTGCTTTGTGCCAACTTCCTGTCCTCAGTCCAAATAAGAGAAAGCAGTTTATACACAGACTTCTAAGCTATAAATGACCTCTCACAAAGCCATATTTATTGCAGCTACTGAGAATAAAATGCCAAAACTATGTTTAAGTCATTGCAACAAGGATAGCACGAATGCAGGAAACTGAACGTGCTTTAAATAAAAGATGGGTCTATGCTTTGCCTAAACATCTTTTACAGCATGACATGGGGCTGGCAGCTGAAGGATGAAAGCTAAATAAGGAAACAATGTCATGTCTGTAAAAATAACATTTTTAGACATTCCTTTGATCCTCTACAACATTCTTCCTTTGGAAATCAGAAGGTGTCTCTAAGCCTCCACTGCACCAGGAAGGGATTCTTGCAGTGTCCTTGACTTCTGTCAGAAGCACTACTGCTGCTGTTTACAAGGCACCCGGCAGCAAAACTGAACACACACTCAACTCAAAGCCAGAGAAGAGCCTTGTGGAAGCAGGGCCAGAACTCAGGACTCCTTCTACTCTGATTTAGCTGAACAATTAAGTTTCTCCAAATCATAAGGCCAAAGCAGCACTGCCAATACACTCTGCACAAGAGGCAAGCAGATAACATGCTATCTCAAAGAGCTATGAGTATCAAGGAAGAGCTACAGCTACCAAGGCAATCTCTCTCTCTCTCTTGCTGGTTTTATACTCCCTACCCAAACTCACACACCTGGAGATGTTCACAAGTCCTGTGACCCCTGGCTGCCCTTCAGGGCTAGACAAGGCCTGCAGCACCAGAGCTATTTCAAAATCTCTCCAACCAGGTTGTCTTATATGCAAAATCCCAGGTTCATTAGCAGTGCACATGCAATTGGCACAATGCACCTGTAGCACAGGGCTCTTTGCACAGGTGCTGCAGGGTGCACACATTCTTCTCCATGGAAGTCCCTGACCAAAGTCTAAGAGTCTAAGGAAAAGCCAATTACTGTTGCTGTGCAGCAGCCAGGAGGACCGATTAGGAAAGCATGCAGCATTTCTTATTTAGAAACTGGGTTTGTGCTGAATACCTGCCTTCTCTCCACCATAGCGCAGGACAAGAGCAAACATTTCCCTTTGCCAGTGTCTGCCATCTCAGAGGAAAACAAGCAAGACACCCACCCTGACAGCTCACTGGTCAAATCCCATGTCTGGAAAGCAGTACTTTGGTGAGGGAGTCCCTCAACTACAAAGCTAGGTGTTGGGTTCTGTCCCTCCCTCCCAAGCATAATCCATTAATAACTACTAAAGCCAATTACCCTGGTTAGAAACATAATAGCAGTCAGGGAGTCAGTCAAGCAGGCAATTGGGTGCTTAAGATTTTTCTTTTGGGGGACAAACTGACTCTGTCCCAGCAGAGAACGCCCTCACGTGGGAGACAGGCCCCTTTGTGCAGAAGGTATGCACAAGGCTTTGATGGTTGCCACAGGTCTAAATTAGCATGGAGGCACACCAACAGGGAGAAAAAGGTGGGAGGAACAGCAAGGTCTAATCCCCACTCACGCTGTCAGTTCTAGACTTCAGCTTTCCCTCCTCAGTCCTTACCTCTCAAAAAAAAAAAAATAATCATTAGATGAAGAGATTTCTCTCCAGCATCACATACAGGCCTCAGGGTCACAAACAAGCCTCTTCTGGGTAAAGCTGACTCCATTCAGTCAACAGGAATTTTGTCTCATACTTCAGCAGGATCAGGTTTGCAGGCCTTATCTTTAACAGGCTGGAGCCCATTAGCAAGCAAAGATAAGACTTCTCCCAGAAGAGTGGGGCACCTCCACTGCCAGGATTAGAAAGAAGCATACGCAAGACATGCACAAGAAGCAGTGCCCATGAGAAATTCTCAAAGCCTGGGAGCAAAGTGACCTGGAAGTCTGGATTCCCAGTGGATGATACGGGGCCCCGCACCTTGAATCTCGTCTGCAGGCATATACCTTCAACCCCCAGGTCCCTGATAACGGGGAACCTCAGAGGTAACAGTTTCACTCCAAGCAAAAGGGCAATACAAGTCAGCTTTGGCAGGTCTAAAGCAACATGCAAATCAGAGCTAAGCACGTAAAGCGTGGCTCCAAAACTTCTGAAACATCATTCAGCATAACTGAAGCCTTCTACCAGGCTTGCTGCTTTCAGTTTACCTTGAACAAGACTTTCTGTCTTGGAAAGCACAGAGCGCACACCAAAAACCTCTGACCTTGAGAAGTGCAACGTTTTCACAACTGATCTTGCCAGCTGCCCAAAAGAAATAACCCAAGCTGAGTTACTAGCTTAGCGTGTCATTTATTTTGCCTATAATGCTTTCTGGAGTCAGAGACTGAAGAGAAACTAGATTGGGAAAAGGAGCGCGTAAGATACCTTATATATATTACTGCAAGGATGACCCATCTCTCTGAAGTATATATGATCCAACTGATGTACAGAGACATTGACCAGGTGCATCTACATGCTACGCAAAGACATCTGTGTCAAAGCTTCAAACGGCCTCAGAGGTGCAAAGTCCCTTCCCCACTAAGCTTTCCTTAGCTTACTCTGGCTACAGTCCAGCGGCAATGACCCCATACCTGCTTCCAAGGTGCCAACAACACAGTTTCACCCCACCTGTAGCATCCCTTTTTACCCCATCCTGGATGGAACATTGCCAGATGTGGATGAACCAGAGGGAATGAGGTAGCTGCCCATCAGTCCTTTTGGAAAGATACTGTTTGTCATGAGGCTTGGAAATTATCAGCTCCAGAGACAAATCCCACTGCACAATACGTAACTTCCGCACTGTCAACCCAGCCTGCAGAGCAGGCACTGCCTGAGCTGGGAATCCTGCAATGCAAAGGCACGGATGGAACCCGGGTGAAACAGGCCCTTTCCAACTTCTTCTCTCTAAACTTTCCCCCGTGCCACAAGCTTGCGCCCTTCCCCTGTACTGTAAACAGATTGCTTCTCAATTCTTACTCTGCTCTTTGGGGATTTCAAATCCAGAATCTGCTTGACACGTGCAAGAGCCTGTTCCTTCCTCCTCATGTGCTCCCCCGCCCCCTGGAATTGGACATCGTTGATCCACTTTGGAGACTATTATATACGGAGACTCATCAGACTGGGAAACAAAGAAGTTATTACTTGACAGAGCCCTGCAGCTGGGAATGTGGAAGGAGGGGGAAGAGAAGAGGGAGTACCGAGGGAGACAGGATGGGGGGGCTGGTCACAGCGCTATGAAAGCGATCAACAGAAAGGACAGCTCAAAAGATGGGAAACATCTTTTTTAAAAAGTCTCAAGTGAGATGAGAAAAGGAGAAGAGAACGCAAGTCCAAAACAGAGAGTGGAGAAGAGAGAAAGCAGTTGGTGCTGACGGTGCTGCGGGTTAAACACACGGGTCTGTGGGTTTGTGTAGCCTTTGATTCAGCACTGACACGCTTTGGCAAGGGAGGCCACCAGAGCTGTCAAATCCTTCACCAACGTGCCCATCAATTGTATTCAGCTCTCCCCGACCCGCACTGGCATTTTAATTACTGTTGGGTAAACTAATTTGTACAAATGAAGGCAACTCTGCCTAATAGAATATGCAAGCTCTCTGACCTCTGACAGGCGATGACACAAGATACAAAGGAGGCAGAGGAAGGCTTTTTATCAGAGCCTTATTACTCTCTATTACTCCAATTAGTTAAGCTCCAGTGCTCCTAATTGGGGGAAAAAATTGCAATTAAATCAATTTTTGATGGGCTGAAAGTGGGTTACCGAACCGCCCTGCCTGTGAAACACTGATATTATAGCAGCAAAGGTCAAAGTCTTTGTCGGCACCTGTGGGGGCCCCCACCTCCCCTCTCTAAGCCCCTCTGTGCCCCCCCAACACACACACAGAGCTCGCTAAGGCGAATCATTAGAACATGTCATGTCTTATCGCGGCCGCCACCATCCCACTAACCTCATCAGTTGACATCATTACAGAAGGTAACTCCTCCAGCATGAATACAGTGCTAAGGTCACACAAACTTGATGGAGCCCCTGCTGAAGAGCCCAGGAGGCTGGGGAGCAGATGCAACAGTAACAACATTGTGAAGGGGAGAGGAGGGGGTCAGAAACTCAGTGCAGGGAGTTGCAGCATCTCCAGCATGAGGCTTCTCCAACAGACCAGATACACACAAAGGGAGGGAGACTGAGATAGCACTGGGAAGCAGGTGCTCCTTCCCCACGGGGATTTAATTTGCAGAGGAAACAAAAAAAAAAAAAAAAAAAAAAAGCACACACCATCAGTTTAGCATTTACTTCTCCATGAGAAAGTGGGCACCACAAACATGCAAGAAGTCCCACCTGCCTTTGATTCAGGCAATGCTGGACAAAGCCAGGACTGGGTGGTCATACAGGGCTGGTGTTCCCCTTTCACGGTCCCAGACTGATCCCTTTAGCCCCACTTTGTGCCTCTTGAAGGATGACCAGAGAACTGAACCAAGCACTGTCAGTATCTCAGAAGTCAGACCGGACAGCTAGGCTATATATTAACAACTCTGCAACCATGAACTGAACAAAAATCAGCAGGTAAGGCAGTTGCACCAGAAGTCTGGCCACTGTTAATGGGCCAAAATTACAACTTTCCAGAAGAAGGAACATGGGGAGTGGACAGCTATTTAGAAGAAGAGAAGACTGGAAAAGCTGAAGCCGCCAGTAATGCATGATATAACTGTATGAAACCTGTAATAACAAGTGCAGGTTGCATCCAGGTTACTACAGCTCTGCAATATCCCTCTGGCTTTTGGTTCTAGACTAAGTCTTTCCACATCCCTCAGTACTCCAGAGCCTTCCCATCCTTCTAAAGTCCCATGTACCACACTCCTCTTGCATCCCTGCTATGCAGTCCTTCACTTCCAGACCTTCACTGCAAGGAAAAGACAAGAAGGTCCATCAAACTGCCTCATACATTTTCTGCCTGTGCTGCTGGCTGCTGTAGGCTCAAGGTACCCACACTGCACTGTTACAGCCTGGTTTCAGGAGTCTGCTGGCAGTCTCCTCTGGTCCCTTGACCACTCCAGACTTGTCGCAAAGAACAGCTTCTAGAGCACTCTAGAGCCAAGCTTATATTTGGGCCCAACTGCTTACAGGCATGTAAACTGTTCTTGTATTTGGACTCAATAACAGGACTGAGCTCACCTGAGCAAGCAGAGGCCCACAGCCGCATAGTCTCAGATTTGTTCAGCAGTAAACAATATTGCCAAAGAGAACCAGCAGCTGGAGGCAAGTGAACAAGCTTGTTTCACAGGCTGGAAAGCGCTGGCGTGTTTGCTACTACTTCTTTGAGCCTCACGTGCATGCCACAGTGTCCCTCAAGGCATCAGTCAGCTCAGGGTTGAACTGTGCCCCTGATATGCATCATAAATTGCACACAGAGAAGCTACAAAAGAGCTCTGCCACTCCCCACAAGGGACTCGGCACAGAGAGAAAACAAAATGTGTAAAGACTGCATGAAAGTCACAATGTTTACAACCATTACTGCTCCAAGGGGAAATGGGCTCTGGCAAGGAGCACCGATGACACAGGCACGTACAGACTAATAACTCATTCAGATGCTGCCTCGAGCCTCAAGTGGACAACTAGACAGTGGTCCCCAGAAAGAAGGCATTTGCAGTTTGTACTGAAGGGCACTGTAAAGAAGCTAGGTTGAAACACTGAAGTCTCATATTTGGGGCAGAACTCCAACACATTTGATAGAAGAAATGCTCATGTCCTTGCCTCCCATGTCATTTACTGTATGCCTCGGGATAGACGGAATGCCAGCTTCATCTCTCCAACCCTTCACCTTGGCCTCTAACTTCATGCCTTCCTCCAGACTTCAGAGACTCACAGGCTAGAGAACAGAATATGCCTTTAACATCCCCAAAGGCCCAATTCTCAGCATGGATAGACAGATTACCCCTGCTCTAGCAAGTTGCTTTGCAGGTACCCAACCTAGACACCGCCAGCTTGCCTTCATTGCTTTGCAGTTTCACCCTACACTGTCTGCCCAACTCATCCTGTAACCTTGCTCACTGTCCCTTCACCAGCGCTGCGGCAGGTTAGTTTTGTGAAAACAGGCAGCCAGATACAGAATGTAATCCACATTTATAGAGAAAAACTGA
Source organism: Falco rusticolus (assembly GCF_015220075.1). Taxonomy (NCBI): domain Eukaryota; kingdom Metazoa; phylum Chordata; class Aves; order Falconiformes; family Falconidae; genus Falco; species Falco rusticolus. Next base: position 29,415,059 of record NC_051195.1, on the reverse strand, counting down.
GCTCAATGACATCAAGACAGAGTCCAAATAGGATAGACACGTGCACACAGACCTCTTCTACACTGCAGCACTGAACAGGAAAATATCCTTTATTAGAGACTAGTTAGTCCACCCACAGAACAATCCTGATGTTCCTAAGGTTGTCTGCATCTAAATATCACCCTCCTTTCCTCCATGCAACACATGCTTTTAGGGAAAAGCAAATGTCCAGGACAGGATCACGCTCAGGTTAGCTCTGTAAAAGTTGATTGAGGGTCCTGGGTGCTCCTGTAACAAGAGGGATATTCAAACACTGCTTTTCACAGTGCTGCTGTGATTTTTCAGAACATCAAACAGAACTGCCTTTGTGGCTGCACAAGTGTTTCTACTGGGCTGACTTTATTAAAAAGAAAGGCTTGATAACACATATTTAATGATGTAAAATACTTATTTGCATGGTATGTCCACCACTCTTCTTCATCCTTCCTCACTTCCCAGCCTCCAGGCTTGCCAGACACAGCAGTTGTTGAGGACAGAGGTTTCTGTACAAGAACTCCTGCACGCCTAGCTCTCTCTAGACCCAATTTAATCCCCAACGGATGCTCAAGTTATTACTTTTATTACAGGAAAAAAGAGACTCCTTAACCACAGAAGAAGTGTAATTCAATATATAATACAGGCACTAGTCTGAACAACAAGTACCAAACACCAAGGGGGAGCAGAAAGCCCATACCAAAACAGTTTTGTCTGTGCTTGCTTACTAGGCCTTTCTGTGAACAGAGGTCTCTTTGCAGGCTGGGGTTACGTACATCTTGGAAGCAAAACCAGAAAAACACAATTCTGCTGAGAAACCGCTCCTGAGTCTAGAAGCTGAGCTGTGCAAGAGATGCAGTTCTCTCTTCCTACCACAGAAAGCTTTCTGGGGAGAAAGAGAAGAAAAGGGAAAAAAGAAAAAAAGTTGTCTAGGGACTTCCAGGTCAGTCCAAGACTAGGTGGTTAAACACCATTACAGCAGGATTATTTCAGCATCAACTTAGCAGTAACCAGAACAAAACCTCACAGGATCTTTTAATTATCAGAAGCTGTAATATTAGAAAGGCAAAGAAAGTTGCTACTAAGGTTACATTTGTGTTTGGAGTAGTTTAGGGGTTGGGGTTTTTTGTTTTGTCTTCTTTTGCAAGTGCAGGTGAAATAACCACAGCTGGTATCTGGACTTCTTTAATTACACTATGTATTCTCCCAACATCACTAAGGCAATCTCAGCTATCTGCAGCAACTCCATCCTACACTCTACTCTTGCTCTACTCCTCAGAGCAGCCATTCAAATACATATGGGCAAGACTCCTGCTAGGCACCCACTAGACAGCATGCTCTACCTCTAACTACTGCACGTGCCATCTGCAATACAGTGCAAGGGAATTGCAAGGCAACTCATAGTGTCTCCATCCTAAACACATCTACTGGTTTTTTGGAACCAATTAAAAGGAAGAAACAGGTGAAGCTGCTGGCTAAGCAGCAGAAAAACATGATCCCTGGATGAGATACATGCAAAAGTATTACATGCTGGACACCATTTCCTCCTGGGATAAGGCAAGCCACCTACAGACTTATCACACACCTTGGGCAGATCTCTGAAGGCCTGGCAGTCAGGTCTCATGCACCTGCACACCACTTCAAGCCTTCATACCTAGCAGCTATACCCTCCCTACTGGGCTTAACACCATTAGCCTTCCCCCTCACCCCGATGGGGAAGACACCCCGAGTCTGACCCTCACCCACTTCCCCACATCTAGCAGCCCCCTCGAGCTCAGTACTCTGGGCCCACACACAGCCTTACAAGAAGCTCTGAACTCCAGCCCTCGCTTTCTCAAAGCCTGCCCAGGTGTAAAGCTCCAGCGATTCCTTTTTCTTTGCCGTTTTCCCTCCCTCCTCCCTCTCCCCCTAGCCCCACCAACACTTTCAGGCCACACAGTGAGCCGGGAGGTTGGAGTAGATGAGGACCACTGCAGCAGTCGTGCTGGTTTAGGCCCCCCCCCCCAACTCAAGACAATTTCTAAGAGCCATTTCTTATCCTCCCCTCCGTGAAATTATTTCTGTTAATTGCCTGGTGGGAATCACTTATAGGGGGGGGACACTCTCCCCCCCCTCCACACCCTAGCCCCTAATTGGTTTATTGAAGTTTTAACGGGGCTTTCACCTGGAGAAGCTGGTAATTATTCCCTTCATTCCCCTCTTGCTTGTACCTGTAGCTTCACACTTGGGGTCTGCCTGGCTCCACGGGGGGGACTTTGTTCCCTCTAACTACAGGCCCCACACAAATGGGCCCAACAGCAGGAGAACACAGCAAAGTGGTAATTTTCAGCCTGGTGTAATTAGCCAAGGTTCTTTCAGCCCAAACTGCTGAATGGGGAAGGGGCTGCCGGGGAGGGTGTGCCATGTGGGAATGGCGGAACGGGGGCTGCTCTCAACAGGCAGACAAAGACCTCTTGGGGGCTCCGATCTGGGGCAAGCAGGAGGAGGGGGCTGGAGCGGGACAGCCCGCCTGGCAGAGCAGCGGGACAGTCAGTGGCGGGACACACGCCAGGAGGTCAGCTCATGACAAGCATCTTTCCCCCAGCCTGTGGAACAGGACAGTGCAGTATGCCAAGAAAAGGGGTAAAGGAGAAAAGAGATCCAGTGATGCACAATAGGGGCACGTGAAGAGGTGCAATGCATGATAGATTCTTGAAGGCCTGGCATAACCTACACTCAGGGCAGGATTTCTAGTCTAGTACCTTTGCACTGAGATTAAGAAAAGCAACAGATCTGGGGAGAGGCAACCAGACAGTGCAGGTCCCAGACAAGACAGCAAGAACTGTGCCGAGAACAGAGTGAGAACTCTTATTGCTGAGAAAGATCAGGGAAGAATCATTCACCTCCTCCAGCATCTGCCCCAAAAGTCAGGCCACGAGCAGTACCAGGACACAGCAGTGAAGGCTCCAGGTTCTCTTTTTGCAAAGCCATTTCCTATTAGCCAAGCAAAACTGCTTTTCCTAGCAAGACTTCACTTATTCCACCTCCCTTTCTGCTATAAGCCTTTGGTCCTGCAAAACCTACCAGGAAACCTGCTGCATGTAGGTTGACCAAGACACTTGCCTCCAGTATATTGCTCCTGTGTCACAACAGTTGTCCCACAAGCCAGAAACCAGCATCCTGTGGCACAGTGCCTCTGTTGATTCTCAGGACTTGTTAGCACCTACGCTTTCTTTGAATTATCACCATTGCCTTCAGGACAGCCATACTTGTCCTGGCTGATCAGCTCCACGGCTACAGATAAACTAAACCTGCTTAGCTGCTTTGATGATCACAGCTCCAGTGCAACACAGTCTTTAAAAAAAAAAAATGTTAAATTATATTTTGAAAAAAAACCTGATCTTGTGTCCCTTAAGACTGTAGCATCCGACTGGAAAGCAAGAATTTTCACCATCTAAAAGTTTGGTCCTTATGCTGCAATGAAGACCAAATGGTAGGCAGGCAAGTGAAAAGCTGCCCACTATTTTCATCAGTGCACCAATTACACAGCAGTGCTGAGCAAAGTCTAGGAGACGATGCAATCACAACAATCCTGACAACAAGGAATGGAGACCCCCAGAGACCCCATAGGTAGCAAGGAGACAGGCAGCACAACCCCCAGGGCACAGACTTGTAATTTCTGAGCTGCCTAAAATACACAACTGTAACCCAATGCTGCAGCAGGTTGCAAACTGGAGAAGTCGCCTGATTCCACCCCAGGATACTCTGGTTTCCCTTCAGATCATATATATCGTTCACATTTTACTGAAGACTCCAACAGAAAGGTCCATTTTGCAATTTGAATCCAGTTTTTTTGCAAGCTTTAACTACTTGTCACAAAGATGAGTTCAGCTAGATACTGTGTGTCTTTGGCTCATCAATGCTCAATACTTTCTCCTTAAAAGCAACCTCTGACACCTCTGAACAAAATATGCTTGCCATGAAATCAGTGCCAGCATCTCAGAAGCAGACACCATGAATAAATATAAGCAGTCCCAAGTTGTCCAAGCCAGTTTCAATGCTACATAGAGAAATATAGTGAATATTCCCAGAACCAGTGGGAAAAGATATGTAATGTTGCCTACGCTCATACATTACCACAAACTGTACAGTGTCCAGGGTTTTTTCTTCTTATAACCCCACACCCTACAACAAAGGGACATGTAGAATTGATTTAAGTAAATACTACAGCTGTCATCGCTTTAGACGAAAGTCTAAATACACGGCCATGTGTAGAAAATGCTAGAAGAATCATGATGCAAAAGAAAAAAACCCCTCCATTTTAAAAAATAGAAAGGAGATATTTTCAAGCTTCAGAACTGCCAAGGCTAATCCCAATATATTTTCAGATGTGACTGGAAGCGTTTTCAGTTAACAAGTATTCTTTTAAAAATACATATATAAAATGACAGCTTATCTAAACTTTTCCATTAGAACATAGGGCAGAAAATGACTTTTCAATAAGCCAGCAACCTGTGCATGCCAGTGAGATCAGGGGCGGGGAGAATCCTTTCAGGTTTGCCAGAACAACTAAAACCCAAGAACGTTTCAGTTTAAAAGTAGGGGTGGGAAGGCATTCATTTTCCTGGTGACACAAGCCACAAATTATTTTTGTCCTACTTCTTTTGCCATACACTTATACCAAATACAAACTTCCCAATTTAGGAGAATTTTGAAAAAAAATTATCAGGTTGGTGAGGAAGAAAAGGACTTCTCAGTAAACACATACTTCTGTCATCTTCCCACAAAGGCAGCAGTTCTTTCTCCACATCGTGCAGAGATAGGAGCTGTACTTGGTCACGCTTATAGGGAAAAGCAGCCCAATCACTTAAAAAGAGTGTTTGATATTCCTTCTCTGCTCTCTGATATTCCGTTTCCAAATAAAGTCTAAATGAGTTAGACTCGGCAGGGGAGAAGAAAATAATGCTCAGAGTATTTTAAGAAGCTAAAGACCAAGAAAGGTGAAAGGGGAGAAGTTTGTATATGTAGCACATGCTGCACACAGACAGGTCCAGGACACTGAGGCATGGAGACACAGGTGCTCTGTGGAGGAGGCAAGCAAAGCCTCATCTGTGTTTAACTCAGCCATGAAATGACTCCTAGAGCTTTCCTGCTCTGATCATTCTAGCCCTGACATGTTCACGCTCGCAACAACCTCAATTCACTTGCCCTTAAAGCTCTGGGTAGCTTCCCCCTCCCCAGCTCCCTACTCTATGTAGTGATTTGCTTCAGGGTTTTCATGCTAAGTGTTTGGAGCATGTCAACTGTTTATCCCTAAGCAACCAAGATCCTGAACAAAGTCCCTGCTCTCCATCTGTGCATTCAGGGCATGCTTGGTTGTGAGCAAGCACCAGAGTGAAAAATAAAACCCGCTAGTCAGGCCAGAAAGCCCCAGCCCCATACGCAGAGAAAGGCACACAAGATTTCATTAAACAACCAAACAATATGCATCTAAGGCATAAGGATGTTTAACGGCCACCTCCCACACAGATCCTGAACTACCCAAAAAACCCTGAAAAAGTTTTGCAGAAGCCAGAGCTCAAACCATCCTAAACCATCCTAATATCAATATACAATAAAACGCAAGTTCACAGCACAAGTGATCATCTTCAGTATCTGTAATAAGGCTGAGCTGCAAGGCAAGGCAAGAACTATTGAATTAAGGCGATAACTGAGATTAGCCAGATGAAGATAGGAAAGGGACCAGGCAAAAAAAAGATCCTGCAAAAACCAGGGGCAGGACAAGGCGAGAAGGTGAGGAATCATTTATTATGATGCATAATGTCAGTATATTGGGAAAAAAGTGTCACAGAAAATGAAGTAGGAAGGAAAGGATTGCACTAGAAAGGGCTAGGAAAAAGCCCCTTCAAGCACATGTCTCCCAGGTCTGCAATGGAACAGAGGATTCCCTAAAACATATCATCCTTCAATGTCAAGAAATATCTGACAGGGGGATATGAAGTACTGCACTGCCTCCTAGCCCTCAGCAAGCCACTGTCTAGGTGAAGCAGGACAACCTGCTGGCAGTCAGTCCTCCAGCATTTCAAGGAACAGAAGTCTGGAAGCTTTAGATGCACAGGCAGCTTTGTGGGCAAGAGTGTGAAACCACAGTTTCCTCCTTTCCTTTCCATGGCTTGCTTATTCCCATGCGTTCTAAGAGTTTAGGAAGTCTCATCCAAAAACACAGTTATTAAAAGAACCATTTTTACTTGGCTAGTCAAACACTCACATGAAGAAATGCCAGGACCAAGCTCACTCACACATCCTCCACTGAAATGAGCATGTTACTAAAGTGTGAGTATTTGATTCTGCAGCAAGTTAGGAGTGTCCCGGTTGAAGCTGTCACTGATCTTTATCATGTGGATATACAAGATCTGATTACATGACCATCAATTCAAGTTAGGCTGCATCTCTGTGGACTCGTCAGTCATTCCTGGGAAGAAATGATGAGCTTACCACATCTCATGGACGCCTACATGTGAAGTCCTCTCTAAGTAACAACTGGCCAGCGAGTACTCACAACAGTTGTGGTTTGCTACTGCTTTGCACAGGCCATTGATACTAGAATTGGGGTGGCTTGGGAAAAATACTAAAAATGTAAACAGAGCGCAGCGTATCCAGAGGGAGGAATCATTCACTGTATACCTCCATAAGACCGCCAGGCAAAAAGTTTAAAAATAGAACAAAGGGTTTCTTCCTCAGGACGCAACAGTGAATTGGAAAGGAGCCTGCGAAAACCAGAACATTAACAGGTTCAGAAAGAGGAGATGAGCTGCTCAGAGCTAGCCTCTGCAAATATGAAAGAAACACCAGTCCAGATGCAAACTCTAGCCAGGGAAACACTAACCTGCCCATTACTGGAAGATGGGAAGAAACAGGCAGGAAAAGATCTTTTTGTGCTTGTCTAGGGAGAAAGGTAAGAAACCAGACAACTACTACTGACCACTGCTGGACACCAAACACTGGGGTAGATGTATGCTGGGACTGACCCGCCATGGCTAGAAGAACATCAGAAACGCCCACCTTGCTCAAGCCACAGCCCATCTAGCTCACTGTTTTGTCTCTAGTACTGGTACTAGCAGACACTGTTTAGGAAGAACATGTAAGCATGGCAGCTTTCTGTGGTCATTCTTTGTATTGCCTCAGCATCCACAATTGCCGTATTAAGGATTTTAGAGCGTATCCTCACCTAGTCCTTCATTATGGACCTGCTATCCATGAATTTGCCGAATTTCTTTCAAAACTGCTGGCATCATCCACCTCTATAACCTTCTGGAACAGGAAGTTCACCACACACTCTGAAGAAATACTATCTTTTGTCAATTTTAAAGCAATCTCCTAGTAATTTCAAGCGCCTGTAATTCTACTGTTGTAGGATTTGGTGAATAACACTTTCACACTCAAGCTTACCCACCACCATCTTACTATGCGTCATTTTTTTCAGGCTGGTTTTACCAGAACTGCCTAACAGAGGCAACCAAATATCAGCACATAAATAATTTCTGCAGAGTGTTTGATTTGGAACAAGATACAGGGAAAGGCAACAAAATACAAACTAGTAATGCAGCCATTTCTTTGGTAGAATGTTCCTCTGCTGTATCTCCTCTTCAGACCCTGTTGGTTCATTGCCTTGTCTGAGGCAGGTTACAGTCAATTGGTTGCTCCAAGCTTTGAGGCTTCAGCCAGTCTCAGTCTCTTCTAGACAAGTGGGGACCCATATTATTGGCTTCACTGCAAGAGCTAGAGTGCCAACACAGGTCTGAGGACCATCAGGGTCCTGCAAACTGTAGTTTGGGAAGCAGAGGACAGAGCCATTGCACAGTGGGAACAGTACTGTTCACCTGAAGTCAATACTACTAAAGTACCTGGTATTTTCCACCACATACCAGGAGCATGAAGTGCTTGCTGTGCCAGGCTACACACTTATCTGAAGCGGTCTGCACACAATCCATGTTCCCAGGTTAGTCTAAGACCATCAAAATACATATGTTAAAGAAACATTATTGCTCTTCTAATTTCTGGACCAGGCTCCCTTACTTCTCCACTGCCAAAAAGAAGAAAATCCATGGGGAGTATATGGAAAAGTAAAAACGTGCCATAGGTCACATGTGCTAATCAATACTCTGTGCAATACAGAAAATAAGAAGCAAGAGCAAGACTTGTTCCATCAGACAGTCCTGCTCCATCCTCATCCCTCATTAAATCAGCCTGGGCAGGCAAAGCACATCCCCAAACAAAGCACAGGTACAAAGCTCAAGATAGCGCACCAGGAGGCAGAGACCAAGCACAGCAATAGTAGCAGCTGCTGCTTGGCCCAGCTTAGTCTGCAATTGCTTCCTCTGATGAGTCCACTTCTTCCTCCAGTCTTTTTTCCCACCCCCCCGAGGAGCTGGGGGAAGAGGTACACACACAGATGACCACCAGACTTTTTTCCCCTGAAGAAAATAAGCTGTTGGGTTCCAGTTTCCAAGCCTCTATCCAGCCCCAACACTGATATATCTCCGGGACTATCAAGCACCTTGGTACAGGTCTCTCTTCTCAAAGGAAATTGTCTCTCTCCCCATTTGCTGCCCATGTCTACCAACCACATCAGGGCCTCATTTCAAGTCCTCTTTGATGGACAGCTAGACTTAGAGGAGGTATGTACCTCAATCTCAGAGGAGGGAGAACAAAGATTTACTAATTAGGGCAACGCACGTTAAAAGCTGGCTTTTATACCTGGCCTCAAATTAGCCCTACATCCATTAAGTGTCAGGATGCCTACAAAGTAGTAAGAGTACATCCCACATGCAGGCATATGCAGAGATGGTGAATGGAGCGTCACAAACCCACAACACCTCTTTAGTGCAAGAAAGTGGTTGCAGCAGTTGTGCTTTGTGCAGGTGGGAGGAAAGGCACAGAAAACCTAACAAATCCAAGATAATGAACCACAGAACACACTACAGGCAACACTACACAGAGAGAACAGACTTTCCAATCTGCCTTCCCGTCTGGAGCAGTCTCACACTGCTCTGAAAAGAAACCAGGGGCAACAGAGCCAAGGAGAGAGTCATAGCCACACAATTCTGTCTGATCTCACTCGCAACAGAGATGCGGGATGCCAGCTACCCAGGGAAGCTGAAGCTTAGCTACAGGCAAGAGGCACTCTGGCATACTGTATTTTAAAGCATGTATATTAGCACACAAGCCAGATGTACAACTGCACACATTGAGGAGAAATTACCATTCTTCAGAAGAACCAGTTTCCCTTTAAGTCTGACTGTCTCTTTCTAGTCATTTGCTCCTCTCCAAACACCAGCCTCTCTGGTCCTGCTTCCATCTCCTCTCTACCTCCCTCAGTGTTTCAAAAGTAGTTTGCTTTACTAGTCTAGAGGCAGACTGATGCATTTGCTTATTTTAAGCAGTTTACTAAGCATCTTTTGCAAGAACTGAAGTAGCTGGAGAAGAATGTGATGGGAGACCTCATCGTCCTGATGTGTGCCAAACCTAATATGGGAGAAGCCCATTTCTGAGACATGCTTTCATTTGTAACAGTATTTTCTCTAGGCCTGAAGATACTCCTGTGGACAGTGCTATGCTCTGTGTCCGAATACCAAAATTCAGCAGCCAGGGTTAAGTCAGAGACTTACATTTATGAGTTCTGTAAATTCTTGTCATCTGCAACCTCATCCCGGGCAAGCAGATGACTGAGCTGGCCCAGGACGAAGGTGCTGCTGCTGTAAACATCTTCCCACTCTGCTAGGACCCACCTTCTGTGCAGACAAGATCCTTCCTTCAACAGTTTCCTGCAATCTACATTCCTATTCTTACATATTCCTTTTCCTGAGCTGGAACAGGAAATTTTGTAACTGTAGATTGGCAGAGCAATATATATTGCATACCACACACCTGAACCAAATCTGCTTTTCTTTTCTTCTCCACCCACCTTGTCCTCTCCTGAGAGCACTGACTGATAAATAATACAATCCCTGCTTGGAAAAAAGAAACTGCCCTCTCCTGCTCCTAATCCAGAGATGCAATGCAAAATCTTGTCCCTCTAAATTATTCTTCGCACTCGCTTCTATGTAAAGATGCGCCTATAAAGAACATCCATGCCTGCCTGTTTCTTAAGTTGGCACACGTTATTTGGACCACAAAACTATGCACAAGCCCCAGCACAGCTACAAGATATTCTGTGCTGGAAGTCAGCCATTGCCTTCCCAGAGATATATCCAAATTCAGGTTGGATACAACAGCTCTAGTTAGAAGCAGAATCAGATATGCCTTGAACATGTGCTTTGCAAAGCATTGACCTGATAATGCCGTGATCCACTTAGTCATAAAACATATATCCTTATGCTTCAAACTAGTGCATTTTGAATACAGTCTACAAATTTGATTCAGCAAGTACTAGCATCAGGAAGTTACCAACACCTGCAGCCTGCAGTAAATTTTTTAGTTTCCTCCAGCAAAACTAGGACTAGCACCTGACTTCACATGCACACAATCATCACTGTCTTCTCTTAATAAACAGAGAACTGGTGCTTTACTGTAATTCCTCTTCCTGCAGCAATCTGAAGCCTTCACTCTGATAAAATAACTCCCTTCTCAGTTCTCTCGCAAATATATTTTTCACTTTTAGAAGAACTGAGGGCTGGGGGGAATCCCTGAAAGAGGCCCAGTGCTTCCTTCCTTGTAATGAAACCCTGTAATGGAATGCCCTGCACTCCAATTAGGAAGAAATGCTAATTTTCTCCAGTTGAGCACCCCCTCTAGATGTATCTAATTTGTTTCACTGCTTTCATCTCTCCCCTCCATCGCATTTTCATTTAAAGGTTATGATCTGTTTGTGCCCTTCATGCCGCGCCCTGGCAAGACACCCCTATGAGAGGTTGCAGGGGCCACGTCGCCTTTCCTAACTGCCTTCCCAAACAAAAAACAAAGCTTTTTTCCCTCCACTGCCTCTTTAAGAATTGCAAAAAGATGAAGAGGAGGAGCAGGGAACTGGGAAGACAATAATTAAAAATAAAAAGTAAGCCCTCTTGCCAGTTGAGTTGTTGGTTGTTTCCAACAAAAGGTTAGAGACCTTTATACTATGACCAACACCAGTATGACCAGTGTAGGCCAGCTGGGAGCAACAGCATTACAGACTTTTGCTACTTCTGCAGATCCATTTTAGGAACAGCTGCTATGCAAGAATACCCTTTGGCAAAAGGCTTTGAGATGCTGAATTGTTTAGCTCCTTGCAGGGCTGGGGAATACATTCTCTCCCACCTGTCACAGAGAAAATCTGGTCAGAAAGGACAAGGAAAGTTGGTTCAGCTGAGGAGACAGTCTCAGTAAAGCTCTTCCCACTTGTCTCTAAATGTGTTATGCCTTGTTCTGGGAACCTGTGTTTTGCTAAGTTCCTTCAGGAGAGCAGAGGCTTGAGCTGGGTAGCATGAGCTTTGGAATAGTTCTTCGTGGCATCTATACATTTGTGCTGCTGCTGTTCTGGTTGGTTTTGGGCAGGTTTGTAAATCCTCAGGGCAGAATCCGTCTAGACAGGATACCTGCCCAGAACAGTCTTCTACAAAGGCTGTATCTGTAGCACATATAAGACAGACATTCACCATGCTGGTGCCACACCGCTTCCTACAGAAATTTCAAGGGGCATTTTCGCCAAAAGAACATAATTTAAAAAAAACCAACCACCAAAATCCAGCCACCAACCTACCTGTGTTTCTTCCAATGAGGCCCCTTTACAGCCTGTCCCAATATTCTCAAACAAAATGGTATCCCTGGAGCTGAACCCAGGGGTCTTCCCTATTTGCACACCCTGTTCCTAAGCCAAGCCATTCACTACTTACATTAAGGCTCTCCCTCCCTTCACTTCAACTCTCCTTCAATCCTTGTCTGTTCGAAAGGAAATCCCTGACCTACACTCTCCAGACACAAGCTTCACCACACATCTGTTGTCAACACCCTACAGGCTGAAAACTCCCAAAGAAACTCTTTGGGGGCAACGCAGCTAAGTGCTGCCCAACTGGAATGGAGTGGGAACTGCTAGGTTACACCTGTGGCACAGCCTGGAACAGCTACCCTCCTGGAAAAAGAAGAGGAACAGCTGGATACATTGCCCAAGCTGAGCATTGAGCAGCCTGTTCTTGGCAATAAGACAAAGCCGGAAAAGTACTGCAAGAGTGTTTTCTGTTATTAACAGGCACCTGGCTAATACTGCACAAGATAGCTAGCTCCCTCTCGGTAATTTCCTGCTGCAGCCACTGAATCCCGTCAGTCAGAGCACTATATGCTCCATTACAAGCTATTTCCTCGCTACATTTGCAATGTCTCCAAAAGCTTTTGCAGAAAGTCCTGATGATCCCTCCTCCTGCCCCCCTCCGCAGACACAATTCCCTCCTAACTCATCTTTCTGGGATCACAAACGGGGAGCGGGTAGGAGGCACACAAAGATTTACTCTTCATAGATAGCACCCTTGCCCTTTCCCCCCCTCCCGGCCCCCTCTCTATCTGGTCCATGCAAACAAACCCCAAGTGGGAAAGAGCGCTCAGAAGAGGCCTGTGTCTGGGCCAGCCGCCTTTCATCCAGAAGATGCCCCTTCCCGTTGGAAAATACAGGCATTGTGTGAAAACATTTTAATATATTCATGCACATTCCTATAGCTTGCAGGAGCGAGTGGGTCCCAGCACCCTCCCCTCCCTGCCTTCCAAATGATTTTCATAGGCAGTGATGCACTGGGAATGCCACCTGTTTTCTCGAATGCCTGCAAGTATGTAAATTATGGGAATATGCAGGCCAAGGGCTGCGGTTTTATTGTGCTGCAGAAAAGATTTTACTAATTACTTGCCTAAACTCCAAAGCAGTACGCCTGCTTTTTTACAAAGCGGGAGAGCGGGGAAGGTGGGGGTGGTGGGAAGAGGAGAAGGGGAGGCAAAAAAAAAAAAAAAAGGGGGGGGGCGGGCGGGGGAAGAGAGTGTAAAGGGAAAGAGGGAGAAGGAGAGGGAGTGCAAGGGATGCATTTCAAAGTTTCTCCAGCAATTGGATGGGGGAGAGCTGGGCCCAATGTGAAATCATAGAGGTCAAAGGTGGGTCTCCCTCCCTTGTGAGAAAGTGGTGAATCAGGACGGTTTATCAAACGATCATTTTCTTTTGAAACTGGGAGGCAGCGGCTGGGACAATTCTGCAGATGTGCTTGATGAGTTCGGGACAAAAATGGGCTGCCTCCTCCCCCCTCTTCCCCCTTTAAGGTCTCCCATCAGGGGTTGCTTCTCCCTCCACTGCTTCCAGGACCCTCCCCTCCCTTCTTCAGTGGTCAGCTGAGACCCCCACCCACTGATCGCCTTTGTATTCCTGGCCTTTGGACACACTGACAGGGCCCTTTATGAGACCCCAATCAAGACCCCCATGTCACAGGTACCTAGTAGAGATACCAGACCCTTTTCAAATGAGGAACAACAAGGAAAATATGCTGGCCCATTGTCCCAGCACAGCACCAAGGGAGATGAAAGGGACAGGCTGCTCCCTCTCCGCAGACTGCCTGCCAATCAACCCCAGTTATTAAGGTCACGATGTGGAAATTCTTTTGACCTACACCTAATCAAAGATGCACCAAGGCCTTTTGAGACAACATAGAGGAAGGTGGGAGGGCAGGCATCCCCCCGCCCTCCCCACCCATAAATACAGTGGAGCTTCCAAACAGAATTTAGCAGGAGTCACCCCTGTTAATGCTGCGGCACACTTGCCCTGAGTAACACTGAGGCAGCCGAGCTGGGCTCCATGCTGGCATCCAGCCTCAGGAGAGCTTAAATAAAAAGCTTTCCTCAATGAAAAGTTAGACCGAGCAACACTGGAGGTGGCTCAGAAGTCACGATTGAGGACCCTGCGTGACCAGGTACTAAGCATCCTCTTTCCCATTCCTGTCAGCTTTGGTTTGCACAGGCTGTGGGATTCACAGAACATGCTCAGCACCATCCAGTGCTGGGCTCTGAAGAAGAAAAACTTAGTGTGCACGAACCTATGAACCTCCAAAAGCTAAGCACCTGGAAGAGTAGATGAATGCCAGCAGCGCAGAGCAGACATTCTGAATTCCCCTTGCATTATACAGGATGATGATACCAAGATGATGTTGATGGTGGTAGCTCTTAGGACTATGCAGAAATCTCTCAGAGACAGGAGTTAGAACCCACCTGCAGTGTCAGAGCAATCAAATGGGTGGTACAAAACAGTTAGAGCATGGGTCAGATGGGATCAGAGAAGCATATCCCACCACACAGCTCCAGAGCACTTGGAATACAGCAAGGCTACTTGCCACTGAAAAGCTGTTCTGTATCGCTTACTGTCCACGTCATCACTGTACACTCAGTAACAGAACAGTTAGACACAATACTTCAATCTGACAACAGTGACACAAGACATGACAGACTACAGTCTGTGGCAGTTCACACAAAGAAAAAAAAAATCCAAACCCCAGAAGAGAAACATTTTTGAGCATATATAGGAGGCTTCTGCAAGTGCATGATTTTGAATTAGGTCCTCCAGAAGAACATTATATAAATCATGGCCACCACCAGCACACAAGACCAATTTTGAAGAAACAGAAACTTATGGCACCCCTCTTTGTGCACTGTATCTACCACCATGCAGGGAATGCTCTTCCTGATCCCACTGCCAGCTTGCTACTCTCATCTGGATCGAGCTCTTAGTGAAAGGCAAGTGAATTTGGGGTGCTGGTAGAGTGAAGACATGAACAGTGTGACAGTCACAGCAACCAAGCTGCAAGTTTCATTAAACTAAATACTTCACTCGTGTGTTGGCTCATTTTCCTCTGCCTTGTATCCACTTTTAGCTCACGGAAGACACCAGTGCTACTCAAAGAGTTCCACAACTCCCATCAGAGAGCCTGCAGAAGGTAACAGCCTACCAGTGGTCACCAACCGAGTGGGAAATGAGAAATAGAAGATTCCAAAAGAGCTTTAGGACAAAGACTCATGTGTTGACATAAATCCTGCTATACTGCTTCTCCACTGCAAACTGTTGCCATTCCTAAAACTGTCTCGTTGTTCCCCTTGCTCTTACACAATTGTTGAAGCAGGTAGAAGACGTTTTTTTCTTCCTGATGCTAAACTAACTAGCTCTTATACCAGAAATTATTTAGCTACAGCAAAGCATGGCCTGGTTTAGACTGTTGTAAGCCAAGATCCAAATACACGCTTCAAACCAGCTATCTCCTCTACCATTACAGTAAGCTGCACTGCTCAGAGCAGACATAACTTCAGTGCTGCAGCACAGACGACAGAGGTGAGTTTCTTACTTCAGGGCAATATCCTCCACTATTGTCCTCCTTCCAAATGCCAATAGCAGGCTGAGGACCAGCCTCCTGCTGTCCTCAGTGAATCAACACTCCTTTAGAGGGGCTAGGCCGCTATCTTAGGGCACTACAGCTCCACTTCCCACCTCAGGGCATGAATTTGCATCCTCTCAGTGACACCTCCGGGCTAATCTGGGAGGAGTAACAGTGGAAGGTGAGCCTGGTTAGAGGCATCTGCACCTGGGGCTCTCACCACGCAAGAAAGGTCCATCCCTCTCTGTCCTTCCCCACCCTCAAAAGCAGCCCTTTGAAAGGCAGGGGAGGAAACAGACACCACTCTAATTGAAGGAGTGAAACCTAGCATCCTCCGCCTCATCTACCTTTGCACTCTGTTTCTGATTCTCTTTGAACCTCTGGTACAGCTTGTCAGGTCGCTGCCCTCCTGAGAGATCAGAAAAAAAAATACGGCAGTGATTACTATTGTACACTGATTTTCAAGGTGGAAAAAGAGAGAGAGAAAACAGTCTCCATGTGTCAGGCTATGAAAGGGCTGCGACTGAAGCCACCTGAAAAACAAACCCTTAATTTAAATGTTAATGAAAGTGCTGAGGAGACATCAGAGGCTTTCGTTTCTCTACAAGGAGCAGAATCACCAGGTCTAGAATTTATGGCCCCCTTCACCTCCCCTCTCCCCTTCTCTGCTCCATCAGCCAGAGAAGTTAGGAAAGGAAAAAAACCCTAATTTTAACATTAACTCCACACTTCCACCCTGGGATGCAATTGCTAAATTATCTGTTGGCAGGACACTGATCAAAGGTGGAAAAACAAAGGCACACTGCACAACCGAGCAAAGGTAAACAGCAGCCAAGGTCTGATGAAGTTACCTTCTCCCCCTGCAAATTTAAAAAGCAAAGAGAAAGCGATCGCAAACTGGAAATAGAAACCTCAAACCATAGGCTGCCAGACCCCTCACGTAAGTTTCTTCTGTCACATCGATTAAACAGACATGGATTCTCCTGTGCAAACGAAGCAGCACAAGAAAGATACTTCCTCCAAGCTTTCAGAGACACATTTTTCCCCTCAAGCAAGGGGAAAGATGAGAAAAAAACCAAATATAAAATTTCAATATTGAATACAGCTCCGCAGGATTAGCAATCGATGTCTGGGTTCTAACTCAGCTACTGCCTCCCAAAACCTGCTCACCTGCCCACAACCACTAGTAAGCCAATTCACACAGTCACAGAAAATATATACATTGCAGTATTGGCCAAAAGTGACAAAAAAGGAAAAACTCAGTCATATAAGCTTTAAAGGGCAAAGGAAAGAAACTGAAGAAAGGTAAGTTGCAGCTTCCCAACCTATAGAAGTGTTTGCATATGTGTTTGTTTCTAGAGTAGAGGGAAAGGACAGGTATGTTCAAAAGTTCACCCATATGAAAAAGACCAAATATAGTCATTATCACACAATTAAAGAAAGTAAAACAAAGTCTTCTTCCTCCCAACATCAAGGGAACAGTCAAGGCACATGGATAAGACACAGGTGTCATTTTAGCTCCAGAGGGGAGAAACTGATACTCATTTCCTGCTCTTCAGCTTTGGGGTGAAAGAGCACCAAGTCAGTTATGACTGTTGCATATATCCAGAAACCCGCATCCAGATCACTCTCTGAGGTCAGTAAGAGATGGTAGTTAACACCAGCCCTAACTCTGCAAGTCCACCCTGGGATCTCACAGTTGAGCAGGTTCTTCCTGCCCCTGCTTAAGAAACAGCTGCAGGTCAGAGTCCCCTCTCAATTATTCAAACCAACCAGGCTCTACAAAGATCCCCAAGGACAGTAGAGCTATTGCTGCCTGCTATTTTGCTGGCAATGCACAAACCAAGAATAAAACCCACTTGTCCCAAGTCCTAGCAGACTCAGAGAGGTTAACTGCACAAAGCGAGGTCAAAACAGAGCACCGCTACAGCCAACAGCTCATCTTGATATGCAGTAGGGGGTACCTGCTGATGAAAGTGGAGCAAGAAATGAAGGTGGGGGGAACATTATCAAACATTTTAACTGCTGCACATTAGGGCTTCAATTGGACAGCTAAAACCACTGCAGTTGCTCTGACTTCATGGGTTGCTTTGCTCTAATGCAATCTGCAAGATCAGACTGTTTCACTTTCACAAAAAGTTCACAGATAACCATTAAAAAGAAGACCTCAAAATTAATCATTTTGATTGTTCCAGTGGAAGAGAGGTCCATTCAGTCAAGGTGCCTGTCAGTAACCCTTGTCATCTTTTCTTTCCCTGGCAAGTTTTGGGTATGTTTTACAATTTGTCTGAGGTTGTCCACAAAGGCAGTCTCCCCAGATACTACTTCCCCATAATATTCCATGGGAAAGGCAATTAGGTTAACGGAGATTCAAATTAGCACATTAAAATAGAAGAGTCAGGTCAACTACAAAACTGCATAGAAGAGACAGAGCAAGCCTAGGTTTTTAAATCCAGCTGCTCACAGAACTACTCATCTTCCTTTAACTTAAGCATTCAGTGCAGATAGCTAGTCTTCGGTACAACCTTTCCTCCTCTCTGGAGTACATTTGCACTTCACCAAGGCAACATTTGCAAGGAGAGGTCAAGTACTGTGGTATAGTAACAACACAGTGGGAAAAGGACAGGCTGTCTTTTCAAATACGCACCCAAAGCACATCTCTGCTGCAATAGGGCACATTATGGTTGCCTGATGTTGCCCCGGAATAGCACCAAAGGTTTCCTAGCTCTCTATCTGAAAACCATTTCTTTCCTTGGTTTAAGATCTGACACACTTCAAATACAACATGGGAGGACCAGTTCTCATGACAAGTATTTTAAAATCTAAATAGCAGGTGCCAGACCCAGCAGGAGAAGTCATCTTAAGTTTGAATACTTTTTTAAATCCAACACCAAAGAGTTTCTGAATCCAAGGTTAGTAACAAATTTAACATCAAGGTCCACTTTTTTCCTTCCCCTCCAGTTTACAGGTTCTCTATCATTAGGGAAAAAAATTGCAACAGTTTTTTCCCCTAAATAAATGAATGTCTCAGTAGTACAACATGTATCACAACCCTTACATTTCTACAGCCATAAATACCAGGCAATTGGACCTCATTTTCTCTATAAACCTATCCCTCAAATTAAACAGTGTACAGTGGTCACTTCTCTTCCCTGGCTACTGCCATCTCAGGGAATCACAAAGCATGAAGGTGCCACTGCTGCACTAGAAACCCCTGGGTTTGCCTCACTTTGCACATTTGAATTGGTCCACTGCACTCTGGCTTGTCCCCGAGCACACATAAATCACTGCAGTAAACACCAGTAAATGAAAGTTTAACATCTGCATGACGCAGAGTTCAAAAGGCAAATGAACTCAGGGGGAAGGGGATTGCAAGCAGCTATAAGAAACGTGGTTTAGGGTACATGGCCTCTCCAAGTACAGCATTTTACTAATTCATGGCGAAGGACAGCTTTGGACACCAATTAAACCAGTTGCTGGAGCAACCTGGGGCACCCTTATTGTAAGTATCCTCTTTTAAGGATACTCTTCGACTGCTTCTCTAGTCCCAATGTCCCAAGCACACTGACCAGCACCACTATGCAGAAGACCTGCTGAAAATGCCCTTCTCATCCCCACTACCCTGCAGGGCACCGTTAGGGATCATCAAAGCAATGAAGCTCCAATAACAAACATGGATATGAAGGCACTTCCATGGCTGAAAAGGTTATACAAAGGACTAAGCGCAGTCCTCCACTGCACAGTAAGAAGAAAAGATCTAATACACTTGGTACCCTTTTATCCTACCTAATCTCCCCTACAGTCATTCTATTTGCAGTCCCTCCAAGCAACCAGCCCAGTATCACTACATGAAGAGCAAGGAATCCTCCTTCCTAGCTCAGCACAACTGCAGGAGGATCTCTGTAGTGACACAGGGAAACTGGTCAAATCAAAGCAGAATACCCAAGAGAGATGCCTGAAGCCAGAGGTTCTGCACTTTAAGAGCACAAGTGTCTGAAGTTTAGTTTGGGTGCACAGGCACTGTCCATTAGAGCAGCAGTTCAGCAGAGCAGGACTACAGGAGACACATTAGAAAACCCAGCTGTGCATCAGAAGCGTAAGGGATACTTTCTAAGGAAGCTTCACACAGAGGGAGATATCACTGAAAAGCAAGACGAAAAGTTTCAGTCCTGCCCATTAACAGCTGAGGTTCAGTAGGAATACAACCCTGACTACTCCAGTCTTGGTCCTTTAGTCCTGGCAAGCCTTCACGTCAGGAAACTGCAGCCTCTCCAAAGCACTTCTGAATGGCTAGAGCTAAACGAGCCCTCCTTGCTTCTACCCCACCACATACAACTGCTTTGGCCTGTTCCTGAGCTCTACGTGCCCACAGCAGAGAGAGCTGGTAGGATCTCGGCAATGACGGGCCAAAATACTTAGGTGGTTGGAGCCTGATTCTACAGCAGTTCTACACCAGCAGGACTATCTGTTCTTATGGAGAGGCTCTCAGTTTACACCAGCACAAGTGAGAAAGGAAAATTGAGAGGACACGTCGAATGTTTAGGAGGAAGTGGAGGTTATAGGCCACGTTCAGCCTCACTGAGGAACAAATGCATCCAAGTGCTGGCAAGAAGGATGGGGATCACAAAGGAGGGAAAGCTTTACACACAAGTGCATAGGTAACGGATAGGGATGAAATATGGGCTCTTGCAAGTAAAACGGAAACCACAGAGCTCCCCAAAGCAGACCTTGCCAGAAACCAGATATTATCTTTTTGATACTCACCCTCATTAGACAGTAAGCAATAAAACCTATTA
The DNA here is from genome assembly GCF_015220075.1 of Falco rusticolus. Lineage (NCBI taxonomy): Eukaryota > Metazoa > Chordata > Aves > Falconiformes > Falconidae > Falco > Falco rusticolus. Next base: position 29,394,913 of record NC_051195.1, on the reverse strand, counting down.
GTGAAAAATTCATCTCCCCTGCCCCTTGCCCTGGCCCTCCCCCACCACATGCCCTCCTGCTCTGATCCTCTCTCTCTTCTAGGATAGCTGTGATTTGTTCTGAGAAGCGACAGGTTTATAGGTTAGCCGACACCTTCTCTCTGTGGAATTTTAATTAACTTCTCCCATCGTCAATATGTTAAGGAGCAGGGTTCCCATTATACGGGGTCAGCAGCGTGTTTCAGGCCCTGCTATATCAGCCGTCAAATTGAAGAATTAATGACGTGGCTAATTGGCTCTAATTCTCCACACCCCCCCTCCCTAAAATATGGAGGGGTAAGGGGGGGAGTTAGGGTGGGCTAGCAGGGGAGGCTGGTACAGTCCACAGTCTCATAAAAAAAAAAAAAAAAAAAAAGTGGAGTGCACAATTTAAACCCACTTGTTCATGGGGTAGCTGTTCTACCACCTCCCATTTATCACCCTGCAGGGAGGAAAGCGGGGGTGGGGAGATTGTGGGTAAATATTGTGACAGAGAGTGTGCACAAGCGTGCACACCAGGGAGAGGGACACACTGTCCTGACAAGAGGCCACCTCAGTAGGTCATCACTTAGGAGTAGGAAGCAGCATGCCACTGGGCTCTAACCAGCCCCAGTGCTAGAGCCAGAGCTGCTAGAAAAGGGGCCCTTGCAGCACCGAAGACAGCAAAGGGCTTCTATCTAACATCTTGCAGCAGCATTAACACACACGGCACTTCTTTAAAAATGCTATCCGTCTCAAACACTCAGAGCAATGGGACAAGGGAACAGCAAAATCATAGCAGGCCTCAAGGGTCATTTCCCTGATAATGCCATTAGCTCCATACCACTAAGTTCCTGCTGCCTGCAAAACAAGCTTGGAAATCTAATGAGGACAGCAGTTGTGGGAAGTATTTTGGTTTTGCACAAGCCTAAAATTGACTAGTTGCAGACATCAGATGAGCAGCAACAACAGCTCTTATTCCCCCCTTCCTTGAGGAAGGATCTCTCTCGCATGCAGAAGACCAGCTTAACAGTGAACCAAAGAGACAGACTGTTCGCTGCTGGTCAGTGTAAGATTTAACAGTGAGAATTGAAGTTTCTCAGATTTTCATTTCCTCAAGAACAGGAGCACTTTGAAAAACACCCTGGAAAACACTGGAGTAGGTACTGCCCTTGCCCCCCATGCTAAAGTTGAAGTTATAGCATTACACCTGCACTGGAAGCACAGGGCAAGACAGGCTGGAAAACCTCATCCCTGAACTCCACTTCCACGTTTCCCAGTTCAGCATGCTCAAGGAAAACTAAGCCTTGACCACTGCACACAGCTCCCAGGCAGGGACCTTTTTACTTGGCATCTCTTTTGCCAGAGAATGAGAATATAAGTTAGCACCTTTTCAGTACAAAAAACCTCAAGAGGCTCTGGCTCATTGCTTCTAATTAGCAAGATCTACTTCACTCTGCAATTAAGAACCATCAGGTCCCACCTGAGACAGTAACAGGAACACAGGGCCATTTTCACAGCCTCTCTCTGAGTGGATCACTCCACTGCTATAGGGAACAAAGACCACACACTCTTTCCTAAGCTCCTGCTGCAGGCACAAGCACCCGATTAGCCTCCACCCAAATCAAGTCCCTGAACTGTCACACTGGTGCCTCAGAGATTTGTGGACGCACAGCCTATCCAACCCCTTTACTTCTCTCTGTTGGAAACTGGGAATAAAGAGATCTGTTACCTTAATAATGGGCTGATAGCAATGGACCACACTCGATCCTCTGTCTGCACTGTATGTAGACACTGCCCAACTCTGCCCGCGGACAGGGACCAAACCTAAAGAGAGAGATGCACGTTATGCCACATCACCCAGAAGGTGCAGAAGGTAGGACGTACGCTGCTAATGTGCCAGAAGAGCTGCCAAAACTGCCATGCTCACCTTTCCTGGGATCCTCTCCCTGAATTCCCATTACTTATTTTTGAGGAGCAGAGCCTTCAATCACTGGCAGAAACAAGCACTTGTTACACAAAGTTACACAAAGATTCAGCTTATGACTATGACCTTCCATTCCACTGGTAATAGAGAAAGCACCCCCATCACCACATACTCTGTAGGGCAGCATTCAACACTGAGACTTCCCATCTTCTGTAGTTAAATAAACAAAAAGTAGGATTTGTTCAAATCTCTGCTGCTCTCTTGAACATTGTGGGAAGTCTTGGTAGCATCCCTGAAAAATTTCCGCTCATATTATCTATAAAATTAATCATTCACTATCCTGTAAAATAGCTTTTTATAAACCCATCCCCTTTTGATCAAGTTTCCCAAGTGTGCCCCAGACTATTTCCAAATAGGCCCCCCTTGCTCACTCAAAATGTGAGAGAACCTCTTCCCTCCCTCATCAGTGCATACACGCACATACCCTTCCACCAGTTCACCACACCCCCCTCTTTGTTTCTGGGTCCTAATAAAGCCCCCCAGATTCTTGCTGGGGCCCTGCTTGTGGTCCCCATTTTCTCCACCTTGTCTTCATTCTTGGCCCACAGAACCCGAGCTCTGTAACCAACCCCCAGTGTTTCACTTCAAGACTTCAAAGCTGGGAGTGCCCTATTTGTTTGTTTGTTGATAATGCCCAGGATTGCAGGCTATTCTTGTCAGCGGGGAATTTAGCACCTAGTGTCAGCAAAAGCAGCAGAAAAGCTTAACTCTTTTAAGGCATCCCTATCTCCTACAGGTTAAAAATATTGCTCAGAGGACACTATCTGGTGCCTATCACACAGGAATGTACATTAGCAGCTCTTCAGGGCTTAGTCCTAATCAACACTCAGCAGAGCCCTCAATAGCTTACACACTTAGAGTCCCTTTAAAAGGCTGGTAGGGATTCCCTTCCATCCTCCAAGAGTCTCATTCACACAAACAAGGCAGCCTACAAAAGAGATGATAAAAAAAAAAAAAAATAAGAGGTGAACATCTCTAAAGCCTGTGCTGTGGGGAGCACTGGGTGGGCAAGATCTCACACTAGCTCCAAGAAAAACAGCCTTAAATTCCCCTCTGGCCTTCAGGAATTTGTTCTCAAGGTCGGGGAGGTCTGTCCTCTGGCTACCAGGGAGGCTGCAAGAAGCCACTTCCCCAGCAAAGGGGCTCCACGGAACGGAGAGGAGCAGTCCTGCATAAGCGTGAGACAAAGTAGCATCAAGGACTTGCTCCCAGGAGGCAAAGAGCATCCCAACAGCACCCTTTGCATCTGAACACTGCTCTACTTCAGAGTGATTTTACCCAGGAGTACACCCATACAGAGGGACCAACAAGAACAGATAAGGCCATGCTGCTCAGCATGCTCACACTTCCCTATAAAACCTTGAAAGACACATTTAGGTCTTTCTTTGCCCCAGCTTCCCTTCTTGCAAAACAGGAATAGCAGTTTTCTCCCTCTTGATTCCATTAATACTCTACGGTATGTACCAGTGACCAATAATATCCATCAGCCTAGCCTAAGCAACAGCCAAAGCTTTCATCATACAGCGACCACTTCCAACAATGAAATGTGGTTATGAAGATGCTACAAGTACTGCTGTCACGCTAGCAGGACAAGGGTGAAACATCTGTGTGGAGTTTCCTAAACTACTGAAACAGAGCTGGTTACATATAGCTCAGGAGAACAACTCTCCAGGTCCATGTAGGAATACAGCACTGCTAACCAGATCCAGAAGGACAAAAATTAACAAGGTCCTGCCTCAAAAAGAAATAATCAGAAATTATGTGAAAGGATTCAGTGGTGCCAACTGAAAAGAATAGAGAGTAAACAGTATCCATAGTCTAACTTCACTCGTGGTTTGCAAACCAAGAACCATAAAAAAAAACACCCAACACACACACGCCAAAAAAAAGCCCCACAAGCCACAAATAAACAAACCATAACCAGACAGATTTGGAAAAGACATTATGCTGTCCCTTGAAGACAGTGAATATACAACAGAGAGCACGTAAAGCAGCACTGCACCAGAAAGCAAGGACGTGCTTGAGATACATATGGGAAGTTTCAGACTAACTGGCATGGATCTCTACTAAAGTGTTAAGACAGATGTACCGTGAAGGAAGCAGAACATCAGCTGCTGCCTTCTGCACTTCCTAGTTTAAACCAGCAGCTGATGTTGTAAAATATTGCCAAATCTTTTCCTTAAAAGCTTGGCACAGCAAGCATCTTTTCAGAGACCTGAGCCTACGCCAAGATACCCAGCACTCCTCCTGCACACGCACAAGACAGGGCTCGCAACAGTTCTGCTGACACAAACATTCATGGCACGAGACTTCTGAGGTCACCTCTGCAGCAGCACCACAGCTACTGGAACATCACTGCTCACCTTCGCTGTTCTGTCCCGGGAGCCACTGACGATGAGGCCACCTTGGAAGTCCACACAGTTCACCTCCTGTTCATGTGCGGAGAACTTGGCGCTGTAGGAGCCACGGATCTTGTGAAGGACAATATTTCCATCTCTGAAAAACAAATCCCCAGGCAGAGAGCCTTTATCAGCCGCATCTCCCTTAGACACACACCTTCCATAAGTGCTTAGGAGTGCCACAAAAAGACCTGGACTGATCTCATGAGAACTGAAATTCATGCAGCACTATTAACCCTCCACTCCTCACACATCACCTGTTCTCCTGCAATCCCACATCTGGCCAGTCAGAGCCAATCTGCTGCACTTGAAAATCTTCCTGGCTGACTTTCCACCCGCCACTTTGTGTTAAGCTGCAGAAACTAGCAAAGCAGCCATTCCTCCTCCTACTGCACTGAGCTTGCCAGAATCCTGGCTGGATGCTAAATGGCTGGAGTAAGGGAACTAGCTGGAGTACAGGTCATTCTCATCCATGTCCAAGCCTCAGCTTTTCATTCATTTCAGAGCTGCTGCGCAGGGTATTGTGCTTTGAATTAACTACAAAGACATTTAGACTTTTTTCAACCAATACAGTTACTGGAATTTTAAATGCATGCCTTCATTTTCACCTGAATTTTGGGCTACAGTTCACAGGGGAGAGTCTCAAGATATCCAGGGCAGGCAGCCATCCTTGCATCTCCCAATTCTGTGCTTAAGTGTTCTGTATATTAATAGTGAAAACATATTTATAAATAACAGTTCTGTTATTTGCTGTAATCAAAAAAGGCTAGTCAAATGCAAATATAACTGAAGAAGGGTGCATGTGCCAGAAGGCTTGTCAGTTTTCCTCCTCTTCACAATTGTGTCGGTAGGACTAATAAACATATACTTGTCTCTAGAAAGCTTTACGCACCACTGCAGTCCAGTTAACCAGCAATTCTGAATATCAGAACACAGCCTGGCTACCTCAATTCTAACAGGGAAAGAAATGAAAACTGCACATCAGTCAGGATTACTTGATCAGTCAATCCTGATACAACAATCCTGTGGACAGCCACACAGGTTCAAAAGAGAAAAGGACACTTTATAAGGTCAACAGCACGAGACTCAGCTCCTCCGCTGCTGTAGTAGCAGCTTTGTCGGGACAAAACCAAATCATAAGAAAGGAAGCAGCAGCAGTTGAACACAGCCAAGCACAAGGACACTTTGTAGATCGACCCCTCTGCTCTGGGCTGGAGTTACACAAAACCTTTCCAACTTCACTGCCATACTCCCTGGGCTCTTTCATTCGCCCAACTTACCCCCCTCCACTGACGATGTGGGAGTTGACAAGAACAAAGCGACACACATCCTCCTGGTGGCCAGAGAAGATAGCTTGAGGGTGACACTGCAAACCCGTGCTGCCTGCACAGAGGCGGTAAGCCTGGATGTTCTCTGCTTGAGACAGGTAGAGATACTCGCCATCCAGCTCCAACCAGGGCATCAAACTGCGAACAGACAGCAAGTTGTGGGGTGCAGGAGTGGGGAGAACAAACCAAACCAAAACAACCTCACACACAAAAAGAAAAAAGATTGCATATGTAAACACACCAACAAAAGCAAATGCCCACTCAGGAAACTGTCAAGTTCAAGCTGCTGGTCACATGCAAAAGCAGGACTTAATATAGTAGCACAGCTAAGTGAAGCTTCTCCAGCAACATACAAAACAGATCACATTGTTGGCATTTTTCTAACCAAGAACTGAGGAAAAGAAAGCATGGAATCTCTGAAGGAGAAGATGGATAAAAGATGAGTAGTGAGTTTAGATAGGAAATACTTCAGGCTCTCTGACACCTCTTCAAGAGCCCTGCACTTCTTAAGAAACTAGACTACCAGGTATTTGTAAGCTATGCCAAGCATTTCTAACAGAGCCTTCAATACGAGGCTCTTGGTACAGTCTTGATCCTGTACGTTATTTGCTGATGTCTAGCAGAGACCACAAAGCTGCCACTGTTTCACATGCATCTGAGCAGGGGAGCAGGCATGTCAGATAACACAGGTCTTCTTACAGACAGAAAGTCCTCCACTTCCTACATTCTCTGTATAGCAATAGGTAAAGCAGCAGGGTAAGCCTGAGGCTATCCAAGAACTGTGTGCTCATCATGCTGAGAAGGTATTTTTCTACATTCACACCTCTTGCACAGCTGAGCCAAAAGCAACTGCAGAGCAACCTCTTGATTTCTGTTGCCGGTCTTTCAGAAGAGCCCATACACCCTTTCTGCCCCTTGCTACCTATGAGACAGTGGCAGGTTCCTACAGACAGGTTCCAAGCCAAGAGCAGCAGACTGTTAAAGAAGCTGTTCCAAAGTATTTTGAAGGCTGAAGTTACAAGTGGACAATATGCTTCACTTCCTGGGAGACCAAAAGGAGACTCTCAAGAAAAGTCTGAATCAAGTCTGTCATCACAAGAAGTTTATTTATTCTTGAAACAAAACCGAAATCCAGAAAACAGAACAGGCTACAATGCACACACTTAGCCAGTGAGCTCTTTGCTCAAGATCTCACTTCTGTGTAGCCACCACAGAATCAGCAAATAGGCCTTCTAGACATGGCAAGGCCAGATAAAGAGAGACATGGGGCTTGTGTCCTATCAGGCATGGATGCATGAAATTGTCTCCACCCTGCAGACATTGCTGAGTGCACCAATACCCATGCAAAAGTTGAATAAAACCAGAGCCTTTCCAAAGAGCAGCCTTTCAGTTTTCAAACTATTCAGGAACAAACTGTTTTGAAAGCAGGGTGCCTTCTCATAAAAACCTGTCTCCTTTTTTCCAGATTATTCATCCTCAGAGTCATGATTTTCTGCGTCAGCAGAGCCATTACGCACGGCCACACCTCATAACATCACAATGAGGAACTAGAAACATGCAAGAGGACTAGATTGCTTATTAGATAGAAGTTTCCTGCTTGCCTGCATTCATCTCCAGCAACAGGCTGTTAGTCACATGGACAAAGCAGTTGAGCACAGGTTACAACGTTCATCTGGGACTTGATCATATGCATGGAAAAAATAGGAGGCATCTTTGGAGCAGCAGCTTTGTTTTAGGTGGGCTTTGATTTCCCCTTCCTTCCTTCACTCCTACGCAGTCCTCTAAAAGCAAGTGAATATCCAGCTTACCTAGACTACAGCCAGTTTCTATGGCTCTCCTCCTGTTGCAGTTTAGCTTTTTACTTTTTTCTATGGCTTTTTCATAAGGAGAAGTAACAAATTTGAAGTAGGATAAATGAAAATTAGAGGATGCCATTTGGATGGTGGCCTCATTAAATCAGTCCTTGCCTTTTTATTTGGGAAGCTGGTTTAGTAATGATCTCTAACATCCACAGAGCCTTCACAGATGGTTGCAAGCACTTCAAAGGCAGGTATACAACCTGCACCAAAAACCACTCTGCTCATTACAGCTGTTCCCAGGACTTTAGACAAGCACCGGCACATTATCCACCACTTCAATCTACACAGCACAAAAAGGCATGAAAGCTCAGCAGAAGGTCCCTTGTTCTTCAGTAGCTAACAAACCATAGTCTTTCTCATTTTTCCGTCGGTCTGAAAATTTAGGTGTGCTGTTCAGACAAGAGATCTATCTTATGCTTTGCTTTGAAAGCTGAGTGCACCTTTTTAAGCAAGAGCAAGAATTTAACAACAATCTCCTCTCATTAATGTCAAATATACTTATTTCTTTAGTGAAGGAGAGAAGCGTAAGGTAGGAGAATGGAAGCAGCATAAGGTAGAAGAACAGCAAGTAGCATTTCAGATTTTTAGATTTGTACATCCAAATCAGGGGCCAGAATAAAGCACAGGACACAAACTAAGCATTCTGAGGGGACAGAAGTCTACATCTGGGATCAAGGTATGCTCATTTTAAGAAAAGGACAGAAAACAGGACAGAAAAATGGTATACAGCAACAGATAGGAACACAACAGTTCGAAGTCTGTAGTAAAGATTGCTAAACCCAACTAGAACTGCAGAGATCAGAACAATGACAGATTCAAGCTCTTACTAAGAAAGGAACTCTCGACTCTGTGAGTGAATCCCTAGGGCAAGACAGCAACTCCAGTCACCCCACATCCAGCTAGCTAGCAACACCCAAAACAGGCTAGTGACATTATTTGTAAGACCCTGTGGATCACAAGGAGCAGGAAACATCTCACTTCAGGGCACAGACACAAACCCAAGGCCCCACAGCAGCTGACACAGAACAAAGTAGAAGAGAAAGGAGCCACTTGCTTGCATTTCCATTTCAGGACTATCTCTCTCCTGCAGCGTCCGTGCTTCCAGTTCTGAGATACTTTCACCCTTTCCTTCACTGGAATGCCAGCTGCTCTGCAGACAGAGGAAGAGAGATGAGATTAGCAGTCAGGACTGATGCTATATGGACAACAAATACACTCAAGCTGGTCACAGGTATGCTCGCACTGGTTCCACAAATGATGGAATGGCAAACATTGATGGTGCCTGAGCCACGCTGGAGCAAGCACATTTGTGAGAGTTGACAGAAAAGGAACACTGGGCAGAGTGGGCGCTTATGAGCATAGAAAGCTTTCAGTTTTCATAAAGATAATCCCTGATGGTCACTAGTGTGCAAGCCTTAAATCTGATCCAGGCCTGATCTAGTATGCTGAATGCAACACAGGTTCAGACAAAATGTAATCAAAACAAAGTGACATGGAAAGAAACTACCAGAACAACCAGAGAAACAGGACATCACTCTTCTAACAGAGACTAAAGACAGCCAGTTAAGGTAAGGGAACACCATACAAGAACAGATGGAGGAAACACTAGTCAGGAGAACACAAACTAGAAGCCAGAAGAGTGTGCCTAGCCAGAAGACTAGTAAAGAAACTGCTCCAGATCCTCACCTGCCTGACAATCATAACCAGATAAAATAATTAGAAGTCAAGATACATTCAAACTAAAAATAAAATTCATCTGTACAACCACCCAATGCACACACACCCCAAGATGGCCTATCTTTTCCAGCAGCTCACCAAAGGATAGAGAATTCCACCACATTGCTGGAAAATTCTCTACTTACAGTCAGATAAAGTTACTACAAGAGAGACTATAGTTCATAAGCAGTTTCTGGAATACAAATCAAAATTATTGGGACGAGCTGAGACAAGCCAAGATCAACACAGCTCAAAGGTGACAAAAGGTAGGTACCACAGAGACCTGGGACCAAGATCTCTTCAGAGTCTACATGAACACAACCAGCTCAAACAGCTGTTCAACATCTGTTTCGCTTTAATGATCCAGAGTTGATTAAAGAGGGGTGAAAAAGGCAGCTTTAGCTCCCATCTTTCTCATACCATAAACTTAATTATTCAATATCCTTGGTGGGGCTGCTTAGGTAGAAAAGATCAGAAAAGTACAAACAAGAAACTCTGAAGTTACCCTTTGGAACTAGGGGTTGTGAATCACTTACTAGATTAAAAGAGTTTATCCCCTTTTCATGCATTTCCCAACAGCCAGTGTTCCCAGGTGCATAGGATGAAGGGAAGATCCTCAAGAGATGGCGACTGGTACCAGATCAGAACCAGTTCCCTCCTCCTATCCCTACCGTGCCCCCAACTCGCTTCCAAAAAGGGGGATTTTTGGGTGCTCTGTCATTTTTCAAACAAAGATTAGCTCGCTGTAAATAAACATCTCCTGAGGTTGTTAATGGGTGTAGGAATCTCTAACCTGGCCCTGGGGCCTGGCCAGATTCTCATTTTCCCAGCCTTCCTTCCATAGCCTCAGGCTCCTTTTTTTCTGCTCACCCTTCCCTCCCCTTTTCTATGCTTTCCGGCACTTAGTCACCATTATAATTTGACTGCATTCCTGGGCATGTGACCCATTTTAAACAAAAACAGAAGCCGCACACAGAAAAGCTTTTCGTTCCCTAGAAAGCTTTGCAACTCTAAGTTTATGATCAGTAGAGCCACATCAAATAAAACTGAATTTTGGAAGCCACAAGTTCTTCATTTCTCCTAACCCTTAAAAAAAACCCGCTGAAACCGAACAACAAACTATACAGTTAGCTTAGGCTGCAAGAAAAGGAATTATTTTTTTAAAGGAAGCACTTGCAGGAACTTACGGGGCCAGATAGTGTCTGAGATGAGGAATGCGCAGCACTGAAAAGTCAGGTCAGGTCCAGCAGCCTCCTCATTGCTTATTACTCTCCCAGACAGAGTTCAGGCTCTCCGCCTACATCCAGTTCCATTCATTACTCCAAAACACTTCTCCCCACACTCAACCCTCGGTTAAGTTCTCCCTACGTACAGATTTTAAGTCACCAGCTTGCACAGTGATGGAAAACGCACTCACGCCACAACCCCCTCCCCAACACATACTAGCCCAACCAGACATCCTGAGCTCAATGCACAAACCCTACTAAGACTAGATGTAATTTCCAAGGCTCTGAAAAAGGTGAATCCAAGGTCAAAAAAAGCAGCTTCCACCTTACAGTGCTGGTCACTTTTCTAGTTAGGGGAAGGCCTTGATCCTCCTGCAGCTGAACGAGGAATTTCAGAAGTCACACATTGGCTTGGCCCAGAGTACCATTACTGCAGTTACTCCTGTAACAGACACCTCATTCCTTCACACAAATCAACAGTTCCTGTCCAGAAGTGTCAAGGGTGGGCAAGAAGGACTATATGGGAGAGGTCTAGTGGGGTTGGAGGCTGAAGGGGGCGTGGTATGTGGGTATGTGTTTGTTTTACCATTGATATATTATTTATCCAGCCTGCCACCCCCATATAGCAATTCTGGATCCAGCTAATTTAAACATGTCTTAGAAGCATCCACCTTCTATTTCCGAGACATTTTATTTATTCAAAATAGAGGCAAGAAAGGGGACAGAACATACAGAGGCCATGAGAAAGTGGATGTAGAAATTGGACTGATACATCCCTCCCTTTTGCCAATACCAGGGCAGCAACGACTGAACTGCAATGATTTTCAAGTGTTGGTCAGAGACATCTGATCCCCTATACCAGAAGGGAAGTTAAATCAAGTTCAGTGATGGAATCAAGTGCTGAGATAATTTGATTTGCTTCCACAAAAGCACCCCACAAAGTAAGTCCCAGAACACACAGAAAAAGGCAATGAGCATCACTTCAATGCACAAGAGCAGTTTTCAAATCTTAGAAAGTTAAAGAGGGCATCAACATATAAACTTAATAATTTGATAAAAAAGATCCTTTTCTCCCCTACAAAGACTATTTTGCTTCAATCATGATCAACACACTTTCTATACATGCAAATCTTTAAGTATTGTTCCATGATGACCAAGACAATCAACAGACACCACACATCCACACTGAGTGGTTGACTTAACCAAGTACCTCTCAGTTCAGCAACCGAATTGATCATCCAAAGATTCAGGAGACTAAACCATCTTATGAGGACAAATGCTATGTAAAATGCTGTGGAAGGACCACTGTTCATCAGCCAATGAATACCTTGACTTTTCTTAGTATGCAATCTAGCAAAACAGTAAAACACACACTTAAAATTCACTGCATGCTTAACTGCTCTGTGAAATCAAGATCTTCGCATTCAAGTTCCCAGAGAAACCACCCAGCAGTGAAGACTGCTGAAGGCTGACTCGCTGGGGAAGGACTGCTATTTTTACCAGGACCTACAGAGTCTTGCATCAGAAAGCAAGTGAAGTACAGCCCAGCATCCAAGAAGGATGACAGGAAACACAGGATGAAGGAACCAGTGAAAACTGAATGTGAAAACTCCACAAAATTCAAACAAATGTTCTTGAAGCCCAGAGTCCATTATTTCACCACTGCTACTAAGGTGTCAGTTACCAACAGCTGATAAAGTTACATGATTCAGAACATGCAAGGCTATCTTTTTTATTAGCTACTTAATCCAAAAAGCTCTCTATCAGGATCCCAAGCCATAAAGTGCAATACAAGACCTGAGCTAACGCATGTTTCCAATTGCATGCACTTTTGATGGAAGCTCCCTTTATAAAGACTTTGTTACAGTAAGAAAGAAAAGCTGAATATTTCTTACAGCCTGAGAGTTCCACGATAAAAGCCATCCCAAGCAATCAATTATAAAGGATTTTTCATTTCCCCCTTCCGACCTCACCCCACCCTACAAAAAAGTTGAAGTATTTTGCTCAAACTATGGATTTCCTCTCTTTCTTGGCAGAGTTACCAAAAGAAATGTAATATTCCTTCTGGAAGCCACTTCCCAGCTGCTGAAGTGAGAGACTGGGACTATCCCCCTACAGCACCGCTGACCTAGGTGACCTCAGCTACCATGTCAGTTGCTGGCCTGGGCCCCAAAAGAACACAATGAAAGAATCACTCAGCCAGAGACTAAGCACATCTCCTCCAAAAGCTTCACCTCCAACAGTTTTTGCCTTCAGTGATCCCTTCCCCAGCCAAAGTCCTTTGCCACCAGAAATGGTATTTCTGCAATAGCAAGAGCTTCTGTACTTTATTTCATCCTGGGGATATTTCTACTGGCCATCCACAATGTCAGCACGTGCCAAAGAAGATACCACCATGTTATACTGTATATTTTCCCAGCTGCATGGGGCATCCTAACCCACCCAAGTCCTTCACACTTTGCTACATTTAAGCGCTGAAGAGCTCATTTGGAAATGCAGGTTAGCAGAGACCTGCTGAGACAGAATCTCTCCTGTGGACAAAAATCTGCTGTCTGTATGAAAGCCATCACCAGCCGGCCTCAGGCCTGACTGGAAGGGTCACACAGAGGAACAAATAGGTCACAGTGGCTAAGCCCCACTTTCAACCTTGGCCCTGTGGCAGGGATGGCTAACACAGGGACCAACTGCACTTATTTGTGTAATCAGGACACACCTGTTGAGTGGCAGGGTTTCGGTGCAGTTACAAGTCATGGGCCACCAACAGACAGCTGAGACAGAAGAGCTATTTATGTCAGGAGCTCCTGTTGCTGTCCTCAACAAGTCGGCTGGCTTTCAAAATGTCTCTTCCAGGGCAAAAATTCCACCTGAATTCCTTTAGCACATGACCCTTATTTAGCTTACCGCCAGGTTCAGTCTGTCTTCTGTGCTCCCCCCCTTCCTATTTGACACAGTTTCAAGTAACTCCGAGATGCAAGAGAGCTCTGCAGTGTGTTCTCTCACTGTTCCTTGCCTCCTCTGGTGTGTCTGCACTATCTCAGTCAGATGTTAGCAGGCTGTGCAGGTTTACCGCTCCACCTCACAGCTCTCATTAACGATTCACCTGCATGAAGAAGCCAGAGACTCTAATAAGAGCCAGACCTGCAGGCAAATTTCTGTACACACAAAGACACACACCTTCACATAGGCTTTCCAAAAAACCAGCATCACCAACACTGAGCCAGACCACCCTGCCAATCGAACGCCGTCTCAAGTAATTGCAATGGGATCGTGGCTAGAAACTACAGGGTTTGGCCTCTCCCAGGGACTCATGCAGGCTGTTTGGAGATGAAATCTGGGCTGCTTCAAAAAATGCATAGCCCCAGGAAGATCTAAGAAAACCTGCAGCTGCTCAATAGTTGTCATGTATATTCTGATTTGAAAGCATAGACCGTCAGGGTAGTATTTGCATAGCTAGTTCACTGATGCAGGTTACAGGTATAATAGCAACAAGCACAGCACACATTTTTTTAAGCCCTGAAGTACATAAAATTCTTCTTCCACTTTGAACTCATGAATATTTTAAGGGAAGGTTAGGCAAGCCTGAAAGAACTCTTATGAAGAATTTCAGGTTCCCAGAACAAGAAGCAGTTTTGAAATTATGGAGCTGTCCTGGCAGATCTGTCCTGCCCAGAACAGTTTAAGACAGAATAAGAACAAATCTAATAGGAGTTTCTAAAAACTACTGACTTTTTCAGCACAAAGCAATAGCTGTGTGCCCTCTTCCAGGCTTTTGCCGTTATTGCAATATCCTCCCCAGAGTATTCTCCTCTGCATCATCTGCACCAGTTCATTGCCTACTTAATTTCTGACTTAAAGTAATGAAACTTCAGTAAAACAAGTTTTAAAAGATGAAGGAAACTGAAGCAGCTTTACAGGCATTCACACTCCCTCCCCCTCCAGTGCTGAAGGCAGAGGTCTCCTATGATTGCTGCAGTTTGCATTTAGATTTGACTCACATAGATTGGCCATTTCCTGCTCCTGCAGGTGTATATATTTTTTCCAAGATCTGGAGAAAACCCACAGTGCTTACACAAGCTCTTAAATACTCAGAGATGATAAATTCATCTATTAATTAATCGGTTTCTTTGAACTGGAGAATATGCCATGATCCTAGCAGGCATAACAAGAGACAGGGAGAGAGAAAACACAGTGGAACATTTCTGTATTTTGACAACAGCTATTAATATATTACAAAGAGCACATTGTCAAGCTATTTAGGTTGCAACTTTTAACTTGCCCTCTAAAATTCCTTTGTAACAAAGAGGAAATAAGTTTAGCCCAGCTGCAACTTCAGTCCTTTCTTCCATGCTTTAAATAAAGAATCACCTTGCAATGAGCTCTTTGCCTCTCCGATTTCTGCAGTCCAAGGTGGTCCAGCAGGCAGGCACTGGATGAAGGCTCAAAGCACCCTCTGCTATTCCTGGCTCTGACACTGACCTGCTGCACAGGGGGCAGCTTGGTTGACATCTCTGTACCTCTGCTTCCCCTCCCAGCCCTTGTTTACCCTGGCTATTTAGGCAGCAAGCTGGTCAGGGCAGAGACTGCTCTTGCTGGGCCTGTACAACAGCTGGCAAAACAGACACAGGCTATGAGACAACTGTAATATCACTATACGCGCCAAACAACCCAAGGGCTTTGCACTACTGCTCAGCTACAGTTTAGCTGCAGAAAGTCTTCTTAAGCCTCAACTTTTCTGTGATATGCTGCCATGCAATTTTTGGAGCAAAAATGTTCCTTACACCTTATATCACAAAGACAGTGCTCAACTCTTGCTTCAGCTGCTCCTTTGACTGAGTGAAGCAAAAATCTTCAGCACAGGGACTACCTTTTTACCATCTCCCTGACACGGTCTTGTTGTACTACAGGTCTATAAGTAAAATTAACATGACTACACAGAAAAAGTGGCAGCCTGGCATAGAGAGAGTTGTAGCACAGGTGCCAAGAACCACATCCATCCACACTTCCGTGACAGTGACACAATGTTCTATTAAACATTTACTTATTGTCGATTTAAAGAAGAAACAGCACATTTTTAACACTAAGAACGTGCTTTAAGAATCCTTCCAAGTCAGGCCCTGCTGCCCCTAACATACAGTAATTCACACTGATGCGAACCTAGTGATTTCTCCCCAGCCTTGCTCCCGAAGGAATTAAGTGTACAGAAACACCACTCAAAGAAAACTTCCTTCTTTCTCTGCAAGTGCATGACTGAATTAATACCTTAAATACTTAATTTACATCTGCAGCTCCCAATTAGCTGAATCTACCAGAGAGGGCAAATATGAGAGACTGTCAGTGTTGTGAATGTGCCTTTCAGCAGCACAGCTAATGTCTGTCATTTAGTCCACATCTTCCTTTGAAAACATTAGCAACTCAATTTAACATTGTTCAAGCCTATGTACATGCCCTGAGATAGCCACAGCTGGCAACTTTTAAAGGTACACAGTCAGTATGAGAAGTAGATCATTTTTAAAAATTAAATCAAATTGTTTCAGGTATACTAAAACTTCTCTTTTCCATGCCACTAACAGCTAGGGTTTTGCAACCGGTTTCTTATAAATGTTCTCTCTTCCCTGTTTCGGCATAAAGAAGCTTTACAAGGAAGCTGCCTGAGCGAACAGTTGTTTCACATACAAACTAAAGCCTGTTCCCTCTGATCTTCTTGTTACAATTATCTGAAGATATACCTAACAGAAACAACATTTTAAAGAAATGGTGTCATTTTCAAGTTAATCACCCTTTTAAAAAATGGGGAAGTGGAGGCAGGGGTGTAAGTTTCAGTTATCTTACACTCTAGGCTCAAATTTATCTCTATTTACAAAGCATTAACAGATGGCTTATCAAAAGCCATTTAACAGCAGAAATGATCAAACTATTCTGAGACTTTTTTTTGTTATTGTTGTTTTAAACAGTAAATACTCCCTAGACTAGTTTTTAACTTATGCCAGCCTCCCAGGGACCATCAGTTTAAGATCTAATGTCAGAACCATGCACGCTATTTCATTAAGTACATTTACGATAAATGGTTCCAGCCTTTTCTTTCTCAATAGTGGACAGTATTGAATGAAAACCTCTTACAAGCAAAACCCAATGTTTGTCTCATGCAACATTATCCAGAATGTGCAATAGAAGCTTCAGCTCTTGAGCAAGTCAAAGCCAAGCTTGACAAACTCAAGATTTACTCCATATCACTAAGAAAGCACAGTTATCAAGAAGGCCCAGCTATCCATCATCTTCATCACCATTCTATTTACCCAGTGATATTTCAGCTTAAATACCTACTCAGCTCAAATTTAACTTTCAGTGAGCAACCTACCAGGTTTCTACTTAGAATTACTATCAGGAAGAAAGACTGTGAGCCCAGAAGCTTACCTCAACCCCCTCCCCAACTTGCATCAGTTAGTCAAATAAAATACAACCTCTCTCTGCAAGTCTTACTCCCTCAATTGCAAGAGCAGCAATCTTGGAGACATGCATGACAAGCAAGTGGTATGGAGGAGACATGGCTATTTAAAACCTTTACCACAAAGCCTATTAAAACTCTTCAGCTAAGTAAATTTTACAGCTGTACCACAACTCAATGTATACACTCATGCTGGTTCTTCTGGAGCCATACAGATACCCAGACCTCCTGGTACTGTGGCAGGCCCTTGTCTTTTATCTGTTGCCAGAGCTGTCTACCCTACTGGAGCAAAACTCCTGCAACTGCCCCCAGATGCTGGATCTCCACACAGGGAAAACAAGTGCTTGGCTTTCAGGTATTCTCCATAAGACCTGGCATGCTATTTCAAAGAACTGAAAATTGTCTGAGCCTTCCATGAAGTTAAAAGCAATTAAAGGATTCATCCTCCAGATATATCTCAATGTTCCTGCATAACCAGCTTGTAATGTCACTTGGTATGTTACCCATCATTGACCTCCACAGGACCAGGGCAATGCCGACCAATACTAAAAGCAGCACTCAGTACCAGAGCTGTTTAAAGAAAACCTGAAAATAGGACTCAGCAAAAAAGCACATCCTAGAATTACTAAAAAAAACCAAAACCCACAACCCTGCTCACAGCAAACCTAACAGCATTGAAATCCCTGGGAGCTTATGATACTCAAGCAGCCTTCCCTTCACTTAAACCCTCTGACCTAGCAAACTTCTTCTGTAGCTGTTTATAGACCTGCATTCCTCTGCAGGGGGAAGTGGTGGTCCTTACATACGCTGCACCTGCTCTGTACACCTGATCCCTCCTGCAACTGAAGCAGCATAGTATCACCTTATTCTTAATGAAAAATACAGAACTTCATTTCCTTAGGAGGCAAAATCATATATCACAGTAGAGACAGTCCAATGCACAACCATTCTGCAGTACAACCTGCTGACTTCCAAGGGAACCATGCTTAACTTAAAAGCTGGAAAGACTGAATGGGTTGAAGTGCTAGCCTGAAAACCCAACACAAGGACTTTCAGCACCACCAAAGTTCTGCTCCTGCCAGCAGGAGCCATAATTGTTTCTGTAAAGACTGTGCTATTGATGAGAAAGCAATAGGAAACAGCAAAATACCGACATCCCTTCTTTTGGTTCATGTCCACAGAGTGTTTACAGAAACAATACTGAGTCACTGGATGACAAACATGATCCTGGGCTGGCGGCTAAAGGGAAACCATAGGAAGGGATTCATAGATCCTAAGAACATAAGCTCCCTCTTTGGATCCTTACAGTAGCAAGGAAAGCTCGCATTGTGTGGCTGCCTCCGAGTGGCATTTTGTATGCTAGCAAATTTGAGAGAAGAAAGGCAATCTTTGGGTCAAGGCCCAAGCCCCAAAAAGCACTTCATCTAGAAAGATGCTGGTGCTACACACAGCAAAGCCAAGAGGGTTTGCACCTGTTCCTAACCTATGATGTGCTGTTGAATTGGGGGTGGGTGGGGAAGAACTTCTGTCAACAAAATTTTAAAACCCAGAAGCCACAGAGTCCAAGAGTCACTTTCTCTGTGACAGCTATCACCAGCTACAGCATTAAGCTGTTCCGTGAACAGAAGAATCTAAGAAACATGTATTCCTGGGGACCCCTGCCAAAAAGGGTCTTCCACCTAATAACATACGTGAGCCCATTCTCCAGCCTTTACCCAGGACACCAGCCCAGGCCTTGCTCCCTCACAGCTTCGTCTTTGAAGCATGTTCAGGACGGCAGGGGCTGCGGCTCAGAAGCAGGGAGGGCACGTGGCACACTGGGGTCACCCCCGCTGCACGCGGCAGCTCCCTCCGTTACCTCGTGCTCTCACCTGCCCTGGCTGGAAGCCCCGGACCCTACGTGTTTTGCCAGGAGGACTCTGGGGGACCGAGCCGATCTGGAGCAAGGCCTGAGGCCCCAATGCCTGAGGGCCGCTTGCCGGGCCTGGTGCTGAGGGGGCCCGGGAAGGCCTCGCCGTGCTCTATCGCTTCCTCTCGGGAAACTGCGGCACCGCCCCACAGACCCCCGTCCCTCCCGGGCAGCGCTGGAGCCAGGCCCCACCGCCCGCGGGCCGCCACACGCGGGCCCTCCCCGCCCAGGGGCGGCCCCACCGCGGGCCCGGCGCTACGGCCCTTCCTCTGCCCTCGCCACTCCGCTTGGCGCTCGCTAAAGACGGCGCAGCCGCGCTTCGAGAATAGTTCCCCTTTCCCTCCGCCCCCTCACGGCAGTGGGGAGCCCCCCTTAGCAACTACGCCGGCAGCGCAGAACGCCCCTTAGCAACCAGCTAGGCCGCAGTATCCCCGGCCTTTCCCAGCCGCCGCGGCCGCCTCCCCACCGCCCTTCCGCCGGGAAGGCCGCGCTTACAGGTCGGTGCCGAGCTGGGTGAAGCCGGAGTTGAGGCAGCCACGGGCTATGCGCCTCCAGAGGAGATCGCGGCTACTGAGGAAGCGCAGGCGGCGGCAGACCTGGCCCAGGCGGCCCAAGGCCTGCGCGTCCAGGTAGGAGCAGATGAGGAGCAGCAGCTCCTCGGGTAAGGCCCAAAGGGGGGAGGGGGGGGAGGCGGCCCGGGATCCCCCCTCCGCCTGGGGGGATCGGGGGCTGCCCTTCCTCCCCATGGAGCAGCAGCTCCTGCCCCTCCTCCCCGGGAGCCGGAGCTGCTGCTGCCCGGGGGAGGCCAAGCCATGGACGGGGGCAGCCGCTCCCCAGTCACATGGGGCAGGAGCCGCTGCCTGTCACTCCCCCCCCCTCCGGGGGAGGAGGCGGCTACCGGGGCGGGATGGGGCACGGAGCCGCCAAGCCCACCCTCGTTAGTGAATTAATTCATTAGCGGGAGCCGCTGGGACTCCCCTTGCGCAACTGCCCCACCCCCCCGCGGCCGGGCGCACGGGCCCTTCTTCAGAACTGGCATTAGTAATGTCACCTGATCCACGTATTCATTAATAACATGAATAATGAATGGTGGGGCCGTTGATCCCAGGTAACCAGAGCGTCTGCTCCACCACCTGGAGCAACCCCAGCTAGCCACTGCACTCCTGCGAAGGAAGGCGAACAGCAAGGTGATTAATGCTCATGAATTATCCTTGAGCAGGGTCAGGAGTGCCTGTCACCCACGAAGTGACAGCAGGGGTCATCTGGTGTTGCACAGCAGTTTTCAACACTCCCAGATTCCTGGGCCGTGTAAAAGAAAGGGTCTTCCCTATGTAAGAGCAGACCCTACTGCAGTGGATTTAAGGCTGGCTTTTTCACAGGGACCCTTTGATGCAGTCCGTTCCCCCTTCTAGGGCTCCACAGAGCAGGGGCTAAGAAGTGGCTGCACTTCATACGTGTGTACATACATACAAGCACACGCCATGAAAGAACCGCACATAATAACTGAGTCATTGTTGCCATCCACAGGAGCCTGGAGCACTGGCAATGCAGAAAGATTCTGGTCCAAAATGGCAAAGTAGCCCTCCACAGACAGTAGAGCAGGAAAATATGAGTCTAGTGTTGTGTTATTCTTGCCTATAGTACTTTACACTCTACAGAAGCCTGAAACGCTTGGGGAAATTTCTCCTTCAAAATTAAAAAATAGATAAATTTTAAGAAGTTCCTCATCTGCCTAGAATGCTTTGAACAGGTATCACTTACCCACCACAGCCTACATCTTCTTTTGCACAGTGAAGCAGGAAAATAAATTTCAACATATAATGAGGTTACCATAACATACAGGCCTTTAGACAGTACTTGCATCCTGTTCCAGAAGGTCATCTTGGCTGTGTAATCTCAACCACTCAAAATACTCATTACAAGTAAGTCACCAACTCTGGAAGCCTCATATCTGAGAGGTTCAAAACTGCTGGCTGAGCAGCTGTCTGGTCCATTTACACCAAGTTTCAATACACCTTGGAAGTCAGGGAAGTTCCAGAAGGCAGCAAATGTTGTATCAGTATTTATAATGAGTGAATCAGGTGGCCCAAGTAATTAAAAATTTCTCAACCTAAGTTTGGGCTCAAGTGAAATAGCAGCACATCTGGTACAGGACTTAAGTAGCCAGTTGAAAAGGAGGTAATGTAACAAATTTTGCTTAACATGAGATTATGGAAACTTGGTGTGAATGCAGTTTTATTATCAACTTGTTAATGACATTAAACTTAGCTCTTTTGTAGTAGACTGAAGCTAAATGTTTGAAACATTAACATTTATTAAAAGCTGAGTGACTTTTCTGTCTCAAAACTGTTACTGTAAAGACAGATTTATTATCAAGTTGGTCTTTTTCTAGTAGGATCCCGTAGAGACAGCTTATGGACCCTACACTATTTAATATTTTTACTAGCAACATGAAAAAAATCTGAAATTACTATTATCAAAACTTTGTAGAAGGCACAAAACACGGTGCAAGAGGCAAAGGATGCTTATAGCTGCGTAGCCCTGTGTTAAGTATAGGCATAATCAAATTGTATGTATTTCAATCAAGCCAAATGTAAAGTCTCACATCTAGGAACAAAGAATGTAGGTCACACTGAAAGGATGTAACTCTATCCTGCAAAGCTGCAATTCCGTAAAGACTTCATTAAGATGAATAATCAGCTGAATGTGAGCTCCTTCTGCAGTGCTGTGACCAAAGGGCTAGTGCTGTCCTGGGAAACAAACAAGAGCTGGGAGGTTCTTTTACCTCTGGTTTTGACTCTGTTGTGACTGCTTTGGAAATAATTTGTCCAGCCAACATTTCAAGAAGGATGTTGAAAAACTAGAGGGGTTTCAAAGAAGAGTAGTAAGAATGATTACAGGTCTGTCAAACATGTTTTATAGTGAGACCCAAAGTGCTCAGTCTATTTAGGTTTCTAAAGAGAAGGTTAAGGTGCGAGGTGATCATACCTTATGAGCACTGAAACAGGAAGAAAAATCTGGTAATACCAGGATCTTCTATTTAGCAGACAAAGAGATAAGGTGTCTTGACAGAAGGCAATGGGAAACAAATTCATAAATAAAGCATGCTTTTGTAGTGAAGAAAATTAACTGTTGAAACAGCTTATCAAGATTTATGGAAGATTCATCATTAACTGAGTTTTTTAAAAAACAATACCAGTTGGGTTTTTTTCCTTTAGAGAGTCTGGCTAGACCACAACGACTAAAACTGAAACCAGGAATTGACCTGGCTAGTCCTAACTCGGGATATCAGACTAAGACAGTCAAAGGGGTCCCTTCTGGTCTTAGGCTCTGTTACTCTACAGAGGCAACTTCTGCAAAGTGCATGTCTCCCTGCACTGTGTGAGACCCGTATTCCAGTGTACAGTAGTCTCCGGTCTGTAGCCATACCATTTTACCAAGGACACTACTTGGTGCAGTCCAGGAGGAGCCTGGGTGCAAAGTAATATGTGCAGCGTGACCCTCTGGGATACCAGGAGCAAGGTATGGACAAGTGCATCTGTAGAAGTGGAGCGGGCCTTATTGCTCTCCAATTTGTGACCCAAAGTATAAACAACT
Source organism: Falco rusticolus (assembly GCF_015220075.1). Classification (NCBI taxonomy): domain Eukaryota; kingdom Metazoa; phylum Chordata; class Aves; order Falconiformes; family Falconidae; genus Falco; species Falco rusticolus. The sequence goes on along the minus strand of NC_051195.1, from coordinate 29,372,453 downwards.
ATTAAATACTTGGCTAAGATGAAGCATGTGTTTGCATGCAGTCATTGTGGAAAGCATCAAGTATGCTCCAGACAGAGGACACTGAGTAATATGAAGAAAAAGTTATGATGTGTTGCTCTTAAATGTAACATTGTTTTCTAGTATGGATAATGGCCCTACAACATAGTGACAGTAATTTTTCTTTGCCCAAAACATAGGTATCATCCATTATTTTCTGTGGGGGTTTTTGAGAAAAATGGGCGTGCAACTGCATACACTTGTTTTCAGGCACGGTTTCAGCTACTGTGACTGCTGTGGAGCTGCCAAAGCTGTGCCTCACAGGCTAAGAACCCAATGGCACTAGTCTTCCCAGCAGTGCCAAAGCATATGTAGGTGTCCGCAGGAGCAAGACCCAAGGAAGATATATGTGTTACATTACTAAAACTGTATGTGTAGCATGATTGTTTCTGTTACATTGTTCATACTCAGTGCAGGTGCTCAGGGCATTATAAAGTCAATAATGTATCCTTCCTAAATATTACAGTCAAAGATCCCAATCCTTTCATGGCTCATGACCACTCTGAACCTGTGTAGGAAATGGGAGTAGGGTTCTGAGCTGAAGTAGCAGCCCATTCCAGCATTATGGCTTGCAAGGTATGTAAGCTAAAAATTTGGGGGGTTATACCTGTAAAGCTTGTGCTTTAACAGTGTAAGTCAATGAAATTCAGCTTGGAAGGAACACATTTCAATACCTGCCTGTCATTATTTTTTTTTCTGTCTTCAGGGGTTTTTATTATTTGCAGTGGCCTCAAATATACCTTTGCAGCTAAAGACACAATCATTTGGACCACTCTTTGTTTTGTTTTTCCTTCCAACCGATGCTTTTGTGTATTTCTGAAACTTAAGACACCTCCTCTGCTACTACAGTACTTATCTGTAACACCATCGCTTTGAGGGATTAAAGCAGGTTACTTGTTACACACTTAGATCAAGAGTTATCTGAGTAGAAAGTCTATCCCGTTAGGGTTGGCGGAATCTGGTTTTGATCTTGAGTTGTTTTGATTTTCTCTGAGAGCAAGTAACATGTTATTTTAACTTCTGAATAAGGTGTGCTACCTGACTGTGTCTCTTCTGTTTGGCAGAAAGGATTAGAAACCTCCACGGAACTTGCACTCTATTAAAGCAGAATGCTCACCATTGAGAACCAAGGAGCTGAATTGTTTTCAGATTATATGTGTGTGTGTGTGTCTTTCCCACATCAAAGACTCTGATGGAAGCTGTTCACGCTATTGTCAGGAATGTAGGGATTGGCACAAAGGTGATTAGCAAAATTGCTTTTTTGCAGGAGAAGCACAAAAATTATCAAAGGATTAAAGAGGATAAAATTAAAAGGTTATGCTGAATTTGGGAGTAAATTTTCTCCTTTTTATCCCAAATTATACATATCGTTTTGGTTTTACCTATAAAATGTCTGCCAGAGGAAATCAGGATTAGAAGCTATTTGGTATGGGTTCTGTTAAAGGGTGAGGAAAAAACTTCCCTTAAAAATAATCCAAACAGACCCTATTCTGTGTGCTTCCAAACCACATCTACAAGGAGCTTTTAATGAGTACTAGGGGCACCCAGCCAGCAGCCATCCCCACAAGGTTCTTAGCAGCCAGAGGATCGGGACCTTTAGTCATAATTATGCTGAAAATTATGAAAACAAACAATTCCATAAATCAATTTGTCATCAGTGATGCTGTTTGTTTACTTTTCTCACTACACTCGGCTGACAAAGATACTAAACTGAGGGGATCGCTTTCATTATCCACTTGCTAGGCACATGCAATGCTTTTGTATTTTGATCAGCAGCTGAGCTGCTTGAATGGTTTGGAAAAAAAGGCAATAAAAAGGGATTCTCAAATATTTTAATGTATCAAAATGAACAGCCGAGCCTTCCAGAAGCTCTCTGCCTTGGCAAAACTGCAGTGCAATAAAAAAAATGTATCGCCTCCCATAGCCAGCAGAATTGTCTCATCTTGCTGGTTCAGACTCTGTTTATTGTTCATGTTATTTTGAACAATCCTCTATTATTTGCTAAGTACCAGCCATATACCTATTTCTTGCCTTTGCATTTTAAGTTTTGTTTGTTTGTTTTACTAATCTGTTATTTTCTGGAAGTCACCCAGAATATTTTATTTGGTTTTAACCTCATTTATCAAAGTATTATCTAAAGCATCTGTTCAGAAAATGTTCATTTTAACTGTTTTCCCAACAATGACCTTCTTCCTCCCCCCCAGGCCACATCAAGTTGTCACTTACCAGACAGCCGTGGAATTTGGAATCATTCCTTTTAAACGCTTTACAATTCCAAATGGTAGATTTCTAATGGCACAATATGATTGCCACAAAGATCTTTAAATTTCCCAATCCTCCAGGCTTCAAAGGCTGGACCGTCCTTGATCTCCTGAAGGAATGCTTTTGAATCTTGTTCTTTTATAGGGGCTACCTATGAAGATATTTTAGGGGCTTTTTCCTTTCATAGTTAGAGCTGGAGGAACTAAACATTCAAATACCCACTGGCTTCTTTGACAGTAAGATCAAGACTTACAAAGTTGTTTCTAGAGATTTTCAGCTCAGTTTTCATTAATTCCACAGGTTGTTCCAAAAATTTTTTGAGTGTTTATAAAGCAATGTAAGAGTAGCCTTGGTGTAGCAGTGACTATGTTACTGTTTTATCCTGCATCTGCCTTGCACCTACACAGCTACTTCACACAGTTCCTAGCCTGCCATGAGAAAGTCTGACAGTGTCCTGACTCATCATGTGCCTGTGGGTACAGGAGGGCATCCCTTGCTCTTGAAGGATGCTGCACTGTCTCATCACTTACAAGGTAATAATTTGCTCAAGGAAAGTGAGCAAACGTAATCCTACAAGCAGTTTTGGGTCTGCCTTGACCAAGCAACCAAGGCGGAGCATAATTGCCTACAACAATTACAGATTTGCAGAATTACTAGAGTTCTAGGCTTCCTACTCTCTTCCCCTGCAGCCAGAGGAAACATTTCGCATCCTTTCACATCCTTTCACACACAGTAGGATTTCTTAGTCAGGAGGCTGCCATTTTTTATCTCTCTCTGGCTAATTCTGTTTTATCTCATCACTGAAACACAGAATTCATCGATCTGAAGTTAAGAGATTTGTAGTGCAGCAACAGGAATCCAGTTGGTGCTAGAAACGGCCTTTATTTCTATTCAGTTCAGCTTATGCTTTTACCTTCCATCCTCTTAATAATGAAGCACACATGAATATAAAAAAATAGAGAGAGGGAGGTATCCCACTGTCCATACACTGTAGGTCCTAGTCCTGCAATGGAGCATCATGAGTACAAGGTCCCACCTAGCAGATTCATCTGTAGGTTTGGGGTCTTCGGCTGTAAACCCCTTGGGGACACCTCTGTGCTTTCAGTACCTCACATGATGTGACATCTGCTGTGACTGCAGGCTCTCAGGTATTATTATAAGGAGCAACTAATGCTGTGTCACTGAGTGTATGTTTAGTTATCCCATATTGCTAATGCACGTGAATTTAAATAGTTCGCAGCCTAACCTCAGGTTTTGTGATGACAACAACAAACTGCAGGAACCAGGAACAACTGATTACTAACCCAGTTTATGGGTCAGGGAACAGGCCTTAGATCCTCATTTACACAGGTTTCTTATGATCATGTAAGGCCTACCTCTCCAAGACTATTTTTGTTTGTTTGTTTAGATCAGTTTAAAAAAAACCAACCCTACATCTCAAAATAGAGAATGTTTTCTTTTGGAACTGGAAGCAAACACACTTGATGACTTTAACATCTGCTGGACAATGCATGGATGGATGGTGGGCACCTCACACAGTTTTGTGACAAAAACATGTGCGTACAGCGTGTCAGATTATAAATCCAAGAATAAAGAGTCATTAAAACCTCCCTTTTCTGGCCCACATGCCATGAAAATAGGCCTTTCACTCTGTCTATTTAAACTGAAAATGAGTATTGGGAAGGAAAATACTGACATTCCAGAGATTCAAGTCAAAATCTCCCCCTCCAGTAAAGGAGGTCTGTCAATTGAACATATATTGATCCATTGTCTGTCTCCCATCAGGACCCACAAGCCACCCCAAGTCCATATGCTTCTATTCTTGTTAGAAACCAAGACCTCACAGTCTAAGACCACCACAGTAACATTTACATCTATTGTTGGCTTGACCTGAAACTCTGCATAATTCTCAAATACCTTTTCTGCTTTTGCAGGCTCTTAGTGCCTGGTGCAATTTTTGGGTGCAGATTCCCATGAGACTAGCTTGCTACCCAGCAGAGCATAAGCCCTCTCAGCTCTACCATGAGTGCAAAGCCTTCTGCTCTTGGGAGAAAGGAAAGGAGAAAAAACCCTGGCACTCTGGATCAACTCTTACCAGAATTCACTTGAGTGTCACGAGTGATAAATTTGGTCCTATTCTTTCGCTTTTCCTTCAGGCTTGCAGTGGACTTGTCTTTGGTAGCATGTCTGAATTATTAGTAGCATTATATTGAAATGCATCTCAAAGGACAAAACAGCCAGGCTGTGCAAGATGCCTGTGACCCCGCAGAGGAGAAAGGGCTTCTGACTTACAGACATTAGTTGTGACTCTGAAACTGAATTTGCTATTATGTGATGACTGACAAATCACAACGCTTCTTGTAGATTATTCTCCTTATCTGTCACTGTGCTTCTTCATGTGTTTAGATGCTGTGAGCCTTGCAACACACTCCGAGCCTTATAACTGCATTACTAATGCCAGGAAGAAAAGCTTTTTAAAAGGAGTAAAGCCCACAGCACTGTGTTCCTGTTGCTTATGTCTCTTTCTAGACACACAAACATACAAATGTGCTTTTTTTTTTTCAGCCTGAACCTCTGTGCTGAGGCATCAGTGAAGTCATCTACTTGCTTATTTTCTGTTGTGCGCCCTGAAGTGTGAGGCCCATTTGCTGCGTGGATGCCCTAGCAGGTGTTTGGATGTGCAGGTGTGTGCACAGGCAAAGTCCTGAGCGCAAGCACAAACAAGGATTTGAATACCAGGGCCTTTCAGCCTGAACCTGACACTGCCACTTTAAAACCAGAGACATGGACATCAAAGTTTTTCACTCCCCAGAAGGAATGGACTATTTTGCACCCTTCCAAATGATGTCTCTCATCTCTCTGCCTTTCCTACAGCCTTCTCTCTCTCTCACACACACACTTTTTCTAATACCATCCCTCCCTCTCTACTTTAAACCATGGGAAAAACCTAGGAAAAGAAGCTTGCCGACTAAGGGACCGTTTCGCTGCATTGTGTTTTCCAGCTAGACCTGAACAGACTGAAATCAATTCAGCTCTCTCACACTCGCTCTTTCCCTCCCTCTCCCATGTCTTTTTTTGTTTCTCTTAGATCGTGCTCTCTGCCTTAAGAAAACCCAGTTTAGTTATATCCATCCCCATAGCAATCAAGTGACCAGTAGGTTTTTTATTGCTTGTAAAAACACAGTATCTTTTTCATGGGAGTCAGGTTCTTTGGTTTGAAATGCCCAGTGAGCAGTGCCAACAACCTGCAGAATCTTTGATCAATTCTCACATATCCATTTGAAGTATCTTTAGTAGACTTGTCAAAATAAAGGGTCAAAATTAGTATTTTAATATAGTGTACCAGCCTCTCTTTGTGTTATTGGCAAGAGGCCTGATTTAACAGAAGTTCGCAGAAATACCTGTATCTGACCTGAATTGCTACGTGGTCTAAAAAATATACATTATTAAAGCTGAAGTCCAGCTGTTGCTATATTAATATCCTCTGTTTTTTATTTGCTCTTACCTTTTGGAAGGTTTCAGTTTTCATTCTGAAATTTTCCAGGCTTGCTCCCAATACCGAGGTTATAACTGCAGGCCTGGTAAGGACCAGAGGAGAATGCAAGAAGGTTCACTGGAAATTTGAACAGGCGAGATTCAGCACAGCAGAGCCAGCAGCCCAAAGAAGGCAGAAGTGTCACTTAAATTTTGATTGTAGCACCTGTTGACAAAGGGATAGAATTAAGATGTGTGTGCAATAGGAATTTTATGCCTTCCGATCTTCACAATAGTTAATTACGCAGTTAGTGTTCCCTCAACATATTTTTTTCTTTCCCTGAGTTTTCCAGGGTCTCAGGGCCATACATCAACAACTCAGGTTGCTGTAAACAACAGTTTCACTGCATTGAACAGAATTATGCTGCTTTATATCAAAACAAGGTGTCACCCAAAGAAAACACAGAAGTTATCCACCTAGCCCATCCAGAACTTCCAAAATAAAGAAAACCCAGCAACGAAGACTAACCACAAAACAGAAATGTCCAATGAAAGCCAAACACCACCATTGCAAAACAGTTTAAATAAGAAAAAAAGTGTCATGAAGTTGCAAGTTATCACCACTGCCCAGTAGACATGATCCCTGGTGGTGTGCCCTAAAAAACATAACACTCTCCCAGTCAAACTGCACTTGCAAAGTCCAACCAGCAGATACTGGCATGCCAAGAGCTTCTTCTCATGCAGCCCCAGTTGACCAGAAAACAGTGAGGTCTTGATATGTTTTAATGATAGCTAAATCAAAAACAGCACTGCAGAAACCTGCGGAACACTTACAAGGCATTCAGTTCAGGTCATTGCCCGGTCCCAGGGTGGGTACATCCCATTTAAGAACTGAATTGTCACTTTCTGTGCTACCTGCAGCTTCCAATGGCAGCTGGAACAATCCTAAATACAAGCCGTGGCACTAAAACCTGCCTTCCAGACTGACAAACTCAGAGTCGGTTGCCTGTCTGTCACTGCCCGCCGAGAATCTGGGAAAGTCAAGCAGAACTGCTGGGTGCTCAACTCCACTGGAAACATCATTTTATTTAGGTGCCTAAATACTCTTTTCATTGTCCAGCTTCTGACTGTTAACACTACACGTGCTGCAACTCACCTGCCTTTTGCACTACTTTGCTGTGGTGTGAGCTTTAATACTACAATTCCAAATTATTTCCCAAACAGCACAACGCAGCGTGGGCTTTTTTCCCTCTACCACCTCAAATACGCTGGCAGTATCAGGTAATTGCCTTGCAGCTTAAACTACCCGAGATTTGTAACCAGTATCTCCTAAGTATCTTGATTTTAGCAGCACCCAGAATGTGGCCTAATTAATTTTCAGCCAGCTGCACAGCTTCTCAGAGCTGTTTCAGGAGAAGAGGTGATTAATTATGACCCCAATTTTGTGCAATACAGACTTTTAGCTAAAGGAATTGAAAAGCTCAGCTATTCAAGTCAGTAACAATTTCATTTGGTTTATACATGTCAGTAATATGTGTGTGTTTATAAATATACCCTGTATTTAATAAACAGTGTATTATGCAAAGACAGTTTACCAAGTATTATTTCCTATAAATGAATATATGCTGAGTAACATGCAGTGTAACAGATTCTATACAAAACTGCAGAAAAGGGAAAATAAAATATTGTACAGTGAGGAATTCCCAGATGGTAATAGATACTTGTCTTAGAGCCTAAATGAAAGCAGCTAGAGTGAGTTATCTCTACTGCAAGGTACCTCGTGATTAGCGTCCTTAATCGTACAAACATAACGGTCGTGGAAGCTGTAGCACTTATTATCTTCCGTTTGCTTTTGTTTTTTTTTTTAGAAAATCAACACTGAGGAAAAAAATTTTAAAATAACTTAAACATGGGGCAAAGCTTCAGTGTATTGTCATTGTTGTGGGTGTATTTTCAGGAGCAGTTTCCTGAGAGCTCAGTCTCTTACATGCTATGATTTCTTCTGACTGTTCTAACTCCTTATTTTATACAATACAAGATTAAAATCTGAATATAAGCTTTTCCAAACACTTAAATAGTAGATGCTGAAACTGCCTGGCAGCTCTAGTTGCCCACTTCCAGGACTGCTGAACTTTTCTAGCTTGCAAATAAATGTCATGATTGTGCGTAAATGCCATCTCTTGGGACTCCTGCGATAGATACTGTAGGAATGCAGTTCCCCTGGAAGTAGCCAAGAGGGATCCACTTCCCTGCACTTCTTAAAAAACATTCTTTGGGGAAAAAACTCTTTCTATCCATGCAGACTCTCAATTATGTCTCTGAAAATCCTGGGAAGAAGGTTGAAAACAGGGCACACACTCCAAGAAACAAAAAATGTGAAAGTTAACAAGGGAACGAAGGAGAATAAAGACATTTTCCCACTCATACAAACAGATGGACAAGAATAGCCTTCTGAGGAATCTGAACTTTGTACAGGAGCATAAAGGCAGCAGATGAACATCGTATTAGAAAGGCAGCGAACTACAGCGAGAAAGCAGAAAGATAGCGTTGAGATGTTTTCGGGGGTGGGGGGAGATGATTCGTTGGGCCAAGTGACCTTTTCCCATCCAGCAATTTCTTCTGTCCCAGTGCAGAATGACAATGGGAACCCAATAGCAGCACACTCTAACATCCATGTCCGTACCAAAAGATATTCAACTCGACCATGCTGCACTGCTGCAGCCATGGGATGCTGTGAAACAAGCCAGACCCAAGTTTCCAACTTGCCCTCTTTTCTGTTGTTGTTGTTATTGCTGTTTGTTTCCATTCACCCCCTTTTATTCTCCATTTTTTTTCTGTCTTGACTCTGATGGGGGCTCTTTTTGTGCAAAACAAGCCCTTCTGATCTCTTTGAAAGGCCAGCTCTTGTCATTCTTCCAGATCATCATTGTATGACATGTTTTTATATCAGACTAACAAAGGAGCTATTTGATCAGGGGGTATGGTGTGTGATTGTAAGAAATTCAGCTAGCCGGTGGCAACCATTGTTCCCCAAAGCGGCTCCCTGACCCCATTCTATTCAAGGAAAAACTCCCTTGGAGTGGCCTCTATTCATTGAGTAACACCAGTCCGCAGTCTCACTCCAGGAGTATGCTCAATTCAGAGGTGTGTCACCGATATTGCCCATCAACCAGCCTTTAACTCTTTCATCAGCATTAGGTTTCCAACACAACAGCTGTTATCATAGGATGAGCTGGGGAGGGGGGGTCGCCATGCATTCCAGCTCACTGGAGCTCTCCTTATCTTGGAGAAATTTAACCTTCCTTTCAGAAGTTGCCTCGGAAAATACCCGTCTGCTACTTTCTGCAGACTGCAGCCTGAGTCATTTGCCTTCCCATTTCTGTGCCCTGAAACCCAGTTAGTTACTCAGCTTCTAGAACAAGTATCTCTGCGCTCTCTCAGGCTAACAAGGGGCTTTGCAGTGATTTAAAAGTCTTTGGATTTGGCCTAAAAAATCTGTGACCCTCCTGTGTCTCAGTCCCACAACCTTCCCTCTCCCAGATAATCTTGTACCTGTACCCATGTGTGCATCCATGGCATCAGTGCAACTACTGGCTGCAGCAAGAGCACACAGCTGAGACTCATCTGTCTCCCTAGGATATTTCATCTTACTTTATCAGCAGAGAAAACTCAGGGCATTCCCATGAGCTCTGAGAAGGCTATTGACTAAAGCTGCTCCTGCTTCCTTGAACGGAGCCATCCATGCACTAACACAGAGCCTCCAAAACCCAGGGAAATCAGTGCTAAAGCTCCCTTTAGGTTTAAAAGCTGTGGCTCAGGGCCACAGTCCTGTGCTTGCAGTGGTTGTAGAGCATTGCCATGCAGCCAGAATGGGATCAGGCTCAGGCAAGAGATGGCAAACAGCTATGGATTTGGCACAGCAGTCATCAATGGTTTTGAACATGATGGGGAGAACCATCTACATGACAGGATTAACACTGGCCAGCCCAGTACAAACACAAGGTACACAGGTCACTGACTGTGCCTCAGGGAGATCTCTGAAGCAAGTTAAACTCAATTCATCCATCTTAGCATGGGTCTGCTGCATCTTTCAGCGCAAAATTTTTTCCCTGTGCAATGAGCACGTCCACGGGCTCTTGCAGGCTATCCGTCTCTTGACACGGTTGCAGCGTCCCAGGAGTAGAGCTACTTCGCAGGGCCTCCTGGCAAGCAGTCAGCTCGCTTCCCTGGTTGGAAACACAGCCCTGCTTTCAGCATCACCGCTCAGACCCCCTCAGCTTCTGCAGCCTTCCTCTACCGGCAAGGATCCTGCCCGGGCCTTGGTACCACCTTGATAGCGGCTATCTCCGGGACCGGGATTTGTTAATAAACTCGGGCTCCCTCTGCTGGGACAAAGCACAAAATACTGGGGGGTCTGTGTAGGACAGGGTTACTTCACTGCTGGGCTCTTGGCTTTTTTCCCCCCATGACATTTCAGTGGATGACATGATGTACCCTGCATTTTTCTCCACTGGCTGATAATGGTGGAATAAACAGCGATGCTTTGCACTGCAGCATCCTTCACTGCATGCTCCAAAACCTCTGGGAAACTTGCATTGAACTTCCAGTGACCTGTGAAGTGACTTGGCACCATCTCCGTTTCATGCAAGGGGCAGGAGGAGCTCAGGTGGTCGGCCAGTTCTGTCGACAGAACAACTGTTCCATGTCACGAGCTGAAATGTGTGGCCTTCTCTGTATGTTGAGACACACATGTTCCTGCACCACACTGCTGGATTTAACCCCTCGGAGAACAGTCCTTTAAAATGCTTCTGCCACAGACTTGCTCTCCACCAGAGGAGACTTTTTGCATCACCCTCAGATGACCAGAAGCGTTGTAGCACATTGGGGAAACCCTCTCCTTCCCTTGCCCAGGGGTGTGCTCTGCAGGAAGGCCCAGCTGTGTGGACAGAAAGCTGCTTCTCAGGGGACTGTGTCTGCACAGCCATCTTTGCATCACAGGAGAAGGCACTTCCCTGCTCCACCCTCACCCTGCTAAGCTGCCACCCCATGATTTAAAGCATGGGGAAAGATTCAGGTGCAGACCTGCTAGCTAAGCATTCCAGTGTGCAGAGGTGTAACATCCCTCAGCAACATCAGTCAGCACGGCAAAGAACTGCATTAACTGGAGCTGCTAGGATAAATCAAGAAAAGAGGAACGTGTGTTAAATCTCAGGAAAAAGGTCCAGGCAAGAGTGAAATCTGCTAGGAAAGAGAAGCAAATCAGTTTTTTGAGTAGAACAGACAACACTGCAGAGGAGATACTTCAGGGAGACTTTCCCAGTAGGTCTAGGACTCTTCCCATCTGCTGCCTATGAATTCAGCATGCTACATTATCTCTATGACCTTTAATCCACCCCTAGTTACTGTGCAGAATGTTACTGCATCAACATTTTTTTCCACAAAAACTGCAGTGTAGATTGAATTAAATGCATTTCCTCAGCAAAGCTGCTGCCTTCGTCGCTCGCATCTGTGCTTCCTGCCCAGAGATCACTGCTGAGGGTAAGCAGGCTGCTCTGGATGCTCTAGTTTCAAGGAAGGTCAGACGTTTCCCTAGCAGCTCAATACAGACCAAATAACTCAAGGAGACCTGTTGCCTTCCATGACAGCACTGACAGCTCGCTCAGTGATTTGGGCACCCAGCTTGCAGCTAAGTCCACAGTACCATCCTGCAGCACCCTGACATTCACACTGCCGCCTCCAGTCTCACCCGGGGCTGAGCATTCCCTGTGTAGGCTGTTGGCAGAGGTATAGATTCACTGCTTTGATGGGGAAAGATGTCCTTCCCCACAACGTGTGTCCCTGAAACAGTGCAGCAGCAGACACCTTCAGAGTTCCTGCCTCCACAGGGGCTAGCTATAGGTTTAAATCAGAGCAAGCAGCAATAAAAGAAGGTTTCTGAGGATGAGGGCTCTTACTATGTTGACAACTCTCCTCTTCCCAGTCCTGAGCATTTCATGCCCCATGGGCACCTGCCCTGCCTTTTGCCCGACTGACCACTCTTCGGGCTGCTTGTGGCTTTTTGTATTGTGGCTGCTTACCAGGTGGCCTGCTTCAAATAACAGCTCCAACCCTACTTCAGGTAAAAGCAATAGCAGTATGTATCCCACGCATAAAAAACAGCAAGAGTGTGCACTTGGGAGTAAGTCAGTGCACTCAGAGCATTCCTGTGCAGACAGCAACCATTTAAGTACTGACGGTTTCAGTGCACAGAACCCACGATGCTGCCCAAACAGCAGAGCAGAGTCTGACCTCGGCGTCTGGCATCTCCCCCAACAAACCCATAGAGCTCTGGACCACACATCAGGACAGGGTACAGCCAGATCCACCCAGCTCCCCATGCCACAGGGTGCGCCCAGCTCAGGTGGAGCATGCAGCAGAGGAGCAGTGAGCAGCAGGTACTACCCAGCAAACTACCCATGAAATAGCTGCCCCTGCCACTGGGGTTTTGCCTTGCTGGAATTTCTGTGAGGGTCCCCTGAAGCAGCCTATTAGGGGTTCGCTTGGTCTCAATAGCAGAGGTTGCACATTTGTCACCTCTGGGTGCCCTCAAGGTGACAGGAAATCTAAAAGCCTATGTGCTTCAGTGACTGGCTCTAGCTTCCCTCTCCTCCCTATGGACATTCATTCCCAGGGAATGTACTTTAGGGAGCATAGGGATGAGACCCACAGCCCGTCCTCCCCTCGCTGCTGGTGGGCTGGCTGCCCGGCAAAGGGCTCCTCTGCCTTCTTCTGCCTTTCCAGCTGGGACTTACCCACCTCCTGCCCGCTTTGTCCCCTCCACTGTTTGTCCCTTTGCTCACATCACCAAAAGAGCCTTCCACACACCATAGATAGCAAATACAAAAGAAATTCCCCATCCTCACCACATGTAAGGTGGTCCCATGTCAGTGCTGAGGGTTTGTCCGAAATCCCAGCTCACGGAGCTTTGCCATCAGGGAAAAAATCTCAGCAGTGATTTTTTCTCTTCCCTGTAGGGAAGCTTCTTGGCCTCATTGATGCTTAAGGCAAGCTGAGTCCCCCAGGGAGCCTCAGACTTTGTTTGGGGAGTCCTGGCTGGTGACCAGAGTACCTGGGACCATAGTGACCTGGGGGCTGCCACATCCAGTTCCATCAGCTGGTAGCATGGCCCGTGGGGAGGACACAGCCATGTGTTCAGCCCTGTGCAGGGAACAGCACATCTTCTTTCACAGCTGTTGGAGGGGAGTGTTGGTAGAGGACAGGCGGCTGCTGTGGCCGAGACAGTCATCAAGTGCAAGTCGTCTCCCTGCGGCAGTGTCAAGTGCATGGCAAACCCACGGCTCTGCACGGGGAGGTGGTGAAACCTTCGGCTCCTCGCAATGATCACTCTGAGAGGGAGTGAAGTGTGGACACTTCTCTGGGCCCCTGGACAGCTGCAATAGCTCAGGATGTGTCAGCAACCACCACTCTCCCCTCTTGGTCCCCCCAGTCCTTTAGGGGATGGGGATGTCCCTTTACCAGCCAGCAGCAATTAGTTGGAAAGAGGTTTTCTCATAATTAAACAGGTTGTGATAGTGGTGGGGTTTGGGTCAGTGCGGCAGGTGCTGCATGTACTGCCACTAGCCTTAGCCTTGGGAATCTGCAGTTTCCACAGCAATTTTCCTCTCCCTGCCCGGCTGTGTGCCCTCCATCTTCTGGTCACACCTCGGCAAATGCTGTGGGACAGCATCTGGGGGCAGCGACCAGCTCCCGAGACACAGATTCTGCCAAAACCTTTGGGTATATGAAAATCTCTGCACTCACTGCTGTCTCTGTGCTGGCTTAGTGTAGAAGAATTGTGGCGATGGGCATTGAGGATAATTAGGCCTAACCAGTCTCTGCTCACATCTGATCTGAACTCATCCAGAGCAATTCTAGTGAAGTCAGAGGAATGACTGTGGCTTTAACCATCACAACTGCCAGCAAAAATAGCTCAGACTTCACCAACTGAGTGTTTGAATGACCAGAGATGGAGCCCTCCTGGGCAAGCACGAGCCTTGGGATTTCAACATTCATTATAAAATGAATGGTACATTTGCCTTAGAGATGTGCTGTAGTCTTTGCAGCAGAAAACAAGGGACAGGAGACTGTAACTGCGCCTTAGCTGCACCTCCTGCAGTGCCTCTCTTCTTCAAAACAGACTGGAGTTACAGTGGTCCCAACCGAACGAGGGTTACGGCTCTGCAGTTGGCTTCAATTGCTCTGCAAGTCCCTTCAAGAAGCTCTTGGAAAACACCAGCCCTGAGCAGAGACACATCACTCCAGTGGGTGGTCACTGCATCATTTCTCCTCCAAAGATCCTGGACACAAGCAAGCCAGTGCCGGACTCCATCACCAGATGCTGCGGCCAAAACACTTGGCTGCACTTCACAAGAGATATTGGCAGATGGGAATCAGCTTAAAGAAAATCCCTACAAGAGCTTAGAGAGACCTGGAAAACCCTCTTTGCGGTGCCTGCAGAAGTTTGGTCAGGTTGAATAGCACTGTAAGCTGGAAAAAAAAAGAGAGCAAGATCAAGTACTGTGAGTAGAAGTTAGGCAATTTTAACCAAAAACACCAAATAACACTGAAATATGGAGTCCCTGCATGATATCCTTCCTTCCTTTTCCTTAAACAAGGACTATGGCTTTCACTCAGAAGGCACTAAGCAGGATCCGCTCATGTGAGTGTTGCAGAAGACTGGGATGGACGTTCAGAGAAATCCCCACGACCTTGCAATCTGCTCATGTACAAAAGCAAGTTCCTTCCAGTCAGTTACGGGACAGAGTCCAACCCTCAGTCAAAGCTGGGGAAGCGGGCATGAGGTTTAGGAAAAAAAAAAAAAAAAAAAAAGAAGGTTTTGTGGTTTTGTACTTCATTTATAGCTCAGATTATTGCATATATACATTGCTTCCCCCATTGGACCACTTCCATACCTTTTCTTGGCCTCTTGCAGATTGATTCAGCTGATTTGTGGCTCTGCAGAATTTCTTTTCAGATCCTAATCTTTCTGTGCTCTGATCACCCCCACTCCTTCCCTAAAACGTGGCTGTGCCACTGGCTTGCAGCTCCAGCTCACTCCAGGGCTCACCCTGCACGCAGAGCCCAGAAAAGCGTTGGCTCCTGTGGCACAAAGCACAAGGAGGAATGAGGATGCAAGATTTTGGCAAAATAGCCCTGGAAAGTCTGTGCTGCTCCTCTTGCTGAATTCTCTGCTGAGGGTTTGGCTCCGTTTGCATTGCCTGCTGAAAGCTAAGCCAGCCTGATGATGATGGAGTATTTTTGATGTCTAAAAAGAGCCCCCAACAAAACCAACTGTTTCTGTTTATAACTGACCTTCTCTGTTATACAGAAAAGGTCTGGGCAGCCAGAGCTCACCCAACTCCGGCAGGTGAGAGGCACCCGTCACCACCTCCTGGAAGGATGCATTTAGCAACAGCTGAAGGGAAATGAGACCCGCAGAAGATGCACAGGCCAGGATTGCTGTATTCAGCCCAGTTAAATACACAAGCTGTGAATAAAACATTTGCTCACAGACCCGAGGAGTGGGAAGACTGAGTTGTTGGGTCTCCTGCAATACCCCAAACTTCTCACTTTTCCCTTCATAAGAATCGGTTTCTCCTCATGCAGACAGCAGGGACCAAATCCCAGGACGCAGAAGCTCACTGCACAGGTACTGCCCAGCACAGAGGGAGTCCCAGCCGCCACTCAGCCTCCCCAAAAGGCTGGCAAGGTAATCCCAATGCGGGAGAAAGCAGAGCTACTTCTAATAGGTATTTGATGAAATAAGCAACTCTGTCCCATTTGCACAAGGAATACAACTAATTACAGAAAACATGTGCAGTGCCAGGGTATGTGCTGGTGGGAATCTGGGATGACCAGACCTCCCATAAAAGGATGGCAAAGGTATGGCGCTGGGGGCAACCACATCTGCACTCAGAACCTTGTGGGAAGATGTTTGAAACATCTGCACGGGTCTCAGGTGCCTGTGTCCTGCAGAAGGCATCAGAACACAGCTTCAGAAACAGAGAGAGCTCAGGCTGCAGTGCCAGGGCCCTGGTAGGACCACAGGTCCCGAGTATCCTCAAAAGCATGAGGAGCACAGTGCTGTACTCTGTAAGGCGCTCACTCCTCATCCTGCACCACTCTGCTACCTGGCATCGTTGGAGTTTATATTTTACAAGGTCAACCTCTGCAGTGCGTCCTCTGTGTTTTCAAAGTCTTTCCCTAACAGGTGGCTGTCTCCCTCCTCCCCGTACATGCTACAGCTTGAATCAGCCACTTTGATCAGGGGGAAAATATCCCAGGGGAAAAAAAGCCCTTGATGTAGCACCAGCAATGTGTTCAAACCAACCTGCCAGTGCACAGCAAATAACCAGGGCCTGAAACAGCAGAAGGAAATGGATGAAGACCTGACCAGTGATCTTAAACAAAACCCTGCCTGAATATTGGGAATTCAAAGAGTATTTTATGGCTTTCATAGGGATACTCACATCTGCAGATGAGTCTGCATTGCCAACCAGGAGACACAGGCCAGTGTTCCAAGCTGCTCTGGAGGCATCTCCAGGCTTGTGTATGCTGATGGGAACTGCTCGCCCCATACAACCTCCCAGCTGGTTATGCAGATGGAAATGGCCCAAGTGATTTGTGGAAACATCTGAATATCCAAACTAATCTTTGCAGGTTTGCTGGCTGGAACACTAACTATGGAAGAGAGCTGGACACTGAGCAGTTCCCATCCATGGGGGGTCCATGAGTACAAGTGGTTGCCCTACAAACAGTGGTGGCCACCTACCTAGAGCAGGGTGCAGCGGCAGCACAGGCCTGGGGGCTGCCAGTTCATCCTAACACACCCAATGACCCATGCTTTAAAGGATAGAAATCCTGGTCAGGACCTTGCCTGCTCGGCTGGTGTAGCAGAGCTCGAATGTTTGTCTGAGCCAGATGCGTTCGCAAAGTCTTGGCTTTAATGGAGTTTTATGAAACAGGTTGGCTCCTCCACTGCAGCCCCAACTGCTGAGAAATCAATCATTACCAGCAGTTAGGTGTCTGATGGTTAACAGCCTGAACCGAGGCCAAACTGGTTGTTAATTGGGCTAACAACTGATTTCAAGGGGTTGTTTTGCAGGGCCCAACAGTCCCGGCAATTGACTTGGAGTTGTAACTAGCAGCCGGGCGGCAATTAACAGAGCCGAGGGAAATTCACAGGCCATTACCAAAGGGCCGGGGCCCAGCTGGGCAGCTGCTTCTCATGGGGTGATGGGGAGTGCGGCCATGTCCCAGGGCCTGAGCAGGCAAGTACAGCCAGCACTCAAGGTCCCACCTCACATCTCAGCTGCCAAAATTTCCCTACTGATGCACAACCTGGGTCTCATCATCCTGCACTTCAGCTACTCCAGCAGCTTTTTTTGTTTGTTTTTGGGATGTTGCGATTGGATTATTTATTTTTTTTTATGTTTGCTACAAACTTCCACAGGGGCACCTTCCAGTCCTCCTTCAAATCCCTTCCCAGGACTCTCTTTTGCTGGGGTAGCAACTAGACCTGTGGTTAGGTCTGTCTTGCTATCTTACGCCACCTGCTACGGCTGACCATACAGAACAGCGTATCTTTGGGGCAAGAGCTGCCATTTACTCTTGTGAGCAGCTCATTAAAGAGGAGACTCCAGCCACCAAGATGTGCTACTACGGCAAAATAAGTTAGCAAAATAATCACAGCAAGAATGAGGCTGAGTTTTTCCTTCTTCTGTTACAAAAGCTTTAAGAGAGAGGGAAAAAATTAAAAAGACTATTGGCCGGAGAAGCCAGCCCAGAAGCAAGGACTCTTTGCAGCACCATGATTATGGCTGAAAGGGGTTACTCCGTGGCTGAACAGAAGACCTGAATGGGAGAAGGGGCACAGATCAGGTATCCACTGAACTGGGGAGGCTCTGGCATCCCTCACCATCCCGTTTCCAGTCCACAGCAATTGACAGCACAAGCTTAGCAAAGCAGTAGTACCTGGGCATAGCTGGAGTTGTTCTTCCCAACATAGCCAAGCCTTCTCCAATCTCTGAGCTGGGACTTTGCAACCACAGATTATATCTTGGTCATCACATCTGACAGCCTGGAGGGACATTCTGGTGCCACAGCCACTATGAGCATAGGAGAGATACTGCAAATTACACAAAGCCCAAGACCATCCCCTCGGCTCCCAGTACAGCTAATCTTAAGTGTGTTTCATTGCAGAGTAGCCAGGGCCATTTATCAGGTAATCTGGAGTAACGGCTGTAATCTGCAACCCGTCCACACGTGAGCCCTCTCTCATCCTCTAGTGACATAACACAGGGCCAGCGGGTGGGTGAGCAGCTTTGCTAGAGCCTGGCACTTTGACCCAGAAAGGCTGCAGGTTCCCGTTAACCAACTCACAAATATCCCTCCAGCATCTCACAAGAGCTTCGCTGGTGCACCAAACCATAACTGACGTATCTCTGCAGGCCCATGGCTTGTCAACACCAGAGGACACAGATTACATATCCTAACTCCAGCAGGAAGACAAACAGCAAACTTGGCTGTCAAAGGTCTTCTGCAGCAAAGCCACAGCAGTCACTCTAAACCACTTACCCCAGTCCTGGAGGGTACCCTCTGAACCCTGACCCCAGAGCAGAATGTGGTTGCAGCTCCTTGGTACCCTGCCTGGAAAGAGATTTCCAGGAGGACAGTTGGGGGGTGGCCCCGTTTCAAGGGGAGAGCTGTTACTGCCATAGGCGTGTATGGGGAGGGGGCAGAGATGCTGCAAATGGTAAGTGGGGTGGTAATGAGGAGCAGATGTGGAGGTGCTTGGAGCATCCCAGGTGCTACAGAAGTGCTAAGTGTTATTATCATGGCCAGGAAACAGGCTGTGAAAACCCATGGTAGTCCACATCCCCTCACTCTGTGCCTTCTCCAGGATCTGGAGCCAACTCTCCCCATCAGCCTTGGGAAAACAGGAGCCAGCTTGGAGGTTACTTCAGCTGCAGCCATGCTGGGAGCACCGCAGTCAGAGGAGCTGTGTGGAAAGGAGAGATGCACAGAGACCAAGGCTCAACAGGGGAGTTGGGTTTGGTCCACATGTGGCCGAGAAAACTTTGTGCCCTGTCACGGTGTGACAAGGTCCCCCAACAAGTGCAATTCAGTAGCAGTGTGGAGAGGTGTTTCCCTACATAAGACTCATTTTGTGGCCACCCTGCCCAAAGTTACCCATCTCATGAGCTCCTGGCCCTGGAGAGTCATTCCCTTGGGACAGCACTGAGCTCGTTTCTGCTCCACCCTGCACCCCCCTCCAGGATGCTCCTGTGGTGCTTGGATCCACAGCCAGGGCTTGCTGGCACCAAGCAGGGTGCAGGGCAGCACTGAGCCCTCCCCACCAGCAGGATGCGGCCTGCCAACAAGCCAGTTTGATTTGGAGCGGCTGTGTGAGAACAGAAATATGGGATCCCCCACTGAGCCCCTGAACATCTCGTTTCTGGCTATAAACCCTGTTCCAAGGAGGAGTCTTTAGAGAGCAGGGCTGAGATGATCCCAAACCGTAGCCATCCCCCGCCCCCTCCCCGAGAGGAATTGCTCTCACACAAATGAAACGTGTGTAATTAATGGGCAGGGGGCTGGACAGGTCCGAGATGAAAGCGTTTCCTGGACTTGTCCTTCATTTGCATGGTATCAGAAGCTGTTCAGAAGGTGTGACTTTTCCCACAGGGAGCCCTCAGCTCGGTGGCACAATAAAGCCAGGACTTCTTACCCAGAATTAATTAAAGGAGGGGGAGGGGGATGGCAGGGAGATGTTTGAAAGCTGAGCCTGATGCAATAAACAAACACCCCAGTCCCCCTTCCCAAGCTTCCAAGGGGGCCTGGGCAAGCTCCAACCCTGCCACAGCATCACGCAGCCCACCCTGCTCAGTGGGCACCCTTCCCTGAGCAGACCTCGTGGAAAAGTTGGGAGAGAAGAAGTGGGAGTGGAGACAACATATACCACAAGGTTTGGGGCTTGGTGCATCAAGCACTGATGCAGCTCCTGCTTAGACAGCACAGACCCCCTTTCTTGCCACTTTGATTTATTCCTGCCCGTCTACGGTTTCTCTGCCATAGCCACGTTTAACCTGAAAACTCTTCTCCCTGCCTGGCATTGCCCTTGTGGGTTCACCCCACATTTACTCCTTACCCTGCGTTGGCCGGCTGCACCAGCCGGGCTTCCCAGTCTCATCTTGCCGGACAAACCCTCCCAAATATCACTCAGCTTCAGCCTTGCTGCTGTGTCCAGATGGCATTGCACAGCAAAGTCCTGTACAGGCAGGGACAAGCATGCACCACTGCTTGGAGCTCAGGATGGGGCACTCATCCCTGTACCAACAGCCAGGGCAGTACAGCTCCTCGCCTGCTTCATCTGCCACGTCCCTCCAGCCAGCTGGTGGCAGCGAGGGGACCGCAGGGTGACACTGTGATTGGCAGCACTAGGGACAGGCACATCCCTGTCACAAGGACTTTGCTAGCTCAGAGCAGGAGTTTCTGCCCAAAACACCCATGCTAAAGGCATAAGTTGATGGAAGCAAACAGCCACCTCCAACACATTCCATCCCCAGTGGTCTCCTGGGTCCAGCCCCAGCTCAGCATCCCACAGTCCCCGGAGCCTTTGGGCTGGCTTCGACTCCCAAGCTTGGTTCACACACCTGTTAGTGATGGAGGAGAAAAGAACAGTTCCAGATTCCTGGGCTGATGATTGACCCTGTGTATTCAACCAGCAGCCAGGGTTTCTGCATCCCTGGAGGAACAGCAGGTACCACTGGGGACTGTCCCCTGCATGGGTGGTGGGAGCTACCACCCCAGAAGGACCACACGCTGAGGACCCTGTGGGCCCAGGTCACCAGGAAGAGCATGAGCTGCTCCAACCATGCCAGGGACCAAGTAGTATCAGTGCAGAGACAGGGTATGAGGAACCATTAATTAATGCACTTACTCATTAACTAACTAGCAGTAGGCTCTTTAATCTTCCAAGCAAAGGCAAAACATTTGCTGGCTGGAAGCTGAAGCTGGACAAATTCAAGCAATAAACAAAGCCCCAAGTTGTAGTGCTCCTAGACAACATGGCCACTCAAAAGCCCTTTAATGAAAAGGGGCTAATTAACCACAGACCAAGCAAGCTGGAAAAGCAGGGGTCCCTTCCCAGGAGTCAGGCCTGGGTGCCTTTCACAAAGGCAGGCTGTGGCAGAGCAGATGACAAGGGTTAGGAACGGTGTGTGGTACAGAACTGTGCAAGGACACAGGGGTGTCCATTCCTGGCTCAAACCCCCAGGGTGGTGGGTGCCCCCTGCTCCAACCCTCGGCCGCATCCCGGGATGGCAGAAAGCGGGGAACAGCCTTACTGGAGGCTGAGCACCCATACCATGCCCTTTGCTGTCATTGCTGTCCCTGGGGGACAGATAACAAGGGAGGAGTCCTGCCCCTCTGCTATCCTCACCTGGAGCAGACGGTGGAGCACCAATTCACCCAGATTCACAAAGCCATTAGGAAAAGTAATTGGACAAATTAATGAAAGAAAAGCAACCATTAAGGACTATCAGACACCATCTCTGCCTGAGGAAAGGCCAGGAACTATTCACTTTTAGTTGCTGTAATCTGGAAACCACAATGTGGGCTTGTGGCAGCTCTGTGGGCTCCAGGCTTCTGCAGCCCTGGGGTCCCTCCCGGGACAGCGGCCAAATGCCACCCGCACAAACGTCACCCATGACCTCCGCGTGACAGCGGCGACGCTCAGATGCAGAGCATGGCTGAGCCCTCAGCCTCTGAGTTTCCTTCCTTTAAGTTAACGATATATGTTGACAGCTCAGCCCAGGCCATGGCATCAGCTGGGGGATGGCTCATCCTCGCACTCCGTGGACAAAGGACACCCTGAGCATGAAGCAGTGTCGCAGGCACCCCACGAGGATGGCGGCACCAGCAATGGTGAGACTCACGTTGCAAGGCTGCTCCATCTCTGCAATATATTTTTTTTTACATATACAATTCTAGTCTCGCATCTTTCCATATCTGAGACCACTCGATGTATGAATCTCCCCATCAGCTCCTGTGAGCAAGACCCAGCACCTCAGCAGAGCTGAGTATCACAAAAGGTGGAGACCCAACAGCCCGTTTTTCACAGACATCAAGCTCACCCAGAGCAGAGAGGAGCAGACACCAGCTTTCTCTTTTGGAAAACCTCCTCCCATGCTTAAAAACAGTGCAATGGAGCCTTGACCACCATGTCCCCATTCAGCCTGCAACGGGCCTGTCCCCACAGGACAAAGAGGTGGCATCTGCCCATTAAACCTGGAATTTAGTGCAAGGAAAAACCATGATTTCCACAAGACTCATCTGGATCCAGGATCCTGGTGTCATCCTCCCGCTTCCCATGTCTGTTCCCTTGGGAAGGGGCTTGTGCCAAGCAGCAGCCTCAGCCTCATTCAGCACCTCACCATCCTCCTTTGCCCCTCTCCAACTCGACACTTC
Source organism: Falco rusticolus (assembly GCF_015220075.1). Taxonomy (NCBI): domain Eukaryota; kingdom Metazoa; phylum Chordata; class Aves; order Falconiformes; family Falconidae; genus Falco; species Falco rusticolus. The sequence continues at coordinate 29,350,151 of NC_051195.1, read as the reverse complement.
AGTGCCCCAGCCCCTCCCTGGAAAGCATCAGGCTCAGTTAGACTAATACAAATTTTTAATGCACATATTAAATAAATATTTCAATCATTTCATATTCAATTTGTACACAACCAAAACAAAACAAAAATCCTCAAGGAAACAGAAAAAAAACAAACAATCAAAAAAGACTGGAGGAAAAGTCACCCCTGGTTCTGGCTCCTATCCAGTGTCTTTGTTTGCCCACCCTGTGAAGAATAATTGCTTTAACCCTCTGGAGAGAGTTGCAGTCCCAGGGCAGCATGCACATAGCAGGACTGGCTGGGGATGTTCACTCAAGAGATTTAACATTTCCTTTAGTTTGTTTTTTTTTCTAAACAGAAAATTGGGCTACTGTCAACACAGAAATTTTGGAAGAAAACCTCTCCTTTCCTAGGAGGACAAGGACAGCAGTGGTTTTTTATTGAAAAGCAAACCTGGAAGAAATGGTTGACAATGGAAGTGCCAACCACAAACTGAATATTATGACAAAACCAGCCCAAAATGGCTCCACAGTAATTTGTAAACTTTTTTAATCTTATGGATGAAAACTTCCATCTGATAAAAAATATAGACAGGAAAAAAATATCAATTTTTGGTGAGAAGTTCACATTTTCCACATGGAAAAAAAAGAAAATACCAGTTACCAGCCCACTCCATGGCAGCCGTCGCCCACTGCCTCACCTTAGTAGTTTAAAACAAACCAAATGCCAAAGATGCTCTTGTGGGTAAGAGGTACCAAGTCAGTTCAGGACTTTCTCTGGGGTGTCCATCACCCCTGTCCCCTCCTGAGAAAAAAAAGTAAGTTGGGAGCTGTGAAGCCAGCAGCGTTTTCAGAAGGATGCAAGCAGCTTCCAGCAAGCCCTCGCTCAGCTGAAGAAGCAGGCGCATCTGAGGAAGGAAAGCATCCAGTGGTCCTCAGCCCAGGTGTTGTCGCAGCCAGCCCCCACATGCAGTGCCCACACATCACTCAGCTGCAAAACCCACCTGGGAGGCCTCCAACCATCTCTGAAATAATCCCCTCCCCTTAATTGTTTTTCAACCTCTTCATCTTCTCTGGTGTTAATTCAGTTCATTTAAGTAGCACATCACTCCCAGTTTTGGATTTCCATTTTTTTTTTTTTTGCTTGTTTGTTTTAAATGATAATTCTTTTCCCCTCCTTTTCCCCTCCTTTCCCCCTAGAGCTACAAAAAAAAAATTACAAAATAAAGCACGACCCCAAACGGACTAGAACATTTCTAAGTGAAGGGTTCTTCCCCTTTCACCAGTCTTTGAACATTTCATTTCTTTTAAAGCTGGAGTACAAAAATAGAGCCTCTCTCTTCTTTCTCTCTCTTTTTTTCTTTTTTTTTTTCTTTTTTTTTTTTGTAAAAACCAAACACACACCCCCCCCAAATTATCAACTAGAGCAGGTAACTTTTTTTATCCCCCCCCTACCCCCCCCTTTTTTTTTTTATTTAATACCCATATGGGAAAGTCTCTACATATAGTCCACCCAGCTCAGAGGACAGTCCTCCAGGAGAGGTGCAGGGCAGGGCGGGCAGAGGCAGGCACATCAAGGGCCCACCCTGGAGCTGGAGTTTCTAGTCCTTTTACTTCTCCGGTTGAAGGGGTAGTTGAGGAACTCAAAGCGTCTGTGGGGCTCGGTGGTCTGGTGGCCCTTGGGAAGCCTTTTCATGAAATGTACCTCCCGTTGGTGCTGGCGGGTCTTAGAACCCTTGCGCGGGCGGCCCTTGCGGGTGAAGGCCATGTACCAGCCCTCATACTTGGCGTTCTGCAGCGCCGTGTAGTTGTTCTCCAGGACGATCTCCGTGAAGACACAGTCCTTGCCTTTGCCATTGCTCTGAGAGGGGACAGAGGAAGAGATTTAAGCAACGGGTGCTGGGTCAGAGGGCTGCTTCTCTCTACTGCAAACTGGGCTGGCTGATGCTGCAGCAGGGTTGCAGTGCCTGGGGGCAGCCAAGGGCTCACTTTTCCCACCTCTTCTCCTACAGGTCAGAATTGCCCAGAATCTGCTTTTCCTTAGAAAGCTGTGGGGACCAGGCATCGCGGCATGGACAGACGCTGCTCATTGTGGCTCACATCCCCAGTGTGATGTCAGCCCTGGGCTGTAAGCCCCAGTGCAGCTTGTCCCAGCCTCCACTTCCACTGCAGCCAGAAGGGGATTTTTGCCTGCTCCCATCCTGCCCCCATCCATATCAGAGGCTGGATTGCCTCAGCAGCATCACCATGAGCAAACTGTCCATCTCAGTGGCAATTCACACACCCATCCTACCCTCACTGGGGTCTTTAATATAGGATGGGCATCAAGGGGCAGGAGTGGTAATGTGGGGTCTGTAGGGATGCTGCCCATGGGCACAGGTAGCAGGGAGCACAGGGCAGCTGGGGGCTGAGCCCCTCCCCGTAACAGCCAGCAGCAGGACCAGGGAGGTGACCCGAATCAGCCAGCCCCAGGGAAGGAGCTGCCATGGAAAATCCTCCCAAACAATCACTGTCCCAGTGGGATTTTGCACATCCACCCGCCTCTGCCCCCGAGGAGGGTGCATGAGGCTCTGGAGGGAGGGCGTGACTAACCCGTGCGCGGCAGGCCAGGCCTTGGGGCCAGCCCCACGGAGCATCTTAACATTCCTGGCACTTGTACCATGTAATTGGGGAGAATAGCCCAGCAATCCGCCTATTTGTTCGGGGAGATACAAGGAATGCGCCCCACACGGCACCCGCCTGCCTTCCTTGCTCCACGCCTTGCCTCCTGCCACCCGGGCTGCAGGATGGCTCATCCCCCTGTCCTCCAAAAGGCTGGGCTCGCGGAGCTCTGGGGACCCCCACCTCACCTCCCCATCCCCACTAATGGGCTCTGTATTGGGTAAGAGCTCCTCTCTTGGCAACCCCCACTCAGCACCCACACCACTTCCCTGGCTTGCCCAGCACCCTACCTTGCCGATCAGCTTCCCCTTCTTGTTCATGCAGATGTAGAAACCTGTGGCTGCCCCCTTGATGCGCACACGGCTCCCGAAGGTGTCCGTCTCCACGATGAGCTTGGCTGGGGAGAGCAACAGGAAAGAGAGATGGAGGTCAGAGACGGAGGCTCCGGGATGAGGCAGGCACGGGGATGGAAACCCCAGCAATGCACCGTGGTGCTGGGCACTGCAGGCACATGCTCTCTGGTGACTGGGCCACAGAGCCCTAAGATCAGGGCATGAGGTCAAAAGCCTGCCTCAGTCCCTCTACCCTGCCACTGTGTCCCTGCATGACCTTGGGCACATCCCTTTGCCACCCTGAGCTGTGCTGAAGGGGGAGTAGCTCCGCCTCACCCAGCTCCACAGGGCTCAGCAGTTTAGATGCTAGAGAAGCATCATGGAAGGGAGGCAGGGCAGTGAGCAGGGCACACGCCAGCCAGCGGAGAACAAGCCAGCTGTCCTGCAAACAGAGGCAGGTCTGGGCGAGCCTGCAGGCAGGCAGCAGGCAGGCACCCTCTGGAAGAGCACGGCGTGCTGCCAGCTGTCCCCAGCCCAGGGGACGCCGCTCTGTGTGTCTCTGTTGGGCCAGGGCTGCAGGAGGAGCAGTGACTTTGCAGCTGGCAGGGGAGGCGTGAAGGGTACGGCCATCCTTTTAATGCCTTTCACCTTTGCACGAGTCGAGAGGGCGTATTGATTTGGTCTCAGTTTTTTAATGGAGGCATCGATCGACTTCCGAAGGAGCTATGCAAATCGCTGGGTCGATGGGCCGCCTATAAATAGACCTGTCACCTTCCCTCCCTGCCTTCGCCCTGGGAACCCGAGCCCCAAAGCCCATCCATCCCCAGGGAAGGGGGAGGATGGGGACAGGACATCCTTCTCCCCAGCCCTGCAGCTGCTGTCCCAAGCACAAGCCCAGATGAATATGGTGGCTACCTGTTTGCACCTCAAAAGGGCTGTGCCAAGCACCAAAGATCTCCCCCATGGCACTGAAAAACCAGCCAGGACTGTCCCATCTCACCACCATCACCTCTTGCCCAGCATCAGCCCCTAGCACCGTAAGTGCAATTTGGCAAGGTAATTAGAGCACAGCCCATGAGCCTTCCAAGTGTCTAGCCTTGTTATGGGAATAAGCCCATTGATGCCCTGTTTCTCCTCTCCAATCTCTGCACAAGGGCTGCTTGGTTGCTCAGGACTGTGGCTCACCCTGGCTTGCACATTTCTACCCCAGGATGCTCAGCCATCGGCAAGCCCCAGCAAGAGCAACGGTGCAGCTGTGAAGCGGGTGGCTTTGCAAAACGATGCTCCAAATGGCAGAAGGAGGCTGTGGGCACACACACAAGCTAAAGCGAGCCTAAATCACCCTCTGGGCCAGGAGCAGACTGCTGCCTCTCTGTCTCCGTGATGCCCAGATCCTGCATCCCAGGCACTGCTGAGGTCAGCGGCACCAAGGGTGGGGGACAGGGAGTGGACAGTGCTGGCAGCAGCTGGGTTGAGCAATGGAAAGGGTGTCCCAAAATTTACTCAGGCCAACTGATTTGGTACTGCCGGGCCAGGCAGGCTTGAGGTACATACAGACACCCCATCTCCACACTTCCTCCTGCTAATATCATCCTGCAGCACTTCTCGTCCCCAAACTGCCCCATGCCCCCAGCCCCCTACCCCCAGCTGGGCACAGCCTGGACTATGAGAGCTGAAAAATTTGGGAAGAGCCACCTCCAGATTATGCCACCCCAGCACCAATGCCCAGAGCCTGGCACACACCCAGAATCCCCAAAACCAGCCACGAGAGCCACAGTACTCAGCAAAGGAAGCGCTGAGACAGTGATCCCCTATTTATCTATATTGGGGAAAGGGTGAGGAATTGATCTCTGAGGCAGTAAAAGGTTCGAGGAGAATTGATTTTTCTCTCAGAGAGATAGAAAAAGCGGGGAGGGAGGGAGGGACAGAGGAAGGAGGGAGGGAGCAGGGAGGCCTCGGCCCCAGTGAGCACAAAACCCCGCTTTAAAGATGCGCGTCACTTCACTTTTTTTTTTTTTTTTTTTTCTCTTCCCCCTCCAAAGGGCAGCTGTGATTTACAGCCGCTGGCCAGGTTGCCACCTCGCATGAGCCCAGCCAGCATGCTGCTCCAGCCCTGCCACCCGCAGAGGATGAGGACAACCTGTCCCCAAAGACCTCTGTCCCTAGACCCATGCAGGCAAGCCATGAACCCCACAAGCCCCAGCCCTGACCAGCAGAAAACCCTGGCACAGATGAAACCGGCAAGTTGGCAGGGATGCACGGCATCCCTGGCGGCTCGCGGGGTTCAGCCCCGGCTGCGGCCAGCAGCGCTTTGCTCGGTGGCAGGCACAGCCTGCGAGGGACGAGCCAGGCTGCACCGGCCGCCCGCCTTCCCTCAGAATTAAAAGAAGTCAATCAAATATTGACAATTAAGACAGATAACTGAAAACACCAGACTCGATGTTAAGTCGGCTGTAAAAATATCAACATGGGGAAAGGGGTCATCTGCAAAAATAAATCAACCCCTTTTACACACCCACCCCCCAAAAATGAGATTAAAAAAAAAAAAAAAAAAAAGCAGAAGGGAGGGCTCAGGAAGGGAGGCTCTTTGCTGCAAAAGTGGATTTCTAAATAATGATTTGGGGGAGTCCTTATTTTTGGTTTTCCCCTTTTTTGAGGGGAGGGGGAGCTTAACATTTTCAACTCTATTCTTTCACTTAAGTGACAGATTTATCCCGGTAAAATTATGTTTCATGCTCAAACTTTGAAGGGAAAGTGGCTACGTAAATGCTGAAAAAATGCAGCGAGACACACTTGATCCCCCAACTGGACTGCGAAGAGGAGAAAGTATTCAGGAAATGTTAAAAAAGGTGAAAGTAAGAAGCGTTTTAATAGTTCTTCCAGACATGGGGGCCTCCCTAGAGATTCATATAGAACAATCCTGAACCTCTATTTTAACATTTACAGACTTGCAACTCTTTTAAAACTTTACATCTGAAAAACTGCTTGTTCTCTTTCTGGTTTAGATCAGTCTTCATTTTCTTCCTTAGCTCTTCAAATGCTTAACCTTTTTTTATTACATTTTAATAGAGTTTTTCAAGCCACCACCAGTCCCCTCCTTCTGGCCTTATTTAAACCTGGTCATTATTTAAATATTCACTAACTGCTTTTTGAAATCCAGGCATTATAGGTCTAAAACAAGATGGGATTTTTTGCTTGGGAAATTAGCTAATGCCTTTTCAAGCCAGAGCTGCTCCAGGGTGGGAATAATTTATTTGGAAGATTAATGCTGGATGTATGGAATACCATATAGATGGAATCCACGCTGTGCTTGCACTGCTAAGGTCCAGCATGAAATTTTCAGCCAAACTAAAATGAAGAGAAAAAAAAAAAAAAAACCACAAACAAAAACCCCCAAACACCCACACCAGAAGGGGAAGGAAGAAAAAGTGTTTCTACTAATCTCCCCAAGCAAGAAAGGGAAATTGCAGCTAATACCAAAGAAAAACAGTTGTGATTCCTATGTACAACACACAGGAATACAGGCGCTTCCCTGATGCGGGTGCCGGATCTGGCCTCACGCAGCCAGCCCCCGGCAGTGCCGGGGCTCGCTGGCCCCACTGACCCCTGCGCAGCATTTGACCGTCCCAATGTGTCATTAGCGTACACGATCAAAGTATTTGGGCTTTGAGTGTCCCCAGTGGAGGGATCGGACCCCCTGCCCTAGGGAGGGGGGAGGTTTTGGGGAGGGGGTGCCAGGGCAATGGCAGAGGGGCCGTGGCACAGTGCAGGCTCTTGTGCCTGCAGAGTTCCCCCGCTTTGTCTCTGGAGACGCTGCAGCATCTTCACCCACAGCCAACTGCCTCGCTGAGCCTCTGCTCAGGGTTTGTTTTGAGGAAGGAGGGGCAGGGAAACGCCACTTTGGACAGTTCTAGTGTAGGGAAGGCTTCCAAAGCAGCCGTGTCCCCCTGCCACCCTCCACCCCCTTTTCTTTTTCAACTTTTCTCTCCATTTCTTTTCCAAAAGAAAGTCTCAGAAATTCCCAGCCCTGCAAAGGGCTGAAGTGACTGATGCTGCTCAGCACACTACAGCCCCAAGCCCTCCAAGTCAGGTGCAAACCAAGAATTAAAAAGAAGGGAGCAGAGCCCATCTTGCAAGAACCAGTCCCCTCCCTCAGCACAGGGAACCTGCCCTCACCTTGAATCACACAGCCGCTGATCGCTGACCCCTATGTTCTCCCTTTACAAGCCCCCACAAGCCGAACGATTTTAATGATTTCTGGCTAACAAACAGGACGGAAATCATCAATCGCTGCGCTGGGCTGCGAACACCTCCCCAGCTCCCCCACACACCCGCCCCCATTGCAAGTCCTTACCGTGCACATCCCCATCCTCTGCCATCGCATTGATTTTCTTGTTGTCCAAGATCTGCACATGTTTCCCACTGGTCCGGCTGTACAGCTGGTAGGTACGGACGAGCCGTCGGCTGAGCTGATCCGTCACCAGGCTCTGCTCCCTCACATGCTGTGTAAAATTAGGTGGGGACTGAACAGTTACCTTTAGGAAATTAAAAAATATACGACACACCATTATAATCTCTACTCCTCAGAGGAACGAACGGGCTGAGCAGAGATCGCCGGCCTCCAGCCAGGCTTTACAGGGAGGCACAGAGCCGGGACGGCAGTGGTACCTCTTGCGCCACCAAAGCCTCCCTGGGAGAAGGAGCATTAAGCTCCAGGACACAGCGACCAGAGCCCTTTACAGAGCCGTGCCAGCTCCAGACGTGCCCTAAGCAGAGATAGGCAGGTGACCCGGGAGCATGACAGGGCTCAGTGACCCCAGAGGCCTCCCTGGGACTCAGTGGGTCCCAGCTGGCACTGGGGTACCAAACATGGGCATCAAGGCTGGGAGGTGGAGGGGGTCTGGAGAGGGGCAGGAGGGCGCTGGGCTGCCCCCCAAAGGGGCTGACACACTCATCCCGCACCTTTCTCGCCTCTGCAGGAGCACACTACTGCTGCTGCTGGCCCGGACACGTACCCCAACAGCTGCCTTTCCTCTGGGTCCCAAGCTCTGCTCCCAAACACCCCACTTATTGACCTCTTTAAAAACAAAGTCCCCAGAGAAGGTAGAGCTATAAGGTGTAAAAATCATGAGAAAACCATGCCCCAGCTCAGGTATAGAGTGGCACAATCACCCAAGGATACACAGTTGCTGCCCATGCAAACCCGTCCCTCGCCCACAGCCAGATGTTCGGTGCCGGCAGAGGGGTGCCCATGCCCAGCACACCCGCTAGCCCCAGAGCCGCAGCTGAGCTCAGCCCCTCCAGACCTGACACTGTTGCTCCTGGGCTTTAAATGATTTTCATGAGCGGCCAAACCTGCTCCCCCCTCAGCCCTGGCTCACGAGCTTGCACAGAAGTCTTTTTTTCCCCCCTCGTCTCAAATCCCTCTTTTAAGTCTGGAAAGTTTCGCTGCTCCCTGACATTTATAAAGATGTATTCTGAGCAAATGTTAGGAGATAGCTCCTTTCAACATCAGAAGGCTGGGACTACCCCCTACCACCCCCACATCAAATGGGAAGATTTCCTCCCGTCTTCAACAACAACAACAGAAAAACCCAATAAAAGCAAAAGCCACTGCTCTTCCAAAGCTGGCTTTATGGAGATATCTCCCCTTGACAATGTCATCTCTCTCCCTCCGCTTCTGCCTGTGCATGTGTGTTTCCTATAGACGGGTTTTGGATAATGCAGCAGGATTCTCTCCCCAGCTCTGATGAGGGTACCATGTGGAGGAGAGGTCATTAGCCATGCTGCTATTTGGTCTCCATCTCATACTCCAAAATATTACAGCAATGTTTTTATACAACTGCACACTCCCAGCACTTCGCTCCCTCCGCTTTTCGACTGGAAACTAGATTTTTATTTTTTCTTTTTTTTCCAGCCTTCCAGGAAAATTAAAAAAAGGGAGCTTAAAGGGCATTTTAAACAAAGCTTTTGCACCTGTGATCTCAGGGGGAAGGGGGGTTTCACCCCAGTTTGCAGGCACACTGCTCCCAGCGACCCGTGCCTGCTGGTATGCGGGTGTTGCACAAGCTCTGCCCAAGCTGTTTAATCTATTCATGACACTTCTGTCTCTGGCAGATACAAACCAGCGATGCTAAAGTCTGACAGTTTTAAGCTGAATCAAAACCTGCGCTTTTCAGTAAGGTTTTAGCGGCGTTTCTTTCCTCTTTTTTAATTCCGCTTTACTTTTTTTTTTGGATGAAGCGGCATAGGAAAAAAACGCCGGACAAGAGGAACGGGGGTATATCCACAGTGCCATTCAGAGGCGGGGAGGGACGGGACCTAAAGCTGCTTAAAACTAACCCTGCGCGATTCGCTGGTACCCCGGGAACCCCCTGCCTCACAGCCCGAGCCCGCTGCACGTTATTTTGCAGCCCGGGGGGGGGGGCTCCCCCCTCGGCCTCGGCTTTTTACAGCCGGGCGACTTTTGTCTCCTGGGTTTTAAAGTGTTCCTCCGTCCTCCCTCCCTCCCTGCCGAGCCCGGGGCGCTCGGCGGCGGCTGCGGGGCACCCCCCAGCCCCCGGGGACAAACAAAGCCGGGCGGGCAGCGGGCACTTACCTGGGCTTGCAGGCAGAGGACGAACAAGTGCATTAACCTGGGAGAGAAAGCAGGAGAAAGGTGTGAACCGGAGGGGGGGCGGGGAGGGGGGGGCTGCGGGCCCGGGGCAGAGGGCCGGGGCTGCCGGTACTCACACGTAGCTGAACAGCGAGGAGCAGGGGTCCATGGCGGGGCCGGTGCGGGGCCGGGAGCCCGGGGCCCGGCGGCGGCGGGGAGCGCCCGAGGGGGCGCGGCGCGGCGCTGCCTCGTCTCCTCGCCTCCTCTCGCCCTGCCGGCGCGTCCTCACCCCGAGGAAAGGAGGGCACAAGCGGCTACAGAGGGGAAAGGCCCCCGCCCGCCCGCCCGCCCAGCCCCCGGGGCGCAGGGCCGGCGGCCCCCCGCCGCGGGGCACCCCCCGCCCCGCTCCGCTCCGCGGCCCCGCTGCCGCCCCGGGAGGCGGCGAGCCCGGCCCGTGGCCCCGGCGGCGGGGGCGGGCGCAGCCCCGGGGGCGACCGCCGTTACCGCAGGGGGAAGCCCGTCCGGACCGACGCCCCCTCGCCCCCCGACCCCCGGCCCGGCGGTACCTGCCCAGGCAGAGGGGGCGGCGGGCCAGGTGTCGCCTGGCTCGGGGCTGGCACTAAGCGCCGGGCTCCGCGGCGGTCGCCGCCGGCGGGACGCCCTCCCAGCCCCGTGCCTTAGTTTCCCCATCCGTAAAACGGGGCTTAAGGGCTGGGAGGGAGGGAGGGGGCGTAGGGGCTGCGGTTCCCCCGCTGGGGGCTCGCCGCTCCGCGGGCGCGTTGTGGATTGGGACCGGGCAGGCAAGCCCTCCCGGGACGTGCCAGACATTAAAAGGATTACCGGGAGGGGGGAGGATGGAGGGGGTCGGAGTTCCGAGAGCGAGCGATGCTGAGCAAATACCGCAGCCGGGGTGGGGAGCGGGCAGCGGGACCCCCCCGAGCATCCCCGCCGGGCGCTTACCTGGTGAGGCGGGCGGGCGCCCTCAGGGCCGGCGGTGCGGGGCCATGGGGCCGGGCGGCGGCGGCGGGACGGGGCTCAGCCCCGCAGCCCGGGCAGGGCCGCCGAGGGCTGCATTGTTCCGGCGAGCCCCGGCGCTCCCGGCCCCGCCACCTGTTGCGCACCGGGGCGGGGGCTGCGGCGGGGCTGCGGCGGGCGGCCCCCGGGGCCGGTACCTGGCCGGGGCCGGGGCCGGCGCCGCCTGCTCGGCGCTGAGTGACAGCTGCTAATTTGCCGGCCGTGCCCCGCTGCCGGTCCCCGCGCTCCCCGCGCCCTCCTTTATCTTATCAGAGCCCATAATTACAATTGCTATTTTGTTTCCTCGAATCAGCAATCAGCGCTATCTGCCGCCGCGGGAGAGGCAGCTCCTGTCAGCCGGCCTCTGAGTGACAGAGCGGCGGGCTGCACCGCCGCACAGGCACACACGGGCGGGCACGGCCCGCCTGCACGCACACGGCCCTGCACACGCCTGTGCAGCCCCTGCACACACACAGGCACGCCCGCAGCCCGCACACGCACCCCCGGGCAGGCCCTCCACGCGCACACAGCTTGCACACGCATACGGCCCTTCGCACGTGGCCCGCTCCTGCCCACTCCCACCCCTCACACACACAGCCCCCCTACACACATGTGACCCTGTGCACACACACTGCAGCCCCCCTCCCCAGCACAGGCACGCACTCTTTGCTCACCCCCAACCCCAAAATACATTCCCCCCCCTACATGCACATACACACACCAGCCACAGGCACAGGGCGTTTCTCCCTCTCGCACACACGCTGACATCCAGCTTGCGCATCTTCCCCCTTGCTCAGGCAGCCAGTGCCCCCAGACACACGTACACACACACACACACACACCCCTGCACACTCAGCCTTTCACCCCAAAGTGCTGACTACAACCACCTCCAGGGATGGATCTCCCAGGGATGCTGGGGGTCTCACCTGGGCTTGCCCAGCATCACCATTGCCGGCGGGTGCTGCAGGCTGGCAGAGGAGCCTGGGCACTGCCCATCCCTGGGCTGGCCCCACAGAGCTCAAGGCAAAAAAACAGCCCCTGCCATCAGTATCGTCAGACCGAGCCCAGCACACGGCAGGCAGCTGTCTTGCTCCAGCCAAAATTTCCCACAAAATCAACCCTTTGTGCATTTTTCTTGGTGCAAAAGGCCAGAAGGATGTTTCTGAGTGGTTTTCCTACATGTAGAAAGAAGACTTGGGCCAATCAACTGGAAGTCTTCAGGAGCACCACAGGAACAAGCAGGGTGGATACTGAGGGTGCTCTGCTGAAGCAGAAGTGGGTTTCCATGGGTGGCACACGCTCGTGCTCTCAGCTTGTCAGACCAGCACACACTTGGGAGAAAAACTCTCCGTGTTGAGCTCTGCGAACAGCTGGTGTGCCACAGCATGACTGAGGCAGTTCCACATATCCACCTCTCTGGGTTGCCTAAGGAAAACCAGGCAAAACCAGAGCAGGCAGCACTAGATATTCCCAATGCTCTAAATTCAGACAATCCTTGCTTTTTTTACTTATAAAAAATTCAAGAGGCTTAGGCACTGACAATTTCTCAGATGCTGCTCTTGCTCACCAGTGGCTGCCCCTGCTTTACCTCCGGCGGGCACAGGGTTGGGCCGCGCGTTATCCTGCACACCGCACACCATGTTCAACAGCACTGTGTCCAGCACAGCCACAGCCCAGCCTGCTTTAAACTGGGAGATTTATGGTGTCCCGTACGGGGTCAGAAGCAGCCGTGAGCTGACAGCCCTGCGTGGCCCCTGCCCTCGGCAAACAGGCTCAAGTGCCAGTCAGGGCTGTAAAATCGAGCCGGTGCGGGATCACCCAGGGGCGGCCACACTTTGCCTGACAGTAGATGACAGACGATGCTCCTGCCAGCCATCCTCGGGCCCACAGACAAAGCCTCCACAGCCCCCATCCTACCCTACCTTTGGGCAGGGGACAGACATGAGCAGGGTGGTGATGGCAGCCGGGGACAGGCAGTGTCACGGATGCTGGGCTCATCCCACCTCTGCTGCTGCCTCAGCTCACGGCTACGGTCTGGTCCTTGCCGGGAAGCTGGGTGCCTGCACAGAGGCATTTGCCTTCTTCCCTTGGTGCTTCCTAGCCCATCACAGGGTCACCCATGTTTGCATCAAGAATACATCCCACGCGTCCCCTATTTGTTTTTTAGGGTTTAAAAAAATGTTTTTGGAAATCCTCTCTTCTGTGCAAGGCAGCACAAGGGAAATCAGCCTGCCTATCAGCTCCTTCACAGGCCATCTGAACTAAGCCCCCTGGTCTGTGGGGCAAGGGTCCCCTCGGCACTGGGCTAAATGGTTTGTCTGGCTCTCCTGCAGAGCAGAGAAATCCCAGCCCTGCACTCCTGAGACCAGCTGGGCCTCAGGCCCAGCTGCTGTGGAGCTGGTGGAAGAAATCCCCTCCTGGCAGAAAGACTTGGGGACCTGCTGTGTCCTTAGTGCTCCAGGCAGCCATCAGGCTGTGTTCCCTGGAGGAGGCTACCAGCGTGGTCCCATCAGGTCCAGTTCTGGTCCCCCACTAGTGGCTCCATTGCCCTGATCTGTAGAACTGGGACCATGTTTAGGCTGGGCAGGCGCAGAAGCGTGTTTCCCTCAGAGAATAGCTCGTGTATTTTATGTTCTTCAGGGATGTTAATTGCTGCAGATTTGAGCACCAGAGCTGTGAGCTGCAGCCTTCCCATCCCTTTTCCCATAAAGCTGAGGATGCCCAGCTGAAGCCACAGGGCTGCAACACCAAGAAGCAGGAGCTGAGAGAGGAACCAGGACACAGAGGTGGCTGTCCCAGGCCGGCTGGGGTCCAGGCTTGCTCTCAAACCTTCCCCACCTCTGCTTCCCCTTTGCACACCACATAAAGCCTCCTGGCAGCTGGGAACCATAGGTGCAGCTCCTGGAGCAGCCTAGACTGCAGCCTGGCAATGAGTGGACATGGAGAGAATTTGAGGAGATGGAGGGGGCAGCAGGTGAGAATCTGTGAGACCCTGGGAGGGGGCTGTCTGGGTTACTGTACAACAGAGACTGGAGACAGCACAGGGGGTGTTGTGGGAGTTCTCTCCCCCTTCCCTCTGTGACTCTTAGCACTGAATCCCCCATCCAGGGCCACTTCAGCACCATCCCTGCTCTCTCCCAGGATGTCTCTTAGCACATCTGCAGGACATAGCTAGGTCCCATCTCCAGCTTCCAGCTTGCTTCTTCCAGGGCATCATCCCTACCTGGCTCAGTCCAGGTCAGAAGCGGTCCACGGACAACCCTCTCCTCTTGCAGGACAAGGGACAGCCAGAGTAAGCCCCTGTGCCCCACAAGAGGTCAAAGCCACCAAGGCATAGCTGTTACCAGCTCCTCCCTGAGCATCAGCCTAAAACCTCCCCACTAACATCACTTATTTTAGAAAGGTGGAGCCAAGAAAAGCCACACCAACCACAGCTTTAGGGACAACCAGTCCAAACTAGGGTGAGTGGAGGCAAGAGCTCCTAGCAAACTAGGACTTCGCATCACAAGAGGAGGCCAGGAGAATTTGGGGTGAGGGGATAGCCAGCAAAACACCTGCAGAAGGTTTGGCTTGAACATCTCTTTACCAGGGGAAATTCTCAGGTGAGGAAACAACCAGGACATCACTGTCCCTTGCAGACCAGGGCCAACAGGCACAGTTCCCTGCTCCTGCCAGGCCAGGGACATAGACAGAACCACAGCACTAATCCCAACTGATGGAGGAGGGAAGCACCTGCAACAGCACACTGCAACACTGAGCCAGCTGGAGGGCAAGGAGACCTTCTCTCCGCAGACACAGAGAGCTTGGAGAGCCTGCAGAGCAGTTGCCTTTGAAAGTGGAGAGACACTGTAGGTAGTGGGGTGGCTGACATGGGGCTGAGGGTCAGCCAAAGGCAAGGGCAGACAGAAATGAGGATTCTGGAGCATGGGCAACAGTGCCCTGCACCCGAGCATCTCCCTCCCCTCCAACACCATGTGATGGAGAGCCAAAATGCACGAAACCCAGGATCCTGTAAGACTTTACAGCCATGCCTGGAAGGTTGCTTGGCCATAAACCAGCTTTCACTGCCCTAGAACAAACACGTGGAGGCTTCCCAGCAGAGCCAGAGAGATGCTAGCCCACTCCACCCTCACCCTTCCCAGCCCCACAGCCCAGCACCCCCAGCCCTGCCCGCTGATCCTTCACAAAGGGACTGCAGCATTAATGGGGCGTTTCAGAGGCAACAGCAGCTCCTCCATGGCTGAGCAGTGCCGAGCAGCCTGGGGCGATCCCACTGCTAGCCATTAACCTTCCCCCCACCACCACCCCATCCCCGAAGGGAAGGAACTTGGCCGAACCCCACCGGGATGTATTGCATGGGAATGACCTTGTCTTTGCTACCCACAGCGCTGAGGCAGCCCCAGGGAAAACGAGGAGCAGGGAGGGGAGACACAGCCCATTCACAATTAATTCTCCTCTCTATTCAATTACTAGCAGCAGGGTTAAGGTGTGTTTTGTGGGTGGTGGGAATGCCAGGCCAGGATACTACCCCTATGTTTTAATTGCAGCCCCCTGGAGCTGTACCCACCCCTGTGCAGGACCAACCTGGGTGACATGGCTCCATGAGGTCCCTCTCCAGCAGTCTGCTCTCACAGCTTTGCTTCAGGGAACTGGGCGCTCTGCCCTTTGGAGACCATTTCACCACCTCCTGTCCCTCCTGCTCAGCAGCTTTTTAGGAACGTGGCCTTTGCTTCCACATCTTCAGGTTCTGCTCCTAGAAGTGCTGGTGTCAACACTGGCTCCATCATCCTCTGGTGGCTGCATGCTGACTCCCAGGCAGCGATGCTCCTGTGGATCAGAGGAGTCAAAGCTAGGCTCTGCTTTCCATCCAGGCTGGGTTATTTGGAAGGAGAGCTCACCACCCACATCAGCAGGGCTGCCAGCACAGCAGGGGCAGCCTTGGGTGGCTCAGCATGTGGCAGCTCTGCTCCTGATCCGCAGGCAGAGCAGGAGTTCATCCAGGGCAGTCCATGGATGCACAGGTGGATTTTCCATTGGTGTTAGGCATCCACCTCATGGCTACATTTGGCTCTGATGAGGCCAGTGCTATTTTCATCTCTGGCATCCACCCCCAAGTGCATGGGGGGAGCTCAGAGGTGAGCCAGGCACACAGGTAAAGATCTGGCAGAGCTGAGTGAGGCCAGGAGCCTTGTGGAGGGCACTGAAGGGGAGATGCACCCCCAGGCTGCATCCATCTGCAAGGAGAGAGAACTGGGCTAGCTCTGTGGCCACCCAGCTTGGGAAGTGGTCCACAAAGAGTCCCACAGACTAAAGGCTCCCAGCAATGGCAGTTCACATGGGAGCAGCTCAGGAAGCAGGTGGCATCCCCAGCCCTGTGTGATTTAAACTCAAGGTTGAACATTTTTGTGCAAACCTGCCCTGCATCTAGCAGGGGTCAGTAAATGAGCAGCCTGGCCAGGAATGGCCATGATACACATGCGTGGGGAAGGGGTGACACTCACAGACATGTGGATGAGGATGTGCGTGCTCACAGCATTTAGGCAGCTCCAGTTCATTCCTGACCCCATTGCACAGACCAAACAACATCTCCAGGACCTGGTCCCAAGACATTCCTGGCTGGCACAACTTCCTCAGCATTGTAGCCCCAACCCAAGCAGCAGCACCTTCCTTGAGGTCTCCAGCCACACACCATCAGGCAGGGCTGGGAAGGGGGGTCAAAGCCAGGCTGGGTGGGAGGGGGCTCCGCTGGCCACCCAGGAAGGTGGGAGCCATCACTCAATGCCGGGGTCACTGTCCTCTGTGGGATGGGCTCAGAGGCTCCTTCAGGGCCACAAGGAGCTGAGACAGAAATGCAAAATATTGGCCCTTCACTGCCTGAGTGCAGCCTCGGCTCCCAGCCAGCCAGGCCAGACCATTCAGCTCTGGTTTGGATCCTCTTAGGAAGAGGACTCCCATGCCCAGCCCACGGTGGGTTTAAGCCTAAAACTAACAGCAGTGGCCGGGGGTGGGGGGGTGCATGCTGTCCATCGGCTGTAACTCTACCTTCGTTTGTTTGCTTACAGCATCCACCCAAAATGCCCGTGTGTGTCTCTGGGCCCCTGTGTCAGTGGCAGCTGAACTGCTGACCCCAGGAGTTTGCAAAACACCAGGGTTATGGCCCCTTTGACATCCCAGTCCAGCAGAGCTGCAGCTTGTCCTGACCCTGGCCCTGGGGAGCCAGCACCCGTGGCACCCCACATGGCCCTGTGAGTGCTGGGGAGAGGCAGCAGGGCCAGCAAGAGTGAACCCCAAAGAAACAGCAATGTGGGCACACTCCCCATGGCACCTGCTGCCCCTCCAGCTTGGCCATAGCCCCTTACCTTGCTGGCCAGCCCTGTGGACCTGCCCCAGACCCCCTGCTAGCCCTTATCCAAGCCCAGCCCTCCGGCTTCTGTGAGCCCTACAGCCCCCACCCCATGCTGGCACTGGGGCTGGCACAAGAACTGTGCCCCTCTCCAGCTCCTGTGCCCAGGGCCACGTCTCATCTCTGTGCCACCCTGCACACCTCTGTGTTTTGGGAAGACAGGGACCATGTGGCCCCTGGCACAGCCAGAGCCTGGACACAACCTGTAACTGGTTTCTCCCAGGCACCAGCTGTGGCAGGGGGTTTCACACCATCCTGGAGCATGGCCATGGCATGCACAAAACACCCAGACTCCCATCACAGTGCAGACACCACCTCTGGGGAGGGCAGGGGCAGGGGCCAGGGCTGCAGGGAGCCAGCCTAGGCAGAGAAACAAGCACCCAGGGAGTTCGGATTGAAACTGAGATCTCTCCAATGACTCTGCTCCCACTTCTTCCCCAGGAGATCTCCCAAGGGCCCAGCCAACCACTAGACCACACTGCCCTTCCCCTGTGAGCTGAGCACCAGGGAGTGGAGCAGGGCAGGTGTCCTACAGACAAGATCCCTGTCCCCTGTGCTCTCTTCATCCTTGGCTCTTCCCATCAGCAGCAACCCTTCCTATCCAGCCCCAAAGACCTTGTGCACTGCAGCTCAGAGGCCTCCATCCACCTGAAAGCCTGTCTGGAGAGCAGAGGCTGAAGCATGGAACAGGTATGGGGTGTCCCACAGCCCCTGTGCAGAGCTATCACCAACAAGGACACCACAGAGGCCAAATCCTACCCACCCAGCCTAGGGCTCTGCCAGCGGTGGGGCTGGGAACAGGGAAACCGCAAGGTGCCCGTGCTCCCTGCAGTTAAGTGTCTCCCTGGGGAGATCCCTCTGGCAAATCCCAAAGCCCCTTGGGGCACAGCCCAGCTGCTCTGGGCAGACCCTACCCCTACAGCTACCACCAACCCTGGCAGGGATGTGTGGCCAGCAGTGATGGTCCTGCCAGTGTCAGGGACAGCCCAGACCAGAGCAATTAGATTTGCACTTCAGAGGGGTGGAAGGCAAGGACACCTACGACCTCCTCCGGGCATCTCGGCTGTGGCTGTCAAGCACAGAGCTGCTAATACCAACCTGACGTGAGGTGGGCTGAATGGGGGCTGCAGGAGAAGACCCTGCAGGATGGATGTGGTGGAGCCTCACCCAGGTTGTCTTGCATGGGGCTCTCTACCACAGCCCAACCATCTTCACTTTTAGCACCTGTTTTATGCTTATGTGAGTTGAAACCTCACTTGCAGCACAACCCCTGCTCTGGTGTCACCCTGTGCTCCTCCAGCACCTTCTGCTGTGCCTACTGTGGACTGTAAAGTCACAGCTGTTACAGCAGCAACTTAATGAAAAAAAACCCCTCTTGTATTCTGGGCAGCACTGTGGAGCTGGGGACACACATCCCCACTGCGAGCAGACACTCTGAGCAGCTATTGCAGCCTGCAAATGCCCGGAGCAGAGCCTGGCCGTAAGCAACCTTCTGTGCCAGGATGGGCAGCCAGAAGGAGCCATGGTATATCAGCTGCCAGCTCCCCCTGTGGAGCCAAGAGCTGGAGGAGCCTCTTCTCCACCCACAGAGCAGTCGGTGGGGTGAACACCCACACATCCAGGCCCTGAGCCAGCTCGATACATGCTGGGGAGGACCCAGCACACAGCCGAGCACTAGCAAGCAGGAGATGACCCCAGACCTGAGTTTCAGCTTCTCCAGCAGACAGGGCTATTCCCACACAGTGCACCAGCAGCATTTCCCTCTGCAAGGCATGTCAGTGGGGAAAGGATGGGAATTACCAGCAGCCTGGCTCTTCTAGATGCTGCTGCTTGCTTTCTTGGTTGCAATGTGTCCCCAGCTTAGCTCTGCCAGGGCCAGCCCTGTGCGTTAGGGTGCCCGTGGCCCCCTGAGGCAACAGCAGAGATACCTGTACCTGCTGCCTGGGAGGACAGAATAGGGATAGCAGAGTCCTCTAACGCTGCAGAGAACGGGATGCTCATCACACCCACCACCAGGGTGGTCCCAGCAGAGGGTGGCTCTGCTGGCCCTTTTCCTGGCTCCTGCTGCCACCGAGGTGCCACGTTCTCTGCCCCACCTTGCAGAACCGCTGCACCCTGGGATAATGGGGGATGCTGCATCTCCAGCGGTGTCCCACTGGCTTCCTCCGTAGCCCTGGCAGTCAAGCATCAGAGAAAAACTGTTACCCCAGTTCACTGTGGGAATGAGCAACAGAGAGCTCATGGAGCAGGGGACCAGCCCCACCTACAGCACGGCTACAGCTGCATCTCTCAGCTGCCCTAGGGCCGAGTTCTCTGCCATGGAGAACTGAAACCCAGCAAGAAAACTGTTGGGGCAGGACTATCTGGGGCATCACAAGGAAAACTGCTGCCTGGCCACGCTCAGCAGAGTGGCTCCCCATCCTGCCCCTCCATCCCTGAAAAAGCAACTCAAACCTGACTTCTGAAACCAGAGCATCCCCTGGAAGCTGCCGGCCTGGCCCAGCCACCTGGCTGGAGGCAGGCAGCCAAGCCCCAGCCCTGTGGGGCTTCATCTGGGCCAGACGCTGCAGTGAGCAGCCTGTGCCCCTTGCTGGGCACAGCAGGCCAGTTCAGAAGGGCTATGAAGAGTGCGGCAGCGTGGGTGCATGACCATGGTGCTCGTGCATGGTGATCCCCACATCAAGCCATGCTATGGCCATATTTCCCTGCTGCATGGCCCAGCCAGGGCTAGGGCTCTCCAGTGCTGCCTGAGCAGGGAGGGATCCAACCCCAGTGATGTCAGCATGCAGAGCCCTGAAATGCAGCACAGAGGAGGGATGCTCAGAGCCAACCACCTCCCAAAGCAACCCCAGAGCCATCAGCTGGGTTGGAGCATCATATAACTTCCTGGTATTAGCACCTCCATCACCCCACGGGAGAGTGATGGGCCCTGCACCCTTACATGTACCTCCAGCATAGGTAGCCCACATATTACATAGACACACAACAACTTAACTCCCCCCGTGCCCATGCAAAACAAGGCAGTCCTCACAGCAGGGGCCCCACACTTCACTCCCCACGCACAGTGAGCCTCCTGTCCCCCACCACCCCTGAGAACCCCCCAGCCCAGCCATGCCCAAGCTCACCTGCTCTTAGACAGCCCTGTTTGTTTGCCCAAGGTATTTGCAGCCGGGGGCACCTGCTTTGATACCATCAGCTCCACGAAGGAAGCTGCTCACCTAGCGTGACCCCTGTAATCCCATCCTTCCCCATTAAGCGCTGTGTGTGAGCACATCCCCCCTCCCATCCTCCTGCCATCTCAGCATTTATCTCCCTCTGCCCAAGCTGAGCGCATCAAGGCTGTAACATTGCTGGGGAGGGGAGAGCAAACCTCCCCATGTCAGTTAGAAAGGGGCCTGGTAGTGCCAACACCCCCCAGGCCCTCCCTTACTCCCTCTGGGATTGGGATGTTCCCTCTCCCCTGGCATCACCCTGCAGCAGCACTGGGGACCAGGCAGCACTTGTGGCAAGGCCTTGGGCTGGGCTGGTCCTGCAACAGTGTGGACAGGTTTGGTGTCCCCTACCACCAGCACCATAGTCTTCATGATGCCACATTTGCCCCCTGGCAGGACTGTCCCTCCTGCCACAGCCCCTTGTCCCAGATACCTAGACACCCTTAAGGAAACCAGAACCCTGAAACCATCTCCTTCTACCCTTTAGGAGGCCAAATGCTCCTTCTTGTCAGCCAGCACTGCCTCTCCCATCCTGCATGAAGCAGCTGTACCACCCTACCAGGGCTGAGCTGTGCCCACTCCCTTGCCTCACTGTCCCCCACCGGGCTCCAGGCCAGCTGCCTCCCCCAGCTCACCCTTCCAGAATCATCTTTTTAAAAATGATCTACTGGTTCTTATCTCCCCCAAGGCCAAGCTGTTCCTCTGCGGAGAGCAAGCAGGACCAAGGCTTGGCAGATAAATCAGCCCCGACCCCTTCCCACATGCACACAGCCAGGCTGATCTACGGGGTCCTGCATGTGCCAGCCCTAGCAGGGGCTGGGCACCATCCTGGCACAGCCACGGTTCAGTTCATGGCCCTGAACTCTCCTCCTGCACCATCAGCACAGGGCACTGGTGTGCTGTGCCCCACCAGCATGTCTCAAACACACATCGAGCCCTCGGGGAGGATGGTCCCACATCTCTTCACCCAGCAAGGCTGAGCTCTTCTACCTGGGAGCTCCGCAGCATCACCACGCAAAGCAAACCCCCAGGGCAATGAGATTTGCTGAGGGATCTCAGCGCTTGTGGGCATGGGCACAGATCACCAGCCCCGGGCACCCTGTTGCCTCAGGAAGGCAGGAGGAACCATACTTCCCCGGGGACACGTTATATCCCAACCGGCACCCATCCCCACGGCAGGGCCGGACCCAAGGACACCGCTCCACCCAGGGACCCGGAGCGGGATCCCAGTGCCTGGATGCTCCGTGCATCCCAGGGGCTGCCCAGACCCGGAGAGCGGGTGCAAGCCCCGGCGGGCCCGGCAGGGCGGGCAGGGGGAGGCGAGGCGGGGGCCGGCGGGGCCGCAGAGCCGCCCGCAGCGCTGCCCGCCTGCCACCTAGCGGTGCCCGCGCCGGGCCCGCCGCCCGGTACGGGGGGTAACGCCGCCGCCCGGTACCGGGGGGTAGCGCCGCCGCTCCGTACCGGGTAACGCCGCTGCCCGATACCGGGGGGTAGCGTCGCCGCTCCGTACCGGGTAACGCCGCCGCCCGGTACCGGGGTAGCGCCGCCGCCCGCCCCAGCACCCTCCCGCCGCGCCGCTGCGGGGGCCGCGCACCACGGCGGGGGTCCATCCCCCCCGGCCGGCTCTGCCTCCCAGGCAGCGGCCCCTCGCCGTGGGGTGGGGACACCAAGCCCGTTCCCCTGTGCTGCGAGGGGCGAGCCGTGCTGGTCAGGCAGGGCTGACCGAGGGGTGTTTGGGGCCAGAAGGGAACAGTGGGGCTGCAGAGGGGAGCTGCACAGGCCCCGGAGAGAATCAGCCCCGCTCACAGCCTAGGATGGAGCCCGAGCTGAGGATCCCCCCTGGAAGATTTGCCTCTCTCAGAGCTCATCCAGCTCAGAAACTCCTTGTCCCAGGGCACCGACGGAGCCATCAGGGCCGGACCGTACACAGTGCTTCCCAGGGACAACAGTCAGTGTCACAAGCAAGGAGGGCTGGAACAGGCATTGGACCACGAGCCACATATGAAAGAACAGATGCAGGGAATCCACCAGAGAAACATTTGAAGACAGGACCAGCCCCCCAGGGGTGAGAAATGCCACCTGACTGAAGCACCAAACCCTCTCCAGGTACCCAGACCAGTGGGACACGACTCTCCAGCAAAGGCCAGAGCTCACAGCTGTCCCACACCCTGCAGGTGCTGGCGTTTCTCCCGTCTGCAGGACACTTGGACTGAGAGCAAGACACGAACGAGGACCTTGCTGTGACAGTGCCCAGCACCAGGGCCAATGTGGCCCTCACCAGGGGGTGTTGCTAGTAGCTGCATTACCTTTGGGAGCACACGTGGAGCCAGGTCTCTGTTCTGTACAGCCATCTGCCACTCTGCCCCTTCCCTTGGCAGCCTGGATGCAGCACTGCGCTGGCTCATGGGCCACAAAGTGTGCAGAGCCCGCAGGTCCCTCCTGGGAGCTTTGCAGCATCACCAAGCAAAGCAAGTGTCAGGGAATGGACACAGAGGAGCATCTCCCACTGAAGTGCGCATAGCAGGAACCTGCCAGCCAGCAGTGTCCCCCCTCCAGACCTGATGCCTGAGAGACCTTTATTCAGTGTAAAAACAGTTCTTTACAAAGCAGATTGACCCAGAACCTCTCCCCAGATCAATTAGGCTGTGAGATCCCACCCCACCATAACTGCAATTGAGGACAGAGCCTGGGCCCCAGTTTCACCCTTCCAAGTGTATAAAAAACATCAAATTGTGAGTAAAGAAAAGCAAACACGCTAGAATCAGTGAAACTGCCTGTCCCACCACTGGCTTTACATCCATCTGCTGGGGAAGGGGGCCGGGACTGGGTGTTTCAGAGCCAGGGAGAGGGGGTGCACAGAGCAGAGTTCCAGGAGAGCAAAAGGCACAGGGCAAGGATCATCTCCTCCATCCCTGACTCCCAGCACAGGGATGGGGGAGAGGGCATAAACCAGCAGCATCCATCCAGCTTTAGGAGCAGCCTCCCAGGGCTGTGGGAAAGGAGACACCCCAGTGCTGGGAGCAGCCCCTGCTCCCCAAAAAGTTACAACAGAAAAAAGAAAAAAAAAAAGCAGCAAATGTTGAGGTCCTGGCAAGAGGTGTCCGAGGTAAAAGCAGTCCAGGGAGAGAAGTCCCAGCGAGTGAGTACCTGGAGGAAGAACTAGATTGAGACCAGCAGCCTCCTGCAGCAGGGCAGCTTTCGCCCATGCTTGCCACACCAGCGTCACAGCCACCCGGCTTCCTGGCCCCTCACCTTGCCTGGAGGTAAGTTACTGCTTCCTCCTCTACTTCTTGGCTGGCATGATAGGAGCAAGTTCCTGTTCCTCCTCCTCAGACAAGTCATCATCCTCCTCAAACGAAGCATCTTCCCTGTGCACTGGGACACACAAATAACTGTTGCTCACCAATGTATGTCTTTGCAAATGCAATCGGCTCCCAAGATACCCCAAGAGCAGATCAGCCCAAGGAGCACTGGAGCAGTTTTGATTGCAGCTTGTAGGCAATAAGCTGTATCTCAGCTGGAGGGAGGTCTTGGAGGGGAATGGCAACAGCCAGGCATGGGAAAAGGGGACAGCATGTGTCACCCAGACCCCTTTACCCGAGCAAGGCTTTACAGCAGGGAAGGAATCCCTGCACAGAGACAGCCCGTGGGGAACCAGCACAAAGGAGGCACTGAGCACACACACCGGGCAGCACCGCGCGCAACTCCCAGGGGCTCCCTGGCTGGTGTTCATACTGATGGAGCCCATCCATACCCCTCCCTCCCACCAAGCCTTTCCCCACCCACAAGTCCTTACCGATCCTGTGCCAGCCAGCAAGGCGCACTGGGCCAGAGCCTGCTGCCAGACGGAAGGTCACTGGAGGCTGCAGCTTGAAGTTGTCCAGACTCAGCTATGAAGACAGAGGTGGAGCTGAGTTAGGGGCAAAAGCAGAATACCCTGCAGTCCTCACCAAGGCACCTGGCCCAGTTATACATGTCCTTCTGAGGCCATCTGCAGCCAGGCACAGGCCACCCAGAGCATTTCCCTGCGAGCTGCAGACCAGCACATGGTCAGGATTCTAGGGGAAATGTCCACAATATCCAGAGATGTCCAGCTTTGCACAGTCATCCCCACCCAAGCCTTCAAAACAACCTCTTACCAAGGGCTGGCATGACAATTTCAGATTTGCCACAGGCACAGCAATCTCCTGGTTCTCGTGGTTTCGCCCGACAACCTCCACCACATTGCACTCGTCCTTGGCACCGTCTGTGAGGCAGACCTGGGTGGGAGCAGAGATTGTGAACTACTGCTCTCCCAGGGGACACAGCAGGGACAGCCGGGGCTCTCCGTGGGATAAGCAATGTTACCAACCCAGCTGCTGCGCAAGCACCACAAAGCAGGGAGAGCACAGACCCCTTCCCTGCAGCAATTGCCCCCTAACCACCTCTGGAGGAGCTCTGTGCCTTTCCCAACTGGGATGGCTGTTCCTGCAATCACTTTAAGAGATGGCTGCATTTTCTGCTGATCTGATCCATGCTGGCAGGTCCTGTGCTCTCAGGACAGAAAGCATCCCTCAGGGAGAGCCAGGAATGAAACCCTGCATCTACCTGGGCTTGGAGAGCAACAAGCCAGAGACCCAGCTAGCAAGCAGGGCATGTTCTAGTGGCAGGCTCCAGCAAGGTCAAACACAAGGAAAAATCCTTTCCTTCACCCCATGCCTTGAATATTCCTTTGCTGAGCAGCCCCCAGCCACCGCTGGCTTCGCTCAAGCACCTCCACATAACGTATAAATGCAACAGCCTCATGGCCTCACTCAAGGGAGTCCCATGGTCCAGCTCGGCCAGGGAAGGGGAAATGAGCCTGGGAAAGAGCTGTGAGGCTGTGGACCACTATGGGAGAGGACAAGCACAGTTCATTCTCATTTCTCTTACCACAGACAGAGCCAAAATGTGGTCAGAGTCATCTTCCTCATCCACCTGAAACGTGTAGGATTTGGTACTGGCAGTCAGCTCACAGCCTGGAAAGAGGAGATGGGAAAAGCTGCAGCAGCCATTACACAGCCCCAGCCACAAACGGCAAAGGGTTCTCAGGCCAGGCCCCAGCCAGGCATGCACATGGCATCCCTAAACTAATTTATTTTCTCATGCTCAGGAGCAACCTCAGATCAGGGCACCCTGGGCTCTGGGATAAAGCATCCCCAAGAACTATGCACCTGGCTCAACACCATACAGGGACAAAACCTGGTGTCCCCAAATCGGGCTGCTGTGAAGCAGTGCCCAGGGCCCCCCAGCACAGGCAGGGCAAGGCTCATCTCTAGAGAGCCTGGGCACACCACTGCGGACAAGAGGAGAGGGAGCAGGCAGAGAGGTGGCTCTGCTTTCACCAGTGTCAGCAAAACATTTGCTCTGGCCAGAGTCTGGGCACAAAGACACAGACTGCGAGACCTGAATGGTGAGGAGCAGCCAGAAGGGAGGATGCGGGGCCAGGCTGCAGGGAGCTGGGAGTCCCCCGAGACAAGCCTTGATACCGATTTTATTACGTACTTTTCCAAAGAGCTACAAAAACAAGGGAAACACAAAATTACGTCTTTGGCTCTTGATCAGGATTCAGCTGACCCTGTGGAGGATGGAAAGGCAGCGCGCCCTGGGCGTGTTTGCTGGCTGCAGGCTCATTCACCGGCGTGCAGCGGGTCGGAAAACACAGACCCGAGCCGCACGCACCCGTCCCGGCATCGGCAGCTCAGAGAAGGAACCGGCCCCAGCGAAGGCAGCCCAGGGCGGCACCTTCCCGGCCGCCTCCCGGCTCGGCTCACCAGGACCGGGACCAACGCCCGGGTGCACAAGAGGCCCGGGGGGCCGCTGCCCCCCGCCCCCCCCCCCCCCCGGGCACGGCTGGGGGCGCTCCAGGCCGGGCGCGGGGCCACGTGCTGCGGGGGCGTCACAGCCCCAGCCGAAACCCCGCCCGGGGAGGAGGGACACGGCTCTGCCGCTGCGCG
This sequence comes from Falco rusticolus, assembly GCF_015220075.1. Classification (NCBI taxonomy): domain Eukaryota; kingdom Metazoa; phylum Chordata; class Aves; order Falconiformes; family Falconidae; genus Falco; species Falco rusticolus. Next base: position 29,323,961 of record NC_051195.1, on the reverse strand, counting down.
ACACGCTGACGTGGGAGCGGGCGCGGGGGATCAACCGGAGGAGCGGGAGAAGCTGGCGAGAGCCGGGGCTGCCCCCGGGGCTGCCCGCCCCCCCCCCCCCTCCCCCCCGCCATTACTGCCGGCCCCCTACACCCCCAAGCTCCCGCGCAGGTCCCCCCCCGGCCGCCACCGTGTCCCCCGCCTCCCGAGCCTGGCCGCACACGTGTCCCTCTGCCCCGGGCCCCAAACTCCCGTGTCTCGGCCACACACGGGCTCTTCCCGGTGTCCCCGCCCGCGGCACCTCTAGCGCCCGCCGGGCACCCCCGAGCAGCGCCCTCCACGTGTCCCTGCTGCCCCCAGGTTTCTTTTTCGTCCCCCTGCAGCGCGTTCCCCCTCCGGTCTATTCCACACCCACGTGTCTCTCCTGCTGCCACACTGTCCCCGTTAGTCCCCAAAGTCCCTCTCTCCCCCCACTCTATCCCGCCCCCATCTCTCTTTCACCCCCTTCGTGTCCCTCCTGCCCCCCCGTCTCTCGTTACCCTGATGTCTCCCTTACCCCCCCGCCCGCGTCTCACCGCCCCAACACGTCCGTTACCCACCACACGTCGTGTGTCCCCCTCCCCGTGTCCCCGCTCCCACCCCCACCCCTCGCCCGCCGCCGCTCACCGAAGAGGACGCTGCCGGGGCAGCCGGGCCCGTGCGGCTCCATGAGGCGGCAGCGCGGCGCTGGGAGCGGGGCGGGCCGTGCCGTGCCGGAGCAGGAGGGCCGTGCCGTGCCGTGCCGTGCCGGAGCGGGGCGGGCCGTGCCGTGCCGCCTGCCCCGCCTCCTGGCTGTGGCTTGGTCACCCAAAGGGCCCTGCAGCATCGCCCCGCATCCTGCATGGGGACACACACACGACCCTGCTGCCACCAAGGTGGGCGAGATGTTCCCACGTGGGAAGGGCTCCCTCACTGCAGCGGCTGTGGGGAGGGGGAGGACCTGCTGAAATGCCGTAGTTATAGTATTTTATTTCCTCGCAATAAAAGGGGAAGGGTTATTATCCCAGAAGGATCCTAATGACTTTTCCTGGTGACTAGCCTCTTTCAGCAGAAGATTTTTCTGGGGGGGGAGATGGGAGAGGGTCTTACAGTGCAAGGATGGTGAGCAGCCCAAAAGCCACCCAGGAGATGCAAGACAGTGCCACATCCTTTAACGGGTGGGGGGGGTGGGGGGGGGGTGGGGTGTCTCCTGCCCATGCCCGGCCTTCAGCCAATCAGCAGGACAATCCATGCACCGCCCACACCGCCAGCTGTGGAAATGCCACACCAGAAAGACACCCTCACTAGCGGTCGCCCACCTATGGCCCTGCTCAGGGGCACCATCCCGGCTCCAGGGCACCAGCCTTCCCAGACACCGGTGAGAGGGCACTGACAGAGCCAGGAGAGGCAGAAGGCTGGGGGCACAGAGGGGTACTAGAAGGGGAGAAGGGTAACACGGATGGAGGCAGCGGCACAGTGGGAGGGATCTGCTCATCTCTGTCCCTTTAAGCATGGGCACGGGCACCATAATGCGATGCTGAGGACTGCAGTGCAGGAGCCTTGGAGCACAGGAGGCAACATCCTGCTTCAAAATCTATTGGAGAGAGCAGAGCGCCAGACTGGCCTTCCAAAGCAGAAAGGGAAACAGCCTGGTCTGCGCTGCAGGGATGGAGGAGGGAGCAGCTGAATTAAACCCCACTAACGATGAGATCACACCATGTTCTCTGTCAGATGCTGGCTCTGCTCCCACTGCAGAGGAGACCTCCGCCAGCCGGCCATTTGCTCTGCTCCAGCTGGAGCCAGTTCAAGAAAAACATGACTGAAGAGGTTTGAAAAGCCAAACGCGGTCCCAGAAAAAGGCAAGTGCTCACTCAGCAGCGGTTATACAAGCATAGCCCTTTGCTTCTGCGGTAGCTGCTCTCCACAGCCATCTGGCTAGCAGTGACACATTCCCCACCTGACCTGTCTGCAGCCACCACCCTGACCCCGAGGGCTGTGAGAGCCCATTTCTGCTTCATGTGTCCTTAAAGGAACAAGTTCCTGGCACAAACACCAGAGCTCAAACCTGTCTGCCAGACTGAGACGTGTTTGACATAGACAAGTCATACTGCCACTTATGCCTTCACTTCATGAAACAGGTGTCAAGAAAACAGACGCCTATATGCAACACTTTATGATTTTGTGAAGGAAAACTATCATTTTAACACAGCACACGTTTACTGCGTTAGGAGAACAGTTTAACTGCTAATTTCCTTGCTTAGTTTGCACGTTATCATGGTTCTCCGCAATACACAACTCTTGAACTGCATAACCAGTGCACTTTCACAGCAGACAGATGAACTCTTGTGAACTGACCTTAGGAAAAAACTGCTTTTCATACCCCAAGCCACCCCTTCTGCTTGGCTGTCATTCTAAGTAGGAAACTACATGCTTTAGCTGTATTAGGTGTTTAGCTTTGTAAGTTAAATTTTGTGGATATACAACTGTGGAGCTATGATGTTTGCCCCTTACACACACAGTGTGACCCTCAAGTCACTTTATTCTCACCTTGTTTCTGCTGGCAGGCTCTTCTGGGTTTCAGCAACCTCTAAACCCAGCAGCCAGCAAAGAGGCAAAAAAAAAAAAAAAAAAAAAAAAGTAAGAAAGGGCAAACAAGCACTGCTGCAACATGGCTCACAGCGGCTTTGCCAGACACTGGAGACCACCTTTGAAAAAATTGTTTTTTACGAAAAAGGTAAAGTTCAATTGGTGCTACTCACAGAAGGGCTAACAGGAAAGGTTACTGTCACCCCAAAAATCTTTGGGGGGAGTACTTCTGAAGGATCACTGAATACCTGCCTCTGAAAAGCATCAGCACAGATAAGTATCCGGCACATAAATGCAGTGCCACCACCAAAACCAGACACAAGTGTCTCTGCCAGCCAATCCCAAGAGCATCCAACAATCCAACATCTGGCACGTCATAACATGCATTGCTGAACCACTTCTGATTCTGAAACCTCACACACAAAACACATTTCTCATTTACATTCACTTCTCGATTTTTATTCTATTTCTCGCATGGTCTTCAAATACAGTTTTACAGGTCGTTTTTTTCTGCTACAGATACTGTTGATCTAAAAACAGATTAATGAAAGTGGCATTCCAACCTTAATGAAAATTCATAACCATGAAAGATATGTCAACGTATCACTTTACAATCCTAGAATGATGGTATTGGCCTGACATTCCATAGGCTTATACATTAACTTCTATAATAATAACAAAGTCATAGGAAGAGAAAATGTGGCAACTCCTTAAAAGCCAAGAAATAAGGCCACAAGTATCCTATGCTGTAATGTTACGCATCCAGATAAAAGTAAGTTGACTCTGGTATCCATGAAGAAACAAAACGCCCCCAACCTGATAAACCAAGGTATCATCTACTCAACATGCACTCAAAGCTGTATAAAAACTAGTGGCATTCAGCTCTGACTTACATGGAATCCCATAGCACAACCCCGTACCTCTCTCTAAAAATGAAATGAACTTGTTTCAACTTAAATACTTCGCTACCGCATTAAAAAATTGTTCACATTCTGCAAAGGAAAAAAAAAAAAACCCAAACCAAACCAAACATCCTGCATGTCACTGCACCAGAAGGCCAAACAGCATCTCCTTACAGGCCGCAGTCTTAATGCCATTTCTAGGTTGTGTAACAACTTCTGTGCAGCCAGAGGCTTGTAAAAGGAACTGAACTTCCTTTGCACACCACGTAAAAAAAAGCAGGAAAATTAAAAAGGAAGATAAAGACAGCTGATGGCTGTAGGTGAAAACAGCAAGGTACTGCAAGGTATATACCATTGGCCAATTATGTAACTGGGACACTGGGACTTCTGTGAAATACCAATTTCATAAATGATGCAACTACCTCACTACCAGATCCCATACTGCACTGATTCCATCCCATAGCCAAACATGTTAGTCCTGGGTAAAAACATTAAACCCTTGGAACATTTAAAAGTAGCTAACCATTTAAATAATGTGTAAAAATGTGCTTATTGTGGCATTTCTTATAGAAAAGTTATTTGATACAAATGTGCAGGACTTGAAGACCCTGATTTAATCAAACAAGTACGAACACGCTTTGAAACATGGTGACTGTTCCAAGGACAAATCCCAGCTGTGGGGCCAGCTCTCTCCCTCTCACGATCTTTCAGCCATAATCCCATGCGAATGTTACCAAAATGAACAGGTTCAGCAGACCACCCCGTGAATTACTGTTTCAGCCCCAGGAGAATGGTAACCACAAGCAGCGATGAACTGCTGTAGAAGGAAGGATCATTTGGGATCTGCTCCCCTTACCCAAGATGGTCAGTTTCTAGCCCTGGATACGAGGCACAGTAAGAATGGTCAGTGCTGAGGACAGATTCATTCTCCATTGCGGTTTTAGGTTATTCAAAAGTGCCATCTTGGACCTATACCATGTCACTTCTCAAAAGAAAAAGTTACAAAAACTGGTAAACAAAAAGTTAGTCAGCATACGGCTAAGTTTATATACACCGAATTTACAAGTTTGTCATTAAGTGACTTCTGCCACAGACCACTGCACATTTGTCCCTAACAAAGCACAAAGCTTGAACCAATGGTCATTAGAAGTGACAATGGGTCATTGCTTTATCAACAAGCATAAAGATAGTCAAAAATAGAACTGTAGCTACTTATCTTTAAATTTGCTGATTGACACAAGCAATCCCTCCCATTTCTGCAACTTCCAGTTGCACATCCTGCTCTATGACAGAGAAAAAACCTGCATCTTTATAGATACTTCTGCCAGAGACCACTTTTTGTTGACAGGTGAATGCAGAGAACTGTCGTCAACCACAGCACCAATTGAGAGGGATTCCTCTGAGAAGCTATAGCCCATGCAAGATTCCTTGGCACTTCACACAGGACCAGGAGAGGACAAGGTTTCTCTTTGTTAAAACAGTGTTTTCAGCAGCATTGTCCTCTTCCAACAAGTTACAGTCTGAATGCGTGATGGGTGATTTTCGCATAGCCCCTTCTACCAAGCTGGGTGATTGCTGGCTTTGTGCAGCTAGACCATATGAAGATCCCCACCACTACCTGCCCAGCTGTTAAGGGACTACAGTACTGGAACAGTTCACTGTCAAGCACTTCACAGGCTTCTTCCAAGGATAACAACATCCTTTGGAAATCCTTCCATTTTAGCAATTTCAAAACAACCCAGCTTGCTGTAAAATTCCAGGATTCTTTTATCATCTGGTCTCACTTCACAAAAAGCCCCACGGGAGCCTGAAGAAGGAAGAAAGAAACAAAATACTGTAGGAGAAGAGTTACTTTAAAAAGCACAGACATCAAACATTACTAGAGTTCCATCTATTTTAACATTTAAACCCAATGAAATCACTGATCCAAATTCCATATGGCACACAGTACCTAAAAGAGACCAGATTTATGGCAACATAGCTGACCATCCCCTAAAGAGACTGCACATTGCAGACATCTTGTCAGTCTGAACAAACCCTCTGCACACCTTTTATTTCACATAAAGCCATCCTGAAACTGATGTTGGCTCAGAAAACAGCGCTAGAAGAGGGCACCAAATCACGCAAAGGAACTGTGAACCTCAGGTGCACAGTAAGGCAGACAGCCAAGTACTTCCCCATATTGAAGGTTTTGGTAATTACCCACCAGCACACACTGCCACACATAAGAAAAAGTATCATTACCAATGCCAGCAGGGGAAATATAACTATTTGTGCATTGTTCAAGATGTAAAAATGTGTGCTCTCATTGCCAAATTGCTCCCTCAGTTCCTCCTATTTTCTAATTTGCAGGGTAATGGCTTAAGTGAAAAGCTACCTTTTATCAAAGACAGCAGCAGAAGTTAGCTATCAGAAATGTTTATATTTATAATTGCTTACCTAAATCTAGAGTGCCAGCTATGTCAGGAATCTAATACCTCAGGCTGACATGCAAATACAGCATGTTAATATAACCATCCCAAGTTTCCCTTGCATCCTAGAACCAACATGTAGTTAGGAAACAAGGAATTCTGAGTGCAAGAAGCTTACCATTAGCCTTTAGAGAAGAGAGCAGGCAGGCCATCATACTTTTGGCCACGCTTGGATCTGTCACTTTTTTGTGGATATCAATCTTTATCAATGATGGGAAGTTGGCAAGGAATGATTCTGGCAATACTTCTTGCTCTTCATGAAAGCTTAGCATTATTTTCTGAAAAGAATATGAGAAACAGACATTTCATCTTCATCCAGCTTTTCATTTATCTGTATTAAGGGAAGCTGCTTTGCTCACAGAGTGTACCTCCAAATCAGCATGCTTTTCAAGTACACCTCTGATGGCCACTTTGTTCCTTACCTGCTGAACTGCTCTCTGTACTTCAGATAAAAAGGCAGGCTACAGAAGCTTCTGAAGACTGTCAGAGGAGGAATGCAAGACTCCTTGCATGGCTTGACAGTGACTCACTTCCAGTGAGAAAAACCAAAATCCAACCCAAACCCAACAGTTTGTACACAGATATTCCTTTTCTTTGCATTTTACATGGGCTGTTTTAGTGTTCTAACCTTCCACATGTATTCTTTGGTTCATAGCAGCCTAGAAACACCTCTCATTTCCATGCAGTTATCTCAGACTACTTGCCCCAACAAAGACAAATTTGTCTCTGGCTTGAAATAAGCCTTGTTGATAACCTGCAATCACCCAGGAAGGTCTTTGTGAATGTGACATCAGATGTTAACTTCATACAACTCATAGGAATGGAATAATCAAGTGGGGTAACGCATAAGCAGACAAAGCCAAATCTGAATATATAGTCAAGTAATTCCCCTGCTGCTTACTGAATTTTAAAACTTTTAGGGAGCACTGGCTCAAGTAAGCAAGCCACATAGCTGTCATAACCCAGACAAGGACTTCATTGCACAAGGAACCATAACATTTGCAATACACATTGGTTGGTTTTTTTTTTTCCCTAGGTCGAGTGTAAATGTAATCCCCTCTAATCTCTGAACTGCCATCTCTCAAACTCTTGCAGGGAAGGTCTCTGTTCAAAGTGACTACTTCAAACTTGTGGAACTACTTCAGGTTCAGAACCATGCCTGCTCCTCCGGGCTTTTCTTTATCACAGCTGTAACAGGCACAATCCCATGGAAAGCATTCAAAGCTAGCCATGCTGGCTTCAAGCATCAAGGCAAAGGTGATCTCTAGTTGGAAGAAACAGCTAAATTCTAGAAGAGGTAAAACAGGTTATCAAGGAGTAGGGCACAGGTGGGGCTAAGAAGCAGTTAGAGAGGATACTAATAATGACTAATCATTATTACTAATTATTTTCATAAAAAGCCGATACCAAATAAAACTTTCCTGACAGGAACCTAGACAAAACTGCAAGACAAGCTCACAACAGTAGATGTAAGTCAGCAGATTGGATTTGTCTTTTATGAAACAGAAGATTTTATTTATCCCATGAAGTTTGGGGCTCAAGATGTATTTAAGTAAACTAGAGAAGAACTGAACCGTATTAGAAGTCAACAATTTGAAACAAATGATCTAAAAAATACAGAAAGGGAGCTTTTCAACCAAAGCGTAGTCTGAGATGATCAAGAGGTAAGAAGCCTGTAAAGGAAACCAAATCAATTCTATTGAGAAAACTTTCCCATAAATGATCTTCAGTAACAACAGCTTCTAAGCAACTACTGAGCATTTTCTACATTCCTTTGTGGTGTCAAAAGGCTAAACGGATAAAATCCCACAGTGACTATCTCAATAGCAAAGTACAAAGAGCTCCTCTGTACTCCCTCCCAGGGACATCCCTCAAGCCCATAGTCTCAAGAATCAGATTTGTTCTGAGACAGTGCACCAGCAGCAGAAATCCTGGGGTGATGTACCAACAGCAAAAGATGTTCTTAAACAGCTCAACAGAAAAGCTAGTTTATCAGCTCAAAGTACCTCCTGCATTCTCTCTGAAGTTTGGCTTTAAACTCCTGGAAAATCAAGGCCCCTTCTTCCCTTACTGTACCTACTACAACTTTGCCATGTTTAATTTCCGATATCTTTATATGCATTAGCTTTGTTTCAAAATCTGAATTTACATACACAGTTGAAAGCACAGCATTGTGTAAATGTAGAAGAATCAAGTCATATATATCAACAGACTGCAGAATTAGCTCCATTTCAATAGCAATAGTGGAGCTATTAAGACACCTTCTAGTCCAGGAAGCTTTGCTTTGCTTGTGGGAAGGCCTGTGCTCTCAAGAGCCAGGACCTCCTTTAAGTCCTAGCCAAATAAAGCAAGGGCACGCTGCCATATACACCTTTTTTTGCTCTGCCCTTAGCAGCTGGGGATTCCCTTAGGAGGCCCACCAGTCTGAAATCAGCCTTTGTATTCAGGCAACCTGCGGGAGAATACTTTCAGGAAAGTATTCTTTCCCTCTTGAAAGGGGAAGAAAAAGGCTAAGTAGTGGTGTTTCTGGGCCTGCCTCTACTACAGCTTTGTCCACAGCTCCTTCCACATGCAGGTGTGGATCAGCACCTCTTAGTATTAAGCACGTTTCTTTCCTTGACAAGAATGCATCAGCTAGAATTTTTTCACTATTTCTGACAGTTCAGTGACATAGTTTTCTGGTTTCTTCCAAAACCAATTCAAAATACTGATTTTTAGCACTTACTAAAGGTGAGATATCATTTTGCACCATTTACGGTTGTCATGATCCACAAATAGCTCATAGATCTTGACATCAAAACCAAATGCTCTTTCACTTGTTCTCCATACTTAAACTGATGTGACTATCAGGGCCTTAGCCACAGCACGGGGAAACTAGCCTCTCATTTTACAGAAGAACAGAGCAGAAGCAATCCTTCATTTTCAAACCATAACTTTCTCTAGATTAAGGTGGCTTACATTTATTGTATTGATTACTACTAAAGCACACCTCATGGATATATTAGCAACACACAGCTGTATCGTGACTGGCAGTGAACAATTTTACTATCACCTTCTAAGATGTCAGATACCATGCTCATAAAAGACTTCAGAAAGGTACGAAAGCTGAATTAGATGGCAGCTCAAAATGTAAAAGAAATACAAGGTCCTGCTTTGGACAGAAAGAGTTCAGCATACAATCCTGATCTTGTGGGTTATACAAACCTCTGCCTCAGACAGCTCCTTGTCACTATTTGGTTTAGTGTATTTTTCTTGCATGAAAGGGATCCAAGACATTTTGCATTTTTTAATGAAAGGAGTCACATCAACCGTTCCCAAAGCATAGCCACATATGCCATCCTCATCTTCTAAGACGAAGCAGTAATCCAGGCTGAGGGTGAGCAGACCTCCTACTAACCTGCAGAAAGAAGTTCTAAATTCAGTCAAAAGAAGGTCACTTTGAAAAAGTATGCTCTTCAGGTACTCTGGAGGAGACTCTAGACAAGGGGTCCTCAAACTTTTTAAACAGGGGGCTGGCGCGCGGATTAAGTGGCAGGAAGTCAAAGTCATCCGCGGCTGCTTGGTTTCCCCCCCAGCCCCTGGCGAGGGGGGGCGGCGAGGGGGTCTGTAAATACGGGGGGCCGGATTGAGAACCCTGGGGGGCTGTATCCAGCCCACGGGCTGTAGTTAGAGGACCCCTGCTCTAGACCAAAGAAGTGACAGTCCTCCAATCTTAGAATTAGTTCTTACAAAGCATTAATTAACAGACTGATCAACTGTCAAAACTCAGCTATGAGCCACATCTGCACCTCAGGATCCCAGAATTTAATTCCATACACACTGCTCTTCTGACCCACCGGAGACACAAAACTCCTTCGCCTTTCACCCTCAGTTTCTCTGCTGCCATTACCTTCTTGTTCTTCTGCCTTCTCTTTTGGTTATTTTTTGATAGCAGTTACACATCCTTTTTTAACTACCTTCCTGTCACTCACAGAGCAGCCTCTTTATGAAATTCTATCTATATTAAACACTCTAGACCAAAAAAAAATCCAAACCCAACCCCCCCTTACTACGTAGCTCATTTTACAGCTCAGATTTAATGATTATTTTTTTAAAAAACTTAATCTGACCTGCCATTGCTTATTCTTTTTAAAAGTTGGTACAGGTAATCTGCAACATGTATTCCAGAAAAAACTCAAGGCAGTCAGCTGGGAGATTGGTCCTCAAAAAAATTTCAATTATCTGAAGAACACTAGGTTGGAAAAAAACCAACCACCAGAGGGTAACTATGGACACTCTCATGACACACTTTCACAAAATCTGAAATAATAGGATACTATGATGCACAGGCTTCATCATATAGAGATTTCAGCCAAGTCTTTTTCTCTAACAGCTCACAGCAGGTGGCCACAGCACGAACTGAGACATAACTGTCAACAGTATCTTTCAGAAACAAAACCCCCGTCTTCCGAGAGCCTGCACAGGAGTTTGTTGGTTTGGTTTTTTTTTAATCAAATTTTCTTTGCATTCTTCCCACACGCACACTTTTAAAGATTCAAATTAAATACAGCATCAAGACTCCATCTCCCAGGACCACCTCTGTAGGTCATTCATTCCTAATACTTACTTGTCTCCAATCAAATCTGGTAAACTATGGAAGGGCTGATCAGCTCCATCAGCATACATTTCTCTGCAGATTTTATATACAGATGCCTAAGAGGAGAGAAGAGATGATTTCAAGTAATCAGTCACATTCAAACACTAACAACTTTGTTTTAGAGAGATTTCATGAACAGCTCCACTGTAAACTAGTTACACAGAACAAGAGTACCCACCAATAAGAAAGGATCTACCTTTTCCCATTCACCAAAACTAACAAAGTTGCCCATCAAAACCATTGTGGTTAAGTTGAATGTCTGGGAAGGAAAGGCTGGCGGACAATCTCCTTCACGTTTTAACAGCACAAGGTAATCCTGATCAATACCCTTGCTACAAAGTCCCTTTCAAAACCTCCAATGTTCCAGTGCAACAATTTCACCACTGTGAAAAACAGACACACCCTGGCTTTCCCCCTGTTAAAAGGCTTTCAGCTGAATGTCTTTAAAGAGCAAAATTGTATCAGCCACACTTTACTTTAGAAACTTCACACTTCTCAACAAGGCTTTGCATTGCACAGGTCTGCTCCAGCGTCCTTTCCTAAAAAGGGAACTCCTCCCCAGAATAAACTCTTTATGATGGCACATTTAGCTGCATAACCAATTGCTTAGGTGGCTTAAAAATATCAATTCCATTGCCTACAGAGGAACAAACAGCTTAGGTACAGTCCTGCACTAAGGTATGGAAAAGGCTACATTACTACTCGTGAGAACAGCACAGAACAGAGCTAGCCTAAAAGTAGCAAGTAAAGGACCTGTCTCCATGTGCTAGCCCTGCCTGACAGGCTTCAAAGGCAGGATTTATTTGAGCTGCTGCAAACTCAACCTAAATACTTATGTTTCAAAAGAAACATGTTCATCTCAATGTAGCCGCAAATGCAAAAGTTCAAGCTACCTTCATCCTTACATTGTTTAAACTGCATCCATAAAGGGTGTTAAATAACTACTGCTTGATACATCTGCTTCAAGTATTCTTCTTGCTAATAGGAATAAAACTGCACTACACATCTGTTCAGCAGAAGGAAGATCTAATCAATAGTAATTAATACAAAATTCCTGGTTTTAAAGTATCAAATGCTCCAAAGCAGACAAATCAAAGAAAGATTTGACAATTCTTTCAAAATCAGACCAAGAAGTTTACAACTATCACTAAAATGATAAAAATAGCTAAGTACCATCACGTGTTGCAGCTACCATTTGAGATTCAGTATCAATCTTCTGCCTACGCTGCTCTGAAAATACCAGCATTTACCACAGTAGTTACTGAGTGAACAGGTACACACATATCCACCCCTCTAAGGTTAACCCATTGCATGTGTCCCCACTGCAAGAATTCCTCCACCAGCTGCTAAAAACTTTTGAGTTGCCTTTCCGAAACAGGGAAGGCACTCAGATTTAAAAAGGTGGTGAAGTGGGAGACTGGGAATCAAGACGTGGGTGTACATGTACTGCAGCACAGCAAGTTGTTGAACCACAGGCAAGTCAATTAACCTCCATTCTCCTGTGACCTTGCATTTGTGCCTTGTGCAAGATACTGGGACATCTGTTTCTTTAGGGGATGAAGGGACTCAGCAGTAACCAGTGTTGCCACAAAAGGAAACACATCACTAACAACAGCGACCAGTGTCAAAAGCAGTTACCTCATCTTTAGGAAAGTAGGGTCGTATGGTGTACACTTTGGAAGTGGGTGTTAATGGAGGTGGTTGAAAAAACAGGTCATTTGCCCCATCAATAGGCAGTAAACGCTGTGAAAACAAAATATTTAATATGACTGTATGAACAACAAAACCAATCACTCTTGGGTGTGCACTGCAGACTCCCAAATTAACATTTGCTACTTGCAGGCACCCCAGAAGAAGATGGGGTTGGTATGCTTTACAAATGCAAAGACCTTATTTGAATAGAAAATATCCAATTGGTATTTTAAAATATGCAATTGAAACAGCACATTAAGAGTCTGTTAATCTTATCTGCTTTAAAATACTTTTAACCAATCATATCTACACTGTCTCTGTATAAGAACATAGAATGTCAGGAGGAAAGGTTTGGTCTGAAGAGGGTTAACTGGCCAGAGGAGACGCTTTATCCCAAAAGCAATGCGCTGATTCAATTTGCTGCGCGCAGAGCACCTGTGAGGGGGGAAAAGTATAGTGCCTGAAAAATCCATGAACAAATCTGAACATGGTATAAACAGTGATTTAAGACTATTTGCCAATTGAAGTCTTTTCAACAAAGCACATTACAGCTTTATTTAGAGAGGAATCAAAATTTGGATTACTATCCCTTTTGCTCATGGAATTCCCATCGGCAAACAAGCATGCGCGCATTGTGCAATTGCGGGCGCAGATAAAAAAATGCTGTGCGACCTGCAAAGAAACAATGTGAAATGTACAACTAAAGCCGCTGCGCTTCGCATGCGCGTGGGACAGGCAGCATCTCCTTGAGAAATTACTGTAGAAAGGGGAGGAAAATTATTTTAAACCAAGCTGTAAGGCTAGTGGGCTTTGGACCAGAAAGCCTTCGGCAGACCAATCCTTCCAGACCTCTGATGTGCAACAAAAGGTTTCTCATAAAACAAAGAAAATGTCATTCAGTTGTGAAGTCATATTGATACCTGGAACTCTCCTGCTAGACCACCTCTAAAGGCCCAGGGTTCTTGGTCTCCACTTAAGAACTGTGCTGAAGATTGACTACGACACCCTGTTGAGATCAGATCCAAGCGGAGAATGTTACGAGAAGGGGGATTTCCTGGGTGTCTAACATGTCCAAAAAGCTAATACACACTTGTGGAAAAAGCTCTCTAACTGAGCTAGAATCCAGGGCTTGGGGGGAGGCTGTAATAATATATGATTTACAAAGATTTCATGCTTGCACACTAATTGCAGTTTTCCAAATTTTTTTATTACCTATAACAGACTCTTGTAAGAACACATGAGCTGATTCAGCTAACACACATCATTCTAGGCCAGAAGGCACAAGAATGGTGCCATGCACAATTATGTAAGCTTCTGAAACATTTTGTACAGATTTTTTTTTAAATATTTGTGGCAGAAATGTTTATTTCATCTGTGAAAAGATGACATTTTGGAAGCTATGTGGCTCAATAGCTCATGTCATAAATTTTAGATCAAACAAATGCCATTATCACAGCCCCTTAAAAAAAATGGACCTTTCTGAAGTCACATTTTAGTAATGGTTGTTTCTAATCTTGTCAGAAAACTAGGACTGGCATTATATGCAAACAGTCTTTAACAGTTCAGGCAGCCAGGACAGCTGTATGATACAATATTCTTGTAAAGAGACTACACAGTCACATAATCCCAGGCTGTACCTTCACAATGCCGCTGGCACGTTAAAAAGCTAAGCAGTGCTAACTGGAATTAACTCACAATTTAAACTAGTACCCCCTGTTGGCCACAGATAATACTAGCCTTGCTTTTCAGGATCTTGCTTTTTTTTCCTTCTCAAGCATATCAGAGGCACCAGGGTCCCTGCTGATCAGCCAGCCACAGCAGGCCCATTAACGTGCTCAGCTTTAGTTTACATTTGCTTTAGAAAAGAAACTTCCATTAGCTGTTTGACTTTTAATACTATTCTGCCAGCAAGGTACCACAGCCTTCACCAACTACCATAAGACAACTCTGAAGGGGAGGAAAAAAAAAAAAGAAAAACAAGTGGTATCTGGAGTGGAGATTTCAACTACCTGCCTAGTCTTCTGACAAGATGAGCAGCGCAAATACTCTTCCTTTTGTGGACAGCAATCTACCTCCTGTTCAAGTAACAGTCTCAGATCAGTACAGACAAGTAAGTTGTGCTAGTCAGAGAGTCCCAAAGTGTGCCAAGTCTGACATTTATGAAAGTTTAGGAATATATGTTAAATACTGATTATGGTAAATTTCAGGAACAATTCAAGCATTAGAATTTGTATTTGTCTTACTCCCACATTTTAGAATTCTCACATAAAATGACATCCTTCACAAGGAGATTTAGTCAATAACTTGGAAGACAGTATCTGTCTGTCCTTTGAGACTACAACTTAACTAGCACTTCCAATTATTACAGTAAAGAGCTGCGTGAATGAAGAGCTGTATAAATGAAAAACATAGTTAATGCCTTAGTCGCTGCGCAAATGTGACTTCAGTTCATGTCTATTGCACATCTAATCTATCTGAGCTGCCTCACAGACAAAACCTTTCCATTTTAATTAATTAATGACGACGCGCTGTGAACATCTGGCGCTGTCCATCCAATAGCAGTAGAAACTTGTGCTGAGGATTCTCCCATCTGTACACAATGGGGAAGAAGATAATAGAAGTCATTAGTAATCCATAGTACTGTACAGCCACACTAATTTAAGGGACTGAATGCTAGCTGGACTTGGGAGGAGAGGTGAAGAAAGTGAACATTCAGTGGACCATTGAGCACACCATCGTGAAAACTAATTTGTTTGGATTTTTAACGTACTTAGCTTTACATAATAATGTATCTTAACAAAGACCTTTGCTTTGTATGTATTTACACTAGTGATAAAAACACAAGCTGAAGACAAAAACAACCCTCTCACAGAAGCACTGCTAGCATGAATATTAAAGTGTACATTTGAAGAACTCTAAGAATTAATTTTTTAACTACCTAATACCAGTTTAAGTACTGGAACACAACAGTGCCAAGATTAACAGAGCTACTTACAGAGTTGGCTTCCAATATGAACTATTCCAAATACTTGACGCATTTAAAGACTTGAACCCAACTTTACAGGGGCATTGGAAACTGAAGACAATTTCAGCTGAAATCAGTAGGTGATTCAGATAATTCTGAAAAGCAGTCCTAAGTTGGACCCTCAGTGTTTAGGGAGTACAAGAGTCACTGTTCTTTTTATAGAGCTTTGGCCTGGAGTTTTAAACAGATTAACTGAAAGTTATCATAAAGAGAACATTCTTTCTAGCTAAAGGTCAGCATACAGCAAGAATAGTAAAGTTGGGGGAGTTGTGTTATGCTGATCTTAAAAATGCACAAACGAAAGCTTTTGAACAGCATTAAGCAGAGATGTTAACATACTGCAATGCTGTTGAGGTTTCCTCCCAAGCTAGTGTTCTCTGTACTTTGCAGAAGGCAGTCCTAAAAGCTCTTCTTTATCAACCATACGTATAGGGATCGGGTATTTAATAAGCACAGAGAGGAAGTTGTTGAGCATGGACTGACTTGATGACTTAACAGGTCTTCTCTGTCTCTGCTTAAACCTGGCAGTGTTTAAGAATATCATATAAGGACAATCCAAACACTAGGACCAGACCAAGGTGGTGTAATGGTTAACCACTGGGAGGTTTGTGACAACTACAAAAAGTGTGACGTGAGACCATCAGCTTTGCTGTCTGCTGTGTATGTCAAGCAAGTCCACAGCATATTCCTTACAGTTGGATTGAAACCTGAAAGTGAAATGAAGTCACTAGAATTACCCAGGCCATGCTGGTGCTATCTGCCAACTTAGGACCCCCGCAAAAATCTTTCAGGGAAAAAAACAAAACCAAACAAAAACCAAACCAAAAAAAACCACACTTAAAAAAAAAAAAAAAAGAAAAAAGAAAACACTGTTTCAAGATCAGTTTAAGTCTCAGACTAAATCTGTCTAGAGTTCCACAATTTCCAGCCATTCCCCAAAAATAAAATTAACAATAACAAAAAAATAAATAAATCACAATTTGGAAAGTGTTTAAAGGAAATTATTTTGCACCAGAATAGCCTTATGCTAAAGCTCGCATGCGCACAGGGCTAGGAGGATCGGCTTCCTCTTGGCTAGGCCCATTGAAAGGTCGCTTCTGCAATTGTTCTGTTGAAGACAGCAATAACGTTATCAAGACAGAGCAAGCAGCAGATGGCTGATGTGGTCACATTTCGTAGTGTCATTTCCAATCATACAGCAGGGTAATCCAAGGAGTTACATGGCATAGTCCAGTGTGCATTCAGTCAAGAGTAAGTTAAAGTCAACACTTACGTGTCAGATGAGATTCAAGTTTCATTAGCCCAAGAAGAAAATCAAGGTCTCCAACCTTAAGCATCCAGCAGACTTCACTTTAATACCAAAGCAAATTCACAGCAGGCATTGCTTCCAATAGCGAGACAGGAAAACCTTTAAAACAGGGTCAAAACAGACCCCATATCCAAGAAAACGCATTTGCCTAATACTCTGTTTTCCCCGTGGGCTAATTTAAAAAAAAATAAAATATATATATACACACTATCTGGGATTATAATGGCTCCCGATGCACCTACCTAACCATTGCACAAAAGATTTCACCATTGACATAATACTCTTGATATCCCAGACGTAGGAGTACATGTCATAAAGGATTGTCCTGTTGGCACAATTGGAGAGGCGAGTGAACATCCCCATCACCAAGCTGCACATCTCTTCAAACTTGGCTGCTCGGTTACGCCACTCTTCTATCTATGAACGGAGGCAAAAGATCCAGAAGATCAAACACTACCTTCTAAGGAGAAGAGGTACTCAAATTATGGGGGAAGACTATACAGTTCATTACTACATTTTATTAGCATGGACTACCACACTACACATGACACAGATAGCTGTTAGAACTGAGGCTAGTACAGGGGTCACTGGTCAAATACATACACCAGACTGCCTTCACAGCTAAATGGCACTACAGGGCTTAAAACAGTAGATTCCACTGGAGGAATAAAAATTGCTGTGACCTGTGGTTAGTTATACGCTACCCTTCTGATCCTAGGAAGCCGAGCATCAGCCTATCACAGAAAACACTGCTCAGGATTTCGATTTAAAAGGAGACAGACAAGATTCACACTCACTTTTTCAGCATCCTTTCCTTTGCAATTAACACTGACAACACTGCTATTTGCTCTGAGCCACTGGAATTCTCTCAGCATCTGTGCACCTTTGGGCCCGTGTTCATAAGGCAAGTAAAACAAGTCAGCAAGAAGCTGCAAGTCCTCTAAAGTCACTGGTTCTACTGTGTAGAGAGGCTTTTCATTTGGCCCAGGCACAAACTGTTCTTTATTAATTTGCTCATCAGTCTGCATAGGGGCAATGTCACTACCAGAGTCTTCCTGCATAGACATCTCAGGGGACTTTGATTCAGCTATGCTCTCCTTATCAGTATCCATGGGCTTCAACTCCTCTGCCATCTTGGCTTCAGTAATATCTGTCAGGATCTGATTAGCATTCTTGTCTGCGTCATCTTGTTTTTCCACCACCATGTCCATCGGCTCCTCATCAGATTGCTTCTTCTCTTCCTCCTTTACCAAGGCTGGTGACTCGCTGCTCAGTGCCGCCCCCTGACTCATGATGGGTTCTTGGTAAACTGTGGTAACCACAGTCGCTGCATTTAAAGAGGATGGTGCCACCAGAGGCCCAACATCCCCTACAGTAGTTTTAGCACCACTGTGGGCCACTTGCCTACCTGAGAACAGAAGAAACAAGTTTAGAGTTTTCAATATCTGCCGGCTAACACTCAAATTACCAACTTCTGCAAATCATGGATGATCCTGCTGCCATGGCATCCGATCAGCACAGCTTCCTTTTGGTGCTTTGCCTGTTCAGTCATTGTAATACTAACTACTGACTGTTTTTTTGCAAGATTCCCCTCCACATACTTGGTAAGCAAGGATAGGATGGAGAAAAAGTTAGGAAAATTAGCTAATATTTATGTGCTTCCAGCAGCATTTCTAACTATGCCATCAAAATAAAAAGCTCTCAAAGACAACTTTTCTCACCTCTGCATTGATCAACTTGTTAAAAGCTGTATTTGGACATAAAGCACACTTCAAAATAAAAGGAATTGTGCTTAAATATGTCAATTGCAAAAATGTCTTGAACCTAGGGAAAACAGTGACGTTCAAAACCTGACTGGGCATGGTCTTGGGCAACCTGCTCAAGCAAGGTGGTTAGACCAGGAGATCTCAAGAGGTCCCTTCCAATCTGAACTATTCTGTGAAAACGGAGGAACACGACACCTTAATTCAACTGCCATTTTTGCTGCAGTTGAGTTTTAGAAAGATCCAAAACCCTACAGCAGTTCAAAAGGATAACTGCACCAGAGCAGAGTTGGGAGAAGGGGTTCTTCCATTACCCCGCCAGTTATCAGAAGGGCACTGTGACCATCTGAAACCCACATGTGGGAAAAAACCACAGACTTTACCTCAGATCCCAAGCTCCTATTGCTACAAGAAAGGTGTACAATGCTGGAAGGAACCCATCTGGTTTCTGTAGACAGAAACTCAGAAAAATAAAGCCATTTTAGAACAACTGGAAATACATGGACTCTTCTGGGCCAGAACTAATGTTTATGATAATCTAACACCCATTTCAAAACAAAAACTGTTCTTCCTATTCTCTCAGGTCCTGTGGAAGTCTAGTAACAACTGGGACTAGCAAGATCCAGAATGTTTCCCCGTCTTGTATCAGAAGTGTCAAAGAGTTATACATCAAAGGTTGCTTCTACTGATCGGTCAGGCACGCTGCAGAATGTCAAGCATTCTTCCTTATTAAGGTTTCCCCAGTTACGAATGCAGAAAATGTTCCCAACTGAAAAGTATACAAATTGCCAGGTTCTGTAAAATAGCTTTAATTTAAATGCTACTACTGAACATTTAACCCCATTTTTCTACCAACCCCAGAGCGATACCAAATTGGACTCACTGCTGTATTGCTGAGGTACCCCAAATTCTTGCAACCATTCAGTTAAGGCCAGCTTCAGGGCCATCTGTGGGCTGTAGAGAACATCTGTTTCAATATCTTCATCACTCCCCTCATTTTCCAATTTAATCTGGATAGAAACTGTACTGTCTTCAGTATCAGCTACAGAGACAAATTTGAAAAAGTTATCACGCAAGTTTCATTTAAAATTTAAAAAAAAAAGTTATGTTAGACAAGGCATTCAAGAACTCTCTAACAACCTTACTTCACAAAAGAGGACAAAGCGTTACATCCTAATTAGACAAAATGGAAAACTGCAGTGACCATTAATATTCAACACAGAAACAGTATGCAAAACCTAGACATTCTGGCCTTCAGAGTTTCTCTTTTGATCTGAACTGCTCGTATTCCAATGAGATCAAATCCATGGACACTTATGTCAAATGTGACCATTAAAATGGCTTGCTGAGAGTGCTTTTTATACAACCACAGATACCTCTCAAGACTAAGATTCTCTGATAGCATGTGCTACAGATACTTCCCAAAAAACAGTAGAACAATTAAAGGCTCATTATCTTTCAGGGAACTGTTATTTACTTATGGGTAGAAAATGCCAGGTGATCTTAAAAAGAAAAAGTTGGCAAGGAAAGGCTAGAATCATCAAAAAAGTATCAGTATTACTTGCATCGTTAAGCATAGATACTAGCAAGCAGTTACATATACTTACTCATCACCACATCTTTTCTTACTCCATTCATGTTAGACTTGTACCAGGTTGCAAGTGTGTGAATAGCCACATAATTGGCTTCAAATTCACAGTTTGGATTGGTCAGAACTCCCTTTAGTCGAGGTATGAGCTCAGTTGACCGCCCCTTGTAAGGCCCAAGAAAAAGCCTCTTTTGATCATAATCATTAGCATGAATGTTATCCCAGATAACTGGCGCTCTCCTGATGATCTTAGAAACTTCTTCAATGGACTCTACTGGAATGTCTTTGGATACAACTTTCGGACCTAGGAGGGAAACAGGATAATCAGAGGGTTTTGCATATACTTGAAGATTCAACCCCCATGTAGTTAGACAGTTTATTTTATTAAATGCTTGTGAGAATTTTTTTTTTTTAACACCAGCAATGAATTAGAAAAAAAACAAACCACCAAACAAACGCCAAACCAAACAATTTTTACCTGTCCATAACACTTCGATGCCAGGGAGCAGCTTTTCTCCTACAGTCCGTAAATACGGCGACTGGGCAACATTTGGGTAACAGAAAGTTCCACAGTACTCTGTGCAGGAAAAGATTGTCACTGTTAGTAAAAGGATGCACACATGTGACAACATACCCAACTGTCCCATGAGCACTTTGAGAGAATGCTACCATTTGAGAAGAAAAACACCTATAAAATTAATCAAGAAAGGCCCCAAAGTCTGAAGTATAAGTAAAAAGGACATTATGAATGATACTTAATATAAAGATCAGAAAGGAAAAGAATTTATTTAAAATTGCTCAAATGTCAACATTAGGAAAAAACTAACAAAGTCCATAAACGGAAGGGCAGGTTACAGCAGACAATATGCAAGAGAACTAGAAACC
Source organism: Falco rusticolus (assembly GCF_015220075.1). NCBI lineage: Eukaryota > Metazoa > Chordata > Aves > Falconiformes > Falconidae > Falco > Falco rusticolus. The sequence goes on along the minus strand of NC_051195.1, from coordinate 29,303,107 downwards.
CTAAGATTAATCATGAAGTGCAAATACCTAAAAATATTAACACTGGAACGTATGTCTCTGTAAAGTTAAAAAGGAGGTCTGTAACAGAACCAAATTACTACAACGTAAGGTAATAAAGATCATAACTTTGCTACTGAATTGAATTTTCCTCACAACAATCCACACCTCTGAACACAGTGATTCTCCCCCCCTTATAATATTCTTGTACCTATTAAAGGAAGCTCACAATTTGAAACAAGCACTGGACCCAAATGCAAGTAATCTTATTCTTTAATAAATAAACAAAACAACTCAGCAACTAGTGGAACTGGGTAATCCTATTAAAAACAAGTACCAATGACAGAAGTGAGCACAGACTGTGCTGTACCTCTACTTTAAGAAAATTCTAAGAAACTAACAGCCAGTCAGATCAAGAAGCAAAAAGATTTTGGTACAAGTCAAATAGAAATCTTCCTTTAACCTAATTTTCAGTTCAATCTTCTTGAAGTAGTCTATCAAGCCACCTTCTTTGTTTGGCATTAAGCCTTTCAGAGATGCGTAGATTTGGCAAAAACTCGGCATGTACTTCAATTACTTGAACATTTCTTTATAAGTCAATTTCTTCAAACAATCCCAAAATACTCACTCCTTAAAGCAGTGATTAAATATTAAACCAGCGTTTCAGGCAGTAAGATAACAGTCCCCCTCTTTTATGGCTGAACTAAGAGATTCATCTCATTTTACCTGTAGGACAGAAAAGGAATGTGTCTGGTTCTCCTAGATACTGATAAATTTCATTTGTGATTGAGACTTGCGCATGAGCAAAGGAACTGAAAACTTCTTTGTCTGCTGCACACATATTGTGATCAATATCATCAAACAGCAGTGCAAAAGATCTGCACCCAAACTGGGAAACCTAAAACAAGACACAAAAGCAAAATATTTATTTTTCTTTCTTTTTCTCTTTTATTTTAAATCAAACCACAGAATTTTTACATCTAATCTATTCTAAAGGAAAAACTACAGGAGTCAGGGAGAGAAGGTAGAGAAGGCAAGACAGACTGATATCTATTCACAATAAATGCCTATCTTTGACCCACTGCTCTGCTTCTCTCAAAGATTAGACCTATGAAGACCTGCAATCTGTTCCAGTTTTAACAATCCAAAGCTGATCTCACTGGACAGACAGCTGGAAAAAGGCTAACTCTGTAACAGCTTTTGGGAAAGGGAGAGGAGTCAATCAGGAGAACAAAAAAGATGTGTGTGTCAGGTCTGCTTCTGAAGGCGTTTATTGTGGATAAGAGCTCTTGCTTTAGAAATGCATCTTGACTTCAAGGCCCTAAAATACCCTGAAGACAAGCTCCCAAGAATAGCCTTCAGAATCCAACACAAGACTTTGTTTTTACATCTAGATGATCATTGGTCACTTCTGCAATGCAATCTGAACACATCCATTGGAATTGTTCAGAGGCATCCAAACTAACACTAGTGCTGAAAACATTAAAAGAAGCTAGTGAAAAGCTCCAAGAGTGAGCAGGGTACTCAAGTTTTCAAGGTAAGTAGCACTGCAACTGTGGCAAGACTGTGTCACACTTACTTGGTCCAGCTTGCGTTTCAATGTGGATACCTCTTTAGGATTGGAGAAAGTTATGTCAAGTCCAGGTGAGATTGCATAGATGAACTCTATTTCATGTTCTCGTGCAGCTGATATTAGAGTCATTAGCTGCTCTGGAAATCAAATTCAAATATTTCAGATGGAGTCAACAGTTAAAAAAATCTCAGACATGATTATAAGTAAATTAAATACAGATGCCTCTTCTACCATAATAAAAAAATAATTTGCTGGAATTTCTTAAAACTAACACAGCAAAGAGCATCATATTATTTGGAAGAGTTCTCAGAAATTACGCCAAAATGAATATAACAACTGTCCTTGCATTATTTTCCATGTTACAGATTTTTAAAGGTTTTTAAGTTATCTTTATCTCAATGTTGCGAGACAAATGTGGATGTAGTCTGTTTTTACAGTATGCACATCAACAATTCTAGAATTATTACTTACTTTTTCCACTTTTGTCATACATACTAAAGGACAATTCAATGTAGTATTATCACCCTGCATGACACTAATTCACATACTATTAATGACTGAAGCTCGGGGCACATGAAAAAGGGTTGTTTTTTTTACATCACCGTGTAGAAGTAGTTGCTTTAGACTTTAAAACAAACTTGAAATCTATCTTCTATACAATGAATAAAGAGATTTATTTTTAGAATATTTAACAATCTTTGTTGTTACTGACAATTATCTTACAGTATCCTTTAGATTATCTTTCTGCAGTGACTCAAGGCGGCCTCCAAGAAGGATTATTTAATTTCAAGCGAGTATGACTTTCTTCCCCCTCATCCAAGGAAAACAATCCCCACAGACTAATAAAACACCGCAGATCCCATAAATGCCAGAGGTGAATAAAAAGCCTCACACCAGCTCGAACAGGTCTTTTATGTTTTGACTTGTCAGGAGCTGCTTTTCTGACTGGTACTCTCTTCACTGAGACAAGCACTTAATGAATCATATAAAAGGGCATGCTATTCACTCATCAATCTTTTTTCTTTACTCAAACAAATAATTTCTACTGCAAAATATGGCCCAGATGTTCAAAAGCCAGAGGAATAATTCTGAGCAACCTTTCCCTGGAAAAAAGTAAATCTTGTAAGACAAAGCCTTAAAAGCCGTTTTAGAAATCATCTGCAAAGTATAGTTAAAAGAGGTAAATCCATGCTTGTACCAAAGCTCCACTAAATACATCTGCAGTGTATTAAGAACAGCTCTCCACTCACCTTTGAAAATGGCTACTGCAATCAAATACACACAAGCATATGTAGCAATGACCAATTCATTCAAGACTATTTATAGAAAACACAGAGGGGAAATAAAGGCAATTACCCGCTTCCTCCACAGAGTACATTTCTCGCCAGAACATCCTGTGCTTATAGTCATCCTTTGGAGCATACAGGTATGTATTCAGTCCCCACTTCTGAAGTCTATAAACGTAAGAAAAAAGCCTTCATTGGGAGAATAGCCTTCCAATTCAGGAATTCTGCATTCTACCTGATCCAATTTATTTTCTTCATTGAACATTGTGTTATGCTATTAAGACAATAACTTTATGCACAAGTGATACTGGGCAAATTTGGTTTAGGCAAGATGGAAAAGTGAGGATGAGTCCTCAAAAGTATAGATATTAGGCAAAAAGTTGCTCTAGGTTAGAACAATATTTCTTTCCAGGCTTAAGTGGAAGATTGTGATTATATAGCAATGGAATGTGCTGCAGTAAGAGGAAGCATGACTTGCCTTCTAAAAAGTTCTTTTCTCTGCTCCATGACCCAAGGTCTTCCATAAAATCCTATGGGAAACAAGATTAAAATTATCCAGTTAGATTATGCCTGCTCTATGAAACTTTATATCACAACCCACCGTTTTCTTCCTCTTCTGTTACATTCATCAAAAAGTTTATCAAAGGAAAAACAAAATGTAGTTATAAAGCATTAGGAGAGTGATCTAAACTGATAAAAGCACGTGCAATTAAAATTCATTTAGTTTCTTATGATCTAAGGTCTTATATTTTTGGCCACTGAAGCAATTAGTTTTCAGAATCCAAACTGTATTCCTGAGAATATGCCCTTGACAAGTCAAGTCAGCATTATTAGAAGAGCAGACTGAACAGTCATAACCTAATTAAACTATCACTCCAGACCTACAAAACAGATTTGATTGTAATGTGAACTCTGAAGACACCTGAAAATATTTACCAGCTCAAAAATGCTTAACCAGTGGTACAGATTAGAATGCTAAATACACGCAGGGAGTACATAAATACATACTGAGGTAGATGCTGTATAATTTAAAAAAAAGTATGTACAAGCGAGTAACAAAATGATAAGGATTTAACTCCTCTTACTCAGTTCAGTAGGCTCCTTGTCAAAATGAACTTGCAAGTTGATACCTTACAATTCCCACATTTTTAGAAGCTAAGACTATGTCTTTGAATAATTGTATGAAAGCATCTACACAAGTAATTTTATAATAGCACATATTGAAAGTCATGAAATTGTATGGAAATTATAACTGCTTCTGGTTTTAAATCTAATCCTTCCATTCTAGAAACATAATACTTTAAAAGCACTCTCAATGCACTCTTAGTCAAGGAAATTCACTTAGACCTATGTGCAAACAGTTCAACCACAAGTGGACACTTCAAAACAAAGCTTCAACTCGGCAGTCTGTGCAAAGACCAGAGACTGAAATAACACTGAAATTTAGTAAGCTCTTATTTTCAAACAACACGGCCGCTCAGTAATGAATGATATACACAAAGCTCACAAGTCCCCACTGAACTCAGTTCAAGAGGTAAACAGAATCTTTATTTCCAGAGCTATTCACCACTGTAAATCGGTAAACATGTGGTTTCACAGAGGTCAAAACCACCCTCCTACAACCTTTCAAAGCTCAAAACTGATGCAACGGAACAGTTCTCTATATAATAACAGGTATTTCAGATACCTGTTAAGAGAACAACGTGCTTTTAAGTAGCTTAAAAAACGCTCAAGTTTTAGGAATTAAGTCTCTCAAAAAATGATCTTAGACTAACTGGCACCACGAAGTGGCAAAGCTGAGTAACTACTACTCCTCACAAACTGCCAAGTGACAGAGGACAGTTAAACAGAGGAACAAACAAGAGAGCAGGTGCAAGGCATGAAAACTTCCCAGTTTATTTCACCCAGAACAAATTTCTCATTTTCACTAGAGTTCCCTAATTCTGACTGATGTTGCCCCGAGGAAGCTCAAGAATCCACAAAAGGAATGAAATACTGTGATGCCTAATGAGCACCCCACCTATGTCTCACAGCTCGTTCAGAACACTTTTGCTTTACTTGTGACCTGTGATACTGCTGTTGCAGACCTACTAGTCTAAAGCACAACAGGGGCCTACTAATAAAAAAATAAATAAAATCAGATAACAAAACCTAATTAAATAAGACTGAAGAGAACATGCTAATCCAAAGAGATACTTTTCCATCTGTCACCACATTTCTTAGATTACTAATGTCACCAGCTGATGACAATTCTTGGATCTTTCTAACTAAAAATCGACCCGTTTTGTATTACTCCCTCAAGAATATGTGTCAGGTTATTACAAAGTCAACAGATCGTGCTAAATACCTCATCTCAGTTACCATGCTCTCCATCACTAAAAAGGATACGCTGGAAGCAGAGCACCAAAGCTTGCCATCCAGTATTTGCCTCAGACCTTATTACTCCCTGAAACAGTGAATTTTATACCTGTCATAAGCTTTTCACATTCTTAAGAGTGCACACCCGGTATTTTTGAAGTAACACAGCCAATTTCCCCACTCCCTTTTCTACAAGATCCAAACTCTCAATTTCATTGCTTTAATCTCACCATACCTCTAGTCTGTGTCAACCACTGCACTATGTTTAAGTATTTATCTAAATTTCTGAAGCTAATCCCTCTTTTTCTCTTACCTCTATAATTCTTTTGAGTCACTAAGGTGACAGATGTTTCCATCCACTACTGTTTACCTCATTCAACAGAACTGTTTTTCTGTTGGTGGTGGTGAGGTTTTTTTGGTTTGTTTGTTTGTTTTATACACTCCCCTATTCTTTTTCTCCTGAATGCATATTGATGTTAAACTGGTAACTGCTAACTAATGCTTCACTAGGCAGAAGCCATTTTCTTGCTTTGTTTTATGCACAATACAGTCAAGAACACCTGCACCAAAATACATGCAGAGGCAATCAACAATGTAACTAACAGGATAAGAAAAATGATTATGGTATACGCAGTGGTTCCGACAGAAACCTAGATGAACAGGTGATCCACAGTCAAGGTGTATCAGCAGGAACACAAGAAAACAAGCTGCTACAATCTGTATTTCTGTTCACTGTTATCTGTCTCCAAAGCCTTCAATTTAGCATCTGTCTTCAAGGAACTAGGTCTGTTAACAAAGTATAAAAAAGACATCTATCTCATCTATCTCTCTGCAAGCTGACTATATTTAAGTCCTAGTAAAGTGCTAAAAAATAAAGGCATTAAGTGGGCCTAGCGCACTTCTCAGTTTTGCAGAAGCCAAACGGTCTTATCAAGAAAAGGACAAAAGGCATTCTACAAACAAATGAGTTTGATAAACAGCCTGTTTCCCTCTCCATTCCATCCATTAATCATTTTGTTCTCCTACTAAAGATTCATTATAGGTACAGAAATAATAGCGGTCTACAGCAGTTCAGAACAATTCCAAACCAACTATTGGGAATAAACCATTTTTATTGCTGACTTTCAACCATCTACCTTAACTGACCCACCAGAAACACAGATAACTTTTTTAGTTACCGAAAATTGCAAGAAGTCCCTTTATTCTGCAGCTTCTGCAACAGCTGAAACAATTTAATGCTACAACTACACCAAGAGACAGAAGAGGACTGCTCTAGAGAACAATTAAAATAGTAAGCTACGACCCTTCAGAGAACAGGGAGAATTTAATATTAATTCCAGAACAGATGTCTACGGAATCACCTATTCCCTACCCAGGAAACCGAATCTGAGCCTCTGGCGCACAGCAAGAGCACGTGCGGCTGGGATAATAGCACAGTAGCTCTTTTCTCCGTCTCCTGCCTCCCCCTTTAGACACGTACTAGCAAGAGAGCCACAGCACTGTCTCAGCCTCCGTTAGGAACCCTCGGCCCGCTGGGGGTGCCAGGCCTGCCCTCGCCCCGCCGAACAGCTGCCATCAACGGGCGCTCCCTGCTAGCGAGCAGCTTCCAGCAGAAGCCCCAGGGGCAGAAGCCCCGCCCGGGAGCCGCAGCTCCTCCCCGCCCCCAGCCCGCTCTAGCGGAGGGAGCCCCGGCCAAGAACCGCGCACCCTCCTGGCAGCGCGGGCCCCGCCGGCCGTCACAACGGGCCGGGGCAGGAGACACTGCAGCACCAGCGCCCCCGCGGCCTCTGGCGGATACCGACCCCCCCCATCCCTCCCGTCTCCCAGGGATATGGGGCACCCCCTCCGAGAGCTCTTACCTTCGACGACGCCGCAGAGGAAGCGGCGGGAGCCCAGCGCGGTCTCCGTCTCGGTGTCGGTCTCCTCACCCGCCGGGACCGGCCCCGCGGCGGCGCCCGGCGGCTCTAAGGGAGCGCCGGGCACCCCGGCCGGGTTGGGGCTGCCCTGGGGCTCCTCCAGCGCCGCCTGCCCCTCCTTCTGCACCATCCTACCGCCCGCCGCCAGGACCCCCGCTCGCTGGGCCGGGCCGAGCCGAGACAATTCGAATCACTCCTTTCCCCTCTCCACAAGCCCTTTGTCTCCGCCGCTCCGGGCTGCCGCCGCTTCCTGTTTACTGGGCCCTGCGCCTGCGCGGGGAACCGGCCCCAACCGGTCCGCACCGCTCGGAGCCGCGCAGCGGGACCGCCGCGGAGGCGGAGGGAAGCTGCTGCCACCACGGGAAGGAAGGACGCGGGCCGCCGCGGCCTATCGGCCCCCACGCCGCACTGCCGGGACCGCGCCACTCGAGCGGGAACAACGGACTGAGGAGAGGGAGTTACCTCGGGGAGCGGGCGGAGGGGGAGCGCGCTCGCGGCGCATGCGCGGGACGCGGAAGGGCGCGCACTGCGCCTGCTCAGGAGGCCGGCGGGGGGAGGGGCGAGGCCGCGGCTGCCCGGCGCGCCTGCGCAGAGAGCGAGCGGGTGCGCGCGGCGCATGCGCGGGCGGCGCGGCGGGCGGGGGGAGGCGGCAGGAGGGCAGCACGCAGGTGCGGGGTGGGGGGGCGCGCATGCGCCGTGCCCTTTGTGTAGGGAAGCGGCGCCGAGGGGGGGGAGGGCGGGCGGGTGGGAAGTGGAGTGTTTACTTCGGCCCCGCGCAGGCGCGGCGGGGCACAGCGCGCGCAATCCGGGCGGGAGGGCGCGCGCCTGCGCGGGGGGAGGTGCCGCTGCTGGCTTAGCGGCCGCGCGGGTTCCCCTGAGCCGTGGCCTACTTCTCGCGGTGGCGCCGGGGCCCCGCGAGGATGGGAGGCCGAGCGGCTGTGTCCCTGCCATAGCGTGGAGGGGGGCCGCGGGTGGGGTGCGAGGGGAAAAATGCCTACAGCCGCTGCCTCCCAGCGCAGCCCGGCTGCGCTTGCAGCTGTTTCCGTGCCTGGAAGGGGCTATGAGGATGCTGAAGGGCCGGCTGCGCAAATCGGAGAAGGAGCCTGAGGTCAGATGGCGTCGCTCCAGGGAGAAGCTCCAGCCGCGTGGGAGCGACAGGCCCGCAGCACGGGTTGGAGACCAGGGGGCTGAGCAGGGAGCCCTCCCGCAAGGGCTGTGCGGAGGCCGGTGTGGTAATCCTGCCCACCCAGCCAGCGCTGGGGGGGCCACAGCAGGTACCCGCCAACGTGAAACCTGCCAGCAAAGCAGCTGCCAGCAACCCCAGCTTGCGAGGGGGGCTGGAGAAAGCACCACGGCAGCCACATCGTGCTTCAGCCAAAGGCTAACACAATGAACAAAAACTCCTATTAAAAACAGCCCCTGCTGATTTGGACACTGTGCACCCCTACCCAGCTCACTGTGCTTGCCCCAAACCCTGCCTTGCATGTTTGAAGCCTGTTTCTTGCTCTTTGAGCTTATTTCCACTGATGATATTTTGACATGACAAGAAGAAACCCAAGAGACCTGCTTTTCTGGCTCTATTTCATGCCCAGCATGCTGCAGCAAAGACCCTGGCCAAGGAGCATCTCTAGTTACCATCACATTCAATCTAAAGCTTTCAAAGAGCAAAAATACCAGTTGTACTGCTACCCTAAACAGTAAAATTGTGTTGATATGCAGCGCAAGGCTTTACTGGAGGGTTAGAGCAGAGAAACGCACAGAATTTGGGTGGAAAACACACAGTACTCTCATACAGCGACACGTACATAGAGCTGGGCAGTTGGCTGCTAAGGGACCCTGATGCAGGCATCACACAGCTTTGATTGTGCCAGAGTAATCCTGCAGTAACAGTTCCCTGGTGGTGGGATCTCATCCTTTTGTAAGACATTTGTGTTTCTAGGCTGTTTTCGGGATGCTGGAGTGAATCACTGCCCAAGGCTGTATCAGCTGCCTCAACCAGCTGCTCAGCTGTTTTTCCCACACAACTGTTATTCTTTTTCCCTCTGAAAGCTGTGAAAGAGGTGGCTTGCAACAACACAAGGCTGCCCTTTTCCAAGCACGCATCAGCTTTTACCTCCATTCCCAGCACAGACCCAACAACTTTGGGTCTGTTACCAATCCTTAAATACAACATCCTAACAAAGGACAGCTGGTCCCAAGCCCTGCCTCACGCAGCAACTTCTCATAACAAGCTGATGACACACCTGGAGGTGTGTGTGATCCAGTCTTCCCTGCCCTCAGCCCCTTCCCCAAGAGCCTGTCCCAGGGTGGGAGCTAAGCAGAGATTATTTTTTGACCCCCAGGAGACCGGCTACCCACACACACTCCTAGTTGCTACCAGCAATGATCCCTGCACAGGTGTGAAAAAGCTACAGCAGCTTTTGGAGGCTGACCCCTTTTCCCCTTGTCATCCAGTCTTTCCTGCCCCTTGCCCTGGGGAGGGGGATCCAAGGGACCCCATCGGTGGCTCACAGCATCCCTGTGCCACGAGAGGGCACATCAAGCCCGCAGATGGCATTGCCCAAAATAGCAACCAGCCAAGCAGAACTCACAAGGGACAGGATATACAGGGAAGGGTGTCTTAGAAAGGAAAATGCATTCAGGCCCGTCCATGTTGCTGTACACAGACCTGAGTGGCTGCCAGCAGGTCACAAAGTTCCCTGGGGAATCAGAGGCTCTGGAAAGAGCAGACTCACAGCTTTCCCAGTCCCACAATGGTAATTCCCCTATTGTCAGAGCCCATCTCTCTTAAAATGTTTGGGTCCCCAGGCAGCTCTTAGCATTGAGCTTTCAGTTCCTGGACCACAGACTGCATAATGCTGGATGGTGTCACTGTCCCACAGGTCCATTATCCTGTTCTTCTGCTGGTTTCTTACTTGCCTGCTTCTTTTTTCCTCTGTTTTGCTTCAAGCCATTCTTCCCAGTTCTCAAGACTGCACCTCTCCAAGGACCAGTAGTTGCCCATCAGTTCACATCCCTAAGAAAAAAATCCCTTTCCAGTTCATGCCTACCTCTTCAAGACAGTAGGTGACCATCTTTCTGGTAGCCCAGCCACATCCTAACAAGGGCCACCTGGTCCTGAGCTTAGGTTCATGCAGCAGCATCTCATGACAAGCTGAAAATACACCCGGCAGCCTCACTCTTGAGACCTGACCCACTTGGTGTAAGACCCCATGAGCCTAAAGCCTACAGCCTCTTAGCAGGGAAAAGATTGTATTTACAGGGCCATGGAAGGCATGGCCAGGCTGTTTGGGACCCTGAGCAGCTCAGTGCACACCCTCTCCCCCATGTAACTTCCCAGAACACCCACACAGAGCACCCTGCAGCTGCAGCACCCCAAAAAAGCTGCCAACCCTCTGCAGAGACACTCAGCCCCTATTTCCCCTATGCCCCCTTAGACAGCTGACAGATGCAAAGACATAACGGTGATGTGCATAGCGATTGTGGTTAGATTTTATTGTTTTTTTTGGTTTTTATTTTTTAACCCATAATATTGTTATAATACAAAATATACAGACTGGAGATGCCAAGCGGGTTGTGGGTCACCATGCCCCAGGGTGGGGGTCACACCATGCAACCTGCAGCGTGAGGGAGGAGGCGGCATCTGCTCCACGTGGTGGGGGACAGTGGGTACCCCAGAGAGCCTGGGAGGAAGGAGGATGGGGAGAAGGAGATAGGAGGTATAAGGGTCAGGATACCTGCCCTCCCACCCTTGGGAGACTGCAAGTGGGAGCTCAGCCCCATGGCAAACCCAGGAACAGGACTGTGAGATGAACAATGTGTTGAATGAACCTAAAAAACACATCACATCTGCAAGGGCTGGGCCAGGGACAGTCCTGCTGGGGGGCATCCCAGTAGCTTTGGCTCAGGGTCCGGGTGGGGTTTCTAATGGCTCCAACACCAGGGGTTCAGCCTGGGTCTGGGGCCCGGCCCAGTATGGATACTGGCCTTGCTCACCCCCTCCCCATCGATCCCAGACACCACAGCTCGGGCCAACCCCCCCCCCCCGCCGGCTGCTAAGGATGCAGAGGCTGGAGCAGCAGAGCCAGGGGCTGCCGGGACTGAATTCCCCAACGCCTGTGGGACTGCACAGAGGGACTTCTGGGGTTGGCATGGGGTTGTTAGTCCATGGGCATCAGTCCCAGCTACGACTCGGAGGGGTATGCAGGCAGGACAGGCCTGCCTGCACGCACCCAGCTCCAAGGAGCTGGCGGTGACAAAGACGTGGGGAGCCCCAGGGTGCTGGTTCCATCCCTGGGGTCCCCAGGTAGGGTCTCACATGGCCATGCCAGGAGAAGGGTGAGCCCACCCTGCCCCAAGGTGACTCTCCTGCCCGCTGGCAGCACAATAACAACTCTTGGCCGGCCCCAGCCTTGACTTTCTCCTCAGGCACCTGCTAGCTCAGCCATGCCACCAGCACAGGGCTCTGCCCCACTGCTCACTCCACGGCCCCCCGGGCAGCGGGTGGGCTGGGGTGGGCCAGGGCACATGAGCAGGGGAAGGTCAGCGGCAAGTGATGGTGGAAGCGTGGCTGTGAGGCCCAAGGGCCAGGGTGGCTGCCGGAGCCCAGCACAACTCCCTCCACCATGTGTCCCCATACCCTGGCTGCCGTGTCCTCGGGGAGGGGTGGGAAGGGTGTCTCTCAAAGTGGGTCCCTGAGGTCCCCTATGTGCCAGCACCATGAACTTGAGGGACAGGGGCTGAGGTTGCAGCTCCCCCAGCTCTGCATCCTCCATCCCAGGGGACCAGTGCCACAAGAAGGTACCTCAGGGTCCCTCTAGTCTCCCCTCTCCCCGTGTCAGGATGAACCTCCTAGGTTTAACCAGGCCCCCGGGACCAGGGGCTGCTCCCCACAGCTCATGCAGCGATGAACCCCAAGTGCCCATGCGGCTGCCTTCTCCAGGCATGGCCCCTCTGCCCACAGGCTGGCCCAGGGGCTGGGCAAGGAGGGTGGCTGGTGGCTCATGGCCGACATGCTGAGCATGCTCCCCACCACAGGACACAGCCAGGGCAGGGGAGGAAGCCATGGCACTGGCACCTGTTGCAAGACTTTATTGGTTTCTAGACAGCATTGCTAGAGGGTTTGGGCTGGAGCCAGTGCTGGGGGCTCCCGGAGCTGAGGAGGTGGCGGGGGGGAGCCATGGCTGCATGGGGTGCTGTGCATGGGGGGAAACCTCTATTGCAGCCCGAGGCTGCAGCTTCTCCACTGGGGACAGGTGCAGGGAGGTCCGTCCAGGCCAAACGCTCACCCTGTGCCAGCCATGCCCACACTCTGACATCCAGGAGCACCTGCTTGCGATCCCCTGAGGAAAGCAGAGCCAGCCCAGGGGGAATGGAAGATCCCGGTGCTGACTGCATCCCTGGGAATGGAGGCCCCTTCCCGCAGGCGTGTCTTGCAGCCAGCAGAGGGAAGGCTCGAGGGAAAAGTTGAGAGAAGCAGGTTCTGGGCCCAGTGACAGGAGAGCTCAGCTGGAGGCAGGTCCGGGAGCTAAATCACATTGTCAAAGAGCTGCATGGACCTCATGATGTTCTCATCCTGTGGGGAGAAGGTGGGAAGCAGGTGGCTTGGGCATGGAACAGCAATCTGGGCAGCTCCCCCCAAACCTGGCTTTACCCTCATGGCAGCTCTGACACATGGAAAAAAAGAGTCCTAGGGACTACAGGCAATTTCCAAGCCATACCGGGATGCACAGCTCTCCTCATCCGCACGGGGATGCTGGCATGGACACAGTTCCCAAAGCAGAGCCCCCGCCTTGCCTCTGGGAGCCCTGCCTTCACTGCCTCTCTTCCAGGAGAGCCATGGGGAGACAGAGGTCCCCAGGGCACAGCAAGGTGGCCCAGCCCAAGAGCAGAGCTGCTGGTGGCTTTACCTTCTGGCAGGACTCCAGGAACTCCTCAATTGTCACCACGCCGTCCTTGTTTCGGTCCATTTTCTGCGGACAAGCACAGCATGGGACTGTGGCAGGGACAGCCCCAGCCCCAGGGAGAGCCCAGCACCCCACGCCCAGGTCCTGCAGAGGCTGGACACAGCAGACCCCTGCCTGAGCCATCCCCAAGCAGGACCAGGATGGCCTTTTCTCTCCCTGGCTCTGGCACAGCCCTGCTTCATCCCCAGGGACTGTGCCAGGTTTTGGGTAGCCACTGGCTCTGTGCTGGAGCTCTGCTTCCCCAGGATGTGATCAGCTCACCTGGAAGAAGTTCTCCACATGTTCCCGAGGTGCTTCCTCCCGCATGGCCGGGTAGGTGTATTTGCCCATCATGTCATAGATGGACTTCATGATGTCCAGCATTTCCTGCAGGGAAGGGGAGCAGGGTTGCAGGGCCAACACGGGGCTCTGCCTCCGCCTGGTCCCCAGCCCACACCTTTTTGTGATGCTCCTGAAGGATGTGTGGGGTGCTCGAGTGCATTCCTGTTGGCTCTGTGCACAGTGTGGAGCCATGTGTGTGCCCACACGTGTGAAGGAGGCCCAAAGCAGCACACCCCTCATACGTGCTCCACCCGAGACACACCGGTGCCAGGGGGGCAGGAAGGGCCTGTTTGCAAAGCAAATATTGACCCTCCCAGCCTTCCTCCAGACCTCAGCCAATGTCCCCAAGTCCTGCCCTCATCTCTGCTGGGTGCAGACCTGTGCTGGCCCTGGTGACCAGCCTGCTCCCCATCTCCCACCTCTTTGGTGATGCAGCCGTCTTTGTTCAGGTCATAGAGGTTGAAGGCCCAGTTCAGGCGATCATCAATGGTACCCCGCAGGATGATGGACAGCCCAGACACAAAGTCCTGCAAGGATGGACAAGGCAGGCAGACAGAAGTCATGGCCACAAAGGGTCTCATGGCCACAGAGGGTACAGCCCTGCTTGTCCCTCCCGCAGAGGAGGTACTCGTCTCCAAAGCAGATGTGCCCTGGGGCTGGGCTGACAAGAGAAACATTATCAAAAAGAGCTTGGGGAAGACTGATTGCTTGTCCCCAAATATATCCCACACTAGTCCCTTGGGTCACAGAATCCAAGAGGACAACGTGCATCAGGACCTGCTCTTCAGCCGAAGCCTGAACAAGACCCAGCCATGGCTGTGCCTGCCAGGTACCTACAAGACACTAGCTAGGAAAGAGAGTTGTTTCTTTTCACTGTTTTTCCACTGCCTCTGGGATTTTAATAAACTCCACCAGCCCCTGCAAAGCTCTCTGTCCATCCGCAACAGCAACGCTGCTCAGTGCAGCCCATGGTACCTGAAGGGACATGCCCTCCCTGCCCCACTGCCACCCCCTCCTTGGCCACAGCTCACCTCGAAGCTGACAGAGCCATCGTGGTCAGTGTCGAAAGCGTTGAAGAGAAAGGTGGCATACGTGCTGGAGTCTGGGGGGAGGCAGACAGTGTGAGAGGGTGCTGTGTGTCCCCCAGCCCCGCGGAGGCACCCATGCAGGGCACAGGGATGGGGATGGGCACTCACCTCCCTGCGGGAAGAACTGTGAGTAGATCTGCTTGAAGTTTTCTTCATTGACAATGCCACTCGGGCACTCCTGCCAGGGCAAACTGCAGTGTTACCTCCACATTGTGGAGAGGGGCTGAGCACCCCCCTAAATCCCTGTGGCTCCCTTGCCCTGGCCCTGGCTCCGCACTGCCTGGTGGAGCAGCTGGTAAGGCTGCTTGGAGCATCTTCCACATTTTGTGGGCTGCATCCTTTGCTGGAGGGGCTCTGCATCCCAGGCACGCAGGGAGTGGGTTCTCTGCACCCAAGGGGTGGAACACAGGATCAGACCTCCCCACTGAGCTCTCGGGAGGTGGGATCATGCCATAGCCTGACATAAACTTCACCCCGAGGTCCTGAAAGCCTTTGCAAACCCCAGGCACCACTGGCTGTGAAGCACACTCCAAGGTGGACATGGTAGAGGAGGTGGGGCTAGCAAAGCTGGTTAAGGGGTACTCACATTCTTGAAGCCTCGGTACAGGACCTGCAGCTCCTTGCGGGTGAACTTGGTCTGCTCCTGGAGCTGCTCCAACCCCTCAGGGCGGTGGCAGACGGTGGAGAGCTCAAACTCATCCTCAACGCTGTCTGCAAGGAACCCAGGGGAAGAGGGGCAGATGAGGCCAGCACCATCCTGTCCTGCCCTGCCATGCCAGGGAGCAGGAGAGGCACCTTGCACAGCACATCCCATCCTCACACCTGCCCAGGGTAACACATTTCTGGGGTGCGCTGCTCAGCTGGAGTTGGGTCTATGCCAGCAGGGGACACTGAGACAACCTGGGGGCATACCAGTGACTGACACTGGGCAACAGCCCACCCCAGCCTCCAGTACAACCCAGGCTGGGCAGAAAGGGTATGTGAAATACCCCCCAAGTGCTGAGATCCCCCATGCCTGCCTTTCTACTGCCCCCAGCACAGGCATTTGCCTTGTGGAGCCAAGACCCTGGATGTCCGGCTGGTCTGTGCCGCACTGGGAGTCGAGTCCATCGGAAGAGCTGCCCCCCAGAACCCCCAGTCCCAGGTGTGCCCCCAGACTTGTCTAGACCCTGTCCTGCTGCTGTGCCCCCCCTTCATCGGTGGCTTCTCCCCACCAACTGGCAAGATGCATGACCCCTGCCTGCAGCAGCCAGCACCCCCAGACCCCACTGCAACTAAGAGGGGCTGTAGCCCCACAGTGGGTACCCCCCCCCCCCCCCCCGGTGGGGTAGGTCAGCCCCTGCCCCTTCATACTCACCTCTTCTCCCGGGAGGGATCAGCTCACATTGTGGGGCAGGGGTGACCCCAGCCAGGGGCTCAAACTCACCAAGGGGCCAAGCACACCCAGTGCAGGGGGGCTAGGGGCACTGGGCAGCCCTGCACTCACTCCCCGCTCAGCCCCTTTTGCCCCCACCATCACACCTCTATCTCCAAACCAACACTGTGCGTTGAGCAACAACCCCCCAGCCCTTAAACCAGCACCGGGAGGGTCCTGCTACCCCAAGCCAGCTCCAAAGAAGGTCTTGCCACTCTGCATCCTGTGGGAGCTGCTCCGGGGAGCTGGAAAGGGGAGTAAAACCAGCCTGGAAGCAGGCAAGGACAGAGGTGGGTGCAGAGCTCATTGGGTCGGATCCCTCTGGGGCAGGACTGATCCTGACAGCCCCAAACCCAGGGCAGGGGATTGCTGGAGGCGTCCCCTTCCCGCGGGCAGGGCCAGGACGGAGGGCAGGCAGCAGCACCACCAGGGACACACACACACAAAGGCAAGAAGAAGCACTTGCTTTCGCTGAGCGAGGGGATGGATTTGGGCCGGCAGCACGGCAGCAGTTTGAGGAATCGCTGCTTCAGCGCTTTTTTAGTTTGGCCCGGCGCGTTGCCTGGAAGAAAGAAGGAGTCACCAAGCAGAAGAAGAGTTAACAGAGCAGCGGCCCCCGGACCCGGCAGGCAGCAGGATTGGGCACCCGACGTGGGGTGAGTAGGGCCACAGGCAGCACATGCAGCGTGAGGCCAGAGGAGCAGGAAGGCAAAGCCCAGCCCAGGCTCTGCTCAGCCTTTCAGCTTCATCCCAGGACAAACCCGGCACTGGAGTTTCCTCCTTGGGAAGAGGGAGGGTGGCAAAGGGGCAACCCTGCTGAGCTACCCACAGCCCGCACCTCTGCAGCCCCCCAGTGGAGCACACCAGTGTGCACTGGAGACACCCAGAAGCCCAGAAACCCAGGAGATGGCAGGGCTGGACTCCGCACTTTAGCTTCAAGGCCAAATACCTGCTCCCTGGGGACCCTTCTCTCCCGGTGGGGCTGTGCAAGGAGGCAAGGCAGGATGGAGCCCAAGAAACAGCCTGTGGCCAAGCTCGGGCATTGCATCCTCCCCAGAGCCGGGTTTGATCCTGCTGGCACTGGATGGCCGAACGTGAAGCATGCACTGAGCACAGCCATGCAGCCCAGACCGCAGCATGCACCCCCGCCCCAGTGCGGCACTGGGAGCCAAGCCCGGGGACCTGCTTTGAGACAGCCAGAAGGGGAATGGGGCTCAGGGCTTTGCCTCAGCCAGGCTATGGGGCAGGGTGAGGGGCTCCCCACATCAGCCCAGCCCATGGCCATCTCTTTCAAGTGGCCCTGCATTAATAGCAGGTCCCCTCACTACACAGACACCCCCCACCCCCCATTCCCCCATCCAGACCCCAGTGGCTTTGCTCAGCCCCATCTCTCCCAGCTGGCACTGCCCCACAGCTGTAGACCCGCTCCCTCCCTTCCCGCAGGGCCCCGCAGTACCTCAAGCCAGCAAACTCAGAGCAGGACTAATGCCACAGGCAGGGAGGGGAGGAAGAGGAGGGGATGAAGGCCGTGCTGGGCTTCAGCCCCCAAAGGGAGGCAGACAGCAGCATGAGGCACCAATGGGACGAAAGGTGCAAAGACCCTTTGGGGCTCTGCTGACACCGCGTTTGCTCCAAGTGCCCTGGACATCTGCAAGCAGCAGGTCATGATGCCTACATGTCCTGAGCCCTGGTTTTGGGGTTGTTTCTCTAGGGAGCTAGCGCATGGGGCTTCTCCAGCAGCTTTCTCAGCCTTATGGGGCTGAGCTGAGCCTCAGGTGCTGGGGAAATGGTTCTGCACAGTACCCAGCTCCAGGATAGGGACATGGGTCTGCATCCAGCAGCCCCTGCTAGGCAGGTTGGCCCTGAGTGCCCACAGGCAGGACATGGGACACTTTGAGCTCACATCAGGGCAGCTGGCTGGGGCAGGAAGCTCCATCACTCTGGGCAATGGAGAACAGCTCCAAGAGGTCATTGTCCCTGCAGGACATCACACAAAGCGACTCAGAGAGGGCAAACTTGTCCCTAGGGAAGTGGCATCCACAGCAGGATGCCAGTGACAAGCAAATACATAGGGATGCACAAATGCACCCCCTGCCATTTGTCACAGGGTGACAGGGGCAAGAGTGAGGGCCAGGATCTTGACACTGGCAGGACAGCACAGCCTGGCTTCTCTCTGCTCCAGGGTTTGCAGGTAGGTGAGGAAAGAGGCTTTTTTCTTCCTAGAAGCAGGCATTAATTGTGCACAATACATTTTGCCCAGCTACTTTTCCAGAGCTTTCATTTGCAGAGGGAAAGGGAAATTGCACCTTTCAGCATTCCAAGGATGCTCTGGGGCCAGGTCCCTCCAGCAGAAACCAGCTGTGGGGACAAACCTGGGAGGCAGGAGCAGCCCTTTTGCCCAGGGAGAAAGGATGGGGCAGGTAGAGCAACACCCAACATCAGGGTGATGGACCAGGGGAGGGAGCAGGGCAGGAAGGAAACCATACAGCGAGATGCAACAGAGAGTAAACTGTGGTTGGACTCACAGGGGCAGCAGGTATAGGCACGTGCAGTAGGTCAGGTCGGGTGCAAGTTACACTTTAGTTTGTTATAAAGAAGGAAAAAGAAAAAAAAAATAAAGAACATGGGTGTTTTCTTAAGGAGGAAACCGAAGAGGGCCCAATTCCAGGGGCCTTGGGGCAGGGGAGGGAGCACGTTCAGCACATGCAGCTTAACAACAGGAGAGGGGTGACCAGGGCTGGGGTTTTGCTGTCCTGGCTTTGGTGCACCCAAGGGCTCTGCTGGGGAGGACGCACCCACACTGTCCCCTTTCTGTCCCCGGCATCCAAACCATGAGCAAATCTGGGGGCTCCCTGGGCTCCCCCTTGCTGGAAAACAGTTCTGCCCAAAGATGGGGAGCACAGCCTGGTCATGGGCTGCCCCACTAGGCACAGGGGATGTCCACAGCACAAAGCCCTGTCCCTGCCAGTGACAGTTCCTTTTCCAGATGTTGCTCTGCCTTCCACCCCTCTGCAAGAGCCATCAAGTGGCTGGCACAAAACAAGCCAACAGAAAGGGCTGGCAGTGTTTTATCTGTGGTGGGAGGTCTGCCAGGTTAAGTGGCTTGTCACTTCCCATGCATCACTCCACCTAGCCTAGCAACTTCGAAACGCACGCACACACAAACTGAGCCTCCATCCTTGGGCAGCACCAAAAGGGGAAGGGATTTCCCATCCTCACCTCCACACGCTATTGAAATGAATCCTGGAGGTTGCTGGACACTGGCTGTGAGGGGGCCTGCAGGGGGTGGATGCCTGACCCCAGCAATGACCACCACCAGGATGGCCATGGACCACTTTGTATTGAGCCACCAGCAGCTGATGTGTCCATGGGGGCTGCATCCAGCCAGTGCTGCCGTGTCAGTGGGTTACATGGTGTTGGGCTGAGACCCCCATTCCCAGGAAGGACCCAAGTCTTTGCTGTTCCATTCTCTCCTCAGTGAGAAAGCAGGAGCTGGGGTCAGCCCAGTACATAACCATTTCCCTGCCCTCCCCACAGAGCCACAGCCATCAGCACCCTCCCAGTGACAGATGGCTGGGGAGACAAACCCACCCCTTCCACAGCACCCTCCTGCCAGAAAAGACCCTACAACAACAACAAACCAAGAGGCAGTGCCGAAACTCCCCCCTCACTCTCAGTTACTCATCAATAAATGCATATCATGATGGGTGCAAGATGTGCATCCCACAACAGCGAGACCCCTACAAGCATCCCCAGCTCAGCACCCACAGGGTGGGTCACGCAGCTCCCACAGACCCTGCTTGGCCCCATGGGACAACACTGTGTCAGTCGGAAGGTCAGTAGGAGCTAGTACCCCAGGGACAGTCTGCCCCAGCACCCTGCCCTAGGAGCAGGGCTGGGGTGGCAGAAGGCAGCTGGGCAAGGGGACCCTCTGCCTTTTCAGATAGTGTGGCTGGGAAGCAGCAGGGCAAACCCCAGCCAGGGTCGGGGGATGAGCCAGAAGAAAAGGCAAGGCAGGCCTAGGGGAGCATAGGAAAGGGGTCAGCAGTTCCCGGAACACGCCTTTTCCTGTAGAAGAGCCTCCATCCCCTTCCAGAGTATTACCTTTCCCCGAAAGGACAGAGGGACATCCCCAAGCTCCCCCTGCCAGGCCACAGCTCTGGATCCGTCCAGGCAGTGATGCTGTCCAGCTGCCCCTACAACCTGTAGCTCACAGTCATCCCTGTGCAGGGCTCAGCTCCAAGCAGGGTCCATCCAGCTCTGCTCCCCCTTCACAGTGCCCAGCCTCGGGCAGTGCCACCTCCCAGTCACTGGGACCACAGCTCTCGGGGTCTGCAATGAAGGGTGGCAGGAGAAGGAGCCAGCAAGCTCCCCCAGCCATCCTCAGAGGGGGGTCAGGATGGGTCCCACCAGCAGCAGCTCTGCAAATGACCCTCATCAGTCAGTGGTGACAGAGCTGAGTGTAACCAGGGCCAAGATGCCTGCAGCAGCCGTTGGGGCCAGACAGTCATCCATTAGGGGAATGAAATCAGAGCTGGCATCTCCTGGGGCCAGAGACAGACAAATAGTCCCTGTCTTGGGGGTTGGACAGGGGCAGCCCCAGCCCAGACACCCAGAGCCAGCAGGGCTGAAGGAGATGGGAGTGGCAAAGCTGCTAAGTGACACTTGCAGTTCATGGGACAGCAGAGACCAGCATGTTCCCCAGTGCCAGAGAGAGGACAGCAGCTGCAGGACCCTCGTGCCAAGCAGGCCCCGCAGGGAGACAGGGGCACGGACCAGAAGGAGCTGCAGAGAAGAGCAGAGGCTCATAGCAGTGCTGTCCCCATTCCCACCCCAGCCTGTAACAGTGCTCCCAGATAGCCTGGCTGTGCTCAGAGAAGATGTTTGCAGAATAATAATTTCTCAGTCCACACCACATTTGAAATGTTGCGAGCAGGGACCAGGACGAGATACAGGTGCCGAGGGACAGTGGAGCTCAGGGGCTCCCCAAACAGAGCAGGTAAGGCTGTAGGACTGGGCCAGCTGTGTGTATCACGCTGCTGCAAAACCCATGCACAAGGACACATCTTACCCTGTCCCCATCACCACCTCCATGGTAGGGACACCTCTGGCAGCAGGAACTAGCGCATCCAAGGTGCCAGAGAAGCTACCCATAAAATGCCCCAGCAGAGCAGCAGCTCTTCTTGGCTGCAGGCAGCATGTCCTGTAAGACAGCTGGTGTTCTGCATACCCATTACCCAGATGCCATCAGCATCCTCCCCAGGAAGGTACAGGGATGAAGCGTGGACATGCCTCAGCCACAGCCCAGCCAGATCCCTGGCAGCTCAGGGACATCCTCCATCACAAAGGGGTTGAAATCATCTCCTGGGCACAGCACGCTTCTCCCCTCCCTCTGCTTAGCCACTAATTGCTCCTCTGATGTCTCCTATCCACACATCCTCCCATCACAGTTCCCATCCTGAGATATGGCTGCCCAAGCAAGTGTGATCTGCAGCCCCTTCATCTCACAGCATCCGCAGCGCCAGCCAGGATGCAGAGGCACTGGGGACAAACAAACCCCAGATCACACTTATGGAAAGTTTGTTGGCAGCCTTTGCCTGTCCGTGGCACAGCTGAGGAAGGCAGCCAAAGGAGACAAGGCAGCAGCACCATGCAGCTTTCTGCACTCTCACCCTCACCAAGCACAACCTACAGGTCCATGCATCCCTCACTCTGACAAGTTTTGGGTCCTCTTGTCTGGCCACATCCAGTCCTGTCCTCAGTACCCACCTGCCAATCCGGGGAGCTCAGCACCCACAGCAGCCCCTCCCCTCCCCAACCCTTGCACAGCCCCACAGGGAGGGCAGAGGGGACATGGACTCCGGACTCTTAGCCACGTTCCCCCCCTAGCTTTCAATTCCTGTGGCAGCGAAAAAAGCTTTCCTCTGCGTGGTGGCGCACCCCACATCCATCACTCCTTGCCCCCAGCTCTCACTCATCTACCCAGCCTCAGCCAACTGCAGCCCCTGTTCCCATTATCTGACAAAGCCCAGCCCTCTGCATCCCAGTGCCCCCAGACTCCAACACCCCAGGCAGCCCCAGTCCCCCAGCACCCCACACATCACTGCACCCCGATGCCTCCAGATCCAGATATCCCCCCTCAATTCTCCCAGACACCCCAGCTTTCTAGCATCCTGCACCCCAACACCCCACATACCAATGTCCCTAGATATTCCCACTCCGACATCCCTGATACCCTTGCACCCCAGTGCCCCCCCCGATACCCTTGCACCCCAGTGCCCCCCATGCATGTCAACACTCCCAAACACCCCCAGACACCCTCATTTTCCCAGCTCCCTACACCCTAATGTTGCCAGACACCCTAAACACCCTCCCAGACCCTGATGCCCCCCTCAAATGCCCCAAAACACACTAATCCTTTCAAATGCCCCCCAACCACCCTGCAGTCCCTGGGACAGGAGGTGAGGAGAACCTCCACCACAACATCCCTATCCCATTGCAACCCCATCCCCATCCTTGTCCCGGTCCCACCTCCCCTGGTCAGGTCGATGATGCCCAGGGCATGGAGTAGCTTGAGGCTGGAGCACAGCAGCAGGATGATGCCCACCATCTGCAGCCCCTGCGGGTCCCAGGGCGCCCCAGCAACAGACATCCCCCAGGCACAGAGCCCCAGCAGGCAGCTGGTCTGGCAGCAACAGACCCAGCAAGGGAGGAGGGGAGGGCAGGGGAGGAGAGACCTGCCTTGGCCCTCCCTCTTCCCGCCCAGACACCCACTCTGGGGTCCCTCAGGGCACCCAGGCTGCAGGGGAGGAGGGAGCCCACGCAACTTCCCAAGAGGCTCAGGGGTCAGCTGGCACCCCACAGCCTGGCACGGACACCCCACAGCACTCTAAAACACAGAGGGGTGCAGAACTGGCACCGATGAGTGTGTGGAGGAGACTCCGCTGCCCCTGACTCCCACCCCAACAGCAGCACGTGGTGGCAGCAACCCTGGAGCCGAGCCGTGCACAGGGACCCTCGAGCTCATTGCTCACTGTCCCCCAGGACACTGCTGTCACCCAGCCCAGGGACCAGCCCTGCTCAGAACAGCTCCCCTGCCCCATACCAAACCTGCCCTCCAGCAAGGCCCCCACCTTTGTGCACCCACAGCGTGGCACGAGGAGCTCCCTGCCGTGGAGCTGAGCCTTGTCCACCGATCACCTCCACGGACACCTGCAACCCTCACCTTCATTCTTCACCTCCTGGGGGAACATCTGCATCTCTGCACCGGCAGGTAAGTCACAGCCATGTGCAAGATCCGTGGCATGTGGAGGAACTGCAGCTGGGGGCTGCCAGCCCTGGGCACCTCACTGGCTGCTGGAGGGACATGTGCCCCACAGGGTGCTGCCTGGAGGGAGGGCAGCACGGCAGGGTGCCCAGCCTGGGTGGGGGCTCACCACAGCCCACCCAAAGCCCTGCCTTGTGGGCAGCAGGGCAGAGACCCCAGCCTGGCAACAGTGGTTATTAGAGTCTCTCCAAGCCGGTTTTCTATGCATCTCTCACCTAAAAGCTGCTTCTGATCTGACCACCCCCTGCTCCAGTGGCACAGCAAGCCCCAGGGCAGGTGCCCGTGGGGAACGAGACATTTCCCTGCATCCCTAGGAGGGGATGCTGCAACCAAGCATGGATTGCACATAGGACCTCCTGCTACCTACCCTCTGGGGATGACCCCACAGAGACCTGGCCAAAGCAGCTTTGTTCCCACCTGTGCCCAGCTGGGGTCTAATCCTGCCCCTCACAGGGAAGACGTGAAGGAGACCCCGTTGAGCTCTCACAGCACCCTGCAGCCCAACACAACCCTGTGCTAGAAAGCCCCAGACCAGCTCCAAGCCAACCTCCCCCACTGGACTCAGGTTTTGTCCTCCACCAGCACTGCAGGGCTGCAAAGAAGGGCTGTCCCAACAGGTTCCCTTGCTCTTTAGCTTTATTGCTTTTACTCCAGCCTGTGATTTTCTCACCTCCCTGTGGCTGAGTGATCTCCCTGCCCCTCCATCCTCTAGCTCAGAGCCCATTTCTGGAGCAGGATGCAGCAGGGTGAGGTCCTTGCTCTATGTCCAGCTGGATCCCCTTACTCCCCTCTCCAGGCACATCAGCAACAGAAAGAGCAAGCCAGGCCAGAGGGAATTGGGAGGGAAGCAATGTGAAAAGTGATTAACATGAGGCCGGAGGGAGAAGAGATTCAACAAGCTAATTACATCTGGCTGGGCTGAACGTGACACCACAGAGCAGCAGAGCCAGCGGGGTGTATGCTGCAGGTGCCGTGGTCCTTGGAAAGTTGGTGCTGGGAGAGCTGCCCTGCCCTGGCCCCAGCTATGGGGGTCATGGCCAAGGGGACCCAGGAACAAGTCCCCTTCTCCCCTAGCTTCACTCCCTCCAGGCAGAACAAGACAGTGCAGCCCATCCTATGTCCATGGTGATGACCAGAGCTGATGCCCCTGGGTGCGAAGCATGTGGAAGATGCTCCACAGAGGGGAGCATAAGATCCCCAGGAGACTTTCTTCTTCAAGACCCCAATGCTGGCAGGATGCAGCCCAGCTACCGCATGCCTGAGAGTGTAAGGCTATGCCAGGATCCAAACTCTCTGCCCCTTCCCCTCCCTGCTTTGCAAGTCCTCACCATGAGCCATCAGTTTTCTCCTGATTCAGCCACCAGACCCTGCCCAGCCCTAAAGCCAGTTGAAAACCCTACCAGTCCTTGGAAAAGAAAAAGCAAGGGTTAAACCCACTGCACTTGGTGAAATCTCTGGTGCATCCCAGCCCAGGGATCAAAACTTCAACCTGGAGCACCTACAGCTGTCACAGGCTGGATTTCAGTGCTCCAAGATCCACACCACCTGTAGCCAGCTTGCCTTGACCTCTCAGGTCTGTCAGAACTGCCAGGCTGGATGATGCCCTGAGCCCAGTGACCCCTGGCACTGTGCCCCAAAGGGCTGGTCCTTCCTGCAGCCAAGTCTCCTTGCTCCTGCCAAAGGGGTTCCTGGAAAGCAAGAGTGAAGCTGGGCTTGGCACAGGGCTTCAACTCTCACCAGCACCACGGAGACACTCATTTTCTCCCCTCTCTGGAGGGACCCTTGCCTTGAGCTAGGTACCAGGAGGAGGCCATGCTGCTTGCTGCCACCACCTTCCTGCCTGGCATTCTTTGGTATGCTGGTGGCACCCAGGAAGCTGCTGCTCCCCCCTGTTTCTCCCCAGACTCTGCAGGGGTTTGGCACCCTCCCCAGCCCTGCTTCCTCCTCCACATCCTCAGCTCTGGGGCAACAGCAGCAGTGCCCTGGGGAAGGTAGGGGCCAGCGCAACCCATGTCAGGGGCTCTCCAAGACACCCCCAGTCCTGCCCGCCCCACAAAAAGACCCTGACCCGGCCAAGGTAGGGACAGTCCTGCCAGCCCCGGGCAGGCTGCAGTTATCCTGCCGATAGCAATCTGCAGCTTCATCTAATATTCATCTGAGGCTGGGCTAGCGGGTGGCTCTCCCGCCTTTTAACTCTGCCCACCCCTCCTCCCAGCCAGGACCAATTGCTCTCTGCTGAATTATTGATGCTGCACTTCAGGAGCCAAAATCAATAGTGTTTCTCTTCGCCTGCCCCCTCCTAAGCGCTTGGCTGAAGTGGGCTCTTGGTGGGGGACTGGGAGACCCATGGACAGCTCGGCAGTGCTCGGGTGGCTCTGCTGGGAGATGTTTGGGGCTGGAGACAGGCAGCGGTGGAGGGGTGACATGGCCTGTCAGTGATTAACCAGCTGGTAAACAGCACCAGCTCCAGAATCAATGGCCCCTGGAGCAGAGCACACCCATGGGAGATGCTGCCAGACAGCCGCTCTGGCTGTTAACACAAAGGCTGTAGCGGGGTCCAAGGAGGGACAGTGCCAAGGGGACAGGGCGAGGGGGTACAGACAACCAGTGCTCCTGTCCAAGCCCTTGCTCAGAGGAGGCCCAGCTCCAGATGGAGGACAGGCTGCCTGGGGCCTCATCCAGCTGAGTTTGGAAATCCACCAAGCCTGGAGTTCCCCTGTGTCGTCCCACTCCCCTCCATGGGGCAGATGGGGTCTCACTGAAAGATGCTCCCATTGAATCCTTCCCCAGGGCTGGGACATTTTTCTGGTCTCCTCTGGAGATGCTCCATTCCCAGCCCATCACTGTGGTGGCACAACACTTCCCAGCACCCAGGGACACCACCAGCACGGCCTGGGCAGACAGACAGCCACAGGCAGGGGGCCGGCAGGGATGGGGCAGGGAGAATGCAGGGTGGCAGCCGGAGCAGGGGAAGCACAGCAGGCTGTATCGATGGCTCCGAGTGGGTGGTGGGGCCCCGTGTCCATTAGCAGATCTGAGCCATTAGTGTACGGTTTCAGGCTCTTTGTGGTCCCTGGGCTGTCACTGCTCGCCCAGGCACAGCTGGTAAACAACCCCCGCCGGGGACCCAGCATTTCACAGCTCCAGACACAGCCTGAGACTTTCCCCAGAGAGCAAAGTCTCCTACCTGCTGCCTCCCAAGCAAGGGGGGCGACCCATGCAACAGCATCTCACCCCCATCCCAACACAGAGCTGCTCACCTGCAGGACTCCCCGTATGGTGCGCAGGGCTCAGCTTAACCTCAGCCAAATTCTGCCCCTTCAGCAACACATTTCCCTCTCTTCCAGGCACCTTTTGTGATGAGAGCAGTTGCTGCCCATCTGGGTCACCTGGGTCTCAGTCCCACTGCCACAGCTGTGGTGAATCTCCATCCAGGCCAGAGGGACCCACATCTCCCCACCATGGGGATGCAGGTGGAGTGGGACAGGGCAAGCTGTGCCTCCCCACCCTGCACAGTGACACCATGTGCTCCTGGGGTTGAGAGACAACTGGCAGCAAGGCCCCCTTCACTGGAGACAAGCATGCCACCATCCATCCCAGTCTCCTCTGAAGGGGAGCAGGCTGACAGGGACAAGGCTGGACACAGGACACCCCATCTCCAACCTCCTGCCCTGGCCCAGGCCAGAGTAAAATCACTTGCAAGGGGGCAAGGAGTATGCCCCAGGGGACGGAGGAGCATGGCCCAGGCAAGGAGCAGCCACACAGGCCAAGGGGGGCCCTGCCTTGTCCTGCACCCCTCAGCAGGATTGCTGCAGGGGCCAGAGGGCTCTCTGCCTCCCCCCTCTCCACCGTCGCTGGGAGCCAGCATGCTGCAGAGCAGCTGCAATCAATGCCACCGACTTCGGTCCAAAGCTTTGGGCAGCTGCACGGGGAAGCAAAAGCACACGCAAGGGGGGAAAGCAGGGTCTGGGGGAGGCACCTCCCAGATCGTCAGCAGAACTGGGGAGGGAGGGTTTAACCTGGGCACAGTCAGTGTGCCCCCCCTCCAGGGCTCACAGGCAGGATGCGTGGCAGTTAGTTCAGCCCTGCCTCAGTTTCCCTCCTGGCATGATCCAGGCAGCAGCACTGCCACTGGAGCACAAGGACAAAGCAAGCAGTTAAGCAGCAATGGAAGCTTCCACCCACCATGCTTTCCTGTCCCACTAGCAGGTTCGCAGGACCAGAGGGAGAGATCCCCCCTCCCAGTCTTCCCCCTCCTCCCCACCCCCAGGCACAGCTGACCACAGCTGCTGCCCAGGGGTGCCCTGGCATCATTTGTGGAGGGGAGCCGGCATTCACTGCTGCACCCAGCTTGTGCAGGAGCCAGCGCTGCAGAAT
This sequence comes from Falco rusticolus, assembly GCF_015220075.1. Taxonomy (NCBI): domain Eukaryota; kingdom Metazoa; phylum Chordata; class Aves; order Falconiformes; family Falconidae; genus Falco; species Falco rusticolus. The sequence continues at coordinate 29,275,484 of NC_051195.1, read as the reverse complement.
CGGAGCAGAGCATCCTGGAGCATCAGTGAACCAGGCAAACTGCCCGTCACCTCCTCACCCTGTGTGTGCCCCAACACCCGGGGCTGGGCAGGCTGTAGCATCCTTCAGATGGGCATCTGCAGGCATGGGCAGGGTCTGGGCAGGGCTGGGGGACCTTTCTCACAACCATCACCCCTGGGAGTCTAGGGAGCACCTGGACAAGTGGTCCTGACCTCCATCCCACCACACAGAGTCTCTTGAGTGGATCTGGGCTCTGCCAAGCATGCCCCACACGCGCCATCAGCACCTTACATGGCCCATCACCATCCGGGCAGCACCCCCTGTGTCCCCCCACCCTGCCCAAGGGCCACAGGGGGCCCTGGGGAGAGCCAGGAGCAGGAAGCGCAGCAGGCACCCAACCTGCCCAGGCCTGGCTCCTCTGCAGGCTGGTGCATGTTCAGGGTGAGGTGACCATGGTCCCTGGGGACACCTTGCTCCTGTAGAGGTGCTGGAAAACACCCTGGTGCCCACTTGCATGCTCACACACAGTCACAGCCCACAGCACCCCAGCACACATCAAAGTCACCACTGTGCAGCAGACACCCTGCCAGTCCTGTCCCCTCCCCATGTCCCCAGCCACTGGGACCTTGCACGCAGCAGGCAGGACACCCTGCTCCTTCTTCCTACTCCCCTACAAGCAGCAGACAGACACCATGTCCCAGGACTCTCCCGTGAATGCAGCAGCCTCAGAGCATCCTTGGGGCAGCTCTAGACACCCACCGCCTGCCCCGCCGTGTCCCCAGAGGAGCCAGCACCGCCCACGCCCGTTACCTTCCAAGGACACGGGCTCGAAGAGGCCAAACTGCTCCAGCACCTTGACGAAGAGGACCAAGACCACCAGCACCGCGATCATCTCAAGGCCTTCCAGGTTCATGGTGGGGGTGTCTCATGGCCCTACACCCTCCCACCCCCTCCCCACCACAGTCGTGCAGCCCCCTCACCCCAGCGCCATGGCCGCTGGACCACGCATCCCCAGGGACCCCTGCTTCTGTCCCCAAGGGGGGACTGGCTGTCACCCCTCTACTTGGGGGGGGCTGTCATCAGCTGTGGACAAGCAAGGGCTCAGCACAGGGCTGTGGCAGGCAGCTAGAGGAGCCCCAGCTGAGAGCCCAGGCAGAGCACGGCCGTGCCTGCGAGTAAGAGCGGAGAGAGGCCAAGTGGAGGGAGGCGTGGGGGGGGTGGCGGGGATGGGGGAGCTGGGGGGGGAAAGAAGGCATGCCCTCCCATTCCAATGACACCACCTCCATCGATTTGCTTAATGCAGTTGCTAAGGAAACGGGCCACAGATATTAAAAGGCACTCCGTTCCCAGGGGGGTACATGGGGAGGGACAGGACGCTGGGCACTGGCTAAACATCCAGGATGGAATGACTCAGACTTGTCCTCTGCGCCCCACAGGCATGACTGCCCCATGGGGACCACCACGGCTGAGCACCCCAAGGTCCCCACAAACCTCTCCTGGGGAGGGTCTGGGGCAACAGGTCCAGCTGCCCCATTTCCAAGCAGGCAGATGGGTCAGGCCATCCCGCTGAGAGCCAAGGGGGGCCGGGAAGCAGGGCTGGGCCGGGAGCGGAGGCTGTGATGCAGGATGCCTGAGACACTGCCAGACCTGCAGGCAGTGCAGCAATAGGCAGGAGAGGAGGGTACACAGGGGCTGGGAACCCAGCAGGACCAAGGGACCCAGTCAAGGTCACGCAGCAGCTGGAGGCAGAGGGCAAACACAGGCGTCCGCATGCCTGGGGCACACATCCACGCACAGCTAACGGGGCTATATTTAGCTCCTATGGTTTTTTTTAAAACAGCATCCCAGCCCTTGCCTGGCTGCTCGATCACAGGCCACAGGGACAACCTGGGAGCCAGGTGCCCCACCGGTCCCTGCCCCATCACCAGGGCTCAGCACCCTTTGGGGTGCACAGCTTTCCCTGGGGATGCCTCTGGCACTGCCCATCCCCAGGTGGGCAAGTCCCACATGGGGCATGATGCAAGACCAGTCCAAACTCGGCACCAGTGTGGCAGGAAGGGAGCAGGGCTGCCCCCATACTATTGCTGTCCCCCACCCTGCCCTGTCCCCTCCAGAAGCAAGGCTGGCTGCCCCAGGTGCAGCTGGGGTGGTTCCAGGACCCTCCTGTCCCCACAAAGGGCCCTGCAGACAGGACCAGGGCAGAAAGTTCCTTTTCCTCCCTGTTGTCTTTGTGCTGGGGCAGGGGTAAATATGTCACCAAGGGGAAGAAACATCACCCTGGGACACCTACGGGGGAAAAGGGTGGGAGAGGTGCTGGCTGACGCTGGCAAGAGCTCCCAGCAGGGCTGCCTCACACCAGCCCCCAGGCCCCCATTCCCAGCCTAGGAGGCTGCAGGTTTGTCCCCTGGCAGGGGATGGAGAGGGCTGGTGGCTCAGTCCCAGGTCATGTCATGGCTTGGCTATCTAGTGGCTCCTTGCCACCAGGCTCAGCATCTTCTGCCTGCCTGGGGCGTGCTCACAAGGCTGTGATGCCAGCAGAAGGTGCCAGCGATGCATCAGAGGCGGCTTGGGGAGAGAGCTGTAAGTCCTCCCTGGGGAAACATCCCTCAGGCTGGAAGTTTTCAGACCTGACATTTCCTTTTCTTGGAAAGAGGTGAGTTTCCAGGCACTGAGCCTGGATTTCACCTGGCTGGCTCCCAGCTTTGCCCCCGAGCGACAGGGTGACACAGACCTGTTGCACTCCAGAAGGAAGTTTCCCACTGACATCAACTGCATTTTTAAAGCCATTTTTCTTGCTGAGCCCCAGCTGCAATCCATCCTCTCCTCAAGCATCCAGCTGCTCCCAGGGCCGATGCCTGTTCCACACGCCATGGAGCTATTTATGCAATCTAATCTTGGCCAGACACAGCGGTAGAGGAGCCCTTCCAGCCTGAGCCAGGACTTGTCCCAGCAAAGAGGGTTTGGGGCAGCCCCTCTGCAAAGCGAACCTGCTCAGCCCATGTGAGCAGACCGTCATCAGCACCTAGCATGTCTCTACCAGCGTTGTGGGATGCTGGGGCCAAAGGGTGCAGCAGCAGGTCAGCCACCAAGTGACAGCTTCCCCACCTGCCGTCATGCCTGTCCTGTCCCAGCCGGCCTCCCCGGCGGAGCAGCAATACATCACCCGCTGGCCAGTATGTCAGGATTATTCATTTCCACGCTGGAGCCATTAATAAAAGCCCTCCACTGTTCACTGCCAGCACAACACACGATCCCACCAGGATCAGCACAGGCACCCGGTGCCAGTCCCATGTCCCAGCGCCACACACCATGCCAGAGTCCAGCTCCCAACACTCGCAAAGTCACCAGGGTTTCTTGCCCAGAGCACATTCCCTCCCACTGAGGGTAGCTCCAGACAGGCTGGGGGTGTCAGGGGACCACCTCCTCAGCTCTCCCAGGTCCCAAGGGATGCTTCTCCAGCTGGACCTGCCCTCAGGATGGAGGAGACACACAGAACCCCACATGGGGCTCACTCATGCAGCTGCCTGCAAAGGATGCTCGAAAGGCCATCCGAAACATAAACACCCCATGAGAAGTGGGACAGGGCTTTGCCCCCCGTCCCACACCAAGGGGCATCACTCCCAGGGGTGGCTCCTCGCCCCTGCAGCCAGCCAGCCTTTGGCCATGCCACGGGAAGAGCCATGAGGCCCTGGCTGAGCCATTCAGGGAGAGGTCACGCAGATGGATGGAGAAACGTACGCCCTGGGCAGGAGACACCCTGCACATCCCCAGACACATGGTGCTGGTGCCACCTCTCCTGCCTGCTCCTCTCCTTGGGGGTCTCACCCTGCAAAGCCCCCAGCACACACATCCCACTGCAGCATGGCTCGGAGAGACTCTTCACCGGGACCCCAGGACCCCTACCACATCCCAGAGCTCCCCAACACACCAGCTGAGGAGCAAAGATGTAGGTCATGCCCAAAGGGACCAAGAGCCCCAAAATGCAGGTTGAGTCCCCAGCACCGGCACCGGGCACCCCCACAGTGGGGGAGGCACTGCGGACCCCATCTGCATCCACATCCCGCAGCAAGGGGCAGCGGTACCCAGACACCAGCAGCATGGCAGAGCTGGATAACCCCGGAGCAGCCCTGGGCAGTGTCGTGGCTTGGCCATGGCTGCCACTGGCTGCTCTCCCACATGGTGGAGCAGGACTAGGGCCAGGAGAAACAAATAAAGTGACTGAGGAGAAGATCGAGGTGTCCCAGAGAGGGGGTCTCCCATCCCGCTCTCCGACACCAAGCGCCCGGCTTTCCTCGCCACCTGGCTTGTGGAAGGGACAGGACAGGCCAGCATCACCCTGTCCCCCCATGTCCCCAACCCCGTACCTTCAATGCCGCTGATGATTTTGAAGCAGCGGGTGGTGAACCAATAGGAGATGAGAAGGAGGATGGCAATCAGGGAGGCGTAGAGCAGGCTGTCGTTGTGCAGGGATGTCCTCTCCATGGCTCCATCCCCTGTGCCTGCTCGCGCCCCCTGCCCAGTCCTGCCACGCTATCTGGGGCAGCCCTGTCCCGGCCCGCCGGAGGAGCCGGCCACCACGGGCAGGGAGGCGGGGGGCCGCACGGGCAGGCAGGCAAGTAATTGGGAGCATTGTGTGAGAGCCAGGCTCCCAAACCAATTACCTTAATTGTGCTCAGGCAGCACATGGCAAACAGTTAAAAATAACCCTCCCGGCCCGGGGGGAGAGTGGCACCATCAGCCAGGGGAAGGAAGCAGGGGGCAGAGAACAGATGGGGCTCGCTACACATGTGGCTGCATCTCCATGCCATGGGGCCAGCAAGGCACTGCCACAGCCTGATGGCTGCTCTGAGTTCACTGATGACCCCGGGACCTTCACAGCTCAGCCCCTCGCTGCCACCCCACAGGAGGAGCTGGGAGTCCTGGAAATGGGGCCCTCCAGGGAATGGTGCTGCAGCCCAGGATTGGTGGATGCCAGGATCTCCACCGAGATGCCTGTGCCTGTCCTTGCTCCAGACACCGGGCCTTGAGGGAAGGTGTCTCTGCAGCCCTGCTGGCTCAGAGAGCTGGGTCGGGCAGAGAGGTGCTGGCATCTCATTCCCTGTGCCCCAGCACAGCACCTCCCAGGGATGCCTGGGATCAGCATCCACTTTTCTCAGCTTGGAGTCAGAGCCGACCAGCCCGGTTCCTGCTCTGCAATGCCAGGTGCACTTGGGCAGTGCCACTGTGGGTTTGGGCACACTTCCTCACACACCCCAAACCCCACGGGATTAGCTGCACCCGTGCCTGAGACACCTCCAGTCCCTGGACCACATCGCAGCCCCATCAGCCACCTTGTGGGACACGCAGCTGGGGAAGATGCTGGACCAAAGCGTTTCACCCTGACACCTTTTTCATACAAGATGTCTCATCCCCACCTCTGCATCTACTGCCAGGGGAGGTGGCCACCCAGGTGTAGGGTGAGGAGCCCAGCATCATCCCAGCTGTGCCCATTTCAGGGCACACAACCCAGGCATTCAGGGCTCTCCTCTCCTCTCTTCTCTCTCCTGCAAGACTGGCTGCTCTGAGCATTCACAGGGGACACAGGACAGGGTGGCAAAGTGTCCCCAGCATGTACCCGTGGCTCAGTGCTGGGGAGGGCAGCAGACCCTGTAATGCTGCCCCAGGTACAGCTGCGCCAAGATGGGCAGCCCAGGTTGGCACTGAGTCCACGCTGCCTGTCCCAGCTTGGGCTGTGACAATAACAGCCGTGAAACATCCCTCACGCAGCCACCCCCGCCCCGGCTCTCTGGTGCTGGCAGCAGTGCAGCTCTGCGACCTGGCCAAAATGAACCGTTCCACCAGCCACCAGCCGGGTATAAATAAAAGTGCCCAGGAGCATGTTTTCTTGCCCAAAAAGCAGCTCCATGCCACAGGCATGCACAGGGCAACACCCACAGCCAGGTAGCTGGTACTTGTCCCCATCCTCCCAGCACTGCCAGCACCTGGGCATGGGGGACTGTCCCCTGCTGTGGGATGGGAGCAAATGGGGAGGGAGCAGGGCAGTCACCCATCACCAAGGGACCTGTCTTTTCCAGAGGGGACCATGCACCTTGACCATGGCCAGGCACTGCCCTGCCTGGGAGCCACCCCTGTGGCTGCCCCTAGGGTGCTCCTAGTTTGGTGCTGCAGGATGCCAGGGCACTATCCCCCCAAAATCTGCTATAGGACCGCTGGGCAACAGCAGAGGTGATAGTCCCTGGGCTCAGCTGGGCAGCACCTGCCCAGGCCACTTGGGCACTGTCGACCCATTGCAGGGGCCAGCCTGATGGATAGGAGCCTCTCCTTTTTTTTGGTTCTCGGGGCCATCATCCATTAGGGAGAGTTAAATTTAGGTTACAGCTGATCCCTTATTACCTTGCTGCTAATCAGAGCGCGAGCAGATTATTAATAAGCACATTAAAATATTGGCGAAATGCTATTTTTGGGAGATGAAGTCACAGTTTTAATCTGGTTAATTGATTGAGTCATTTCTCTTTCCCCCCCATCGGCGACCCGTCCTTGGCTAGCTCCCCAGGGAACCCAGCCAGGAGGGCACCCCACCCCGGGGCGCGCCTGGCCAGGCACCCAGGGCCCTCTGTGGTGAGCTCCACAGGACCTCCTTCACCTATGCAGGGAGGGCAGAGGGGCTCATTGCTCTCCAAAAGGGGCCGACGGGGGAGGACAGGGGTTGGATGGGGGCAGCATCCTGGTGACTCATGTGCCACATGGACTGAAGTGGCGGCTGGGGAGGAGGGGTTGCTGCAGAGGGGAGAAGCCTGTGCAAGCCCCACATCCCACTCCCAATCCCAGGCTCTGAGCCTTAGCAGGGCACAGAGCTGCCTGGCTCTGGATTTCACCCCACTTCAGCCTGTCCCAGAGCATGGGAGTACACCAAGGAGAGGGTGAGCAGTGGTAGCTGGTGCCCAACTACCAGCCGTACCCTCTACGCCCATCACAGCCCCATACACACCCAGCAGGGTTGCATGGGCAGCACCCCTGGGGCTGCCCAGCGCCACACATGGCCAGCCCAGAGACCCAGTCCCAGTGGGACACTCGCTACAGATCCAGCCCCACAGTGCCCAGCTGCAAAGCCAAGGACAGCAGAACAAAGACCTGCAGGACATCCTTGCAGGTGATGGGGATGGGAGCACCCCAAGGTCCCCTTCCCACCCCACTCCACGACTTGCAGCTCTGACACTCACACCCGGAGCCAGACTCAGCTGACTCATCCTCTGTCCCCTCCATGCCGGGCTAGCTGGCCCATTCCTGATGGAGCCAGCTAGCGGGGATGGACCCAGCGCTGCCTGTAGGCACACACAGCCTCTGGAGCCTGGCACGCTGCTGGGCATGGGGGACTGTGCCCCGCTGTGGGGGGACCCTCCATCGCAGGGCTCAGGTCCCCACGGGTAGGGAGGTGGCATGGCAGCTGGGCACGGCCCACAGGGCAAATACTGCTCCATGTCCCAGCCCCCTGTGCTGCGCCAAGAACATCCACAGGCTGCCCCCACCATCCTCTGGCCCCAGGGATGGGTGCAGGCCGGGGAGACCCAGGGGCTCCTCTGGGTCAGCAGGGGACAGAGCCTGGGATAATTTTTTTGGGGAGGCTGGGTCCTGGTGAAGGCGGTGCAAGTCCCAGCCCCGCTCCAAGGTGTGACAGTGCCACATTGGCCCAACAAGGCCTTCCCCATGCTCCCGGCACGGCGCATCTCTCCCCAGCACCATCGTAGCCCAGAGGGGCAGCCTCAGGATCCCCATGGGGAGGGCAACCAGCCTCCAGCATGGGGGCACAGGGACAGGGACAGAAGCAGGGCACCCAGGATCCCAGAACACACAGGCACATGACAACCCCTCCAAGATGTGTCCATTTGAGTCAGAAGGTGGCTCTGGGCTCAAACCCAGGAGAGAGGGTCCTGGCCAGCTGGCTGGGCCACAGAAGGGCTGGCAGAGGGATGCAGGTCCTGGTACGGCTGTGACAGCAAACCGGGAGCACACGGCAAGCAGCTCCAGTACCAGGTGGCATCCCAGGATACGAGCACGGGTGGATGCGGGCACCAGGGTGTGTCCCTGCCCCAGCCCGTGGGCACACCCAGGGCTTCTCCAGCCGGAGGGATGGAGGGTGCAGCCCTGGCCTCAGAGGAGGCTGATGCCTGGCATGGCAGGGAAGGGTCGGAGCAGCTGCAATTTATTTGCACAGCAGTTTTTCCACATTCCACTCTACACCAGTCCCCTCCCCATTATAATGGGGACATTATTATAATAAAACATTCCTGTCACGCCAGGTCCACAGGGGACCTTCAGGGGCTCTCGTTGACTCCCATAAGCATTTCCAGCTTTGCCCCACATGGAGACCAGTGCAACTCCTGCACCTGGAGCTGAATCGCTCAGCACTGCTCAGCACCTAAACAGCATTTCATCCCCTCCCCAAATAACCCCACAGAGCCTACCAGACAGAGACCCCCTCCCACAGAACAGAGCCCCTGTGCCCTCCAGAGCAGCACCTACCTTGGGAGAGGGTCCCGGTGACAAACTGGTAGAAGAAGCGGATCACCCGGCCCAGCTGCCTCTTGCAGCGCTGCTGGCAGTGGCTCATGGCTCCCGCTCACAGCGCTGGGGAGGGACCCAGCTGTACCCCCTCCCGGCTGGCAAACAGCCCACCAGCTCCTGCGAGCAGCAGGCGATGCCCGGGGGAGGACCGAGCCTTCCTCGCCTGTAGCAAGCCTGCGGGCATCGGCGGCAGGTCCAGCCCAGTGGAGAGGGCACAGGCAGTGTCTGGTAGCGCGGCAGCCGCCAGGCCCCGCTCCCAGGAGGCAGGCAGCCAGCTGGGAAGTTTTGTGCTGGGATGCTCCTGTGCAGGCTGGCTGCAATCCAGAGGGGCCGGGGGACTAGTGGCGATGCCCCTCCCAGGGCTTAGGCTCACAAAAGCTGACCGCAGGCTCAGAGAGGGAGCGAGGTGCCCGAGCGATCCCCCTAGTGCCGTGCCAGCCCACCAGCCCCCTCCGTGCAGCAAAGTTGCAGGAAGAGGTGGGGAGTAGTGGCAGGGGGATGCTCAGGGCTGGGGAGCCCAGCAGTGCCAGCCAGCTCTTCGGGAGAGGCAGATGGATGTCTCCCTGGTTGGCAGAGCCTCGGGTTGCCCCTGGCTCCAGGTCCGCCCCTTGCCACCAGCTCGACCCGGCACTTCACGCCCCGGCTGGCCGGGAACCAGAGGCAGGTTGGTATGGCAACCCGCAGACTCCACAGGTGCCGCTGACCAATGAGGCACTGCTGCATCCCAGGGCCGCCTCTCTCCAAGAGCAGGGAAGAATGCTCCTTCCGGAGGGGAGCCGGCACCCAGAGCATCCTGCATCCTTGGGCATCAGCCCTCTGCTTCCACTACAGAGCGCTGTGAGCATCCTGCACCCCCAGGCATCAATTATCTGTTCCAGTCAGCCAGCGCTGTGTGTGTCCTGCATCCCCGGCCATCAACAATCCAGTGCTGCAAGTGTCCTGCATCCCTGTGGCAACAGCGCTCCAGCACTGCAAGCATCCTGCATCCCCGAGCATCAGCCCTCCAGCACGGTGAGCATTCTGCATTCCGGGCATCCATTCCCACCGGCTCCACACAGGGGAGGAGACAAGGATCCGTGCAAGGACGGGAGGAACAGGAGACAGACTCCCAGTCCCAGACCACCCAGGCTGAGAGCTGCTCCCTCCAAAGCTCAGCCTGGCAGTGAGTTGCTAGCTTGCACAGTATGTCAGAGCCAGAAGAGAGTCTGGCGCATGGCGGTGGTGGGATTTCCCTGCTCCAGAGCCAGCCTGAGATGCTCTGTGCCGAATTAAGACAACATCCCTTCCCCAAGTCTCATTTTCCCAGCTGCAGTTCCCTCTCTACATCGCATCCACACCCCACACCAGCAGGTTCTCTCAGTTCTGCATCCATCTAGGCTCTATTATCTCATAAGCTTCATCTCTTATTAATGGGGGAGGAAGCGAACAAAAAGGGACCTGATGGAAATTATAGCTTCTTCTCCCTCAGGGACGGGAAAGGGGGTGCAGGCATTATCCAGCCAGTAAAAGTCCGCCTGCCCAGTCCCTACCAATGCCTCAACAAGGAGCCCCAAAGGAAGGGGCAGGAGCACCCTCAGGGGTTGGTACGGGGTAGCCTCACCCCTTGGTCCCTAAAAGAAGGGCCATCCCCTCCAAACCAAGCCATCCCTGTCTGTTATGCTGGCTATGACCTGGCCCCCGACAGTGACCCACACACACCCCATGGTGGACAGTGTCCCAGGGTGGTGGGGGGACAGGCACCAGGGGATGCTGCACTGGTCACTGCAGGACTGAGCCAGGTCTGGAGACACACTACAGCAAGGCACAACACAGCACAGTGGGGACTCGCCACCCTACAATAATACACCCACAAAGCCCCGGGCCAGAGAAAGGCTGCAAGGGACATTGACCCCACAGAGGAAAGGGGCCAGCCCAGGCCAGCCAAGGCAGAGCAGGAAGCTCAGCAGACACAGAGGCACAGATGTAAGGACAGCCTGTGAATGCCGCACCCTGACCGAACCTACACCCTGTGGACCACTCATCCTCAGCCAAAAGCTCAGAAATTTGGGGACTGCCAGCAGTGCACAGTCCCCCCCTGCCACCTTCTGGGGATAGGTTAGGGGTTTAGGATCCTCATCTATAAAGATAACTCCATGCAACTCCTAGATAACTACAATATCCAGGAGCCCTGCTCCTGGCTCAGACCCACAACACAAACACACTGGGACAGTTTCTTGCAACGATCAGATCCCCTGAGCTGTGTGATACAAAGCCAAATCCTGCAAACACAGAGCTCCCCCCTGCTGGGAGAGAGGGACAGCTCCACAGCATCACCGTGGGGACCTGCCAGCACAACTCAGCCCAAGGCAGTCGCAGCATCCTAAAAGCCACTGGGATGCGGGAGAGGTGGCATAACAGCCACAGGAGGGTGCCAGAGCCCACAGGACGTGACAGCAAACAACGTTTGCAGATTCATCCCAAAACCACAATCCAGCCACTTGGAAGCCAGATCCCACTTGGCTGGGAAAGCTGCTCCATCCCAGCATGTCCCGGCAGGCAGGCAGGAGATGCATGTGTCATCCTGTGCACCCTGGTCACGATAGCCATGTGGGACAGGGGAGCTCATGTTCCCACACCCATCAGCTTGTGTAGTCCATCCCATGTCAACCTGCAGGGACATGGTGGGAGAGAAGAGCCCAGCACCAATGTCACCTACCCCACCTCCAGGCTTGGCTATTCACCAGGATCCCCAGGTGCTACAACCAGTCCAAAATTGAAGAGCGATTTACAGAGCATCACCCCTCTGGGCTGGCCCATGGCTCTCCAGAAAGGCCACTATGCACTGACACAGACCCAAAATCTCATGGGGACCACCTGGGCTGAGCCAGGGGCTGTCCTTTCCCCCTGCACCCAGCAACCTGCAGCAGGTATTTTGCAAGGATGGTGCACTGCACAGAGACATGAGCTTGCTCCCATCCCAAGGCTCCCTCCGAGCACATGCTCCCCAGGCAGGCACCAGGGACTGCACATCTTGCCCTTGCAGAAGGGCAACAAAGCCACTCGGTCACTGTCCCACCTCCTCCCTGACAAGACAAGACAAGCAGGAATCCAGCAGAAATCAAGCAAGCCGCAAAGCAGGGCTGTTGAGCCCACCCTTACACCACCTTTCCTGCTGACGATGTCACCTGGGTTGCAGGCACCACAGGTGCCACTGCAGGGTGCATGCCGCCAGCCTCCCATCTTGCTGCCCACCCTGGGGTTCTCCCAAACTTGCTTCCCCAACGAGGAGGTCAGTGGTCCCCCAGCCCCTGCCCCATCCTCAGGGGAACTCCAGTCCCCACAGTGCCTCACACAGCAAAGGACATCATATCCCAAAGGGATATTTTGAGCCAGCCTGTGCCCCCAGAGCATCTGTGTCTAAGAGGACACAGCATCGCTGGAGCTGTGCGATGGAGAGGAGGAAGAACACAGCTCCAGGCTCTGCTTCCAGCTCTGTTCCCCCCATGTGCTCTGGCAAGGGCAGCTGCTGCCCCACACCTCCCAGTGCCGAGCCTGCACTGGGCCCCGCTGCCTGCTGTCGGGTGTAAAGGGCAAATTCAGGGAGACTGGAGACCAACACTGCCCACCGCTTCCCTGACCCAAATCCCTGCCGCTTGCCTGCGGGCTGTGCCGGGGCACCTCCGCCTTGGACGCACAGGAGCCCCGGATGACCGGTGCAGCCCACGCGACCCACGCACGGTGTCACGGTCCCCGCGGTGCCCCGGGCGGGCCCACGGTGTGCGCGTGCCGCGGTGCCGTTGCTGCCGCCTGACGCTAAGAGGAGCCCCGGTACAGCACAGCGGCAGCGGCGGGGCCACCGGGAGGTGAGCCGGGGACATGGTTCATTCAGACGTCTGCGGCGGCTGATGGCACACGGGGGACTGGAGGGGACACGTGCGGTTGTGTCGGAGCGCGCAGCAAGCGTGGCCACCTGAGGAAGGCCATGCACGCGTGTTCAAGGACACACGGGAACCGTGACAGCCACCCGTGCACAGCCACCACGATCCGCTGGCGCTCCTTTGCATGCTGAAGGGACAGTGACAGCACCACTGTGGAGGGGGACACAACACAGCTGTCCACACCAGAGCCATTGCTTCCTTCCTTTGCTCAGGTCCTCTTCTCCTGAGATGGTTTCTTGGCAGACACATCCTTCCTATGCCACCAGCATCTGGGCTGGTACCTGCCACGGGCGCGCTGGGGGCAGGGAGCACCAGGGGAATTCACACTGGTTCCTGACCATGAAATATTCATTAGCGCAGCCGCAAAGAGAATGGGGAAAAGAAAAGATAAACAGAAGCAGGGGAGCAGACACAATGCTTGCAGGTGGCTCAGCACGGCACAGACAAGCCCCCTGGGTGGCTGGAACAAGGTCTTCAGGGCTGGCACTTGTCTGTGGGTCCCCTGGTGCCCGTTCAAGCTCATCCCACTGTCACAGGTGTTGTGGGCATGTGAATCACCCTGGAAAATGCAAGCAGAAGACAGCCACCCTTGCAGACAACCACACGCTTGTGTGCACACCCAGCATGGGCAGGGACACCCTGGGACATCCCCAAGGGGCACCATGCTGGGCTGGTGCTGGGGGGGCCATTCCTGCCTGTGCCAGCCCTGGATGGTGCCTGGGCTTCAAAGTATTTCAGCCTGGGCTACACACCCCAGGGGCAGGACCAGAGCAGGGCTCCAGCCCAGGGCCACCCTGACCAGGGCACCTGGGGGCTCACTGAAGTCATCCTGGGGCTGGCAGAGGGCAGACCCCTACAACAGCATCTGCCAACATCTCCCTCAAGGAGGAAGGGCAATCAGGGTGGGAAGGATGCAGGGCACCCTGCAGCCCTGTGCCAGGCCTCAAGCCACCACTCAGGCCCGCAGGGACTGGGCAGATGCCGTGTTCTCTCTGTACCCTAAATCCAGCTGTCACCTTTTCGGGGAGATGGAGGGCATACACATCCCACCAATACCAGACCCACGGCTGCTTGGTGGGAACAGGGCAGCCCCTGGCTGGAGGGAGGGCTCAGCAAGACTCACCCCAGAGCCAGGGCACATCTAGGGATGAGGAGGGGGGCATCCTGGCAGCCAGGACTGCAGGAGCCATGAGTTCCTGGTCCCAGACACACCACACGTTGGGGAAGGTGGCTCCGTGGGAGCCAAACACCGCTGCCATCCGCAGAGAAAAGCTCCATACAGCCAGGCCTGCGTGCGGGTCCCCACTGCTGCTCCTGGCTCCTTCCAGCCCTGGGGACCCACAGCCTCCTGGACTCAGGGAAGTGCTGAAAACACAATGCCAGAGAAAATAAATAAGGCAGCTAATGAGGTAATTTGCATAGCTATTAGCAGGCAGGATTTGCAGCGGCTCAGACATGGGATGTGCTGTCAGGTGTGTAGCCCGGAGGTTCTGCTGGTGCTTGCCGAGGGAAACACAGAACAACCGTGCTGCATGGGCCCACCGCAGGTGCCCACCACCCCACTGGTGGGGGAGGCAAGGGGGACTGGAGCAAGGAGGTGGAAGGAAAGCTCAGAGCAGGACAGGCAGCCTGGGAGGCACAATGTACTTTAACCATAAGCCCGCAGTGCCTTCAGCCATAGGCTCCAGGGTTTGGCCCTGTGATGTACAAAGCCTCGGGCAGCACATGGCTCCTGCCTTGCTGAGGTGCAGAAAGCATCCATGAACAGGTACTCTTGTGAAGGCCAAGAGAGAGCTGCTGGCAGCCCAGGCTGCCTCACAGAGCAGCCCTGCCGTGGCACAGCCATCAGGCTCCACGTGCCTCCTCATCATCCAAAGCCAGCTACAACTCCCTGCATCCCTTACCTCCTCTTGCTCCCTTGTGAACCTGGCCCAAAACACACCCCAGGACAAGCACAAATCCTTTCTTACCTCACCCTGGCTGCCAGCAAACCCATCTTGCTCTGACTCCCAGCAGAAGGTACAATTTTGAGGTGTATGAAGACCAACAGCAGCACCAGCTCTGCATTATGGCTGGGTCAGGAATCGCCACACCATGCCAGGCAGGAGGGCACTGGCCATCCCAGTACCTCCAGGGATGCAGGGGCAACACACCTGCAACCTGTGACACTGCTGGATCCCCAACCTGCTCTGCCAGGATAAAAGCTCCATAAATAGGCCATGTGATGGAGAGAGGTGGCGTGCAGGGCCACCCTCCCCTGAGCTGCCAGGGCACGTCTGGCTTTGATCACAAACCTGCGACGACAGCTCGGCTCATTCTCAGCCGATGGATCTTGTTAAAAAATGCATGTGATGTGATCCGTCTGCTCGGGAAGGCACTGCCAGGGAAGGAGCCCAGCCCAACACTGTGCATCGGTCCCGCAGTGCCGACCTGCCAGCAGCCAGCACGCAGTGGGCAATGAGGCAGCAGCCTGGCTCTGGTGGCACTGGCCTGGGGATGAGGACATGCCCCAGCCAGCAGACTGAGCCCAGCACCAGGCTCCGAAGGACCCCTGCAATGCAGGGAAAGGATGGGGGCACCCCCATCATCTGATGGCCGAAACAAGCAGAAAGACCCTGCTTGTTGGTGGTTGGTTGGACAGTCAGACGTACGCTTCACCAGCAATTTGGGTGGTGGGTGGTGGGCAACGACTGGGGCCAGAGCCCCCCAAGGATCATCCTGGTACATCCATCACTGCCTGTGATGGCCCCCAGCTCTCCAGGTTATGCTGAGGCACTAACTCCTCCCAAGTTGTATTTTTTTAAGTCAGTTCTGCTAAATATTTCAGGGATTTACACAGAAAAGCTCTCTGTGCTCAGCAGCAAGACACCCCCGCCTGCCAGGGCATGAATAATTCATCGCCCCCACGAGTAGGGTAGCAATGGTGGGGAGGAGGGGACACGTCAGGAGGGACAGGCTCCCATCCAGGCTCCTGGGGTGCACCCCAAGACCCTCCATACCCTGTAAAGGAAGGGCAAAACCCAGCATCAACATCTGCAGGGAAACTGAGGCACAGGGAAGGGAAAAGAGCCAGGCCCTGAGCCTGGCCCTGGTCATAGGACTGTCCACATTGAGACTGCAGCAGTAATTAAGGACACCACAGTCTGCCTGGAGCATCTGGGCCATTTCTGAGCTTTTTTGGTCTGCAAAGCACAGCAATGTTGGGGGCACCCAGGATATACTGGGCAGGAGAGCAGCACAGCCACCAGGACCTAAAAGAGCACAGCTTTTGGAAGCGGGGATGTTGCCAGCTGGGGGTGCACAGCTCATGCTGGGCACAACACAGCCACAGCATCTCCTTATCCTTATAGAACCAGCATCTTTTTGCCCCTCAGATGCCCACCCGGTTCCACGCCCATGGCACCCCACAGGGATCAGCAAGGGTTCAATTCCCCGCACAGCATCCTGCATCCACAGGCCTGTCCCAGGTCCCACTCCAAGCCTCACCAGGGTCTCCTGAACTGCAAGGCTGGGAAAAATCTCAGCCTGGCCACAAGTGATGGCAGCTCCGCTCCCAGATCTGCTCCAGGGGACGGCATGGCCCTCGGCATCCCTCCAGCCTAGCCACACTCACTGCCCCACACCAAGCCACAGTGATGGTGACAAATTAACAAGCCCCGTGCAATCATGCACAGGTTGGCCTCTGATAAATGGGAGACTGCACTAGGCTAATTTCCTTGCAATCAGTGCTCCCTCGGCCGCCAACAGCTCCGGCTCAGCATGGTGACAGGAGGAAGCGCAGTGGGGATGGGTTGGGATGTGACTGCAGCTCCCATGTGTACAGCCAGCACTGGGCTGCCTGTGGGTCAGGCAGTGGGGCACACTCAGTCACCCAGCCAGAGAGGGAGAAGGCACCCAAGGGATCCTGGGGAGGGGAAACATACTTCAAACAGCAGGTATCTCCCCCAAGATGGACTTGGCTTGAAGACCAAGTGTTTGCTGCTATTAATAACTCCAGTGCTGCAACAAGGCACCTGCCCCACGTTCCCTGGCTCAGAGCCTTCCTGCACAGGGAGACGCAGCAACAAGGCAGGGAAGGAGAGGAAAGCGATGCTGGAGATGGGGCTGAGGTCCTGACCCACAGCTCCTTGCCTGTCCCCAGGCACACAGCACCAGCACTAGCCTGAAACCCCTGGATGTCTGACAACCTGGCTGCGGGGGAACCCGGGGGGCTTAGGGCAGGGGAGATGTACAAGATTAGTACTGCCCCTCCAACAGCCCACAGCCCACCTGCACCTTTCTCCAGCCTCAACCCAAGACTGCGCAGCCCATGGCCGGGCTGATGGCTCCCCATGCCAGCACTGACCCTCTCCCCACCTGTATCCTGAGCAATGGCTCAGCCCTCCAGCTCCCTGTCCTGCAATCCCGGCCCCACGGGGCAGCAGGGCCGCCCACCTGGCATCTCCAGGGCACCCGCTCAGCCCACTGCCAGCCCAGGGGGCCCCCAGAGACTGCTTTTTTAAACTGACATTTTGGGGACAGAAATGCTATTTTTGGTTGTTTCAGAGGCAGTGTTTCCATTGCAGTTTGTCTGCCTCCACCAGAGGGAGGGATGCTCTCCCTGGGGGTGCCGTGGCAGGCGGCTTTGGGTTGGGCTGCAGAGCTCAGCACCAGCTCTGCACTGCTGGGTCATCCTCAGCCCCCCACTGCCCTACCCTGGAGCCCACGGGCCCAGGAGCAGGTAGCAGAAGACATCCCTGGCTTCCCGCTTGGGCACAAGGGTCAGGAGCATCTCACCCAGCAGAAGGGCTGGCAGGAGGCACAGAGGAGAGCCTGGGGCCCATGCTCCCACCTGGGACCTTCCCAGCATCAGCAAGATATCTTTTCCACACTTCATCTTTGTGAGACACTCCCAAAAAAGACCACACAGAGCTGAACAGCTCCCCCTCCCCTGGAGCCCCCAAGTAGTCTTGAGAGGAATAAATGTGCCCAGCAATTACTCGGGGGGAGAGTACAGCCTCCCAGTGCAAGACCTGCTGAGAGGCTCAGAAATAAATATGTTAATAATCAAATATCCATCCTGCGCCTTAGCTCACGGGAGGACTTTCAAGTCTAATTAGCAGCAGATTTGTACCATCGCTGCCTGGGCTCGAGGGACAATTTGCCGTGGTTCCCATGAAGGAAGAGGTTCCACTATAATTAGCCAGCAGCATCCCGTCTGCAAAGATTACCTCCAAATCCCCCCCACGCTCCAAGCTGGGCGGCAGGCGAGACCCAGGTAAGCTGAGATGAGAGATGCCCCCATTCTTTGATCTGTGCAAAGCCAGTCTTGAGCTGCAAATCCAGGGTAGGCAGGAGGACAGGCAGCACACCAGGAGAAGAGGCACCCTGAGTCTGCAGGGCACCCCACGTTCCCCTGCCTGCACACAACCCCTGCGCAGGCAGGAAGCTCGTCTCCCCACAGCGTCCTGCCACAAAACCCCAGCGTGTCCCCCAAACCTCTCCAGCCTCAGACTGATCATTTCCAAGCCACAGCTCTCGGAGGCCAGTCCCCAAACAGGGGACGTTATCCAGGCCACCCCAGCCTCACCTGTTGCACAACTCATCACCCATGCAAAGAGCTGCCCTTACCCTCCACAGGACCAACACCAAGCGCAGCTTCTGATGCCTCTTGCACAATCCATGGCGGGTGCTCGGTGCACGGGGACTTGGTGCTGCGAGGGAGGAGATCGCATCTGCAAAGAGACCCTGTTCCTCGCTGCAGGCAAACGCAAACCTCAGGGCTTGGCAACAGTTTGGGGATGTTCATTAGTCTCCACCCGGGCCTGGCCACCCTGCCGCAGCTTGGCGCAGCGCTTTGTCTCAGGCAGATGGAAATCCCATCAGTTTAGACCTTTCCCCAATCCATCACAGCAGGACAGGCAGTGCCCAGGGGAGCACTTCTGCTGCCCCTGCCCACATAATTTTAATCAGGGCCACGTTCTGCTCCTGAGGATGTCATAACAGACGCCGTTCCCAGTGTTACAGCGCCTTGTGGGGTGGCTGGGATGGGGAGAAAGTGGCATCCAAAGGAGCAAGACATGGGGGCAGCACCAGGAGGTGCCCCACTGCTGGTGCCCAAACTGGGACCAGACTCCTGGGGAAGGTGCAAAGGCGGAGAGACAGTGGAGGGGTGAGGGAAGGGATGGAGGGAGAGCAGAGGGAGCCATGTCCATGCTGAGGATGAATGGCACAACTGAGGATGCTCTGCTGAGCTGGGAGTGGGACCCAAGTGTCTGGCCCTGTGAGGGCAGCGCCTGGCAGATACCCAGCAGGAGCTCACTGACCCAGCAGCAGCTGCCAGGGACACTCATTAGCACCAACTAATTGTGGGCAGAGGCGGCTGGCCTGGCAGCGGGCACCCTGCCCACACGTCCCTCCCAGCCTGGCTGTGGGCACAGCTCTGAGCTGAGGGGGGAATTATAGACAGGGCAACGGTGGTCATGTCCAGGGCACCTCCTCCAGAACGGCCTGGAAATGTCTGTGCCAGAGATGCTGTGGCCATGAACAATAAAATCAGTACTCCATCCCTCCTGCATTCAATTGTGTGCCTGAGCCAGGGCACAGCCATCCCCACCCAGCTCCTCCGCCAGCCCTGAGAGACCTCCCCAATGCCACCGGGCTGTTCATGCTGGCAAAAAAGGGGTTACCAGCCCCTCACTTCCCTACAGTTATTTAATTAAGCAGTGATAAAAGGAAAGATATATTATCTGGAGAGTGACAGCAGGCTGTAATTACAGCTAGGTGGGCTGAGAAAACAAACAGCACCAAGGGAGGTGCAGGGTGGTGTGGGGCTGGGGAGCTGGGGAGCCCTTGGGACCCGTGTCCCTGTCCCAGTGCTGTGGCCAGGGCAGATGCAGGACCCTCGGGTCTGTGGGCAATGGGGAGGGGGAAAGTCTCCTTCACCCTGATGGATGGCATCCCAGAAGTGCCTCCCCTCTCCAGCTCACACTGGACTGGGGTAGTCCCAGTCCCGGCCCCTTCCCAGGGATGCTGGGTTTCGACCAGCCCCAGGGAGCATCAGGTTTTCACTGAGTCACTTTGAAATATTAAACACCATCTCCTTCCTCCCCGAGCTGCTTTGGGGCAGCCCTCTGCACCGAGAGGACTCGCTGCCTGGCTGGGGTGAGAGGACAAAGTCCCCATTGGGACATGGCACCCCAGAGGGACCCTGCTTGCCCCTCACAGAGCCAGG
Organism: Falco rusticolus; assembly: GCF_015220075.1. Lineage (NCBI taxonomy): Eukaryota > Metazoa > Chordata > Aves > Falconiformes > Falconidae > Falco > Falco rusticolus. The sequence continues at coordinate 29,255,792 of NC_051195.1, read as the reverse complement.
CATGATGCCTATCCACTGGGTTCCTTCAGGCTTGGCTTTGAAACTTCTGTCCTGTTTCCCACTCCCACTAACAGTAAGGGGCAGGGGTGAGACATGGGGCGCAGCCACTGCAAGCAGGTAGCCCATGGCCCCCTCCCTGTCCAGCCACCCAGCAGCAGTGCTCTCCCTGGGGATGGGGAGAGCTTCACCCCCACGTCCCCTTCCAGGGGCTGGTTGGAGCTACTGGGCACCACCACAGTTGTGTCTGGGCAACAGCAGGGTGGCTCAGTCCCAGGGGGTGCACAGCCACCTCCTCCCTGCTGTCCATCCTGTGCTGTCAGATGCTGCTGTCCCCTGCGCAGCCCCAGCCATGTCCCTTCCCTTCACTAAATCCTCCTGCCCTCAGCGCAATCCTCTTAGGTTCCCCCTCTTCCACTGCAGCATCTTTAAATTAATGCCTGGCTGAGCATGGGGTAGAAGGAAATTAACCCTGGGCAGAGGTTAAAGCCTCCACAATGCCTTTTAACACCTAAAGCTCTCTTACCTGCCCTTCTGCCCCCTTGCCACGCAGGGGAGAGACCAGATTTGCCACAGTCACAGCGAGCATCACTTGAGCAAGGGCTCCCAGCAGCTTGCGCACCATCCTGAGCTGGGGTGGGTGAGGGCAGTGAGTCCCCCAAGCCCAGCCAGCTCCCTGCTTGGGAGGCTGTGAGGTCCCCAAGGAGGGACCCCCGGTCATACTTGGGTTTGCACCCCATGCACGGATTTGCTATTGCCAGCAGCAACACCCAGGTGGGAACCTGCTGCGAGCAGAGCTACCCTCTGGGGCTGCGGGGCCCTGAGCAATGCAGGGTCCCGTACAGCCTGCATGCCCTGCCCAGCACCTCAGGGTCCCCAGCTCTGAAGCAAGAAGCTGGGAGGGATTTGGCTGCTGATGGGAAGCACTTGTGACCCCACAGCTTGGGGAGCTCAGAGGAGCTGCAGCAGCACATGGCAGGTACGAGGCAGGGATGTGGCAGGGATGCAGGGTGCCGCAACACCCCCCTGATCAATGCAGGGGACACTTCTTGCTCATGTCACTGCGGAGCAGCTGGGACGAGCCCCTTTTGGATGAGCAGACACCAAGGCCATGACAGACAGGTCCATCCCACCCAGCTGGGGCCCAGGTGGGACTTGATGGGTTTTGAGAAAATGCCTCAAGGAGCCGACACCATCACTGCCTGCATGGTGCGGCCACAGGACCACAACCCCAGCAAGACCTGGGATGCTCCCAGGCAGCGATCCCATCAAGCTGCCCTTTCCTGGGGCAGCGGTGGCCAGGGCAGCAGGGAGCCAGGGCCAGGCATCACCCACCAGAGCAGCACTGCCGCTGATCCTTTCCGTTATACAACAAATTATTCCACTTGCATTAATGACTTTGCGGCAAAGGGGGAAATGACATGAATGATCCCTGGTGCCTGGGAGTGACTCACTTCGCACGGTGGAGGGGAGGTGAGCAGGGAGGACGGGCAGGGGGGAAATTTGTTTGGGTCAGCACAAGCAGCACAGGGCAGGGACTGGGCTTGGAAGATGCAACTTCTGGAAGGAGAGTCAGGGGGAAAGAAGGAGGTCCTTAAGGGCAGATCCCACCACTCAGGAGAGGGCCGAGATGTCCCCAAAGGATGTCATGATCAATTGTAACCACAGCATATTGCAGCATCCCTCACTGCACTACCTGAGTCCCCCACCCATTTGCCAGCCTGTGCTGCGACCCCAAAACCTGGCACTAGCACCTGTCCCTCCCCACTCTGGGGTCAGACAGGAGCTGAGACCCCACGTAGGTGCAGCCAGGGCTGGGGGTGCTGTGCCCTACCACTGGACTCCCCTGCAACTGCAGCGTGCCTCTAGGAGCACAGCAGGGTGGGTAGCTGCCACCACGGCCCTTGGGACAGGAGTGGGTACCCGTCACATGGGCTGAGCACAGAACCCAGTGTCTCAGCTTCTTTCTTCTCCCTCACCTCCGGGAGGCTTCACTAAATCACATCATTAAAAATTCATCCGTATTTCCTCCTGGAGTAAATCAAGAGCTGTCAAGGACTGGCCAGCCCAGCCAGCCACCTCCTGGGGACACCAGAGACACATGGAGGCACACCAGGGACTTCAACAACACACTGCCAAGTAGCCTCTGGGGGACCCTTGCAGTGACAGAGGGCCAGCTGGATTATTGCCTTTAAACCCATTCAGGGGCTTTCTGTAAGCGATGCAATTTTAAAAAATTCAATCTAGGAAGAAGTGATTAACCAAACAGGCCAGGAGCAGTGGCTCGCCTATTTAATCTCATTAGTGATCGGGACAGCTCTCATCTCACCCCGCCTTGGCTGGATGGGCCACAGCCATCAGGTGAGAGCAGCTGGACACCTCTTCCCTGCTCCCGCTGGGTCTGAGGACGACCCATGGGTGCACAAGTTTGCTGGTCCCTCCCTGCATCCCACGGGGCTGCACCTTTCTCAGCCAGACCCCACACCACTCCCTCCTGTCCAGGATGAAGCCACCACTTTGTCCCATATACAGCCCAGGGCTCTTTAAGCGGAACATGGATCAGGCTCATCTGCATGGGGCATGGCCTCCAAAACACTCACTGTGGATGGAGCTGGAGCACGAATCAGATGGACACTGCAGCAGCAGCTGTGCTCAGAACTGGGGCACCTGCTTGTATGTCCCCCAGATCTGTGTCCCCAGGTTCCCCATGTCCCCAGGTGCAATGCATGGGAGCAGCATGGATGAGACAGTGACCATCTTGCCACAACCCAGAGCCCCCAGCAGCGATGCTAACACCATCCCGGGCTTGGGAGGGGTGCCAGCTGCCTGAACAGGGGGGGTCTCTAACCCAAGGAGTTCAAAAGCAGGGTGACCCCTGCCAAAACAAGGCTGGAGTCACCTAGAGCCAGACAGCTGAGCCCTGGGGACTGCCATCAGGCACAGGCAGGAGAGGCACGATGCCACAAGAGCAGGGCACACCCATGAACATGTAAGGCACCCCTGGCCACCAGTGTCCGTCAGTGACTCACCCTGTCTGGACCAGAGAGGAAACATTCAAGATGACCCAAATTCAGAGGCAGCAAGGTGACAGCCCTGCTCGCCCCCATCCCCATCAACTCCTGTTGAACGTGGCACCCATCCTGCACCCAGGACCTCTCCCACTGGGCTCTGTTTCCTGAATAACTCACACCAGTGCCAGGGGGCTGCACCACCCATTTTCCTTTGAAGCGGAACACAAATTTACTTCAAAGCCAGAAGCAGCCAGAGCCACAGCAGCTCGGGTATGGGAGGACCCCAGTGAGAGCCCCCCATCCAGCACAGCCCTGATGCCACACAGCCTTTGCGAAGCCACTGGTATGACCAAGAGCAGGACCACTCCACCCCCTGCATCCTGTCCCATGCACTGTCCTGCCACTCACCCCCACAGTATGGCACCCACCCGGCCCCGGCTGCTGGCAGAGCATCCTGGCACAGACAGTGGGTTGAACAGGACCCCTGCGCCCACCCGCAGCCCCTGCCCCATGGACAGGGGCTCTTCTCCCGCTTTGCTCCCAGAGAAGTCGCTTATACCAGTCCCTGCAGTTCACTTGCCTGGCAATAACCACCCCTGGCACTCCACAACCCCTTAAGGGAGGAGTCTGATACCCCACCACAAGCCAGAGCCCCTCACTGTGGCATCAGGGAGGCAGCCCACCTGGCTCAGCCCCCTCGGCGGGTCGCGGCAGGGAGATTCATTTCACTAGAAGTTCATTCATCCGCAGCACGATTAAAGCCCAGGGCTGGGATCTATCCCGGTGGCAGGAGAGCGATTTGCCGGCAGATGGATTTATCATCTCCCAAGCACAGCAATTTGGCTTAAACAAAACCAAACCACTTCTCCTAATGAAAACACCACTAATGAGCAGAGCCAGTGAAAGAGGGGGAGGGCAGCTCTGCTAATGGGGTCTCTCCTGTCCTTTGGGGCTGGCGCAACCCCCTGATGCCCTGGCTGCAAGGAAAGGGCATGAGGCTCAGCTCCACACGGGATGTATGGACCTCCTGTCCCAGCTCCCAAAGCTCTGGGGGCAACTGGTCCCAGCACAGCACACAGCAGGAAAGCAGCACCACCACGTCCAGACACCTTAACCAGCTGCATCACAGCCAGTCGCAGGGAAAAACTCTCCATGCCCGGACGCAGAGATGGCAAAAGAGCAAAGCCCTCCCTGCCGCGCATCACCAGCCGCGTGCAGCAGGAGCTGTGCACCTTGGCTGAAGTTGCGACAGCCATGAATTATGCATCGGCATCTGCAGAAATCAGCTGTTAACCGCCCGACCAAACCCACAAACTTCCTGTCAATTAATCCTGGGCCACCAATTCCCTGTGGGCTCCGACCTGCCTCTGCCTGAGGGGATGCAGCAGTGGCTGCCAAAACCTCACCTCCAGCCTCTCCACCTGCAAAATCCAACCTGCCCAGGGGCAGTGGTACCCAGCAGCACCAGCTGCTGATGGGGTCTTGCCCCATGTGCGGCTCTGCCCTGGCATAGGCTTGGAGCAGCACCCCCTCCAGCAGGGACCCCCAGAATCTCAGCTTCTGGTCAGGAGAGGCCACAACACCCGGTGAGAGGGGATTTCGTCGGCATCGCAGGGCTGCAGACAAGCCAGGACAGCAAAGAAGGAAGAGGCAGAGGGGTACAGATGCCAGAGGGAGGGAAACAGCAGACAGAGACGAGGCAGTCAGGCGACACTCCCGTCACCCTGGGAAGGTGCAGCATCTGTCAAGGGCAGGGCACTTTGGCATAGAGAGGACCCCACGGGAGCCCCCCAGCCCCAGCACATGAGTAGCAGCCCTTTCCCTACCGTACCCCGCCCTGACCAGGGGCCTCCTGGGGACCTTGGGGACGTGGCTTGAGGGTCAGCCCGGCTTCCAGCCCAGCCTCACCGCCGGACTGCAGGCGCTGGGAGCAGAAGCAGCAAGTGGAGGAGGGTCGTGTGGGGCAGCAGCAGCAGCATGGAGGAGGTAGGCTAGCGGGGGAGCAGGGGGACAGGCAGCATGCTTGGTTCCCACGGGCCTGGACTCCCCCGGGGAAGGACATCAGTGTGTGTCACCCCTCCTGGGGGCTGCTTGTAGGAGGAGGGGACAACCCATGCATGCTGCTGGCCACAGGGGTGCAGGCAGCTGGCCCTGCCAGACCGCCATGGGCAGGGCCGTGCACCCAGGGGCGTTCCTGTGCTGCTCGAGGAAGCTTTTTTCTGGGCATGGGTGAGGTCCTGCCACGGTCTTGGGCACAGTCCCCACCACAGTCCCCCTCCCGCAGATCCCCCCCCAGCACGCAGCCACAGGCACAACACACAACCTGCCACCAACGCTTGCAGCTGGGCCCCCCACAGGCCCCTGCGTGCCTCCCACCCCTGCTCCCACCCCACCAGCCCCATCACTCCATCCTCCAGCTGCAGACCCCAGTGCTTCCTCCTGCACACACTGATATTTGGGACAGGCCAGCACTGACACCCCCTCCACACCCTGGGAAGTAAATTATCCCCCTTGCAGGTGGAAGTCCTACACTATGGCAAGCTCGTGGAGATTTTCCTCCTGTCCAGCTGATCACAGGCTGTGAGCAACCACGATGGAGCCGCTGTGTTTACTGGCAGCAGAACAAGCCCTTGGCGCAGCCCTAGATCTGCCCATCACCTGGGACTTGCCTGCAGCAGATGCATCGCTGGGGCATGGCTCTTTGGCTTTACCCCATGGCAGGGACCGGTCCCCAGCTCCCACTGTCCTGCCAACCCCACTGAGCCACCCTCCCTTTCACATGTCTGTGTGGGACAGCTCAGCCCCATCTCTCAGTTTCTTACTGTCACCAGGAGAGATGCCTCTGAAACACCCTCCCTCCAGGTAGGGAGGAGAGCTCAGCCAGATGCTGTGCTGCCACTAAGCTGGTACCTACAGGTTTCATCTCACTGGGTGGGCTGCTAAAAGTGCTGACTTAGGGAGTCCCCATCCATCAGCCATGCGCGCCTCAGGAGGCAGGAAGATCCCAAAGCTCTGCAGATGGTCTGTGTAGCAATTGCTCACCCACTGCAAACACTGTGGCTGCCTTTGGGGTGCAGCAAAGTGGTTGCTCGAGACCCCACAACACGAGAACAGGAGGCAGAAAGCAGGAGTGAAAAAGCAGGGCTTTAAAGCAAGCCTCCTAACCCCTTTTAGGGAACCAACAGCCCTGGAGGTAAATCCCTTATCCTTCTAAAACGCAGCTAGGGGGTTTGACCCATGCCAAACAGCCCAGATCCAGACCCCGTGCTGGCACATGCCACCCCACTCACAGGATGCAGTATGGCTGGGATGGGCTTGTCCCACGGGGTGAGATGGGGCCCCAGGCCACCCACCTCTGCTCCCCAGCTGGGGCTGGGGCGGCCCCACTGCCCACGCACCCCTGGGAGCAGCGGGCAGGAGGGAAAGCCACCTCCGAGCCCCCCTCGCCTCTCGCACTACCGGGGTTCTGGCTGGGGACATGGTACCTGCGCTCCTCGGGGCAAAGCGGCACCGGGCTCCCATTTCTTCCACACGGAGGGCCATGTCCAGAGCAGTCCCGAAACACTGGCTCTGGGCTCTGCTTGTACACTAATTGCTCATGTCATTAGAGGGCTGGAAGAATAATGTAATTTATGGATGGCTTTTATTTCTCGCTAGCGTCATCTAAATACCCCAGAAATGGACCGATTTAATCTCCTAGTGGCGTAACCTAAACATTTCTCTCCTTAACACCCAGGTGCGCAGCCAGCCCCAGGCTCAGAGGTGGGCACGGCAGTGCCTGCTCTTGTCCCACTCCACTGCAGCAGGGCCAGGTGCCGGCAGGGTCCATCCTGGCTTGCCCCAGCACAGCCGCACCACATTCCCCAGCCTGCGGAGCCGGTGCCTGCTCTCCCCACCGCACACACAGGGGCAGCTTTCTTTTCATTCACGTGCCCACACAGCTCACAGGTGGTCTGGCCAGGGGCTGGGGGTGCCAAGCTGTGGGGAGGGGGGGCTATCGCACACCCCCATTTTCAACAGCTCTTTAAATTTCAAAATCAGCGTGCCACCAGGGAAGGTGTGTGGGGTTTCTACCCTGCACATGACTGGGTGTCCTGCTTGCCCTTAGCATCTCTCCTTCTTTTGGAAGGGGGTATTGCCCTTCTCTGGGCATGCATGAATGGGATCTCAACACCCCCACCCATTTTGGGGGAGTGGTGGGGAGGCAGCAGGACTGACGGCTGTCTCTGTGCACACCAGCAGTCACTGGAGCTGCCATGGGGCTGTCGTATCGCCTGATGTCAAATCATCTCTCTCAGTTAACAGTGAGCATGGCAGATGTCCCCCAGACCCTGATAGATCCTGATGGATGGGGGTCCCCAAGGCTGCAGGAACACCCCAAACTGCTCATGTTTGTTCACAAGCAGGGCTGAGCACCAAACAGTGGGTGCTGGCAGGGACCCTCCCAACTGCAGGGAGAGACTAAACCCATGCTGGCACTGCCAGCTCCATCCCGGGGCTTTGCTATGGTCCCACAGGCATCCCAGATCCTCACTGCATCCTCAGGGGACCAGGAGAGCCCAGGCCAGGTTAGCAGGCAGGGGCTTGAGCTATTAAACCCTCCCTGCAGCTAAGGCTGCATCCCCTCTCCTCCTGCCTGCATCACTTCCACACTCTTTCTGGGAGAAAAACAACTTTCCCTCCACAGGGAGAGACGGCTTCAGCGTATTCAGCCAATATGGGGGAAATTGGTGCCACCGGCACCAGCTGCCTCTGCTCCCTGGCGCTGCCACCAGCTCTGCCCTGGCAGGTCACTGACCTGACAGTGATGGCAGATGAGTTACGTGCCCTCCTGGGGCCTCTGTTTCCCACACTGGGAAATGGGGCAGATATTTCCAGCCTTACTCCCCAGGGGCTTCCCAGCAGGCCCATCCCTGCGGGCAGGGGCTGGCACAGCTGCACAGCTCCCCTCTGCCCAGGTTCCTGCTGCACACTTGGCTCGCAGGTAAGCCCAGGCATAAAAGGTCTCAGCCTCTGAGAGACTGGAATTTATTTTTAACTTCAGTTTGATTTAAATCCATATGGACATTTTAAAGTTACCGGAGAAACCAAAAGTTTTGTGTGGGTTCCAAGTTCCTACACAGCTCAAAAATATCTTTGCTGCAGCACGTTTGGCCAGGCAACAAGCCGCGTCTCCCATGCGTGGGGCTGCTGGGGAAAGCAGAGCAGGGGTCCTGCCCTGCTACCACCACCTCCTCACAACTCCAGAGCCAAGCCTGAAATCTGCTCCAGGCTGTGGCAGGAAAAGCACCACCGGGACTCAGGGGAGCCGCCTGTGCACGCACCCCAGCGCCTGCGGCACGAGGGCACCCAACCCCACCGGCTATGGACAGGTTCGGCTCCGTCATGGGTCCCGGGAGGCAGGCGGGAATTGCTGCCCCATTTCACAGCTGATGCGACACACAGAGGCTCTGAAAGGGGACAGGATTTGGCCTGATCTGTGGAAAGCACGTGGGGAAGGAGGGGTGTCGCCAGCTCCGGCCCAGCTGCTTTGCTATCGGGCAGTGGGGGATGAGGTGTGATGGATGGATGGACAGACGTGGTGGGATGTGGGATGCCAGGCAGTCCCCCGCTGGGGCAAAAGATGGAGGGGATGCAACAGGGTCAAGATGGGTCATTTTTGGCCACCCTGTCTCCACAGCCACCCCATCCCAGGAGCAAAGCATCTCCGGAGATGCTCTAGGGGACACCAGGTGACTAGTGGAGAAGACACCAGGCTCTGTGATGCCGCTGGGGCTTGCCGAGTGGCATGAGCCTCTCCGTTCCCCAGGGAACCTGCTGCCACAGAGCTGCCATGCCACCCCAGGGTGCAGTGGGGGGTCCAAGACATGGCAGAGAGAGTCCAGCGCCAAATCCTGGTGTCCCGAGGGGCCTGGGAGCAGCAGTGAGGGAGGGTGCGCTTGGGGGCCGCCAAAAGCCATTCAAGCATCCTAACCCCTGGCAGGTCCCGTTCCCTGCAAACCCGCCCCAGGGCAACCTCCGCCTGACTGGGACCAACCCCAACCGCCCAGCGGAGCACTCCCCCCCCCGGGCCCGGGCCTGTCCCCCTGCTCCAGCGCCGGGGTCGCGGCCCCCCCTCCCCGGGCAAGGCGTGCGGCGAAGCGGGACGGGCAGGGGGCAGGGGGCCGGGGCTCAGCCGGGGCTGGAAGCGGGCGGGCCGGGGTGCCCGGGGTGCCCGGGGCTGGGTCGGGGTGCCCGGGGCCTCCCCCGCGCCCTGGTCCCGAGCGGCTGCTGCACCTTCCCCGGCGGGCGGCACTCACCCGTGAGCTGGTCGTAGGAGCCGTCCAGGTCGCGGGAGTCGGACAGGCTCTCCTTCCTGCCCTTGCTCCGCATCTTCCCGCCCCGCCGAGCGGCGGGGGGGACCGCGACGGGGCGCACGGGCTCCGCCGCCGGGCAGGGGGGCCCCGCGCCCGCCGCCTCCCCCCGCCCCGCCGCCCGCGGCGCCCACCGCGGCAGCAGGAAGGGGCCGGCGGTGCCGGGAGCTCGGCTCGGCTCGGCACGGCTCGGCACGGCAGCAGGAGCGCGCAGCCGCCCCGTTCCCCGCCGCCGCCGGGGCTGGGCACGGCCGCCCCCTCCCTTCCGTCCTTCCCCGCCTCCTCCCGGGAGCCGCCGGCCCGGCCCCGCCGCCCTGCGCTGCGCCGCCGCGGGGAAACTGAGGCACGGCGGGGCAGGGGGCTCCGGGGAAGGGGCAGGGAGGGAGCTGGCTCGGGCTGCCCCGGGTGGGGTCTCCGGCGGTTTGGGAGAGCCCCGGGGGTCGAGGACCGCGCGGGGACGGCGGAGGGGACGGGGATGGAGCAGGCACGGGGCGGGGGGAGCGCAGCCTCCGCCCCGCTGCAGGGGAGCGAAGGTCTCCCAAGCCCTGCACGACGGAGCCTACGCCGGGCTGCGCCCTGGGACCCCCAGGAGCTACAGGGGAAGGGGGACCCGGCCCTGCATCCCCCGCTCAGGGGAGAAGCTGGGTGGGAAATCAGTCAGAGAAGGAGGGGACGTGTAACGGCCCAAAGATGCAGCGGAGGTGTGGGGAGGGTGGCCCAGGTCTGTCCGCTTGCAGCCAAGCACAGGAGCAGGACGCCCCCTGCCACCCCCCACCCCAAACACGGGTTTCCCATGCAGGGTTGGAGCCTTTAGTAGGATTTTTTCCCCCCATCTCCTGCCACTCCAGGGAAAGGGTAAAGCAGCAGCACAGCTTGGGGAGGCTTCAAGGGGCACGATGCTGCCAAGAGAGGAGCTCAGAGCCCCTCTGGTACATCTGGCACTGGGGGCTGCAGGTCTCACTGCTGCCCCCCGTTATTTGCTGCCATCTGTGCCCGATGCCATCCTGGGGGATGCGGACTGTGCCGGAGAGTCCCTGCCACAGGCAAAGTCAGGGCTTTTGTCATGCTTCTGCCCATGCATTGCCTTTTTGCACCATGACAGGGGTCCTGGGCACATCTTGGAGGGTGCCCAGTTCCCAGCGTTTCCCACCTCTCCTCCTTTCATCCTCTGGTCTGTACAGAGAGACAGAGGGGAGTAGGGGCTATGGGAGGAGGCAAAGCACCCCGTCCCAATCCCTGCACCCAGCCTGATCCTCTTGGCCCACGGGAGCTGCAGGACAGAAAGGGAATCCAGAGCAGCGAGGAGGGAGGGCCGCACTCACGAGGCAGCGTGTTGTCAGCGTGCTTTGGTGTCAAGCCATGAAAGAAGCCGCCTTAGTGAGGCAGCGATGCTTAGCAACTGCCTGGATCTAAAAATAAGAACCATTTAGCGAGGAAAATGCAGTGGAGAAATGCTCAGAGAACTAAACACATTCCCCCAGCCCTCTGTGTGGCCCAGCCACCGCCGCAGAGCCTGTTTGCACTGACCAGCTGGAGAGAAACTCCCAGGACAGCCCTGGTGATGCCCTCTCCACTTAGCCTGACAAGCAGAGCTGGAGCCCAGCCAGCCCACAGACCCCCCGCACTGCTGGGCTTGTCCATCCTGCTGCTCCTTGCCCTCCCCATCCTGCCTCTTCTATCCTCTCCATCACATCCTCAGCCACATCCTCTTGGCAGCCCCTGGAGACCAGCAGTGTCCCAGGAAAACAGCCTCGGTCGGGAGGGCTGCATGAGTCGTGCTCAGGCTCACCCACTCCATCTCCAGCATCCTGCAGGTCCATCCCGCTGCAGACATGGCAGGCCCAGCAGAGCTGCACAGGGAAGTTTTCACCTTCTGCCATCCCCAGTCCATTGGGAGGCAAACATGGCTATTTTTATCCCAGCTAAGTGCTCCTGTTCCTGCAGGCAAGTGAGAGATGCTTTGCCAGGCTGGGGAGAGGGGGGAAAGTTGAGCAATTTGGTGGGTACCACAGGGTAGGATGGGGCAGCCCCAGGGCTGGGCTGATACAGCCCACTCCCCTCCCCACAGTGTAGAAAACAGGGGACACAGCTTGCTTGCTCACTGGTCACAGCTCCTTTTCTTCGCAGACACGAGGGATGGGCATCCTGCCAGGCTTCACAGCCTTAGAGCCTTTCTCTGCTCACAAAAAAATGCAATGTCCTCCCCTAAATGTTCTCCCGGGCATTGGGGGCTGGGGGTCTGCAGGATGCTGCGTTGGGAGCAGCTTCTGCTGCAGGAACAGGTCAAGCCCTTGCCCACCCATCCAGACCCAGGCAGGGGTCCTGCTGTGGGTACACTGGGCGCAGGGATGCCTCAGTAAACACGTCTGGTCAGGGACTGGTATGGTGGCAAAGTCACACCAGAGTGCAGAGAGCATCCTTTGTGGCACGTCTCCCTGGGACGTGTGGCAGATGCAGAAAGGCTGAGCCAGGCTGAGGAAAATCACCTAAGCAGCATCCAAGGCTTTAATCAAGACTTTTGTGCCTTACACAGCCCTGCTGCTGCTGGCCACGTCCACCCCAAAAGCAATCAGCAGGTTGGGGCAGGCAGGAGCTGTCTGCAGGCAGAGCTGGTGGTCTGCACTGCCGCAGGCAATGCTGAATTAACTGTTTCCAGAGGATGGGAAGAGCTCTGGCAGCTCCTGCGAGCCCAGGTCCCAGTTACAAGGGGTAACTTGCTACACAGCAACTGGGGCACAGCTCACCATGACGCCCATACCCCAATGCCCAGGGCCAGGGAAGCGTGGAGGACAGGCAGGTGTCAGGATCCAGCCTGCTGGGGTGGGCAGGGGTCCTGTGGAAGCACCCTGGTCCCCGAGCTCATCTCTGGGAGAACAGCAGAGAGCCACAGGGGAAACAGGGCCATGTAAACCACCCCCAGGGCTTGGCACAGCCAGCAGCAGGGTGGGATGAGGATGGAGAGCAGGGGGACAGGTAGGAGATGCAGGGGTAGAGGTGAACTGGGGGCGTGAGGGCTGGGCTGTGTGTCTCTAGGAGGCAGGGTGTCCCCGGGACCACCCATCCACCCTTGCCGTGATGGAAATCACCCATTCACATCAGCCGGGGCACAAGGCACGTTCCCTAAGTGGCCCATCTGTCACCTTGTCAGCAGCAGCAGTGCTTCGATAAAGGACATCTGCACAGGATTAACACTGCTCCCCAGGCAGCGGAGCTGCAGCCAGGGACAGCTCTGAGCCAGGACGAGAGAGGCTGAGAGGTGTGCACGGGGTCACACTGTCGAGGGGCTTGTTTGTTTCCAGGTCAGCGTGTGGCCAGCACAGCCTTGTCAGGAGTGACTGGGGAAGGGGACAAGTTTGGCGATGCTCCAGTGTTGCCCAGAGCGCTGGATGCAGAGCCTTGCAGCAGGCAGGGCTGCGTCAGGCTGCCATCAGGCTCGTCCAGACCCTAGCTGGACCGAGCTGAGACCACCTGCAACCACCCCTGTTCCTCTCCAGGACATCCACCCTGCAATATGAGGCCGATCCTTTCGGCTCATCCATGCCTCCAGCTCCCCGCTGGGACCCCCACGGCTCTGGGGGTAGCAGCTTCCTCTCAGCTGCTGCTGACGCATGTGTCCTCACGGAGCCCTGCTGAAAATCTCAGGCTTGACACAAAGCCCAAGACAATCCCAAACTGCTTGATCCACAGAAGGAAGAAGAGCCTGGAAAGGAGGCAGGAGTGCTGGGTCTACACCCCACCAGGCTGGGGTAGAGGGGTGCAGAGAGCTCTCCGCCAGGCACCAGCGCTGCAAGCCCTCTGCAAACAGCCCGCTGTGGTCGTTATAGGGGGACAGGGAGAGGGAAAGATGCAATTTAACACTTCATTAGGTAACCACAAGGCATCGATCTGCCCTACCAGCCTGCACGTTGTCTAATTGCATATCTCCATTCTTATTAACTCTATCAGAAAAGCAGAGAGCAGGACTCGGGAGTCTGATCCTATCTTTAGGAAATTTCGAAGAGAGATGTAATTGCTGAGCGCTCTAAATCATGGTGCTTTATCCACTGTTAACAGTATTTTAAAGCCACGGTCATCAATAGCAGTCCTTGGGATGTGCTCTCAGCAGATGCCATTAATCTTATTTTGGCTGCGGCCACCGGGTGCCTCTGGGCTCGGATTTACACTCGGCAGCGAGCGACAGCTCTGCCCCCTGGCAGCTCCCGGGCTGGGACACGAGCCGTGGCACCCAGGGTCTGGTGCCAGGAGCAGAGGGCAGAAACAAGAGCTCCTGAAGCCAACTTCACCCCTTGCAAAAGTGCCAGCAAACAGCAGCCGTAGATGGAGATGAGCAGTTTGGCCCTGGGGGCTGTTGCCCTCACAGGCCCACACAGCTCCCAGCCTGGAGGAGTGATGCTTGTGGCCATGCAAGTGGCTGGGGCAGGGGGCTCCAGGCAGGGCAAATGGCCTCGCTCAGGAATAAACCACAATATTTACGACATCCACAGAGGAAACGGACCCGGATGGCACAAGACCTAGATAAGTCTGGGGTCCTGAGGACTGGGGGAGCAGCTACAGCAGATCAGCAGGTCCTGGGGAGGATCCCCCAGCAGGGGATCATGCAGGGGAGGACTGCTCCCATCTCTGTCAATCCACCCTGCAGAGACACACGGGTAGGTGGAAGCCACTTGTGAGATTCAGATCTGGGGGGAATTTCAGCTGCTGAAAATCTTGCAAAGCTAGAGAAGGAACAGATGCCTGCAAGCTGCTGGGCCAGCCTTTCGAGCAGGAATGCCGCAGGAGAAAGGGAACCTCCTTTGTCAAATGCAAACCAGCAGGTGGGAGAAATCTGGGCATGCAGGAGGGAGAAAGGACGTCGTTGTTTCACACTGCATCCTCAAAAGCCGGTCACCGGCCTCTGCCAGCGCCTCCAGCAAGGAGGGACTCCCCGGCACAGCCCCGCTGCTAGGCAGGCTGTGGGGGGCTCTGTGCCCACCCTGTTTCTCTGCCACTTCTGCAAAACAGATGCAAAATCTGTGTGAAGAAAAACACTTGTTTCAGAGAGCAGAGACTGGACTGGAGCATTCCTGGACTCGGGAGGTAATCCGAGTCCCACATGCCCTCCCAGCATTATAAAGCATCTTGTCTTTGTGTGCTCAGTGCCTGTGTATGCCTTGTGTTTGTGTGCTCAGCTTTTGTTTAAAGAGGAACCAGATACCATTTCCAACCTTCACTTACACCACGCTGGATGCCACCCCAGGGGCCCTTTCAGCAGCTCAGGCTTGCTATGAAAACAGGCGCGCAGGTGTGCATCCCTGTCCGTGCTGTGGACTTGCATCTTCCTGCTCTGCCAGGGCAGAGCCCTGTGCCCCTCTCCCTCTGCGGGAGGGGATGTCTGCTGCGACGCGTCTCCGCTCACTGCTCTCTCTCACACATCCCATCCCACTGGCCGGGTAACAGCCACAGCAGAGGGGTCAAAAGCAGGGCATGGGGACTGGGGTGCCTGGCTGGTGCTGCTGGAGCATCACTTGCTGTAGGCTGGGAGAGCAGCAAGCTCAGAGCTGCCGAGCAGGGCACAGCCACAGCATCCTTGCCCCTGTATGCTGCCAGAAGGGCCTTGGCTGAACCACGGAGCAGGGGAGCTCCAGCTAATTAGTCATTAATGGCTTCAGTGAGGAAACAAGCAAAATCCAACCAATGCGTGCCTGTAGCAGAGTGACCTGTGGGCCCTCGGACCGGCCAGGCTGCACCTCACTGGAAAATATTTGAGGGTTCATCTATCAAAGCAGAGCCGGAGAACCAGCCCAGCCCAGCGGGTCTCCACCTCCCTGCAGGCCCCCCAGCCCCTTCATGCCCCCACAGGACTCCTGGGAGCTCCCAGCCTCTGGCAGCAGCCTGACAAGGCTCTGAGCTGCGCTGCAGCGAGCGGGCGAGCCCAGCTCATTTAATCTATTCAATTGGATTCAATTTCCAGCCACATGATTCAATTAGCCCTGGAGGGACAGCACTGGGGACCAGAGGCCGCAGAGCATGGCCCAGCCTGCGCTCTCGCAGCGGGGAGCACACCATGGAGCCACAGCAGCTGCTCCCACAGGGGCCAGGACCCTACACTTGTCCTGGCCCTCAGGGATGCAACGAGATGATGGGGGCTATAGGGGAGCCCCATTCTGGCAAGGAGAGGCAGGGGCTCGTCTGTGCACAAGCTGCTGGTCCTAAGTAATGTGCGGGCAGCTGCAGGGCAGAGGCTGGGGGGATCCCTGTCCCGAGCATCTCCCTTTGCCATCAGTCACAACCCTGAGAGGTAACAGCCACTCTGGGTCAAATCTGAGGTCTGCACGCCTGAGCACTTGCCAAGGGTGGCCTAAAGATGCTTTAAAAAGACAACAGGAGAGAGGCAAGCATTCTGGGGTGCTCTCCCAAGTGTGCTACCTGCCCCATTTATTTGGGGTCACCCCTCTGCTTGATCAGTGTCTCCTGAGCTTGCCCACACCATGCCGCAGTGAGGAGAACCAGGGCTCTGACCAGAGCAAAGGACTCCCTGCAGCCCCAGGGAAGGTGAGGTCCCACAGGCCTTGCAACAGCCCTTCTCCGGCCTCCTGGCCCAGACTTCCATTTAGCATTTACGTTTCTGTCTGCCCTCCCCCTGACAGCATCCAACAAAGGCATTAATTAGCTTCCATTAGGGAAAGAGTACATCTTATCCAGGCCCCTCTGAATGTCTGCAGCTCCCAAAGCTGGGCTTTACCCCTTTCCTTTCAGGTTACTGCAACGGCTCATCTGCCAACCCCCCTCCCCCCATCACCTCCACAGGGACAAACTTCTGTCCAGTACAACCCTGCTTATCCCAGCAAGTACCACACAAGAAAACAGAGCCCAGAAAACAGGAGATGAGAATAAATATCCACCAGGCATCGGTGCTGACACCAAGATGGAGAGCTGCTGGCGAGTGCCAAGAGCCAGCTGTAAATCTTTACTACAGACTGCTGGCCACGCACCAGCCCCAACACACACAGTGGCAGCCATGACTTGGCAGGGGTAACGGCATCCCACTCTGCCCACCGAGCGCTGGGCCGGGAACTGGGAAGGATGGTGGCTCCACCCCAGGAGGGAAGCACGGGGAGGCAGATGGAAGCACACTGGCACTGACTGCCTGTGCAAGTGCTGTCTAGGAGACAGCTCTCCCCAGGATAACAAGCCTCCCTTCCTGATACCTACCATGCAACAGCCTGGCAGGGCCCCAGAGCAGAGCAAGAGCACGCAATTCTTCAGGCAGGGAGAGAAAAGCGCTCCAGCAGGCACCAGGACGCGCTCACATGGAGAGCAGCTTAATCCTGCAGAGATACAGCCCCATGTCACATAGATTCGATCACACAGCAGGAAGAGGATGAAGAGGCTTGCAAACCAAACAGAGAAGGTGGACAAAGGTGCACCCTATTCTGCAGCCACTGTAAGTGACACTCACGGGTCTGGTACTACCTGCTCCTGGCACACTCAAGGAGCAGCCAAACCATCACATGGAGCTGACACCCCCCATTGGTACCCTGTGCCCAAGGCACAGTGCCTCCTCTGACAACCCAAAGCCCAGACAGGGGAAACTCAGCTCCTGAGGAGCTGCTTCTTTCTGGAGTCTGCATGAAAAATGGGACCTGTAAGAGCTAAGGAAGAAGAAACAATACCAAAAATCACAGAGGCACTTACAAATCAATTTTTAATAACTCCCTCCAAAGTTTAGCTCAAACTCAATTTTTCTCCTCCAGAATGTGGTCATTATTTTGTAAAATATTTGTCTCCCTGCAGCGGCTGCCTAATTTAAAGGCAGCAATCTGATTTCTCCCCACACTCCCCAAGCCTCAAAACCAGCTCTTCCAATAATGGACTGGGTTATGAATTAGATATAATAAAATACACCCAACTCCTCAGATCAGATACAGGAAAGTTTGGGGCCATCAGCCACATCCTGAGGCTGAATGTTAAAGAGTTAGATGACTTTCTGCTCGGTTCAGGCTGGCCTCAAAACACAAGTAGGTGTTGGGCGTTTAACAAAACGGGCAAATCTGCAGCAGAATCTGTGAACAAGAGTTTGCAGTCACCAGCAGCAGAGCACGCATCGTACCACGCACAGGTAGGTCTCTGCACCCCTCGCTCCCAGGTTCTCAGGCTGCTTGTGCTGACAGCCCCAGGGGCACCTGAGAGGCAGAGGGCTGCCGACTACTGTCTGGTACCCGCAGCCTAGACCAAGGAGGGGGCATCGCTGAGGGGCACCACAACCTCCCTCTGCAGAGGCAAGAAGAGCCCAAGGGCAAGCGACTGCCCTGCTGCAGCCAAGTGTCACCAATTGGTGACAGGGCCACCCCCATAACACCACCACTCTCCCCCCTGTGAAAGACGGACACTGCACGCTCTGGGACAGGCAGGGCTCTGCTATTTATTGAGCTCTAGGTTTGTATGTACATCCATTTACAGTGCTTGGTTCAGTGACAGCGTGACGAGAGGAGGTGTGTCAGAGTCTTCCCCAGCTCAGCCTTGGATGAGGGCTGACCTCAGGAGCTGCTCCCAGTCACAGCCTGGGTTTCTCAGTTCATCCCAGCAAGGGAATGTCCTGGGGGAGACGAGACCTCTGATGGCTGAGCCCAGAGTCAAAAGCTGAAAATCCCAGAGGCTGCTGAGGCAGACTCATCTCCAGCTCTCTCATGTATCTGCCTCGTCTCAGCCTAAATGGGATCAGAGGAAAGGAGGCATGCGGACAGCTGCTAACTCAGTGCTCTGACAGCAGTGACCGTGGGGCTGCACCTCCAGGAAGCAACTCAAGCCCCACCTAGAAGAAACTCCCCTCCTCAGAGGCGAGATCATCTAGCAAGAGCTCCCCACACATACAGACAAGTGCCATGTGCTGCAAACCACTGTTACTCATTTTTCACTGGAGAAGCTGCCTCCTGCACACCCTGGCCTGCTCTCAAGCAGAGTGATTTTATGGAGCCTGCTTGCTCGCCCAAGCACTGTCCCTCTGACATGTACACATTTCCACACACTTGCACGGCAGAAAGCAAGTGTCTGGCATGGCTGACAAGAGCCACATAATTCCCTGCTGAGGCAAAGTATCTTCTGTTGGAGAAGCCAGTGCTCCCAAGGAAAACAGACAGTTGTCTTAATCAGGTGCTGTGCCCAGTGGGTGGCCAAGGACACAGCTTCCAGTTTCCCATGCTCATGGCAGGTGAAGATGAAACATTAACACAATTAACACACATTACCATGAAGAAGCCTTGCCTAAAAAATGGTAGTAAATGAGCATGACATTCACATCACTCACACTAATCTACAAGGCTAAGAGAGGGACTAGGCACTTTTTAAAAAAACAAACCTGTTTTCTAGAAAAAAAAAAGTGGATCTGGGATGTAAATAATTTCTCTGCTTCAGTCCACCAAGTCAGGCAAGACCCTAACATCACTGCTGGGAGCTGAAAACACACAAGCAGGGAACAGGTGTTTATGCTGCGTATTCCTGAGTTGGCAGCCAGACACAGCACTCTGAACAGGCTCCGCCAGACCTGGGCACCTCTGGAAGACTGGCTCTGGAGCAGAAAGGTCTGCCTGTGCCCCAGAGCATCATCCCAGAGCTCTTCCTTTGGAAGTTCTCAGTGGACTGTTGCTGCAAGTTGCTTGGTGAAGAGAGGAGGGCAAGTGAAAAAGTGAAGTAACTATTTCTCCAGCTGCATCTTAATTGCATGCTACGCACAAGGGAAAAACTGGGGACCTTTTAATTCATGAAGGTCACCAGGCACTTGCAAACACATACAAGGCAGACGTTCCTGTGAGGAAGAGGAGGATTGTCGCAATGCAGTCTCTGATGGGCAGTAAGGGAGGGGGTAGAGGGAGTCAACCCATCCTCTGCCCCAAGAAAACAGAATATCTAAAAATGTCCCTCAACCCTAGAAACAGCAGAAATATGCTGTGCTACTGGAAGCCACCATGACCCCAAGCAGAGCTGGTCTCCAGTTACAAAGTGCTCCATACGATGACCCATATTCTTGCATACTGGCTCAGACCAGACTCCGTAAGCCAGCAGCCTTGGAGGCAAAATTTCTCCTTCTCCAGTAATTCAATGGCTTGGTTCAAGTGGCACATTCTGACATCAGGAGCCAGCAGTGACAGGGCCTGCTCCCTGGGGAAACTTTTATATCCCAAAACCATTCCCAATGGGACAGCAGTGGATTTGACCTACATTGTGTGAGGGCAGATTGATCCAGACTGATGGAAAAGAACAGCCCTCACTTGGGATCAGAGAGCTTTCCCCATAGAGCAGGTGAGCAATCTCAACCCAGAACTGTCCCACGCAGCTGGACTGGTTTTATTATTTTGGTTGTGAGCTCTCCCCAGCTCTGCCACAAAGGTTTCCAGTGCATCTTCCCTGAGGCTGCGGAGGGAATCTCCCAGTGCTACGTCATAGGAACGGCTGCCCACCCCCATGGCACCTTACAAAATTGCTTCGTCCTCCTCCTCAACATGCTGATCACCTCTCCTCAGCCCCAGTCCTGTCGAAACACATGCCTTTGGGATCAAACACACAGCAGCAAGGCTCTCCCCTAAAAGAAATGCAGTCCCTTCTGCAGGTGGAAGGCAAGGGGCGACCGGCTGCAGATCTGTAGTGTCCCTGCCCAGACAGGCCCATCTCTGGTCAGCCCTGCACAGCAGCAGCGTCCCCGCTTCAAGAGATCGTAGAGAATTCCTTCAGCAGCAATTCCTGGCTCAGTGTGTTGAAAGCAAGGTTCTTCCTCACATTGATGCTGATGGACCGAACCTGAGAGAGAAAAAAACCAAGATGTTTTAGCCGAGGGACTCTTCCTGGCTCCCCATAAGCACGGTGGCAGCTTTGACACTGCTGACCTCCAGGTTCAGCACGGACCAGCTGTGCACGCTGTTATACCTCCAGAGGACTTGCTGCAGCCAGCTCTCACTGAGAATCCACCTTTGCAAGAAAGCCCTGAGGATTAGCTGCTTCCTGGAATAACAGGAATGTCTATAGAGACATTCCTGCAAGGAGAGCAAATTCCAGATGGGACAGGGATGGGAGAGGATGCTCTGCTTGGATGCCTGAGCTATGACGTGTTTCCTGTTCTGGGGCAAAATGATGGGGAAAATGAGTACTTCCAGGCTGCAGCTGGAAAAGTGTTTTCTGTCAGTGCTCAGTGGAGCATCAGCCAGCATTCTCTTGGATGAGTGCAGTGACATTACCCCTGTCCTGCTCCAGAACTTGCAATGCCAAAGTCAGGAGTTAAGGAAAGGACAGAGGCCACGCTACTGTGCGGTAAACACAAATTATCCCCCAAGCTGGCAGAAAACCATGGGTTCAGAGCCAGCTTTGTGTATTCTGCGCTGAGTGCCTTATACTTGAGGCTGGCTCACTAGATGCCTCTGAAGAAGAGACACCTTTGTCCCTTGGTGATGCCTGGACTTCTGGCCACCTGCAGAGTCTGCGAAGAAGAGCTGGGCAACCCTGTTGCGCAGCAGCTTCCCTTCCCCCCTCATGCCTGCAGACTCTTTGGCCGAACACGCAGGCCCCAGACTGGGCTCAGTCTCAGCTGCACTTGGCAACGAGAAAACAAAGTCAAACATCATCTGTGTCAGCGACTGTGCAGCAGTGACAGAAAGCAAAACTGACACAAGCTCATCCAAACAACAGGATTACAGTTCCCAGAGACTCAGAGCCTGTGATAATAACGTTGTTGCTGACCTGGTTAGCGTTTTGTGCTTTTTAAAAACACCGGGGGATGAATTATAAGAAAGCAAAACAAGGAATCCAACACTAGGAGCTGGAAGAGCAAGTTGCAGTGTTTATACTGCTGAGGGTCCCACGTGCTGCCCTGGTGAGACAGAAAGAAGGGAAGGGCAGAAAGCTCCCAAAAAGGCAGAGAGTGTAAGAATGGGAAGTAAATGAGAACATGGGAGTTTAATGGGGAAAGCTGTGAAATGAATCCTGGTGAGCCCCATTGCACAGACCCTAACAACAAGCAAGTTAGCAAAGATGTCTGCACAGAGACAGAAAATTTAAGTTTATGGCATCTGCAGAAACCACAAATTCTCCTTCATCAGGATGTTTGGCAGAGGCTCCATGCATCTTTGCTCCCTTGGAGCACCCCTCACCTCTCTTCTCTGGGTGTCTTTTGACTTAGAATCATAGAATCATCTAGGTTGGAAAAGACCTTTGATATCATCAAGGCCAAACATTAACCCAGGACTGCCAAGTCCATCACTACACCATGTCCCTAAGCACCGCACCTACATGTTTTATAAACACCTCCAGGGATGGCGATTCCACCACCTCCCTGGGCAGCCTGTTCCTCCAATGAATGACCACCCTTTCAGTGATTTTTTTTTTTTCCCTAATATCCAATCTAAACCTCCCCAGGCGTAACTTGAGGCTGTTTCCTCTTGTCCTGTCGCTAGTTATCTAGGAGAAAAGACCTACCCCCAACTTGCCTATAGTCTCCTGTCAGGTTAAAGGAGGTTCCATACTAAAATAGTCTGGGATCATGTCCTGTAAAATAATCATAGGTTATAGTCTCCCTTAAACACCACTGCATGTGGTCTCCAGAACACCAGATTGTACT
This sequence comes from Falco rusticolus, assembly GCF_015220075.1. Lineage (NCBI taxonomy): Eukaryota > Metazoa > Chordata > Aves > Falconiformes > Falconidae > Falco > Falco rusticolus. Next base: position 29,233,851 of record NC_051195.1, on the reverse strand, counting down.
GGGCCGTCTCCCTGCCAGGAGACAGGTATCTCACTGATTGGATTTGGTCCCAGTTCTACCAAGTGCTCCCCACCTCAGTGATCCAGTCAGAAGTGAGAAGAGGGGAATGCCATGGCTAAAGAGATGTGGAGAGTCCTCTGCCCTGGGGAACGTGACTGCCTGCAGGAAAGGGGCAGATGCTACACGTAGTGTAAGCTCGCATCCTTATTCTGACCAGAAACATTTTTATGGGTCCCAGCAATAGAAGGAACAAGCAGAAATGAGCTCCTGGCCTCAGGAACTGCTGACAGGAGCTGGACACCAGCAGTAGATGTCCAAGTTGTTTACACATCAAGGTCTCCAAGCAGGATGTGGCAGCTGTACCTACAAGCCCAGAAAGGGAGGATGGAGTAGCACATGATGAGAACACAGGGTTTTGTGGAAATTGTAGCTATGGGGTAGAGCACAAGAAATTAAGCCTGTTTAGTTTGCAAAGAGAAGGTTTAGAAGGACTAGAGCAAACACTCCTCAATGTATAAAATGAGGTCAGAAAGAGAACAGTGAGTAATATTTCTCTGGCTCCCCAGGGATGGGGCAAGAAATACTCAGCTTAATTTAAGACAAAGACGACTTACACTGGAAAAGAGGAAATACTTTTAAATCTATGGGTTGTGAAGCGCTGGAGCAGGTCACCTGAGGCCAGCGTGGAGCTGTTTTCACTTAAAGACAGACACCTTCAGGTTTCAAGACGAGCTTAACCACAAACTAGTGAAGAGCAGTCTAGATGGACTTAGCTCTGCTTTAACACAAGTTGGGCAGGGGAGCGGGTATGTTAACAACACACAAGATGACTCTGACGTTTCTACAAATCTTTGCCCAGCTTTTCTTCTGCTGTGAGAAAGCAGGCAGCTCTGATCCAGCCAGCTTAAGAGGTAAGAACAGCTCAAATTAGAGTTAATTCAAGTTATCTCCAGCACCAGAGAGCCAGAGCTCATCTCCCTTTTGGGGTGGGAAGGCCAGACATTGACATAGGGAGGTGTCAGCCTATGACAAGGATAAACTTCAGAAGCTTCCTGCAGTCTGGCTGAGCTGCTCCATCCACAAGGCTACACTCCAGGGCTCCTCCTGGCTCGTGGTGCAGTGGGCAGCCCAGGCCTGGCTGCCAGCCTGGAAGCTACCAGAACTCTCTAGAGTGGCTTATATGTGAGGCCAAAACCAGCCTCAGAAAGCAAGCTCAGAACTTTAATATTTGTTCTGAAGGGAACAGAAGCAAAGCACGTCTTCCCTCTTGCTTCTGTGTGGAGCATGCTGGAGCACACTAGGGCCAGAAAAGCTTTAACAATTTTCTCCCTACTAGCAGCTTGGATCACATTTAACCCACAGATTTTGAAGAAATGGGAAATGCAAGAAATGCTGACATCACCTAGAGAACAATGGACAAATGAAAGAACAGATGAAGCAATGGCATTAACTACATGAAGAAAACATTATTCAGTTCTGTTTGGTGTCTTTATAGCTGAACGTGTGCAACACTATTTCACAGCAAGCCCCATCAATTAAACCTGTTTCCAATCAACAAGCAGCTCTTAAGAAATTTGTACAATGGGAGAAAGGTTTACACTGACTACTACATCTAATTAAAAGTTAAATTAGTGTAATTTCCCCTGCAGAAATCAATCCCTAATCAGATTATGTTGAGACTCTGCTGAAACCTATCCAAGTGCAAAGACAGTGAATGTTTTGGAAAGATGCTCTTTTCCACACACAAGGGTCCAAAAGCTCACATCCAAACCATTCATCCTATCAAAGCAGCATAGTCCTCAAATGACATCCCTGAGGGTTCAAAGGAAAAGAAATAAGAAGCGTTAGAAAACTTCCTAACTTACTTCCTTTAGACCCTCAAAGGCAGCACAACAGGCCAGAAAACCCAGCTGATAAAACACCCTGCACATCACCTTCCACCACAACGTGGCTGCAGTATCACAGGCCTTTGAAAGCTGCTTTGAAAAGGGAATGGGAGAAGAAAGCAGATTTTTCTTTGGGATTAGCAAGAAAGAGCTGCACTGAGGGGAAGCCAGAGAAGTGAAGCAGTGCATTAGCAAAGCATGTCAAAGGAGTGAGAACAAGATTTCTAAGCATAAAGGAGCCCAGAGAATGGCTTGGGGAAGTTTCTGCTCACCCACTTAATGGGAGCACAGAGAGATGAAAAGGTAGCCGAAAAGGAAAGCGGCTCTTGTGTGTCATTCCCCACCAAGAAGGAATTGCTTCAATGCAATCACACAGATAGAGATAAGAAAACCAGGCAGAATCTGGAAAGAATTATTTACAAACAGATCCTGTTCAGGAAGACCTGATGGGACCAGCATGAGTTTGGAATCCATACTGGAAACCTGTAGCTCACCACCAGCCCTGCTCCTCTGGCAAAGCCCATGAAGAAAACTGCGGCAACTTCACTCTGACCCCTCTATGAAATCCTGAGGATCTCAGCAGTTAAACATTACTCAACACCAGACCAGCAGCAGAAGCTGAAGTAAAGACTCAGAAGCCTTGAAGAAAGGAAGCCAAGTACCTGCGCTTTGAAGAGGATATGGGGAGGACAGGGCAAACTAGGGCCTTTTTGATGAGTTTTCGATCAATTGATAAAGCCATCAGTTACTATGCACCTAGAGGAAAAAACATCGTAGAAGATGGGAGGCCAGCTGGGTTTGCTGAAGACAAATGGTAACATATCAGGTTGATTTCCCGCTGTGTTGAGGGAACAGCTTAATGGAATGCAGGGGATTTTCTGTAGCTGTGAGTAAAGAACATTTAATAGGGTCCCAATTCTCAGGGCATCTAGAGAAATGTGGATTACACAGATTCACAACTGGGTCAAATCAGCACATTTAGACAGTAATTATTCAGGCTTTCATATGCTCTTGAGGAGAGGGTCCCAGGGGTACCTGGACGGGCAGTTTTCAGTAGGGAGTTGAAGAGGGACTGGTTATGCTAAACAGATTCTTAAGTGATACAAAACTGGGATTTGGAAAAAAAATAAATTGGGCTAGGAAGAAAATAATTTTAGCTGAAATGTTTTGTAGCTGTGATGCTCTTAGGACTGAGAATGTAATTTTAATCAATTGGCATGATCAGCCTGAGCTTCTGCCAGGCCAAGTGGAAAGTGGGGCATGCAGGAAGCAGAGCAGTCATGTGGCCAAGAGGCTGGGGAAGGAGATGCTGGCTGAGGAGGGTAAGGAGCCCTTGGGATGGAACAGATGACAACAGAAACATGAATGCATCTTATTTCCAGGATGCAGTAATAGGAGAAGCCTGTGTCACAGGAAGGCTATGGTCAAATTTCTTTGCGTGTATTCCAACTAACGTATCAAACAGCAGGCCAGAGGGACAAAAACAGGCACAAAAGAGCACAGAAAAACGGCATGAAAGTGGTTGCAAGTGTTTTTTCCCCATATACTACCCAAAGGTAGGGCTGGAATGACCCAAAAAAACATTAAAAAGCATTGTGTAGAAGGAAGCAAAACCGATTCAGGAGTGCTTGCTCTGCAGTAGAGTAGACAGAAGGAGGCGTAACATTCCCAAACTCATGCAGACTTCATGACAGAGTGGGCAGGCACCAATTACTCATCAGTCAGCAAGGACAGAGCTGGGAGAATCAGCTCTCAAACTGGCAGAGAAAGCTGCCAGAGTTAGAGATCGCTCCCTTCACTGAAGCTGTAATGATTCAAAAGTGAGAAAAAACAGGCTCCCCTCAGATACCAGCCACTACAAAAACACTCCTGAGCTATGTGGCTGGTGGACAAGAAATGTTGTGTCAGGGATCTCTGGAGCAGGGCGAGCAAGCTGGCTTGTTGAAGAATGTAACTACCAACCCAAATTATTTGGACTCAGTTTTGTCTTTGCTACATTATTTTTGTGGGTCTTTCTACCATTTGCTTTCTCTTCTGGCAGAAGGACACATTTCTAGGGAACACCTTTGCTTTCTTTTCTTGGGAACCCTATTTTGTGAGTGATGGGGAAAAGCAATGAGAGGCACATGCTTCACCAGCGTCACATATTCTGATCAGTCCCATACTTTGTGGTCTCCTTAACAACAACAAAAATACTAAGTTGCTCTACGTGATAAACCCATAAACCCAAGTGGGGAGCAATCAGCTTCTCCACCATGCAAATTTACCACCATCAAGCACAGTGGATCCCCATGGCAGAAGGGGCAGGGGCTGACTGACCAGTTGGCTGGCCCCAGTAGTCTGGTGGCTCCTCCCCAGCCAGGTACTGCTGGGCAGGGAGCTCCAGGGAGCTTCCAGATCTATTGAGACATGCAGTGTCTGTTCCGATCCCATTCCTGTCCCACCTTTGGAGGCAGCCCAATGGAGTAACAGGACTGCTCAGCTACACTCCAAATGCCTAGGTTGTAAGCAAAGGCTTTGGAAAAGGATTGTTGATTCTGCAGCATCAGGGCAGCTTACCAGCTCTTTGAAGAAGGCAGCCTCTTTATGCTGCTCCGAGTAGCGCTCATACTGGTCCAGTCCATCCTGCAGTTTCAGAGTCAGTGTGTCGTAGTTGGACCGTACCACTTCCAAAACCTGCCAGACACAGCCAAATACAGCAAAGTCATCAGCACCCACAGACACCCTCAGCACAGGAGGAACAAAGCGGAGATAGATCACAGCTCTGGCACCTATTTTTACAACATATGTGGCTTTGACAGCCAATATTTGGCTCATGAATAAAAACATGGAGGTTGGCACTAAAGCCTTCCTAATGCCAGTAAGGAACAGCCCTCAAATGTCAGAATTTCTCCATTCATGAGAACAGTGGATGAGCCTGTATCTATGACAGTAGCAGTTTTCCAAATACTATTATGTCACCAGGAGAAGTAGACATGATCTCATTAAATTAAGCAGCTAATTACCATGTGTACACCCAAATGTAACACAGTAGGCACTATGCAAACAGAGGTTTGCCTGACCCCATGGTCCTTCCAGTGCTAGTTTTGCCAGCAGACCTCCCTCCTGGCTTGCTAATCACCATTCATAATCTGCTAAACTGCCAGCCTCTTCAGCTGCTCAGGTCAGCTTCCATACAGAGCGCTGCTCTTCTCTCCTGATAGGAACAAGCTTCTGACAGGCATAAAGAGAAGACCAACCCCCATACAGACTGTGGTTTTGGGAACAGATGGAGACATGAATCCAGGTCTTCCTGCCCAGGAGATATTTTATTATCTGCCTTCACTGCAACCAAAGCACTCCAGCTTATATTACTGCCTTACTGTGCTCCCCGCACTCGGCTATGCTTGCAAATTCATAGTTAAACATCTCTGTCCTATTGAACTATTCATTTTCCTAACTAGGGAACACCAAGAGGCACTCCCACAATGCTTTTTAGCTTCAAAGCATTGCATGGACAAATGCATTCCTCAAAGCATTTTTTGAGATGGTAAGTAATGATAATCTTCCTACCAGGAACCATATAGCTCAGCACTCCTGGGCAAAGCACACGATTGAAACAATTCTCTCAAAACACATAAACTTCTTTCTTAGGCTGTTACCGTTTGCTCTGAGAGCTAAACAGAATATCAAAATCTCAGGTTTGCATTGCAGTAGCCTCTGCTCATGAAAGGCCTCACTAAGGAGGACTACACAGTATAAGGTACAAAGGAAGAGGACTCTGCCCCAAAGCATCACAACCCCGAAAAGATCCTAAGAAAAGCATTGCAGAGGATTTAAGACAAGAGTGACCAGAACAATAAGGATCCCCTTCCACTTCTTTTGTCCTCCCAACAATGTAAACACTACCCTCAATTACCCTTTTAGGCAGCTGGCAGCTCCTGTCCTTGACAGGACTGAATCAAGTCCTTGTATCCTTTACTCTAGGAGACCGAGACTTGCTTAGGGTTCCTTCAGAAGCTTGTTTCCCCCAAACTTTGCATGTGGCAGGGGCACACAGACACTCATGCAAACACTTAGAAGCAGGCTAGGGCCTGAGGTGGCAGAAGCCACAGGGCATCAATCCAAATGAGAACTGGGAGTAAAAAAGTGGCTCCCAGATGAGACGGTCACACAGCAGAGTCTTTGCAGCTCACCTGTCCTCCAGCACTGCAGAGGCAAGCCAGGGGTAGGCATCAGCATTTTGCAATGTTATTTAAGAACAGCCTGTCAGTGTCCTGCTGCTGCAAAAGCACACAGCCTCCTCGCCAAGACTCATTCCCTAACGCTGTTTGTCAGCTCCACTGGCACAGAGAAAGAACCCCTGCAATGACAGCCATCTCCAAATTCAGTCGGGCCTTCTTGTTCCTGTGTGCGGAAGCTGCAGAAGTATCACAGAGCCAAAAGCAATGATGAAAGAAAGCTGTCTCAGTACAGGAATAACTTTCTCTGGGATGCAACTATCCACGAGGGATGGAGAATAATAGTACAATGTAATAAAGAATCCAGCAGCTTGCATGAATCAGAGGGCTATCCTCCTGTCAGTCTGAGGAAGCCAAGTTGACCAAGATTAGTAAGGTGCAGGAGAGAAACCTTGTTTAAAGTGTGAGGAGTAGAACAGTCTTCTCCAGCAGTAACTCAGAGTGGAGACATTTAACTCAAGGCTACTCTACTCCCCAGGACCCTTCCCCTTGGGCTCCTCTTCACTCCCCTGTGCCTGGATACACATAGCCACACGTAGTGCCATATAGATGTGTCCAGACAATGGGCATACATGTTTCTCCACAAAAAGAATGAGGATTCCTCCTTGCTAGCCGAGTAGTGAGTATCTGAAGATCCTCAGAGGCATCCTCAAACCATGACGAGAAGCTAATAGTAAACTCTGAGGGCAGCACTGAGCTCTGTAAGCAGTATCTTTATATCAGCCGTCCTGTCTCACCTTTGAAAGGCAGCTAAGAACTCAGTTTGATACTCTAGGAGGAGGAGGGGAGGAAAAAGAGGCCCCAGAGTTTCTACTGTGTTACCCACTACTTACTGTAATCTCTGCAGTGAACTTGAGATCAGCTTATCCCTTTAGCTATGAATTTTCATTGGCTTCCACTCCTTATTTCCTTTAATTATGAAACAGAACTTAAAAAGAAAGGGTAAGTTAAAAATAAACAGCTTCTCTTCACTGCCTGATAAATTTCCCTTTCTTGCTGCTGCTGAGAAAGAATACTATGTGGGATTTGAGATAAACCCACTCACAGATCATTTCACTTCATACTTTATAATGGATAGGCACCGTTACTGAGATTACGACCTGCTATTCTTGAGACTATTTAATCTGTTCTTTAAAGATGCAGCTGCTAGACAGAGGAGAGGTTAAAGAGCAGCAGAAGGTATTAAAACTGTCCAACAGGAAGGTTTGAAAGGCATCAGCTTTATACGCAGATGACAAAAACTTGCATCCTCTGTGTAACAGAAGACCTCATGTTAGCATCCTCTGCCCTTATTATACACTGCTTTGACTTTTGCTCAGGAGTACTGCCGGAAGAAAGCCCTTTTGTGTTAAACACACAAGATCTTTATCTGCACCTTTCTGTCAGATACAAAAGAACTAGAGGAATTTAATTTTGAGATTAAAGCATTACTCCTTCAAGGTCTTGTACAGTCTGGCCTTCCTAGAAACCTCTATGGAAGACCAGAAAACAAATTCCAAGACTGTACAGTATGAATAACTTAAAGGGACTTTTAGCTGGACTCTTCCACACAGATTTTAAACAGTCACTCCTTTTTTTAAAGTCTCGCAAGCAGCTGGAAGAACACCACTTCCAGTGTCAAGCAAGGATAGAGGAAAATTGACTGTAGATGATTTCCAAGGAGCTTGATGTAACTCTCAGATTGCAAGGATAAGCATGCAGGGAAAACTTTTTTAAAAAAATGCTTTACTGGATCTTCACAGTGGAAAAAAAATTAAATTAAGAGGAGTCACAACCTAAGTCTCTTTTTGTAGGTTATGTTAGGGGGATCAGAGTCTTAAAAAGCAGAATATGACAGAAATGAGCAACTCGGACATGGTCAACACGAGAAAAGTGAAGGCTGATGAATTCCTTTTTTGCAGCTACCTGTGTCAGCCCTAGAGGCTACATTCACTCATTTACCCCACTGCAACAAACCAGAAGTCATGGGAGGTGCACCACTGTAAATGAAAGATAATTTGCCATTAAATTAACCCCCTGCCCCACCACTCACTCACTGACTGCCTTCCAGAAGTTCCAGAGACACGCCAGCAGTTCAGGTCCCTGCAGATGTGTCCCCAAACCAACCTTTCAGGAGCTGCTCTGAACAGCAAGTGCTTTCTGTAACACTTGGATTTCAGCTTCCTCCTGCAGCTACTACAGCTAGCCTGTGCCCCATAACCCTCCTTCCCCAGTAAAACTGACAGCTTACGAGTGGAGGCACCCCCAGGTAACACAGTGCGGGGGCTGGTTTCTTACAGGGGGGCTGATGCAGGGCTCAGCTCCCTGCAGCATCCCACCCATGCCATGCCACTGCACCCAGAGGAACAAGACTATTTCAGAGTTTTGGGCTCCTTACTTTGCTGCATCCACCAGCTTACCACTCCCTTGCAAACTGGATGGACAACCTCTGAAGGGTCAGTGGACTCTTATGGACACAAACTCTGAAACCAGTTCCCCCAGAACCAACTGTCCCTGCTCCAAAATTTTCCACATTCAAAACAAGAGTGTTTTGCTGTACCACTCTCTATGCGCAGGCTCCTTCCTTACTGCACCAGAGAGAACAGTTTCCCCTGGCTGATCTTCAACAGGAGCCAACTTGCTGCACTCTCCCAGGAAAGGCTGGGCCTCGGAAAAGCCTGTCTGGGGGAAACAAGGGCATTACATGCAGCAGTCTCCCATCTCCATCCTGCCCAGGAGAACACAGCAGCAAAGCCAGAGAGGGAGCAGAATCTTTCATCATCCGCAACTGCAGTCTCTGCCTCACAAGAACATCAAATTAGAGAGTGCCACCAATTTACACCACCCAGCAAAGGACATGGTGCTGGTGGGTAGGTTCTGGGAAGCATGCATGGGCAGTGGCAGAAAAATACAGGAAAAACAGAAACAAGAAGACAACAAGGTGTCTACACTGTCTTCTTAATCAGTGCAGGAAAGGACAAGAATGCAATCAGTCAGCATCACCAGTACCTTGCTAAAGCCCTTCCACGCCCTTAAGACAGTCATTAGTTACCACGACACACAAGCAGTTGGAAAAGGACTGACCGACCTCACATCAAGCAAAAGGCAAAAATACCCAAACACCCCAGCAACCCCCAGGTTAAAATACATCTGACCCCCACACCAACTCCATGCAGCTGACAAGGCTGGGCTGGGAAGAGTCTCTCCAGATCAGGCCCAGCAAGCCCTCACAGGACTTGCTAAGAGCCAGGCTTTGCTGTCCCAGCTGTCCCGTGCCGCAGGATGAAGCAGACAGTCCTCACTGGCACTAGGGCACAGACACCGCATAGGGGCCCCAGGGCAGCCAGGGACAAACGTGCCCTCCATCCCCTCTACAGAGGTGGCAGAGTGCCTGTCACTGCCTGCATACCACAGAGGGAATTATGGCAAGTCCCACCTCTGAAACCTAGGCAAAGCTGAGGATACCACCAGCAAACCCAGCAGTCTGTCCCCTCAGATCAGAGGATGGAGGCTGTAGGAAGAGACATTAAGCTTTCCCTATTCTAGTAGAAGCCTGATGTGCATTTTACACTGGAGTCCCTCAAACTGGCTTGTTTATCCAGGTTTAGTACAAATCTTCCTCTTTTTCTCCCTCAAAGACCTCCACAAGCAACTCAGTCCCTGAGTGTTTCTCCTAGTGAATTCAATGGAATAGCAACATTTCTCACTGTAATGAAAAGGCTGCTGCCACCTGGACTATGAAGAGGCCATTGCCTCTCCATAATAAAGTGCCAGATAATTGACATAAATTTCACAGTACTATCTTCTAATTAATATGGAAAATTATTTTTCTTTTTTTTTTTTTTCCAAATGGCATCACACTTCTCACAAAGCAACTTAAAAGTTGCTGATGCAGGTTGGTCTTTGCTGGAATTAATCCCCAGAAGTGCCAAAACCAAAGCATATAATTAAATAATTAGAAGTTAAACAAAAACACACACACAGCTGCCACATTTCCCAACAGACTCTGCCCAGACCCTGGCTGCACTCATCTCCCTCTGCCTTTCCTCTTTCACTGTCTGCAGGAGCCAAGTTCAGAGAGAGGATCTACTAAGACGGCTGGTGCTACACACATGGGCTGGAAGCAGCTGTCACTCTCACTCGCTTCAAGAAAAGCACCCAGCCTAGGACAAGCAGCAGCACAGAGCTTTTGTCTGACCCAATGCTACCTTACCTTTGCAGCTGTCCCGGAGTTAAATGCAGCACTGATGCCTCAACACAATCCCCCACCCCCAAGCTCATCAAGCCATGGGTATTAATTCCATGCTCATGAATGCTAAGAGGAAGAGGAGGAGGATGTTGCTATGACAGTAACGACTCAGATTCCCAAGATATGCTGTACATACAGCACACATCTATGGATCCAGAGGATACAGAGTGGGGCTGGTGCACATGACAGAAAAGACTGTCTGGACATCTGGGCTGGAGATGCAAGTGCAGCCATGCCATGTAAATGCAAGATGTGCAGCACATTGTCATTCCCGCTCCAGTGCCCCAGATCGCCTCCATCAAGCAGCTGACATTCACACTACATGCAAGCGAAGGACCTCTGGCCCTCTCTTGCTGCAGGCTGAGTGTGAGGCTGCTCAGACTAAGCCTGTAAGACAGCCTCCACCAGCTCACACAACTGTCACCCCCAGAGTAAGGAAGCAGCATCCTGTCTGCTCTGAGGGCAGGAAAAATTCCTGGAAGGAGGATTTTTCCAATAGTAAAAAGCTCTGCTAGCCCAAAAGATTAAGTGAAAGCTACCAAGGGCAAATTTCTCCTCTGAGGTATGAAACAGGACTGCACCAACGCAGAATGCATCAGCAATGCTGGGAGGTAAGACACAAGATCTGCCCAGGTCATAGCGGGAAGAAAAGCCTGCAGAGGCAGGGGCAGCTGCCCATGAGCCCCAGGATGGCACTGGGCCATGAAAACGTGCTTCTGTCCTGATTGTGGAGATACAAAAGCTGATGGGACTCTTGTTCAGTGCCTGAAGATGGACAGATGGACAAGGCTGAGCGGCACACAGCAAAGATGAGTGAACCAGGAGACAAGGAGAGAAGGTACCTCACCCTGCTTTCCACTGCTGAGTGCAGGACCCTTTGCACACAGCTCCCACCAGTTACTCAGACACCTTTTAGGTTGTGTTTGCCAACCTTCCCCTGCTCAGCTCACGGAGCGTTAGCCAGGACACATTGTGTCTAGCAACCTGGGAATGAACAGTCCCATCAGTTTGTCCTTTGCCCCTGCCAGTCACTCCTGGCAGTCCCGCTGTGTTTGCTGCACTACTCTGTGCCCAGCCAAGCACAAGGAAAGACTAACTCTCCACATCCCAAATCCTTCCTTAGGACTACTTTTATACATTCTCACTTGAGTGCTACTGAAATCCAGGCCTTGCCACTTCTCTACACAAGGCAAAAGGTTTTGATCATATGTAAAAGACGATGATGATGATGATGACACTTAGCAACATCAAGGAGGGACATTTCACAGCCTCTTCTCCTCACCTCAGCATAGAGCCATTCTGGCGGGCCCAGACTATATGCAGTAGCTCAGATGTTTGTTCAATGATCACATAGAGATCTGTGATCTTTAAACAAACAAGCCTACAAAGTTGACGGTTTCATCCATGGAGTGGGAGGGTTCGGTTACAGTCTTCCTCCTCTGCCCACAGGTGCCTCTTCTAAAGATAATTTATAAGCTCACTTAGAAAGTGACTGTCATTCTCTGAACTCTGCTAGCAGAAATGGCAACCTCTTTTGGGACAAGAGTTATCTGCTCCAGAAATGTTTCAAACCCACAATCCATTAGAAGCCTAAAGGTGTTCAACTCTATTTAATGATGGGAAAAGACTCACTGATCCAACCAATCGGAAAATCACACATCTTTCAGAAACATCCCAATGCCAAAACTGTTCTCCAGCTCCACCCAGAAGGAGCTGTAAATGCACAACACAATGCCTGTTCCAAGCTCTCCTAGGACAGGACTTCCAAGATTCAACAGTTACTTTAAGAAGCAGAAAGGCTTCAAAGAATACAAAGGCAAGTAACAACAGACACACATGGTCACAGAGACCAGCTACGTGCACAGCTTGCAGAAGACTTAATTTGTAGTGGTATAGACGAATAGAAGATATTAATACGGTTGATAACCCTTGACATCCCTGTGTAGCCATCACTAGGGCTGGGGAGTCCTGTGCTAGGATTACGACACCCTCTGAGCTCCAGGAGTCAGGTAGCTGAAAGCCTGCTCACCTCACCAGAAAGCCTATGCCACCATTACTTTTTTACTACAGAGTAATTTCAAGAAGTCATGCCTACACATAAATGACAACTCCCATAACTGTTAAGTGCACTTTGCTCAACCACCCCTTTGGGTTTGGAGCACAAGGAGCAAAATGCACTTAATCCTCACACTGCTGCTTCTCAAGACCAATTTTCTTTTCTCAGTTCCAAAGATGGTCAGTGGGTTTATACTAACCTACATATCCCACTTGGCAGAAAGAACCTGGCACTCTCCGTGGGACCATGGATGCTCTTTCCCAGACTGCAGGGACAGGCTCCCAAGAGGAAATACAGGAGGCAATTCTGTGTCATTCAAGGGAGGAAAATGGGTTCAGTGGGTTTCTGCCAAGGGAACGAACATCCATGTACTGCACAACACTGGCACTTCCCAAGACCAGGCAGAAAAAAAGAAGTCAAAGACCTTGAAGCAAATTATCTTTGACTATATCAATTCATAAAATAAGCACCCTCCAGAGCAGACTTTTAGATCTGGATGGGGAGATCCGCCAGAAACTGAATGAGGTCCGCTAAGCTGGCCTGTTAGAAATTTTGCGAGGAAGGCAGGCAGCATAAGGAAGGCCAGGATGAAGGCAGGAGCATAAAACCCTGAGACAGATAGATAGATTTGCTATTTTGGAGTTACAGCCCATTTTGGACTTGCGAACCCTTATCTCCAGCTGGTGGCATTTATGAAAACATTTCTCACTGCTAGGTACGTAAGAGCACTTGCAATTCTGCCAAAGCTCAAAATGCACTGCAGATAGCTATGGACTGGACCGTTAATTTTTTTATTTCCCCATTGTGCTTACAATTAACTTAAGTGCTGAAATGCGATGGGCTGTTCCAGGAGAAGCTTTTTATCTACCAGCTGCATTTTAGCACAGCAGTAAATCAACTGCTGTCACCAAAACATCAAACAAGAGGACAAGAGCATCCTTATGCTCACTGTGCATATTACCCATTCAGCCTAAGTGGCTAACCAGCATTCAGCAACTGAATGCTGTGATTTGTGCACAAACTTTAGTGCAATTCTCTATTTAGAGAAGACCTTGTCCTCATCAAGGCAGAGAAAAGAAAAAAAAAAAAAATAAATCAGCAGCATCTCTCCAGCACCAGTTAACTGACCAAAGTAAGACCAGTAACCCTCGTGCCCACAACAAGATAAAAGAGTTTAAGTCATAAGCTGCTGCTCCAGTTGAACTGAGAATGCCAGGGCATACAAGGATGTTACAGAACTCAAATACAGCTACAAGAACCTAAAAAACTGTAGCTGAATATTTTAAGAAAAGGTCTGAAATAAATCTTTCTAGGAGCAGCAGCCAGAAAGCATCCTGGCAAACACTGAAACTCAAATACACAATTTCAGTTCACTCTGCCTCGACAAAGTGACAACAGGATACCTCATGTAGACCAGAGAAAACTCATTCCTAGGACAGAGATTCAAATTTGCCCAGAAGACAGCTGGCTCAGGAAATAAGGCTGTCTAGAGAACAGATTAAGACAGGGTATGCAACAAGCCCCCTTCCGTTCATTCAAACCCCGACAGAAGCAAGTGAACTGTTCCAGTTCAAAAGAAACCAAAACCTAATTGTGCCCAAGGGAAAATCAATGGGGAGGCTTATGCTGGTTATGGTCTAATCAAACATCTGCAGTCACAGGAAGTTTCTGGAACTATGTCACCTGATCAGGTTCACAGCAATCAGTAAAGGATCCAAGAGAACTTGTGCTCCTCACACAGCCACCATTGACTTCTACAGGATATAATGATTACAGACTGACTTACAAAAAACCCCAAAAACTCAACAGGACTCTGACATGAAGACCAACATGAATGAAAGGAGAACACAGACACTCAAAAAATCTATGGAAGTTGCCATGCATTTGATTTTTTTTTTGTCTTGTTCTTTTACAGCAACTAGCAAGCTGGTACCAGTACAGCCCTGGGTCTGACACTTGCTGAGAAAAAGTATACTTATCTAGCTCATTTTTTTTTTTCTCCCAAACTATCCAAAATCTTGTTAAATTTGGTTTGCACAACATGAATACACTTAAAGGAAGCAGCAAAACTAAACAGCAATACACTAAAAAAACTGGCCACAAAGCAAGTGGATGTTGTATATTTAAAGTAAGTCAAAACGACATAGGACATGCCAGAGGAACAGCCAGCTAGGAGTGGGGCAGGAAGGTGTGCATTTGGAGGGGCAGAGCTCGGAAAGATCAGTTCCACAGCTCCTGCTCCTACTTACATTTAAGCAATTAAATAGTCATGATAGAAGGCCACCTCAATTAATTGCACAGTGGAAATGATAAAAGGCAGTAATTCAGTGGCCTGAGGAGGTGCAATGAAGCTAAGAAAGAGGAAATCTAGAGCTCACCTGCCTAACCGACCACATGTGGAAAATGAACTCAAGTCCATTCTAAGACAGGTACAACAAAACTTCTGAATACATGCAAGATGTCTGGGTAGCCAAGAAATCAGATGAGCAAATAACCATTTGATTTTCTATACTATTTTGCAGTTTTACAATATCTCTTCTGAAATACGGGCACTGGAAATTGACATACAAGATTTAAAACATGGGTTGTCACAGACTTACACAGTGACACCACAGTACTCCTGCTTTATTTTTGTTCTCTAACAGTTTCTAATTATCTATTTGACTTTCTAACCACTGTTGAGCCTTGAGCCAACATTTCCAGGTTTATCACAGTGGCTCCAAGAGTCCTTTCCTGCACGGCAATATCTAGCAGACTTTCCTACAGCTCAAAGGCTTATAAATTCAATCTGCAAAATTCATCAGGAGTAATCGAGAAGGTAAGAAGAAGCAGAGATGACTGGCCCCTAGATGCTGAGAATGCAGCTGCGCAAGTTATGTTTATAAGAATTGTGACAGTGATGAAATTCCTATCAAGACAATGGAATCCAATCTGTCCCAACTAAGCGTCTCCTCACAAATCCCAGACACACTTTTGGATCCTAATTGAATCTGCATTGCACAGCTGGAGGAAAAGGAAAGGTCAAAGTCTATGATAAGAAAGACAGAAAACAAGAGAACCAAGTAACTGCAGATACAACGTGCTGAAGGAGTGAAGCTTGTTAACATTTCAGTTTGTTAAATTGTTCCCTTTTGGGTTGTTGGAAAGTGTCACTCTCTTTGAACTCCATCTGGGCAATGACCAGAGCTGAAACAGAATGAGAACGTTTATGCTTGGAAGCATTCATGGCCAGCATAGAAAACTTCTTTTTGCCTGTACAAACAGAGCTGCCTAAAGTTGATGGTAAGTTAACTCAAAAGGAACATTTATTTAAATTGGGACAGCTGGTGATATAGAGGCTACTATGCAAAATAGTCACTAGCAAGGGCAAACCTAATGAGATGTTAAACGCCGTGGGCTGAGACACTTCTTGACTGAAATGGAGATGTGCAGGATAGCTGGCCAGCAGACAGCAAGGTGAATCTGAGAGAGAACAGAGACTTGGGCATGGACCCCACACAGAAAACAGGTCGGAGGTTTCTGAGAAATCAAACGGTCTGACACTTATTACAGTCCTTCTCAGGGAAAGTAGTGTATGTGTGTTCTCTGAAATAAACAGAGGCACCAAGAGTTGCTGACACTCAGTGACTTCTAGTTGTTTCTCCTTATACCCAACAGAAGCCATCAGGGCCCAAGACAATAGGTGCGTCTCTCAAGAAGGATTCCTGCCACAGTTAAGCAGCAACTTGCAATCCAAAGATATCTGGAGGATAAAAAGGGTTTGCATGCTTGGGAACTTAAGTGTTTACCCCTGCAACATCTGTTCCACTTACATCCTTAAAGCATCAGACCTACCACCTCTTCAAGCTAACAGCTTTCTCACAAGTCAGATGCTCCCAGCAACAACCCCAAAACACCACAGGAGACAAACCCCTTCAGGATATAAGGCTGAGAAGAGACTGAAAAGAGGCACCTTACCTCTATGAGAGTGTGTTATCTCCACAGAGGCGCAGATGCTGGATGGGCAGGAAGGACATGGCACAAAGTGGAGGTTTATTGCTAATGGGCCAGATAAGAGTATGGTGTTGGCTGTATGCCTGCCATTGACATTCAAGGAAAAGGTGATTTGTGCTGGCACTGGACCCATTCTCTTCAAAGGACGAGAAGAAAACTTATGCTTCTTTTCCAAAGCACCTTTAGCTGTTGAATCCTCAAGTTGAGCTAATCAGTAAGCAGAGCAGCAAGCTGGAGAACTACTTGTCCACAGCGCCTGCCCTCTGAATCAAACACATGCACCCTTTGCTGTCACAGCTCTAAACTGAACCTGCTGGCTATAGAAATGGGATGTACTTGTACATACAGCACTACTGAAGACTTAGACAAAGATGATGCCACTCTCGGGGCTAAGGAGTTGATCACCAAGGCTTCCGCTTTCTCTCTAAATTCTCTTTTTGCCCTATTCCCAGATAAGTACCTACAGGATCTGTAATGGAAATATCATCTCCACATCATTTCTGCAGTGCGTGGAGGACACCATTGTTCTACAGCCTAAAAATCCCTGTGCGAGGATTTAGTGCTCCCAAGTGCCTCTTGGACATCAAACATTTTCAAAGCTATTAGCTCTGATGGGTTTTTGAATAAGGCTCAGGGAAGCCACTCACACAGTATTTCTCATAAGGAAAAGGTAGCTCTGACCTGGTAGAATAAAAATTACTGAGAAGGAGGAGGAGGAAGAAAGCCCACACAGCCCACATTCTGTGTGAGCAAGGAAATGAGATTTGATTTACTCCGTGATTCTGAGGTGCGTTCAATTTCAGCTTGAATTTCTACTGCATAAATTCAGCTTGGCTGAGCAATGTCCCCATTAGAGACCGTCCACAGCAATATAAGGTGATCCACACAGTGATCTTTGAAGCTGAAGGTTCAAAGCCTTGGTGACGGGGGGGTGTGTGTGTGTTAAGCATAATTTTGCACGTGCAACGCACAAACCTGTGTCTTCCAAGAAGTTAGAGGAAGACAATATAAAAAAAGCAATTAGATACAGTGCATACACAGCTCCTTATTGTTGCCAATTAATCTATTTATTTATTTAGCTCATTGGTTAAATTTCCTCTTACTACACAGCAAAGAGCAACTCTGGGTCTATGTTTTCCATGATTCAAAGGGATTAGATGACAAGCAGAAATCACTCACTAGAAGGACTTAAGGGCTTCAGTTCAGGGATTAATAACTCAGCTGCTTTTTCTCTAGATCTTAAACCCACTAATTTGTCCTGCATCAGCTGGTAGTTTTATTTGCACAACTATTTTTGTTTTAATGGGAATCTTAAACTCTGCTCTTCCCAAAATGCTGCTGCATTGCTCTCTTGATACTATTCTCACATCTGAATTTTTTACTATATTTAAAGAGGATTTCATGCTTGCTTAGCAAATTCCTTAAGAAATTGCGCCTTATACTAATACACACAAGTTGAAGTTCTGCTTGACTTTTCCTAACTAACCAGGCATATCAGTTGAGCAGTCCCCTCGGGAATTCAACACTACTAGAAAGCAGCTTGGGTGGAAGCTTTGGACCAGGTCTTTGCATCTCCAACTCCGTCTCGTCTCACGTTTCAGAGCAGCTCTACAAAATCTGGAGTTTACATGCATTTGACCACAAAGTAACACACCTTTAATGTGGGATAAACCTCGGGGGTCCATTCTCACCCTGGTTTAACACAGAGTAATTTGGTACCACACTTAACCTGCTGAGAAACCAATCAACAGAAGTTGAAGGGGGCCACATCTCATCTGCCTTACTCCGCAAATTCGGATCTTACAGTTCTAAAAATCATTCACAAGGGGGAGTTTCAGTGAAGCCGTGTTAATAGTTTAACCCCAATGCTTCTACTGCCTTGGGCTATGTGAATAAAACCCAAAAGCAAGTCTGCACGTTGGAAAATGCAGGTACTTTAAAGTTTTGGGATCTGTTGTAAATCTACAGCAGCCTGAACCAGCCTGATTCAGGAAAGGCTAAATTTCTTCCATATGCCTTTTTAAGGACTGACTTGTGACTGTACCTAGAGCTTTTGTTTGGTGCATTTATATAAATAGTAATAAGTAGAGCTGTTCACTTGGTTTACTGCTTCTAGACAAGAACTGCCAGCTCCAATCAGCTCAGAGAGAACAGGAGGGTAGGGCTAGCAGCAGCTACAGGATGCATCATAGCAGCAAGCAATGGCTGTGCATTAGGAAAGGTGCCATTGTTCTCCCTTTTCATCTCTCTAAAACACGTCAAGGGCACTAATTAACGGGGTATCCCGGGCACACAAAGGCTACAAAAAAAGATGTCCCTAGTGCCCTGTTAAGGCCCAATCCCAACAACTCCTGAGGCTTTAGGAGCCTGCTGAACTCTCCCAGTCATGAGTCTCCAAAACTGTCAGAGTAATATTCAGAAAGAATTCAAAGATCACAAGAGCTGCAGAACTGAGAAAAGCAGAAAGGAAATAAAGTGACCTACTTTATATTCTGCTATTACGCATTGAAAGAGACAGGATCGTAAAACGCCAGAAGAGGCACATGTAAAGGAATCCTCTCAAATGCGTATACTGTCAGCAGCATGAAGGCACACAGGCCCCCGTGGAAGAAACAAAGGCAGGGAAAAGCTCAAGTCAAATGCTGTGCCAGAACAACAATTTCAATACCCAGAGAGAAGGGAGCATGCAGCAGGAGCTATATAGAGTAAAAGCAGCCTGCAATCTGAAATGCCACCCACCATTACCCTAGCAGGCATTAAAACCTCTGCCAGGGAGGAGCAACTAGCACTAAAATGATCTGATCGCCTTTTCCAAGAGCAAGTGACAGAGGAGAGGTGTGATCTTAAATATTTTGTAAATATTTCTGCAACATCTGCTCTTGACTTAGTAATAAGAGGCAGGGCAGAAGAAACTGCAGCAGTCTGTGAGCGCCTGGCTACAACTATGTAAGACAGGGTTAAGTGGAGACAGGGTTAACAGTCCAGGCTGGAATCACCTTTAAAGTGCAACCCCATCAAGCACCGGAAAGTAAGGGGTTTTGTGAGAGTATGGGCAGGTGATTTTTTCCTCCCTTGTTTTTAAAAGGGGAATGCTATCAAAACTCTCCCACTCCCCAGATTTGACTTCTGAGCTTTTTGCATCATTGTTTTTTAAAACAAAGATCAGAGTCAAATGAACTGGCCATTTTAGTTCAAGCACCTTAACCTGACCTTTCCCAGACTCATCACAGAAAAAGATCTCCCTGACCTACGTAAGCTGAGGTCACACTGAGTTAGGATTTCACGTACAAAAAAATGGCAGCTTCAGTCCAGGTCTCCCAACACTACAGTTACCTCAGTCTTCAAACACGCCTCACCAAAGTGAAGGGTTTCTGGGTGAGGATAAGGGACCAGGCTGTCTCAAGCTAACAGAGTAGCTGACAAGACCACAGGTTTCTGGTTTGATTTAACTGATTTCCTGATGAGCAACTGGGACAGGAACGGTCAGCAACCAACTTCTTTATGCCAGAATGTTTGGTATGACATTAACTGCCCAGCCCTAGCATCACTGAGTCCTAGTTCTAAAGTATCAACATACTAAATAGTGACAGATGTACTTTAGGACTCAAGCAGTCCTGGAATATTATCCCTCTGGGCACTACTGAGGGTGGAAAGCTCAGCAAGAACTGGATGATGTGGGAAACTGTCATCAGCGAGAGAAATTAAGTTCAGATCATGTTAATATTCTCCCCTGCAAAAAGTGTGTCATGCTCAAGTATCTGCAAAGAAGGCTGAGATTAGGCATTACAGCAGCTTTCTTATTCTTCTGAGAAGGGGAGTTTAGCCCAGCAACAGACCTAAGTTTCCTTTCTATGCCTACAAACTGACTTGTAGGTGGTACTGCAATTAAATAGGTCCGTCACTTAAAATAGAAAAGCACATCTTTATAGCTGAGGTGAGAACTAAGAGCCTGCAGTGAAATGCTTCCATCAAGTTGTTGGTTTTCAGGAGCATTAATGACAGGGTAGAAAATTCCAAGCAAAGCAGCCTGGATGCAAAAACCAAAACAGACAGTCATGAAGTCTTAAGTTTCAGCATGACTACGTTGACTCCCTCACAAATCCACATTTCTGGTTCCATCAGCTGGAAGATTGCTCCTGTCTTAGTGTTGCAAGACGTTCAGCAAAAAGAGTACTTGCAAACAAATTGGAGCCTTAAAAAGTCTTTACTGTAGCTCACAGCTACCTTTTTTTAGGAAATGAAAGGGACAAAAAACCACTTGCAGATACTGTCACATGAAACTCCATCTAGATCCATGCTCTGTGTTAACATCCTGTTACATAAAATTACTGATAAACCTCAGGGGTCAGTAACAGGTAAAGTTTCATGCAAGTTGGACAGATGCCTCACTCCAGCAAACCACCAATATGACACAGTCGAGTAAAGGCCAGTATCTGGGTTTGGGTAGGAGTATAGGTATTTCTAGTGCAGAAGAGGACTGGAAAGGGAGACTCAGTCATTAGCTAGCTGAGCACACTCTTCCTTTAAACACCTGGAAGGAAAACTGCTGTAAGACACATCTCAGGGTAGGCTCTGCGTGACCTCCATCTTCACCTATGGATTGATTTGTCCCAGGTTTGGTACATTAATTTTCACAGAACTGGAAGAAGGCTGCAAAGGACAATGCAATGTCTAAGTCAGAAGGCTGGTGTCTTATTTGCAGGACGAGCAATGGTTTGATTCACAGATGTTGCGGAAGAAGTATCACAGAATGGCTGGGGCTGGAAGGGACCTCTGGAGATCATCTAGCCCAATCCCCTCTGCTAGAGCAGGATCACATCCCAGTGGGGTTTGGATATCTCCAGAGACAGAAACTCCACAGCCTCTCTGGGCAGCCTGTCCCAGTGCTCTGTCACCTTCAAGGTACAGAAGTTCTTCCTCATATTCAGCTGGAACTTCCTGTGCTGCAGTTCGTGCCCGTTGCCCCTTGTCCTGTCACTGAGTACCACTGAGAAGAGCTTGGCCCCATCCTCTTGGTGGTTGTCCTCAAGATATTTGTATGTGTTGATGGTCTTCCCCAGGCTGCGCAGGCCCAGCTCTTTCAGCTTTCCCTCATAAGGGAAGTGCTTTGCTCCCCTCATCATCTTCACAGCCCTCCAGTGGACCCTCTCCAGTAGTTCCCTGTCTCTCTTGGACTGGGGAGCCCAGAACTGGACACAGCACGGCAGATGTGGCCTCACCAGGGCAGAATAGAGGAGGAGGATCATGTCTATCATGTCTCTCAACCTTCTAGCCATGCCCACTGGCCACTTTGGCCACCGGGGCATGCTGCTGGCTCACAGGCAACTTGCTGTCCACGAGAACTCCCAGGTCCTTCTCTGCAGAGCTGCCTTCCAGCAGGTCAACCCCTAGCCTGTACGGTGCATGGGGTTGTTCCTCCCAAGGTGCAGGACCTTACACTTGCCTTCATTGAACTTCAGGAGGTTTCTCTTCACCCAGCTCTCCAGCCTGTCCAGATCTCACTGAACGGCAGCGCAGCCTTCTGGTGTATCAGCCACTCCTCCCAGTTTTGTATCACCAGCAAACTTGCTGAGGGCACACTCAGTCCCTTCATCCAGGTCATCGATGAATAAGTTGGACAGGACCAGATCCAGCACTGATGCTCAGGGAACACCGCTGGCTACAGGCCGCCAGCTGGACTCCGCACTGCTGATCGCAACCCTCTAAGTTCTGCCATTCAATCCACCTCCCTGTCCCCTCACCTATCCCTCACTTCCTGAGCTGACCTATGAGGATGTTACGTTAACAAAACCACAGGGGAGCTGATAGCAACGCTCAGAGAAATAAATTCTCACAGTACCACCATGATACTATTAATCCCAGCTTTCTACTACGTTAAACATGCTCATAGGGCTTCAGGACAGCTTAGTTTGGTCTGCAATAGATAGTACAGACCTTCCTGAAGCCAAAGCGCCCAAAGAACAGTTAGCTAGCCACGTCATGCCAGCTCCCTGATGCTAAATCTCATTGCCAAAAAGATGCCGTGCCCTTCTCTGTCATCACATTTCACTACAAGCAGCTGTCATAGTCTCAGAGATGCAATCGGTCCATTAGTAGGACAGAAGCTCACTCATGCAATTACAAGTGAAAGAAGCACTCAAGAACTTCTCCACCTCTATGGCTTCTACACAGGAGAACCCGAACCCAGCACCTTCTGAGAAGTCAGGAAGTCCAAGAATAAGATTTCAACAGCGTTCTGTATGTGTCTTTACATCCAACTCAGAAACAAATGCAGCCTGCCAAATTACAACTGCTGAAGAAAACACACTTGGGAAACCAAGATGGGTTTTGTGCACAAATAAGCCTCAAGCGCAACATTTCATTACTGGGGTTCTCCACACAGTAAGACTTAATAGCAAAGTTTTCAACTCGGAGGTTAAGGCACATCGCAAGGGCTACTGGAAACATTAGATGTCAGTCTGCAAGAAACTACCCTGCTCTCCAAATGTTAAGGATATAGCAGCAGGTTTTTCATACTTATTCTCTTACTGCCAAAGGTCGTCCTAACTGACCTGTGTTTTCATGGAAGAAAAACGCTTCCTATTTTAAACTAACACTGATGTACCTGTGACACACCAATTAATATTGATGCAAGTGATGGTTGCTGGGTCACATCAGCTTATTTCAGAAATCCTACATACTTTCAGGAAACGGTCCAGGCCAATTCATCAGCTTCTTGTCTGGAAGACTAGAATGTACTTTCCCTGTTAGCAGTTCTTGCTGTGAAGCAGTTATTGATGGAGAACATATATCCATGGTTTGGCAAAAGTGAAAGAGGAACTCCTATGAACAGGTGCTCAGGTGAAAGCAAGCACAGGGCTATGAATTGCTACCCTTCCACAGGCCTATATTCATGCCAGCTATGAGGAAGATGCTGTTGCTGAAACAGCATGTGCTGCTAGCAATACGTAGCTCCCCAGGAGCTTATTTGTGCCTTAACTGAGCCATGGGGGAATCCAAGTGCCCTCTAAGGCAGTGGAATTGATTCATAGCTCCTAGGACTTGGCTGATGCAGAACCACCCTCCCCAGTTCCATCTCTCTGGACATCAATCCCCCCTGCACCACTTGCTGTCTTTGAATGACACACCTCAGCTCCCTGAGCAATCCCACTGCCTGCCTCTGATCTCCCATGAAGACAGGAAGAGTGACACACATCAGAGATGCCATCTTCTCTTCTACTAAAAGGTTTGCCTTTGAGCTCCCTACCACAGACAACAAATTTGAACTTACTGTCTTAACATCCAAATGCCAAGTGTTAGAGAGCCAAAACCCCAACTCTTCCAGCTGGCTGGAGCTCTGTTCAGGTGTGGCACCTTTAGGCTCAGCAGCATTTACTCTCCTGCTCTGGGAGGCATGGAGACTGCAAAGCTCAATTTGCTTCCCACTCTGAAATCAGAGCAATGACCCAATTTGTCACTTTTGGGAAACAGCTGCAGCTCCAGCTAGAGGATCCAGAGGAAGAAAGCAGAAAAACAATCTGTTCCAGCAGGATACTACAAGAGAGAAGGAAGAGTGGCAGTCTCTGAAGGCAGGAGTTTTATCCTAAAGAAGCCCCAGAATGAGCATGGCTGGCAGTCGGTGCAAAGCCTGTTCCCTTTTGTGCGAGAGGAGTTTGACTCCAGGAACGATTTCGCACAGCCACATCGCTGTCTGTAACTGGCACAGCAGGCTATAGTCTGTCTACTTTTAGGACTCCCAAGCAGAGCGATGACCGAGTGTAAGGAAGCTTAAGGTGGAGCTCAGGACCAGAGCAACAAGGTATACTGCTATAAATCCAGCTTTACAGAAGATAACGAAAGAAGTTTGCATGGTGTCTATACGCATTATGCACCTGGCAACAGCCGGCCTCTATTGTTCCTGTTTCACAGGGGATTAAAAAACCTTCCCAATCTGAAGTTTTACAAAATGCAAATTGAATTGTGCGTTCACACAAGCCAGCCATTGACAGCTCCTCCTTTAATCGTAGATGTGCAAAGTTGTAATTTAATCTTTATAAATGCAGACTGTTTTGATCATTCTGTTGCAATCCTCTGCGGAGCTTTCCCTGCCCTATACAGGCGCTTAACAATGACAGGAACCTGTAACACTGCTTTGCACTTCCACAGCAGCCTTGCCCAGCAGATCACACAGCACTTCAAATGCTGCCTGGCTTCCCAAGGGCTCCACACCAGCTGCCCTCTCACTCAGGAGGACACAGGGCTCAAGGTTTGCTCAAGGCAGCACAGCAACAGCTAGGAAGGAGGTCAGACGCTGGTGCACAGCCCCTTCCTCTAGCTACCCACAGCCCCTTTTCCAGGTTTAGTTAAGCACCATATATATAACAACTCTGCAAAGCATCCGAAGTGTTTTTTGAAACACACTCACCAGGGGCAAGGACAAACACTGGAACTAGATCAACATCAGCTTGTCTCCACAGCAAATGTACGGCTCTTGCTCAGCACACTCCCCGTAGGGAATCAGGCTTGGCTCATAACTCACATCCCCAGGTGTTGCTTCTGTAGCCCCAGCACAGAAACTTTTCTAGCTCCAGGAGACTTTACCCAGTAGCAGCCTGCAGAGAGTAACAGCTCCAGAAGGCAGTTCTAAACCAAGTCCCCAGCATTCAGCGGTCACCTGCACTACAGCAGTCTTCAGGCCCTTATCAGTCCTGTAGCACTACTGACAGCCAGGCAAGGCTATGAAAACAGCTGTGAGAATGGAAGGCAAGCCTTGCTTTGAAGTTTAATGGCCTTATTTTGTAACCAGTTTGTACTTTGAGGCAGTCCCAAATCTGCCCAAGAGGACAGCTCACAGAAGTGGCAGCAGCCAGGCATGCCTTAGCACTTGCAATGCACCAAAGGGTAGAAAGAGTCCTCTGCTCCGGGAGCAGCCAAGGTGATGCAGGGTCACACTGGCTGCTGCCTCCAAGAGGCACAGAGCAGGTGACTGCCACTAGTGGCAACAGGCAGGACGTCTGGGCACCTTTGTGTCAAACCTGAGAGGGAATTGAAGGATTTCTCCCATTTCTCGTTGGGGTTCCTGGGACTGGATTTGGAACAGGGTTACATCTCTCCAGCAGCAGATGTTTTTAAAAACAAAACCCTTCTTCTGTCCCTCTAACACTTACCGTACGTTGTTCCCCCTCCTCCAATGACACACAGTTTATTGTATTCTGCGTGTTAATAAAAGGCACTACACAGCACAAAGTCACTGCTCCAAAGCTCACCTCCAGAGTCAAATCTCCTTGTAGCAAAGCTGATCAAGTCCTTGAAGCCTCTTCAGACCCGTTCAGTCTGGCACACTGCGTAAAGCAGTCTGAGGCACTAGTAAATTGCAGGGATATTTCTCTGCTAAACAAAATAAACCAAAACCAAAAGAAGTAAAAAGGATAGATCTCTAACTTGCCCCACCCCCACCAGCTAGGCAAACCAGCAATTAGCCAACTCCAGATCCCAAAAGGATCTATATAAAAGACTTTTTATGTAGATCCTTTTAAACCTGGGATTCCAATTTCACCTAGTGCAGCTCAGCTTTTTCTATTTAAACAATAAAATCTGTTTTCAAGCCATTAATCATGAGTAGGTGTCAGTAATGAGACCATGAAATCCAGCATCCCTGCCTCATTTGCAAAGATGTGATGACTTTAAATTAGGGCTTTGCCTTGGTGACCCCTCAGCTGGAGTTTCACATTCCTCCTACTGCGAGCAATATGGCACTAGCAAGCTTGATACTTCCTACCCCAAAGCTCACTGCATTTCATTTCAGAAGTGAAGAAGCATTATGCCAAAGCCATTTTGAAGTATTTCTGGAGCCCTCACAACATGTTATATTCACATAAGAGATTAGGGGGAATTTTTTGTAGTAGTACCTAGCACTGACGGTATTCAGCATTTTAAAAATACCATACACATGCCAACAGGCTTTCAACGCCACTGCCAGCAGCGCTAAAAACCAACAAAGCATTTGGTAGCTGCCAGTAGTTTTGCTGTGGAAACCAGAACAAGTTGAATAAACAGTGACATCAATCGTTCAGAATTAGAATACTTTAGGGCATCTAAAGCCAACTGCACCCTTTTCTGACTTTCTGTGCAAGTCACTGGTGGAGCCTTCGTGAGCTGCACTTCAGGTTAGTTCCCTCAAAGCCCCACAAGGTAACAAAAGGGCATGGGGCTGGCAGGTCAGGGAGCAGCATTCAGCATCTGAGGTATGACCTCAAGAAAAGGGAAATGGCTTTGTGAGATTGCCTGAACAAACTGGATTGCAGCTACCTGAGTTATAAAGGTATAACAGTGTGGAACAACCCAAGTATTACACTCATTTGTCTCAATTTCAAAAGCGATACTGTTGTCCTGTTTTTCTATCACAATCTGTTCTGGCTCCCAGCACTTTTCACCTGCAGTTGCCAGACTAGTACACACAGTACAGGTGTTCGCAACAGTCTTTCACACTGAACTTCACCTCCAAACCAGAGCTACCTAGCATCCCTACTACACCTGGGAAGAAAGGGGCTTCTATTAGAAAAAGCACATGAATGTTCCTGACTAGCAAGCATCATCAGTCCTATGTCTGCCATCTCAATTTTAAGACCCTTAGGGCAGAAATCTGAGAGAGAACAAGTGCCAAAGAGAAAATGCGACCTTCACTGGCACAAGACTTGCTTGGCATGCAAGGCACCACAAGAATTTCCTGTTCAGAGGAGACTTCAGCAAAAGTACTGGGTTCCTCTCACTACAGCCTCTCTACAATAATTGTGTTATATCACCATCAGGCAGAGAGTTTGCCTTCTTACTAGCAGCTGCTCTTTCACATCCAGAAAAGGCAGATGTGAGACCCCATCCAGATCGTTCATGCCCTGTGTTCTCAGTCTTTCTGTTCTGTCTGCGTTTGCCCTTCTGGACCAACTTGTGTTCTGTTTACTCACTGCCTTGACCCTGTTCTCTGCAACTGCTTCCACTAGAAAACATGCCGGGAGCTTCTCCGATCAGATATGGCACAGAGAAAGTCTACTGCCTCCAATGTATTAGCTACAAGGCAGTCCAGTCATCTGGAAAGTACAGATAAGCCTATGAATTCATTTCACAGGCGGCTATTTTGCCCTTTGACTTGTGAAGGGACCAAACCATCTTTGAAGACGTGGGAATAATCACTTGCATGGAAGAGCTAAAACTACACTGGCAGTTAATGGCCAGCCCTATCTTTTCGACTGTGTAGCATCTTTCAGTTCCTTAAAGGACATGCAGGCAGGTGCCAAACACGTTGAGAGGCAGAATACCACAAAAACACAAATTAACACTGAAGTCAGGTTTAACGAATTAGCAAGTGAGGGAAGACGCCAGTAACTGGCTAAGACACTTCCTGTTTCATGGCGAGGAACTACAGCAAGGTCAAAATAGCTGACGACTAGGAAGGATTATGCATTTGCTTTGGCAAATAGACCCTCTGCAGAATGGCACTGGCCAGGATCACATGATGTTTATAGACTAAGATGACTCATCATCAAATCCCTGGCATCTGCTTGCCCCTTGGAATCTCCCACTCTTCACTCAAAAGAATATGGAAAGAAAAAGGTCGCTTCCCACTATTTCTGACCTAAACACTGGATAAACCCCACAACTGTCAGCAAAGCAGTACCATGAAGTCTTGCAAATAAGCCTGCCTACAGCACAGGTCTGGATATTCCCTGCAGTTTCTGGAGATCTTTAGGGCTGAAGATGTGCAGTGGTCTTAACAGTCTACCCTTAAAACAATCCCATGGCCATCAGTTTCAAGGGCCTACAAATCCCCTCAGCATATAATAACGTTGACATTAATGCTTATAAATAAAAAAGGAGAAAGCAATGAGATGACAGACTGAGAATGGTAATAAATGGACGTTAGTGATTAACAAGGTAATAAAGCTTTCAATAGGATTAGAAAAAGAAAAAGATAGAGCGAAATCTCTTTCAGCCGATTACTCAGCTACTTTTAAGGATATTAAAAATACAAAAATAAAATAATAAAAAAATCATCTAACACACGAACAGGGTGCCAGAATAGTCAGGGGGCAGCACAGTAAGTTTGACACAGGCTCAAGTAAGAGTCTGCAGGCTGATTAGGTTCAAGTGAATTGGAAGCAACTCGCAGCAGCTGGAAATCTCCCCTCAGATAGAGCTATGTCAAAGCCGTGCCCGCCTGATTAATAGGAGATGCTCAGATACCACAGAGAAGTATGAGCAGCCATATGAGAATCTGGCCAAAGGCTAGTATCTGGGAAGGAAATCTTGATTAAAAGAAAAGTTCGATTCTCAAAATTGTAAAAACAAATGTTCTCAATAAAGAAATACCAGTCTCCTGAAACTACTCAAACAACTCAGAGAATGACCACCCTCAAATGTAGTATCTGCCTGTGGATAAACAAGTTAAATGCAAGCATGAAATATTTCAATATGGTACACTTCAAAAACCAGGGCTATAAAGAAGGGTGTATTTTGTGTAGAAAATGTTTATGGAGAGAAGGGGAATTAAGTGAACACGCATGTAAAAACAAAAGGTACAGCTCAAAGAAAAAAAAAAACCACAACAAAGAGACACTGCAGCAGACAAAAAGCAAGATTGACTCCCCCCCACCCCGCCCCATGCTGAACAGCTAACACAGAATGAAAACAACAAATTCTGTTACCCCACAAAAGCCAGACCCTGGTCTTGATCTCTGGCATCCACCATTACCTCTCACGTACTTACCACATGGGACGGCTTCTGACAGAGGGGAAATCACAGTGCAACACACAGACCTGAGCTCACTGGCATAATTGAAAGTGGAGGCAAGAAGTCTCCATCCCTCTCCTCCTTGTGCAGTAAATTGCAGAGCTCTGACTAAACGCCCTCAAAGAGACCATACAGTCCCTCACCACAGTGACATCTCTGTCATTTCTTTGCAGTTCACCAGGGCCTATTATTGCTTTGCTTTGTTTGATGTTCTCCTTATGTTGAAGAGAAAGCATGAAGGGAGACAAGAAAAGAGACATCTAACTGTCTTTCAACTTCCTAATCATCTTTCTCAAAATGCTCCATGCATCAGCACTGATTTCATTATCTGCTTGCTCCTAGAGATTTTATTTAAAGAATAACACACACGGAAGAAAGGATTTAACCTGACCTCCCTGAACTGCTGGGGGATGAATACTACACAGACCTGACTGTGAAAAGCTCATCTCTTTCCTCAGACTAACCCAAAGACTACACAACATTCCCCTCTATCCAAGCCTCCAGTTTTAAATTGGGCTATCAAAGGCTTTTCTTTTTTAGGGGCCTGGGTTGATGGCAATCAGTGCATCCTCAATGAATGAGGACTGCTAACAGGAACCACCACCAAGCACAGCTGTAGGTACAGTGACTCTCTGAGGCAGAACAATGCAGAAAAAAAAAATAAATCAGTAAATTAAAACCAGTCATCTTCTATCCAGTTATATCAAGAAGAGAATGAAAAGCAGTAAGGTCCACACTTTTTCCCCCCACTGCACCAGTACAGCATTCAACCCGAGACTTTGGGGTGTGACATATTACAGATCAAGTAGGGTAATAAATGAAAAGGTTAGTAGGAAGTATGGAAGGGTATCAACAAGCAATAAGTAAAGATATGGACAGAAAGAGAAATGAGTTGCAGAGCAAGAGACGCTCAGGACCTTTTAATAGGCACGAGTGAGGGATCCCATCGAGTAGAAGGAGTGATCTAAGGTGACTCAAATGAGGTCTGGTCTAGACTGCATACAAAGTATTTTCTCTGGAAGGTCCAGAGATGTTGACACAGCTGTGTCTGGGATGATGCCCCCAGTTCACACAGCAGTTCCATATTTTGTCCACCACAGGCTCCTGCAGAGTCATTTACCTCTCCAAGAATGATGAACATATAATCCCAATATTTTATTTTGGGAAACAGGCCATCTCCTCCGTTCCTGAGACCACACACAGTAGCCTATTTTCAAAAAGCCATTTACACATTTATGCAATACAAGCAGGACATGAAGAGAGCATATCAGGCTAAATTAAGGAAGGGAAACCCAACCCTATCACCCTCTTCATTAAAAACCTTATCTTTTCAAAATCTAACACAACTGAAGTCAATTACACTAGAAAATTTCTACCAGCTGTTGCCTCAGTTCTCATCCCCCACTATCACAGAAAATCAAGCTAGCCCAACAATTCTCTGCCAAAAACTTCCTGCCCCATTCTAAACACCAGCACCCTCAACAGTCCCCAACCACACGTGCTGAAAATGCTGCCTATTTTCATTGTTTGTAACCATCTTTCAGCATTTGCTGGACCAAGATGCCTGTACGCAACGGTAAAATTGGCTAAGCCAAGGCTTCCTCTCACGCACATCTGAACACATCTGAACAAGAGTTCTGCTTTCACCCCACACACTGCTGCCACATCATCAGTGAGCACAACACACTCCTAAACACCTATATTCCAGAGGTCAATATGAAAGAGGTCATTGCACGCCTGGCTTACCTGATCCTCAGAGAGCTGTGATATGTGATTCACTGCAGCGTAAGACTCTATCTTCGGGTTGAAGTGATTGATGATGGCTCTGAAACAAAGGAGGGAAATTTTCAGAGGTCTCAGGAACAGCTTAGGAATGCAGCAGAAATTCACCACCAGCCTGACTCAGCGCAGGTGGAACCTGCAGGTGGAAAGAAATAGTTTCTCCCTCACCACTCTATTGCCTGCTCTGCCGAAGGCATGCTCCCTGCTGAGAGGCCAATGCAGATTCACTCACAGGCTCACTGGAAACTGCAGGCACAGGCACTGCCCTAAGCATGGGTGCGCTCGTCCCAGCAGGTACAGGGCTGTGCCCACCGCTCTGGCAGAGGGAATCGCTGCCTTGCTGGGAACAGGCTGCAAATTGCTCAGCGTTCCAGCAGACACAGCACACCTGGCCATTGCTGCCCCATCCTGCTCAGGAACTGCATCTCTTTATCCCTTCCAAAATCAGTATCACCCAACAGTTTGCTCTATGGAACTTTGCTGCCTGATGTGTTGAAGCTGACGTTTTATTGCTTTGGATCTCTGCTATGTTTAAAATGTTGTAGTTGTCCATCACTGCAGCCACTGCTTTAGCTTCTTCCCATGATGACTTTAGACCTCAGTCCCAATTTAGATCCCTAGAGGTAACTTAATGCCAGTGTCCCAAACACAGCAGCAGTAATGCTGATAACTCCTGCTTCTCTGCCTCATTTCTCTCACTGCCTGCACCAACATACCTCCCTTCCCTTCTAGGTGAATCTAGAGCAGGGGTGAGAAATCTAAAATTGAAAGTAAAACAGTAAATGGGGGGGGAAACTCCAACTGCAGCTGGAGTATTTCCTCTGGCTCTCCTCTGCTTGTCAGGTGCAGCTGAAAAGACAAATAGCAAGACAGTAAAGTCTCCCTGAGCTAGGGTTTGCAACTGGTCTAGTTGGGCTATTACTCACGAGACCCACTGCTGAGGTAAACGCTCATCACGGGAACAGCCCATGTCAGTGCTCAGCACAGATGCGTGCTGATGGTGCCTGGAGAGCACTTGCTCAGCCAAATTACACCGCAGCAGCAGTCAGGGCTTTCACTGTCATATTCATCAGCATGAAAATTCACTCCAGCTCCCTTTGTTGTACTCTAATGGGTTCCCTCCTCCCCACACCTCCCCCTGCAGAAGGGCTTTCAGCTGTTTTCTCCAGATCTCATCACAGCTAAGAGCTGTGCTGGGGTCCAGGAATAAACGCTATTCAGTAGTACCAATCAGAACTAGTAGAAAGAAAACCCACCTGGAAGCATCCTTACTTCTTTAAATACATAGATAAAGAAAAACAGTGTGCAAGGTGTAGGGAGTAGGAGAAGAGTGAAAAAAACCAAAACAACCACCACCACCAAAGAGAACTTGCAGATTCACTGCAACATCCCCAGCCACACACCTCACCAACACACCAGACTCTTCCCATTTTAATCCAACCAGAGAAGCAGCTCCTGTAAGTCACAATCACACTCTCCATTACACAGCTTCTCAAACACGGTGGCTTTCAAGTTGCATGTTTCATGCCTGGCTGGAGTTATATTTACACTCCTACAGGACATACTACAAGCTACTGAAAGAAAAGGGAACACAGACTTACAACTTCACTTCTGGCTTGACAGAAGGTTTGGCAGCTCAGAGGGGTTCAGTGCACTCACATGGTTCCAACATTTACCAGGGAACAGATTTAGCATTCATTTGTATCCACTGCTGTGAAGCACTTGAACATGGGCTGCCTGCTTACAAGTCCCTGCTCGGATCTGAGCTAGTGGAGCGGCACCTGCAATCACAGCTGGGATTCACCCAGGGAAAGCAGAACCAGCAACCAGCTGCTGCTGCAGCAAGAATCAACAGACATTAAGGAAGAGAAAAAATTCAAGTCTCCTTCCTCATTTCCCTAAAGGCAAATGGAGACAACTCCTCAGCAACCAGAAGACGACGTTCACCTGTTCAATTTAACTGAGCTCTTTCACTACAAATAATTCCTTCCCAACCCGACTCTCTACAGAGCTGTTTTCCTGAACCTGCAGCCAGCCTGGGGCAGAGAAGCATAAAGAGCTTGGATTGAACCCTGGCTCTGTGTAGCCAGCTCCTTACTGCCCAGCATAAGCTACACCAAGGCCAGGCTCTGCACATGGTACAGCTCCTCCTCACAGATCTGCTAAGAGAAATTCCATCACTACCCAGCCCAAGCTGCGATGCAGAAGCAGCACCTTTCTGCATCAGCTGCTCTGATATGCCTCTACTTCTCTTCCATCTCTCAAAATCCATCTTGTCCCTGGGTCATACTTTGAGGCAACTGGCCTCCTGGGCTACTGAGTAACAGCTGGAATTTGACTTTGCAAAGCTGTCACTCCACAGGCATTTGATCTTAGAGACAAGAAGGGACCCGAGCTTTTAAGCACAGTCTCCCCCTTATGGACGATAGAACAGCGGCTTTGCCATCATTAGTTCACACACCAGAATGTAACATCTGAGTCCTTGCAATGTTTTATTTTTACACTGTGATTGCCTTGATTATTGGGATATCAGCCAGTACCTTTGGGGAGAGGGAAGGGAGTGGTTAAATCACTTGGAAAAGATGTGTGATATGCTGTGCTCTTCCGAGAGCTTCATATCAATCATGAAAGAAAAAAAGAAAAAAATATAAATAAAAACCTTGTGTTTGGTATTTATGAAGCACTTGCATCTTTAGTGCGTTTGTAAAGCAAGGAAATGGTAAAGAGTCAACTGAAAGAACACTACAGCTCCCAACTAGCTGATAGTGTGTACACTTACCTATTTCTACACCACAAAGTCCCTCAGTGGGGCTGGCTATCATTTGTTATACAAGTTTCAGAGTGCTTTCGGGACACAATTCTCTACAGACTAAGAGATGTATGGAGAGATACCACTTCAGAAATGCTGCCGCCTCTGACAGACCCACAGTTCAGCAGTCAGCTGGCAAGAGGAGACTGTCACTGAACACGGGAAGGATGCTGAACAGGCAGAAAGTGAAACAGTGGTTCAGAAATTAAAAACTGGCTCCCAGCAGGTTGTCTTGAGGTTAATGGTCAATACTCAAAGGCAGGCCACAATTGATCTCCACATTCTTTATTCCTTAATCTCCCAGTGACAGTTATTTACAGACTAGCATACCAGTGCTCTCAGAAAAACACACATCTCCCAGGACCTCTTCATGCTCCTCTTCACAGAGCAAGCTACCCAGACACCATGATCCCAGAAGCCATGTAGAGACACATACGAACAAACCTGTATTTTCCTCGGGATGAACAACCTAGGACACTTGCATTTATGTATTTATGCATTTATTGCATATTTGTTGCATTTGTTTATTCCTTTGGGAAGAAGAGAATGATTGCAGGAAAAATACAAAGTTTCCACCCTCATTTAGGAACCTAAGTGCCAATGAATCATTTATTTGTACTAGCTGTATTAATCATGTTATTAGACAATAAAAACAGGTCCCTGCTGTAAAAGGTATTGTACAAATACAGAGCAGTGGAAAGCCTTTATCCCAGAGAGCTAATGATCTCAAATGCAAGGGAACAGGGAAAGCTCAGAGAACAGCGGTGGCAATAGAAAACCCGACAGTGCTGTTACTTACCGAGTGTCACAAAAGATTTCGGTTAGCAATAAACCAAGGACAGAAAGAATACTGAAGGAAGAAGTACAGAACTGGGAAAAAGGAGACTAAAGGGCAGACAGGATCAAGAAAAACAGAGGTGAAAAGACTGCAGAACAAAGATGATCGGAGTAACAGCAACTGACCCTAGCGTAGTCTGTCCCCTGTTAACTGGAAAACTCTTGACTGGTGGAAAGTTTCTACTTTGGCTGTTCTTGAGGCTGCAATAATTGGCCAGTCCTGAACTGACTGCTACTAGCCCCTTCCTCTCCCCAAAACACACAGGCTGAAGGGTGAGAAGCAGGGGTATCTCCATGCGGGCCCTATTAGTTGTTTGGTTTTTTCCCTAAAATGGGGACAACTCCACTGCAGCTCTCACCTTGAGCTATGGTGAGAGAAGGTATACCTTCAGGTGAGTTGCATTCCCCCCTTGCTGTCTTCACTGCAACAGGGCTTGCTTCTGCAGCAGCTGTAGTAGCTCTCCAGCCAGGAAGTAGCATTTAAAAAATTGTTTCTATAAAAATCTTTAAAAACTACCTAGAGGTACTCCTTGAATAACAGAAACAACCAGTGCCGTCCTTCAGAGAAGCTCAGAGTAAAAGTTCCGCAGATTCAGAGTCTGCTGACAGGAAAGGGTTCCTATGAAAACCAATATGGCATGCATAGAAGGAAAAGATTGAATAGATTCCTCAATTTAATTTGCTACTAGTTGTAACATCACATGTGAGAAGTGAAACGCATCAGCAACACTAAGCTACTGATCTCGTAATTCCTAGCATCTTCCAGCCCATGTGCACCCACCATGGCAAGGAACACCACCCTGCCAGCCTTAACTTCACAACAAGCTGGTCTGAGTCCAGTGTGCAGGGAAAGCAAAATCACTATGCTCAGGCTGGCAGCACTTCTTCAGCATGTTTTCTCTGACCTCCAAAATCTCCCCATCAAGTTATTGCAGATGAGCTGTCTAATACCAACTCTTGCTTGACAGCAGCTACATTTCCAGAGTCCCATAAGACAACACTGTCCTCTTGTCCTGAGTAGTGAAATTAAGCACTCTGGAGGTGCTGAAAGAGGGCTAAAGGAAGAACAAAAAGGTTGCAAAGCTTATTACAAAGATGGGAATGCTGAGCCATCATTCACTGCATGAACCTGGTCTTTGCGCCTACTTTACTGGTCTGGTATGCAGTGCCTGGCATAAAAACATTCTTGTGGATACACAAACATTTCTTGTACAATAAAAGCAGCACCACAAGCTCGCTTCCTCCTACATCCTGTTACAGTGGAGCAGATAAGCAGCAACATTTCGCTGGTAGTCCTTCACAGGAAACAAAGGGTGACTTTATACACACTTCATCTTCTCAGCTGAATGCTCATGCCTGTGCGGTGCACTGGGCAGCAGTGGGCACACCTCTGTCTTCATTGAGTAAAGCTGAATGCACGGCAAAGGCAGCCGGTTCACTTTCCCTTGGCAATAAAAACTGACAGTATCTTAGATGGATAAATACTCAGCACGCACTAAGTTTATAGTGCCACAAAGGCTAGGAACAGGCAGAAGCAGGAAAGGATGTAGCTGTAGTAAAGCAGCTTTATGAAGTGGAGTGTGATAAGACAAGAGACCTGAGGTACAGTGGTTATTGTTCAGGAACAGGAATCAATAAATTACCAGTTTCTCTGATTTGCCACGCTAGTTCCCTCTCCCTTTATAAAATGGGATTAAGAACAATCACCTCCACAAAGTGTTTTAAACCAACAAGGTGAAAAAACCTCAGAATGTTTTACTATGTGGTATGTTGGAAACTGCTCAAGCACAAGGCAGCAAGTAAATTACACATAACACAGAGACCAAAATGAACACAAACCACCTATCCCCTTCCCTCATTCATGCCATCACGATCGTGGCTGCTGGAGACCTGTGCAAACTCCCAGCCACAAGCCAGCCTTCCTGCAGCAAGCTGTGTCTCAGCAAGCTGCTGTTTGGGGCAAGGATCCTGCTGGCATTGCTCTCTTACGCACTTCCAGCACTCAAGACAATAAAACCCCATCTGTTCAGTGCCTGCAACAATTAGATTGAGTTACTCCGCATGTACAGCCCCACCTGGCAGGAGGTGAGAGGGTTTAGATTAATAACACATGTCCATGAGGCACTGCTATAAAGTACACATACCTGCCATACCTAAGCTGTGTGCATCAATTAAAAGCAAGCAAACCCCCTGGAATGGTGCACTAAATTCTTCCTTCTACCGTGGTTTAGCTCCAGTCTGTTAAATTTTTTCTGCTCCTACAGTTTAATGAGTACTGACATTAAGCTGAAAGTCCACAACTCACAGTGGGAGGCATCTTCCAGACACAATAATAAACTGCAGGGAAGAATCCAAGACAAAAGGATATTTTAGTCAAAAGCGCTTGCTTTACAGCTCACAGAAAATATCCGAGTCAGCACTGCTGCAATTTCACAGAAGATACAAGCGTGCTACACCTGTTCAGTTCTGCCATACTGAAACCTATTGATTGCGATGACAGGCTCCATGGCAGGGGGAGATACACGGTCTATTTATTTAATAAGGAAAGACAAAAGAGTGCACACACCCCAACTGAGCATCCCTCAATTTTTGGCATAGTTTTACCAAGGCTCACTCTGCAAGGGCAGCAGCAGAGGATGTGCTTTCTGATCCGCCATGCAGCTCCACAGTGCCTCTTTCCACTTGTTTGCTGGATACTAACCTGATACCATCACGGCTTGCAAGATATGCTGATTTTATCTTTATACATCATGTCCACCTTGTCTAGTGGAAGGTGTCCCTATCCATGGCAGCGGGGTTGGAAACAAATGATCTTTAGGGTCCCTTCCAACCCAAACCATTCTATGATTTAAGCCAAGCAAACCAAATACCTCCATGCTCACACTTAAATGACTTCTTGACTAAGTCAGTCCTAGTGGGTGAGCAATTAACTCTTTTGGGACAGTCGCACAACCTCACTGGACACTACAACTATGGAAATTTATCCACTCACATATTTTCACACAGCCAGTGATCACTGGAAACTAGTCTAGATGCATTTCTGTTCCCTTTTCACAATAAGTAGGTATCAAAATTCTTTAAGTATACATAACCGATGGCACTGCTAGTTGAAGTGATATGAATGACAAAGCAAAAAGTATCGCCTAGGCACTGGGAATGAAGCACCGGGCACCAACCTGATCTGTGTTTCCAGTCTTATGCTAATCTGTTATTGACTGTTCTAAAACAAATCTTAGACTTGGTAAGTAATACATTTCTCATCTCATTCACGTAATTTATGAGAGATCAAATGACATATTTTATGGCACATTTCATTGCTGTAAAACACCTGGCTACTAGTGAGAGTTTACTTTTACCAAAGTGAAAGCATTAAAAAAAACAACCCTCCATTACACCTCAATTCCAGAGAGCAGCAGTTATCCAATACCTGCTCACCTCTACCTACAAACAGAACTGGTGCTGTTTGACAGAATACGGAAACGTCACAGATGCAGAGTCTGCCCTCTGGGCTTGGGCTGCTGGGTGCTAGGAACCTGCAACTCAGCCTAAGACATTCAGGATGTGAGAGCTGACCGTGACATGCCAGTATATGGGATTTTGGGCACAATGGCTATGCTTCCACAGTTGTGTTACCAATTTTGAAATGTCAATCAGCTTCTAAAATGAGCAGCTCTCCTTAGCAGGTTTCTTAAAATGGGCTTTTAGAAGGTGCCTACTGCTCTAAGGCCATGGTCCTTGCCTCAATATCTGCACAGAGCCGTAACAAACAATATTAATATGGAAATATATTTTTCAGAGTCTAAACAACCCTTTCTGCAGCATGTGTTACCCAGTCCTCTTACCCCATATATATTCATTTGTCCAGACTAAGTTCTTCAAGATGTACCAAACAAGCAGAAACAGTCCACAGATCAAACAGGCTGTGGTCTTTCAGTATCTAAGCGCTCTTTGATGCAAACAGCACAATACTCCCTAGTAGCCAGGTGTTTTAGAACAATGAAACATATCATAAAAACACTGCCTCAACAGCAAGCACAGCCCTTCAGCTACGACCACTTTTAAGTCCCTCAAGTACAAGGCAACCTGCTCTCCAAAACAAACAACAATGTATCCAGAAGGTAAGGAAAAAAACAAAACAAGGGGGGGTGTGTGTACATAACCATTTGACAATGGCTTATCAGACAGGTTTGCAGAGTCACCCTCAGAAAAGAACTTCTGGCAAATATTATTCTCTGCAAGCACTGTAAGTGGGTCAGCATCTACCCATTGCTTCATAATTCACGTTAGACTGCCATCCAGGCCTCCTGAGACACAAGACATTGCAAAACCTCAAACAGGATCAAAACCTTAAATATTTTAAATTACTTTTATGCTCATTAGTATCTTAATTAGTATTTTATCACAGGATGTTTAAGGAAGCAGACAGTCCAGCTTCTTGTATGTTGCATTTAGTGCAGAATGCCGTATTGACTACACACATCAGCTTCCAAACATACCAAGCAGACAGTGAAATTTAAAAAGTTTATGAAGCATCCCACTGGGACCTTTTAAAGCTCTCTGAAAAAGGCAGTAAGTATGGCTGCTAGTCTAATTAACGTAGTGAACACTTGCCATCAGCCCCATATTATCTACAGTGTGCAGAAACAACTCTCATTACCCCATTTCATCAGGCATGAGCCAGCAGGTATCGCATGTGGCCCCGAACACCCTGTTTGCAGACAGTGGCAACAAGACAGCGACTTCTCTCTTTAGGTCACATAACACCTTATTCTACCGACTCACAGTAAAACCTGTGCCTGTGACAAAAGGCCCAGAGGGAAAGGCAGGCACTGAAGCATTAGTCTGGATTGAGCGAGTAAAGGGTTAGAACAATACAATCTAGTCGTGAAATAGCTGGATATCAAATGACATTAAGAGAGAGGGGAGAAGGAACATTGCCTAAGCAAGAACCAACTACGGTCCAATCTACTTCACAAAGGAAATGAAGCTGAGCGCCACAATGATATTTAATTAACTTAATTACACCAAGTGTCAGATATGGCTGTACCTGCAGAGCCACGAAGATTTGAAAGTGTTTACAATTTTAACCTTTCAGACACTACCAGCTACCATGGCGACCAAAACCCACTATTTACAGTCCAATCCTCTGAAAATAGAAGTTACTGCAAACCTCACAATATTTTCTTATCAGACAGGTGCAAATGAGAATCATATTTGTTGATAAATGCCTGATGGAAGCAACTAAAGCAATGCCTTGCCTTCCAAAATCCAGAACCAAGACTAAAGTACGGACTCTGATGACACCATCCCCACACCCCAAGTGAATACCACGTCCTCAATAAGGTGTCACCACACATCACTTGGGACAAGGTGAAGTTGGTTTTCAATGCCAAGGAAAGCTGTAGAGCCAAACAGCATTACAGTGGAATGAATGGTACTCTTGTTATGGTATTTGTTTCACGTCTGAAAGGCTGGAGGATCTGTAGTTGATTAAGATTCTGTTTTCCTGAGATAGTGTGCCTGGTTTCCAGACCAGTGGAGAGCTTCACCTCACCATAGATATCTAACTCCTTTGCTGTAAGTATTTAATGTGCACTCATCTTCTTTCTTATTTAATTCCCCTAACCAGACCTGCCTCCCTGAAAGCCAAACTCCCTCCATCCCCCTGTCTGCAGATCTCATGCTCTGCTCCCATTATCTAACGGGTGATGACCAAAAGCAAGTGATTTATTGGAGCTGAACAAGTTAACAACCGACTTAGTGACAACAGGCAAGTATTAAATCCATTGTGACTGCAGAGTAAAATGCCACACTTTAACGAGCCTGTGTGCATGGACTCACAGTTATCGGACAACAGTGGGGACTAAAGGAGAACTGGACATTAACTCATTGTTTGGGCTGTGATAAGTGGCAAATTTTTTAATTGCCTGCCTACACCAAGAGTTTTTCAGAAGCACTTCAGCAACGTTGGGTTGGGTTTTTTGTGTGTGTTTGCTTTTACTTTTATTTTGCACATCCTATCCTGCACCAGATTTCAGGCAGATGTGGACAAAACCCATTCAGGTGAATTGGCTGTTGAAGGACAAATGTTTGGGGACAAACTGTCCATCTCACACAGAGGAGTAGAAAATTATTTTTTTCTGAAACACCCACACTCCCCTCTCACCCATTATCATACCTGACATACATAGCTGTGCTCACCTCTCTGACAAAGCTTTGGTTTTGTAATTTATACCAACATTTATTTTTTCTGCTCTGTTCTTTGTATGGGTGTGACTGAAAGCAAGGCCAGTGAAGTGCATTTTCTATTTCAAAAGTGAAGTACGGTTCTCCAATCTAAAACAGTGGAGCACCAAACATTTTGAAGTTAATTGCTGATGTTTTCTTATCAACTTAAAGAAAAAGCCCAACTCTTACAGTGCTGTTATTGATATACCTTTTATGCTTTAAAAGTTTTAAAGTATTTTCCAAGGCTCTCACAAAAACACAAGGCAAAATCAGTTACGTGATATGAAACAGGTGGCAGAGGATCTGCAATGAATAAAAGAGGCCTGGACTTTTTGAAAAGCACTAAAGGTTTGCCTCTGCTTTTTCCTTGCAATAGCTAATACACAACTACACACGGGACAGGTCCATTGGTTCTAACAGGGCAGTAACTTTGGACAGTTCAAGCTAGTTTCTTTGCAAAGCTTAAGCTGCACAATTCTTAAACCCGCACCTCCAATTAAACCTTCCAGATCTTGGGCTAACCTGCGAGTTGTGCAACCCAGACAGTGTTTTATCACAGCCCTTCTCTTTAAACACAAAGCATCCATGGATTCAGTTGTCACTGACAAGGTTGTTAGACACTCAGCAGATGGGGAAGACCGCACAACTTCCCAGATTCAGCAACTACAGCTGGGGTCACATTAAAAAAATGTTACCTATAATCAAATGAAAATCCTGGAAAAAACAAGCAAACGATGTAAAGAGTCAAATGCGTTGTAGCTATTTGCAAAGTAACTAATACCAAAGAGGAAGTCACCACACTTGATTGAATTAATTTCTGTAAGCTCTGTTTGATTCAGAATTGCTCAAGCGAACACCGAAACAATCCAAGTATTTAAAAGCTGTTGAAATCTGGAATTGTCATTTTATCATTGCACTTGTATCGGCAAAAATGCAGCAATGACTACTTGTATTAAGATATTTGATTCTTCCTTTTTTAGCTCTTCCATTCAAAGACCGAAGGCAATGCTGCTTTCCTGCTCTACTGCTGCTGCAGGCTGAGTCCTATTTCTGAGCCACTACACCAGTCTTCTGCCTGCATGCAAGGGGCCAGGATCTTTTTTCCTGGTGTTGCTTGTGAACCAGCATTAGCAGTATGATCTCAGCACTAGACACATTTGAGGTAACAGTGCTGCCACACGTTATGAAGGGAAAGCTGCTCAATTTAAGCATTTTGTGACATATGGAAGAACGGGCATACCTTACAAAAAAAAGGCATTCAGCATATATACAGGTCACTATTGCAAAGCTTTAAACTGCCAATAATTATTGCACATTTCTGTGAGTGATACTGCAGATTCCCCCACATTTAAAGAGAAAAAAACCTTGCATTGCTTCTGTTACCTTGGCTAGTATTCATGCTGAGCATATGCATAGTTACTTAATATCGATAGGTGCACACTTCAAAGTTTCTGACAATTTAACACAGATCAAACACTGCTCTAGCCTAACTGATACAGCATTTATTGCCAGGTAAAACACTATAAAAATCTTGCTCCAAAAATACTAGTCAAACTTGAAACAGAAAACCTGTTAGTGCAACATAAAGCAATCAGGCTGTTTACTGTTCACCTACCAAACCCTGTTTTCCCTTCACCCACAATGCACTTGCTTAAGTCATCATTTTCCTGA
The DNA here is from genome assembly GCF_015220075.1 of Falco rusticolus. Taxonomy (NCBI): domain Eukaryota; kingdom Metazoa; phylum Chordata; class Aves; order Falconiformes; family Falconidae; genus Falco; species Falco rusticolus. Next base: position 29,191,378 of record NC_051195.1, on the reverse strand, counting down.
CTATATTTAAAAAGCATTCTTCGCCACCAGCTCTCCAGTGCTGTGTAAGTTAGCTTGCATAGCAAAATTTCCTCGCCTGCTGCAAGACTCCTAAAGGAATTAAACAATGGAAGTTAACAGAGAACTCTATTAAATAACAGGTCACATGATTACAAACCCATTCAGTATCAAAGGGATTAATTGCTGCTTTAACAGTTGTGGTGGGTTGACCCTGGCTGGATACAGGTGTCCACCAAAGCCGCTCCATCACTGCCCTCCTCAGCTGGACAGGGGATGGGAAATATAACGAAAGGCTCATGGGTGGAGGTAAGGACCTGGAGATCACTCAGCAATTATTTCACAGGCAAAACAGATTTGACTTGGGAAAATTAGTTTAATTTATTACCATTCAAATCAGAGTAGGACGAGGAAAAATAAAACCAAATCTTAAAAACACCTTCCCCCCCACACTTCTCCCTTCTTCCTGGGCTTAACTTTACTCCCAAGTTCCCTACCGCCTCCCCGGAGTAGCACGGGGGGACAGGGAATGGGTTGGGTCAGCCCATCACAGCTGTCCCTGCTGCTCCTTCCTCTGCAGGGGGAGGGTCCTCACACTCTGCTCCTGCTCCAGCGTGGGTCTCTCCCACAGGAGACAGTCCTCCACGAACTGCTCCAGCGTGAGTCCTTCCCACAGGCTGTGGTTCTTCACCCACTGCTCCAGTGTGGGTCCCCCCCATAGGGTGCTGTCCTTCAGGCCCAGCCAGCTCCAGCCTGGCCCCCCAGGAGCTGCTCACTGTGGGCTGCCACCAGGTCACAGCCCCTGTGGGCATCTACCTGCTCTGGTGTGGTGTCCTCCATGGGCTGCAGGTGGGGATCTGCTCCACCATGGACCTCCAGGGGGACGACGACAGATCTGCTCCCCCATCAACCTCCCCAGGCTTCAGGGGGGGATCTGCTCCACCACGGACCTCCACGGGCTGAGGGCACAGCCTGCCTCACTGTGGGCTCCACCACGGGCTGCTGGGGAACCCCTGCTCCAGCACCTGGAGCCCCTCTGGCCTCCTCCTGCACCGACCTGGGGGGGCTGCAGAGCTGTTGCTGTCACATATATTCTCACTCCTCTCCAGCTGCAGAGCAATATTTTTGCCTTCAATATGTTATCCCAGAAGACGCTACCACCATCGTTGATAGGCTCAGCCCTGGCCAGCGGTGGGTCATTGTTGGAGCCGGCTGGTGTTGGCTCCATCAGACACAGGGGAAGCTTCTTGCACCTCCTCACAGAAACCACCCCCATAGCCCCCCCTGCCACCAAAACCTTGACACCAAACGCAATACAAACACCAACATGTGCTAGCTGAGCAACACAGCAAAAGGGATATGGCTGTGCCATTTGATGCTAATAAGCAATGACACTTACCAGTTTGAGAGCACCACGGCTTGGCAACATGTTTACCATGCAAAAAAGAAAACTGCATAAACCACTTTCTGAAAAAAAACCCACACCACCAAAAAGCAAAAAACAAGGGAGAGGGGGGAAGAACCCTGAACGCTACTTAAAGGGCAGAGCTGTATTTGGCTTCACAGACATGCCACACTGTGATGCTCAAGAAGATATATGATCAAAATTAGAACAGAGTTGAAGATCCCTTTCTTATAAAGGATTTCAAATTTAGAAATCTGGCTTTGTTTCAAATTCCAAATAAAACTGTATGACCTTTAACCTCTCCATTAAAATTTCATATTTATCCTTAACTTGAATTGATCAAAAACTCTGGAAAAAATTCAAGATTTCAGTTCAATTTTGAAACAGATTATTTAGGAGAAAAATTGTAAAAAGAAAAATGAAAAAAAAATCATATGTGTTGAAAGCATCCAACTATTAAAAAAAAAATGCAGTGAGGATATTTCAAAATAAGAATTGGCAAATACTGAAAAGTGGTTTGATTTCAGCCTTCCACTGGAAAATGGCTACATCCAATTTCTTTCTAATCTATCTCTAAAATAAACCCCCTGGCTCCAGCACAGAGTATTTCATTGCACAGTGCACATATACACACCGCAGACCCACTACATGGTCAGGACTAATAGTTTGCCACGGAGTAGGAAACTAATCTCAAGATTTATGGATCTCTAAGCCTTCAGATGCAGCATCTCTGCATTCAGCGGAGACACACAAACTGCTCTATACAAAAAGTCACTGCAAGATAAATGTGGCCACAAGCCCCTGACTTGAGGCCAGAGGTGCTGACAGCAGGACCAAGTCTGGGGTGTATTATTCCAGGCTGGCACACCTGTTTGTGGCTCAGCATGTTTGCCATTCTGCCCTAATAGGAGCCAATCTACTTTCCCTGACCTTTACTTCCCACAATTCTCAGAAAGCCTGAAAAATTAATATTCAGGTGACTTCTAAGGCTTCACTCTGCATAGTGATGAACAGGGAGAGACCGCAGAGAAACGAAGCACCTCTCAGCCTCAATGCAAGTGGCACTGGAGAGCAGGAGTAAACAGAGTGCTTAACCTCCTGAATAGCAATAACAAAGCTGAATATCAACAAACCTTAATGACTTACTGCCCCAAAACACCTCTGCCATTATTCAACAAGCAGAATTAAGAGTTGGCATGAAAAGAGCAAAGACAGAATTGTAGTCCCTACAAGACTGTCTGCAGTCACGCATTGGGGCAGCTAATGAAAGCTCCAAAATCAGGCTGTACTGGGCTTTTTTATATCCTCCCTCGGACTAGCTCTTCATGACCCAATCGCAGACCCAGTAATAGAGTGCTGCATCAAGTATTGACTCCCTTTCCTGTTTACTTAAATGGGTTTTAACATATCATCAATCATACCATCATTTTTAAGTGTTTTTAGCCGTTTCGGGGAAACTGCAGTCAGACAGTTAGCTGCTAAAGGTCACGTTCTCTTCCAGCTCCAGCAGGAGATGGGATTCACCACAGCCTGCTCGACTGGGGCAGAGTTCAGCACAGTTTACTTTCTCCTGATGGTGAGCATCATTAAGATTCAGTTCCTGCCCTACCTTTACACGTAAAGTGCCAGTCACAAATTGCAGAGTGCCTGCACGCATAGGGATGGTAGCCTCTTTGGAGCACCAGGCTGCAGACCCTGCAGCTGACTAGCAGGGCCTCTTGACACCCTGACCTAAAGACTCAAGCATCCTCAAGATCCCAGTGTTTAAGAACACAAACGCTAAAATAAACACGTATTATGGGGGGGGGGGGGGGGGGGGGGGGAGTTGCCAAAATAAACAGCATATTTAACCCTTCTCTGGGTTTGAGGCCAATTCCCAGCATGATTTTCTGCTCCTGTCCCTTAATTCCACGACTAAATACGGAAGGCTGAGAAAACCTCATTCAGTAAAAACTTATTTTTAAAGTAAGAAATAGACTTAAAAACCAGACTCTCTGGTGTCAGAGGCATTCAGCTTTCTTTTGCTATTACAACTTAGTAAAAAACTCTTGCCATTCTGAAACCCATTGGACAAAATCCCTGCTCCCATATAAAAACTGAAACGTGTATGGCTGAAAATATAAATCACAAAAGTGGTATTCCTATCAGGAGGTTAAACTAATGAGTTACTTCTCCACATTTCCTTGCAGCACAACTCCTCCATCCTGGCCCTTACTCACTGAGCACAGCCATCATGGTGACTGAAAACTACAGAAAAATTAAAAGCTTGCAGCCCACTGACATCTTCTGGAATCTCGTCCCTGTCTTGTGGTCTTAGGGGCAAAAACTCCTCGAAATAAGTCTCAGGACAGCCCTTCTGTTTAATTGCTACATGGATGAATGTCAGTATGTCTAAGGCTGGTGTACAGGAGGAAAAATCTCTCAGTGCAAAAATACAAGCCTGAAGCATAGGAATCCAGAGTGAATTTGCCAAGTTTTAAATGCAAAATGAGATCTTTGATCCGGTCTGTCATGAAACTGCAAGTCAGTAAATCAGCTTATTTGAACTTCTGTGTATCACAGGCTGTTGCATTTTTCAACATGATCCTTGCACTATGTAGTCTCTTGCCAGTAGCTAGCTAAAGCATCTTTCACAAGGGTATTCTGTTGAGATACAAACAGGGGAAGAACACAATTCCTTCTGTTGTTTACCACATTGGTTAATTACCTATTAAAAAATGGGTACCCAGTATGCAGTTCCAGCTTGGTTTCAGTTCTAGACTTACGTTCCTTTTCTGTTTTGGCATTTTGTCTTCTCAAAGTTCCTCAAACACTTTGAAGAGCATACCTCAGGTTTTGTTTTAAAGATTAAGATACTGAAATCTTGAAAGCTTTTTTACTACCCTCTCATAACTGAGGCTTCTCTGTCCTTTCTCCAATTTTTCAATATACTTTTTGAAATAGACACCAGGCAAAAGTGCAAAATATATATGATCGTAAAATCACTTTCTGCTCCTGCTATTTTTTCAAGGGTCAAATAAACCTTTTTAGCTGAACATTTCATGAGAGACCCAGAGTAAAGCTGCCAGTCAATGCTTCATGAGTCACTGCTTTTCAAGGAACAGGCCCCTTTTGCAGACTGGCACTTGCTTTTTCATGAGCTGCACTGCCTGACAGGTTAAAAAGCAATTCAGATCACATTGCCTCATCCACTTCCATGATTTAACCTTCTGCCAGTCTTCCAGTAACTTGAAAAATTTATCAGAAATTCTTTTGTCCTTTCTGATCATTGAAAAAACATGTAGCACTATTTTCATAATCACCTAAGGAAGCCTACCTTCTACATCCTCGCCTTCTGGGATGCTCCGTAACAAGTGCTTTATCACATGATTTATTCTGCAGCATTGTTGTTGATGCATGCTGCTAGCTCCAAAAGAGACATTATAAGGTTCACATGTTCATTAAACTTCAGTAACTCGTGCTATAAAACTAACATACAAAGGTTCTTAAATACCTCTTCTCTCTACTGTCACAAGTTTTCTGGTTGTGCAAATAAGCTATAAGGTATGCATGTCAGCGAACAATACTTGGAGAACCAATGGGGAAAATTTAAAGCCAAGTCTGACCAGCAGCAATCTCAATGACTTCTGAAGTCTCCCCCTGCACTGACATTCAAGAGCTCTGCAAGTTCTTGGTAACGAAGGCCGAGACATGACCCCAAATTCCTAAAAACTCTCTGCCAATGGGCAACATGGTTCATACGGTTTGTCTGCTTTAGCCAAGACAACGTGCTTGACACTGAGCAATTTGAAGCAGAACTAGTGAGTTCTGAAATTGTCTTATAGCTGTAGTCTGCAATATGGTATTTGATCACATCAGCAGTTTCGGGGCCATCAAGTGCAGAAAAGTGACAGGAAGACAAGTCCCAGCTCTGAAAATAGGCTGTATCCATGTTTCCTCTCAATTAACAATGCTAATAGCATGTAAACACATTCTTCATCTTGCAACTGTGGTAACTAACATCAAGTAACTGCCAGGGAAACATTGATTAGATTGAATTTATGAGCATACAAATACATTCTGTCTCCTCTGCGGGAACCACTGTCCATCAGTTGATCTCTCCAATGCAGAGAACCCAAGCTGCCATGACCACAGACCACGTTGAAGAAAAATCAGCCTCGATATTCTGGATATTTCTAACAGAACAATCTAACAAATACCACATCCCTCTACCTTTTTGCTTTCTTTACACATAGCAGACAAAATAGAGCAAAAATCCAATTAAATTTCTAAAACCAGGTCACCTCTAAAACTCCCATATACTTTGTACAAGATTGCCAAGGAGTTCTCATACAGATCTGGACCTAGTCCAACCTGAAATACATTTTGGTGCCCTAAAGCCCACAGAATCTCAAAAGGACAAATTATTCATCAATGTCCCCTACTAAAATGCATTCTGCAACGTTGCTAGCACAAAATGGCTGTTTGCTATGAGTGGCTAAAATTATTTATTTAGTATATATACATATAGCCTCTGAAGCACTGCAATCCTTCTGACAGAGGCATACAAACGTGAGGATTATGCAGATAAGTCACAGGTGCAGGGCTGGATTTTACTGTACTTCTACTGGGTGGTTAGATATATATGATTTAAAATAGTTTCACATGAAGTTTTGTAATATTTTAATGTTAAAAGCTCTTGTTTTATAAAGTTGATTACCACTTGATTAATACCTTCCCACCCCTGTGTACCGAACTAATACATTAAGCTAGACTAAGATGACACACTTTTTGCTTCACAGGTATTGAGAAACTCTTAACTACGATTAGATTAGCTCAGTTCAACCCAGATCAAAATGATTTCTGCGATGTTCCTACAGCTTATTTTACCTAGTACATCTGCATTATTTATGGCATTTACACAAGAAGATTTGAAGGCTTTCATAAACTAAGACACAAATCAATACAAGCTCTTAGCAGATGGGGCCTTGGTAGGGTTCCATAGCAGCATCGTTCCACACCGAACAAACGCTTTCAACTGAATAACTGGTAACACAGGAGGAGAGGTTTGCTTACAAAGTTGAGAATTGGAGGCACCCTCAGCACCCAACCTTGCAGTGAGTACTGTACCTGCCTCATTGAGAGGATAAACAGCCAGGGCTAGGTCTGCACCCAGTAGGTCACTTAAACTACTTCACATCAGACTGCAAGCAATACCATAGCTGTTTCAGCTCCCTCCCCAGGCTAAGATGAAAAGGCCGTAACACAGATGGCTTTCCCTGTCAGAGGCACCATGGACTGGGGAAGGAACGGATGGGAGGCAAGTTCAGTCTGGCACTCAGTCAGGTCAGCAGCGTACTCCAAAGACGACGCTACTCAGCTTCTGCCATGTTGGTGCTTGTTGTAGGCAGCACCCATCGAGGGGCAGAACTGGTGTGCAAAATCACCACCGGGCAGGAGAACCAGCTGGAGACACAAACCCTTAGTTCCTCAGCGAGGGAAAGACCCTCCCCACCTCCATACAGATGTAGCCCACAGCTGGGCCCACATGGGATGGCAGGTGACAGTAAGATACATGGTTTCACATCTGCCTGTTTCCAGATAATGCTCTTTGAATTCACCTTGGCTGATCTTTAAATGCTCCTCACATGGAACAGATCATTATTTGAGGCACTTACAGCAGAGATCTCCCGCCCTGATCTGTTTGTTTTCCTAACCCATCTAACTTGTGCACTGAGAATTCATAACTGGGTGGTTTGGGGTTTTTTTTGATTTAGTGAAATTGAAGTTTGTCTTCAGAGATTTTGGCAAAAGAACCTTTTAAACATCTATTTATAGAGCAGTGCATGGGGATCTGCAGTAGCCAGAAGGAAAAAGGAATGAAAGATAAATTATCCAACATGAACTTCCTTTAGAACAGTCACCTGCAGAAGAAAAGGATTACATCCCTGCTCAATTCCTTGCTCTATGAAGGCTCAGTAAAAGGATTAGTTCCCTTAACAAAATTTAAACCCCCCTACACCCACAGCCTTTAATTTTTTAATTTTTTTTTTAAATCAAGGAAATCTCAAAAGGTCCCACCAACTCAGCCTTCTTTAGCTGACAAACAATAAGCTATTGAACTTATGAAGACCTTTTTCCCAACTGTTACATTTGAAACAGGGCTAGCAAGCAAGAAAAGACAAAAAATCCTGTTAGTCTTGATTAAAATCATGCCTTGCTCAGCTGACACAGGTTTTACTTTCATGAGACTTATGAGTTCATGATCCTGACAGCTCTCTAGGAGTTCTTTCTGGAGAAAAAAGGAACAGTGAAGATGACAACTGAGATTCTAAAGTAAAATCATGAGGGAAGAAAAATCATCCATGGTTAAACATCCTCTCCACCAGTCCTCCAGAAAATGACACACTTCTCTGCCACTCCCAGAAAAGAGCAAAAGGCTGCTAGACAGAAGACTAGCTCATAAGAAAGTATAGTCTTCTTCCTTAGACATCCCTCTTCTAAATTACCAAGGACAACATTTCCTGCGCACACACAAGCAGAAGCAGAAAGCCACAGAAGGGCTTGGAGATGATCTCCTCTGTATACAAAGCTGATGTGGGTCAAAATGTAGTGACCTTACAGACACCTAAAAAAGTGGGAATTCCGCCTTTTTGACTTGCAAGTAGTAACAGATTTAACAAAGCACATGTATAACCTAGAGGGGTGATTGTAAGTAAAACGCAATACTTCAGTCCTGAAAGTATGTTGCCTTACCCTTGGTAAAGGCTCTGAAGCAAACAGCTGATTGCTGAGAAGCTGCTGATGGATAAAATTTATGCAAACATTAAAAATTGCCATACTGAGTCAGGTAGCAAAGGCCAGTTCAGTGTCCTAACTTCAGAAGTGTCTAGAAATGGGATCTCAGGTAACAGTATAAAACCAGACAAGAATAAAATTATACTGCCCCAGAAAGAACTCCTACTTCCAGCCACATGCAGTTCAAGATGCTATGTAAGGCAGAGGTGATTATCGGAATGATCAGTAAACCATGATGGAATTTTCTTTCACTAATTTGTATAATCATTGCTTTAAATTCACATAACCTTTTAGGTAGTCCACAAACTAAGTTTTGCATGAAGCAGTATCGCTCTGGTTTGAGCTTATTTGATCTTCTGATGCACCCTCTTCTTGTAGCTCCTCTTCGTCTTCTCTATGATGTTTAGTATTTGTTACAAACTGGTATATTCTGTGCCATCTCTCTTCTAGCCTGAAGACTTGTAATGTATATAAATATTCTTTTTCACATACCTGTTTCCATACCTCCAGTCGTTTTGCTGGCCCTTTCTGAAACCTTCCTAGTTCTGCCACACCTGTGTGAATTTTCTAAGCTCTGGATACACAGCAAATAAGAGACTAGGTTAATTAATACAAAAAATTATCTTGCCTTTGGGAATCAATTCCAAAGGAAGATAATACACTATTTACTGAGGGAGAGGGGCGGTGAGAAGTAAATTAAAAAAATAAAAAGATGATATAGCTGGGTAAGAGGGAAGCTCCACTTTAGACCCAGACTTGAACTATTTTAAACCACAACTAACAGTTTAGTTGGTGCATATTAAATATTTCATCTAGAGTGGTATAGCAGCATAAACAGGAAAGAAAGAAAGAAAATAAAGAAACCCAAAAGCTTTACAATAAAGCCGCTGTAATCTTGCTGTGGGGAACATTTGGTTATATGCGAATCCCAGGCTCAGCATTGCAAAAGGATAGGGGTTATTTTGTGCACGTGTGTCGGGGGTAGTTGTACACATGGTTGAGTCCCTGACTGATGAAGGTAGAATGAACTAATATCCTGAAGGCTGGGGCAAGTTTTATAATGAGAACTTAAAATATCTTTTTCTTAAATTTTTCTTAAGTTATTTACTGTTGGCCTCCTTCAATAATTTTAGGCTGTTACCACAATTCTGGTACTGGTCAGCTGCTTGTGTTTCCATTTCATAGGTTTTTGGGGGGGCGGGGAAGTCTTGGGTATGTACAGTCAGCAAGTACAGAGAAGGTGTCTGAGAACGGGGAAAGCACGCACGGGTCTTGCCTCCAAATCTGCCCTGAAACTTCACCAGCACAGAGAATACTGAACTGCTATAACATTGATTTTTCAGGTGAGACAAAAAAGCAAACATCCTGTTCACTCTGTGAGCTTTACACTTTTCAGCAGAAGCAGAAAGCTGAGCTTTAGTACCCAGATAAATCCCTGTCTGGGTGACAGCTCTGGAAATTTGCCTCCACAGCTTCAGTTCAGGTGTTTCTCATTCCTCACCCTAGAGTGTCGCATGGTGAACATACGCAAGGTTAGTATCATTCCTGTGTTCCAGCAGCACTCCAAAGAAAACACAGAAAAATCTCAGAATGTATCCTCTACAGCACGTGATACTTCTATAAAGGAAACCCAGAATACTGGAAAAAAGGGTAGTAAGATTATAAAACAGTGGTCAAAAAAGAAAAAAAATACAGATATCTTTCCTGAGGCCAGGAGAAAGCATGCTGTGCTAAACAATTTAATAATTAAATTGAAGAAGAAAATACCATTGTAATTAACATACAAAGAACCAACATAGCCTAGCTAATCTCATCATGATGAGATCGAATAAAGTAGCATGCGTTTTATGGAGCAATTTAATCTGGCAAGCAATTAATCGTAAGAGCACTAAGTCAAACGAATAGATTTCCCTTTAAGGAGATCACATTCATCATCTGTAATGTACTCTAAACTGCAATTTGTCAGCCAGCCCCTGAATTTTACAGAAGACATTTACAGTCTTCCTTCAGTGTAGAAGTGATCCCTGACTGACAGGAGGGAGTGGCATCAGTCTTTTTGAACCAGCTAGCCTATTAACACTAATAGGTTCTGAATCATTGATGCAGGAAGCAAGTAACTTACAAAAAGCAACTACAAGTTTTTGCAAGCCTTATACTTTAGAAAACACTACAATGGTATTTACCAGACTATTTGAATCATGTCCTAATCCACTGACCAATCCGATCTGACTCAACTCTGTAATGCCCTGGGTCTGGTAACAGCAGTGATGGGGCTAGGGGGGAATATAGAAATAAAGAAAATAAAATATATAAAAAAATATAAATATCAGCCCTTGCTCATTGAGAGCCTTACCAGTCATCTCTTACCTGGGCTCCTAATGGTGCAAGTCTGGGATTCTGGCTCTCTCCACCCTCTCATACTCTCAGCTACAAGATAATCGTTCCCTGACTAGTCTTAAATTAAATTAGATCAGTTTAGATTGCATCATTCTAACTGATCACAAGGCTGCCCCAGACCCTCAATGCTTTTTATGTTAGAAATGTTTAAAGTTTCACTTCCAACTTTTATTTATTCATGATACCCCCTGCCCATTCCTTCACATTAAAAAATGCCCTGTAGCTTCAGAAACTGTCCTAACATCGCTTCTGTTTCCTGCTACATTAGTAGTGACCACGCATTTTCATTTTGCTGGATTGTGTGTGCTTTGGAAGGAAATCATGATTCTTGTTGCTTGTGTCTGCACCTGTCTCCATCTAGGTTTATCTTTCTAGAAGATGAATTTGAAGGCCGCCTTCTCTTCCTAGGAAAAGCTTTCTATTGAGTATTTTCCCATCTTACTGTGTAGAGGCTGTTTCTGTTCTTCTGCTTGATGCACAGTTTGGATCACAAAGATTAGCAGGCTGAAAGCAATCAACGCTCACATCCTCTAGGTATCCTCAGGCCCAAACTGATTCCCCTCCAAACACAGCACATGCTTTAAAAAAATAAAAAACTTATCAAACAGAAAAACAGGGCCCTAAGAACCATTCAGTGCATCTAAATCTTAACAGGGTCCACTAAACTTTACCAAAAGATGTGTGACAACATTTCACTTCATCTAGAAACCACACAAAGTTCACTCAAGTGAGGCTATGGGCCACATGTGAAAAAAATCTTGCTAGAGATGTACAGGTTCTGCTAGTGCCTTTCTGCCACACTGTCACTCCAAATCAATTCAAAAGACAGGTTTCTTCAGAGTAATGACAGGATGAGACATATGCCTGGCTGCTTTCAGTCCTCTTCCATCCTGATAATTTTCCTTATGCTCTGCTCAGATGGAACGCATGAATGTAAAGTAGCCCCATGCCACACTGAAGTTAAATAAATAGTCCTGGATATAAAGGGAGGTAAAAGAATAATAATAAAAAAATAAAACCATGAGCTATGATCCAGACCAGGTTCAGTTAGTGTCATCTCATTCCAAACACACTTAAAACAAAACTCACATGAAAGTGATTACGAGAAAATACTGCTTTACTGCACTGTCAACAAGAGCATGGGAAAAAAAAATTCTTATAAAAGCAAAATTAATCAAAGTACAGATTTTGGTACTCCAGAGGAAGGGAAAAAAAACCTCACACAAACCCACAGCAAAAAGATTGCTACACTTGAATAAAACAACCTCCTGATGGCTAAGCCTTTAAACTCCTCCGACCTGAACCTAAGGGCACAGTATTGTTTCCTGATGCCTTCCTGCTATATAACATCATAGTTACAATTACACCAATACCGTGTTAAATGACAGCAAGTGCAGGCACAATTCATTTAACAATTAATCTACCCTAGCTATCATTTTCACTTGTCATTAACTGCCTCTTAAATGCCCTCAGTTTCATAACCATAGACTCTTCCTTTAAACATACACACAGGGGAATATGCCATTATAGGCATTATCCAAAGCAGCGCTTTCTGTCCCCATCATCAACCGCAGCATTAATCATACTGAGAATGGTTTCTTCTCACAAATGACTGAGTTGCATAGTTGGATCTCATCAGCAGGATCCAATTTACTGGTAAGTTCACAGGCAGCAGACAATACTGGGCATCTGCAGCAACACATACTGTGAGTCCTCTAGTTTTGCCGAGCACCACAAGCTCCCACTGATTTAAATAAGTGCTGTACTCAGCATCTTTAGCAGTTGGACCTGGAGTTAACATATAGCACAGTGCACTCAAAGAAAACAAGGTTTCTTGCTTCTTTTACCATTTGACCATGCAGTGAAGAGACTGCTCTCTAAAATCAAATGGGTTAGGTTGGAAAGGACCTTTGGAGGTTAGTGGTCCAACTTTACACTCGGCACAGGGCCAGTTAGGCCAGTTGCTCACAACTGTGTTCTGGCAAGATCTGACTAACTCTGAGGACAGAGATTGCTCAACCTCCCTGAGCAATCTGTTCCAGTACTGGATCACCCATGTTGAGAAGAATTTGGGAAGAACCTCCCTTACTGCAATATGACTTATTTTACTTCCCTGCTAAACTTCAGACCTTGGGGCAGTCTTGTTTTGTGGCTTTTCATTTCTGACAGGAGTTTATGCTGAGAGTAGAAGTCACCAAGCGAGGAAAAAAGCAGGTGCTATACAGTGAGAATTGCACAGTCTGCTCCTTAAGGCTCAAGACATCACACATGGGCTAGCCTCAAAGCAACTACAGCTTTCAAATGCTAATAAGCAAAGGAATCAAGAAAAACAGAAAGGTGTAGATCTGCCATATGAGTTTAGAAGGCAATGCCTACCTCAGACAAGCTCATCTCAAATGTCCATGAAAAGTTAATGTCAAGCTCAGATTCCAAATCAGTGTTGCAAAATTATAAGGAGGACATGAAATAATTACAAAAAAGTATAAGTAAAAGCAGTTGGCCTTTGCTCATGTACACTGCCCTGCTTAAGAGGCTCTGGGTTAAGCCTTTTCAGCCACCCCATGAAGGACATTATACAAAGTATATAATATTTATACCCCTCTGTCAGCAGCAAGAGCTTTACATTAATTAACACAATATACAACCTTCTAGAAGAAGGATCCAGTTTAAAATTCCTCATCCAAAGTGTGGGCATCATCACAAGTTTGTTTAGAGTAAAAGACATTTATCCTACCCTCAAAGCACTTACCAGCTACATTTTCTATAGTGGATAGAAACATTTTTTCCACAGTACCCAAAGCCATCACTGAAATCCAGTGTTCTAAAGTTTGAAATCATCCTTCCCTTGGCCAAAAAGGTTGCATTACTTACCATCCCACCCAGACTCAGAAACTTTCCATAATCCAACTAATGAGCAGAAAAATGTCACTGTAATTAACACACAAACTGATGAACTAATTAATCACTAAAGCAGCAACATGAAAAAGCTTTTGGACTTTCCAAGTCTTCTAGCAAGGTCAGGCAAAAGGATGGCCAGGGACCTTTTGAGGTCATTCCACTTTCAGCCACCCTCAAAATCAGACACATTTGAAACCATGCTTTTATATCCTATCAAACAGGACTCCACTGCAGTGAGATGCCTTCAAGGTGTCAGTGATCTGCCCAGCAGCACCCAAGTTCTCACTTCTTGGTCTTGTGGCAGTACTGTCTCGAGCCCAGTACCCAAAGTGAAGCTTTAGGCAATGGTTATGTTGGTATTTCTCTTAACAGCGAGAACAGTTTGCAAAACCCACTCTGCACTATACCAGCACAAGCAAGAGAACATGTGCTTAGACCCCAGCAAAGAGTCACATCAGTGACCACTGATGACAGTGGACAAACTTAAAAAACACTTTACAGCATATTAGCCTAAAACTGGTGTAACAGGTCAGTGCTGCTAAGAGAGGCTGTCCTGTTGTCCCTAATGCCGAGCTGCTTGTACAAATACCTGCTACAGGACTGACACAACCACTCACCTATCAGTATGCAATGAAGGCTTGAGAACTGATCCAGGCTAAAACACATTGTTTTGTTCTTTTTTTGCCTGCCTAGATAGTTTTATCCTGGGTCAGGTCCTCAGTCTCATCCTTTACATGCAGCACAAAGCAGGCTCCTCCCCACAGAAGAGAAGGCAGCAATGAATGGCAGGTGAACCCTCCTGCTCAGCAACACCTCAGTTCGTACCTGCTGCAAGCAATCGTAAAAGCACAGGCTGAGGAAGCATGCGGGGGCAGTTTTGCCAGGGAAACATTCTTCAACTAAACAGTTATCAGCAAGATATCAGAATCTGATTAATTCTGTCATGAGATCACTGTTGATCTGGTTGGCTTTGATTGCTGGGAAGCAGCCAAGCACATGGCCATTTCTGACTGCCAAACCTTCACAGTTAGCACCCCTTAAGACAGGCAACAAAAATCTGATCTCAAAGCTAAGGAAGAAATGGTTATCAGAAGTGTTATATCATCATTTTCTGAATTAATCTTCTAGCTATATTAGAAAAAAAATTAAAGACTAAAAAAGGTAATAACAAAAGGTTGTATTCTGGGATTCCTGAACAGCCAATTTAATTAGAGACCCTAACATAACATCAGTGCTTCAGGTGGTCTGATCTGGACACACAGATATTAAGAGTCCAAAATATTTTCACATTTTGGAAGAAAAAAAAAATAATAAAAAAAATCACACCTCACTTGAGCTCCCTTTTGGGAGCTTTTGGGTGGTTTGGTTTTTGGTTGTTTTTTTTTCCAGGCAGCATTTTACTTTCACCTTAGCGTTGGCTATACCAGCTGCTATTTACTGACTGCTGCAAAGCTAGCTCCTGTGCTGGTAAGGCGAGACAACCTTCTCTGCCTTTGGTGGGAAGAGCTCCTAAAAACCAAGCATCTTAACTTTGGTTTTTATGAGCTCTTCCCACCAAAGCTAGGATGCACAATTCTTTCAACGAACAAAGCCTTAAGATGCCCTCCTCTCACAGTTCCCTGGGAACTGAGCTCCAGACTGATGCAATCTCCAAACAAGACTGCAGTTCTGCAGTCATGCTAAATGTATTATACTCCTTGCTTTCAGTTCAAGATAAGGTAGGTCCTTCATTACCTTCATGAGCAGATGTACTTTGTCAATTTAGTCCTAAAGGAAAAATTAAGAGAATAGGGCATTCACATTTCTGGAGCAAAACCAAATTTTAGCCCCGCCCCCCCCCCCCCCAGTATAAGATAATAAAAAAATACACATTGGATTTTGAAAAGCTTTTCTTTTTTTTAAAGTACACATCCCACAGCCCAGACTTTCAGAGGGAATAATAATTCTGACTGCTGCTGTGAGCAACAGATTTCTTTTAAACAGAAAACCAGCATTATACTACATTATTTTTCAAGGGATAAAGTTATTATTTAAGCTCACAATTATTTTTACATTGTTTGGGTTATGAAGAAAGCTGCTTAATGTTTTCTCTCCATTAAAGCAAATCTTGAAAGCTAGATTTGAGACCAGTGGAAATCAGACCCTTGTATTTACCCAAAGAATAAAAACAGCATGGGCAAAGTTTCGACAAGCTATAAACAGCTGTTTCAAACTGTGCTTCAATCAGGTTCCAGTAGGGCCAGTTCTTGGGGCCAAGAGAATCTGGTTGCTTCCTGGCTGCATTAGGGCTGCCAGCGAAGATGTTGACTGTAAGGTTGAAATCTATCAATTAGGAATTGAACTCAGGCCAGGCACAGTACCAGAGAAATAATTAAGATTGTTCTCATAAACGAGATGAAACAATACGGCCATTCAAAGTGAGAAACCAGCAGACCTTTTTGGATTTTGTGCTGCAATGAAAACCCTGACATGTTTACAAGACTGCACCTCAGCTTTGCAGCACATGCTTTAATGCATTACTGAGCTCATACTTAACTTGTCTGTGCCCAGCAAGGGGATTCAAGACCAAAATATCTGCAAACAAGTCAGAAAAATAACTTCTGACCAATAAACACCAGATCTACTTCTGAAATAAACCAAAACCATTCCCAATGCTAACACATTCTCCAGTATTTTTCTTTCTACAGAAAAAAGTATTTGCCAAGCAAAATGAGAATTTCTTGCCTAGTGCCACACTTCTTCGGACCAGGCAGTACAAGTCACATAAATGAAGAGGACATCACAATCACTCTGAGAAGCCTCTTTCACTTTTCTCCTCTACTGACTGTTCTCCCAAAGCTCCAAACCTGAATTTACCAGCACAAAAGCTGAAAAACAATATAATTCCAAAGCTGAATGAACTGCTTTCAAGAAAAAAATTGCTAGCAGCTTAACTAACTCCATCTTGTAAGCCCACAATCTGCACCCATGAATCCAGTAAATGAAATCCACAGACAGGAATTCCCCTACTCGCAGGACAGTTCTGCTTGATACAGAGTAGATGAAATCAGGGTTGCAGTACCTCAGTAATGGAGTAACGTTTCTCAGCACACTTTGCTAAGTAGCCGACAGATCTGGACTAACTTTCCAAAACTTTCAGTTTTCAAGGAAGAAATGTTTCCCACAAAACGGCCAAAGGTTCAGAAGTGGGTAAACTCTGCAGTGACACGCCCACCTTATGAGAATCACATAAACTAAGATACTTGCTGAACTTAGGAAGAGACTGCCAAACAGTGACTGCTGCAGTTTCCTTTCTGCCCATCAAACAATCCTCCCTGGAACAGATGCCTCACCTCTACAGCAATCCTTGCAGAGCAGCTGAAATACAGAAGTGGATCCTTCTGCAAGTTCCCTCTTAAAAAGCCAACCTGTTGGTTTTTTGACATGAAGAAAGGAGATGAAAGTGGACGATACAATTGCAGACATTGGAAAAAAAGCTAAGAAAGTCAGTTAAGCAAGGCTGCCATCCTGGGAATAAATCACTTCAAGTTCATCCCTACCCCAATCCAAAAAGCATTGCTTGCTTTGAGGATGAAATTTTAGAGAGAAAGCAATCCCTGCAGCATAGCTATCAAGTGCATTGTAGAAAGCAAGCCACGGCTATGGCATCTCAGATGGAGGAATTTATCTGCCATACAAACACCTTTGCTCAAAATCAGCATCTGCTCCAGAATCTTCAGTCACCACACACAAAAAAATACAACTAAATTAATCCTCAAAAAAACCTGCTGCGGGGTGGGAAGAGTAATAGTCTTGATGTTGTCAGAGTCCCTTCCCAGGCAGCAGTGACTGAAATGGATGCTACTGGCAGAAAGAAGGAAGGTGACCTGGGTTGCACCTGACTTGCTGAACCACACTGCTGTGTTAGTGGAACTGGTCCATACGATGCCACTCAACAGATCAGCTTTCTGGATCTGGGCCAGTGGCAGAGACAACATTTAATTAAGCCACTGCATGAATGAGAAAGAATGAAGGAAAATTATAGCAGAATGAAATTGGCTACAGCTCTGTGAGAGAAACAGACCAAGATGAATCAGCTAGTAAATAAAGAGCAATAACTGAAAATTAACACCACTGTCTCAAGAAGAAATCAGCTGATGTAAAAGAAATGAATCACTTAAGTTACATGACTAGAGAAAAGCCCTAAATATTAATAAAAATACTGGAAGCATGGGTAGAGTGCCGTGAAAAGATGAAACGATGCACCCTGGA
Source organism: Falco rusticolus (assembly GCF_015220075.1). NCBI lineage: Eukaryota > Metazoa > Chordata > Aves > Falconiformes > Falconidae > Falco > Falco rusticolus. The sequence goes on along the minus strand of NC_051195.1, from coordinate 29,173,653 downwards.
TAGGATTGCTTCTTTCTTTCTTTCTTTTTTTTCTGTTAATGTGTCACAATGGCCTGGAAGTGAGGTCTTTCCCTTTCAATCCACCTGCTTCCTCTGTTCAGGTGCCAGCTAATGCTGTTACATCAAAATCTGTTGCTCCTCGGAAACAAACTTTCCCCAGCAGAATACTGCAAGGTCAAGTAAAAAACAAGCAGTGGTAGCAGATGAACTCTGAGTAACTAAGCTCTGCTGTGACAACTATGGTATTCCAGGAACAGTTCTGCTGTGCCAGAGTCCCTGTGTGACAAGAAAAGCATGAAACAAGAAGCACATGAAAGGACAAGAAGGATCTACTACCTGTGCTCTTTCAATGAGTGATGTGATTACAAGTCACTAGAAAAGGTCTAGAACCAAGCCAGAATCCTCAGCTACAATCCACTTTCAGATTTTCAGCATCATAACTTTTTCAGGCTATCACCTGAAAACTGTGATGAACTAATTCTTCAAATAGCTTACATGCATAAAGCTTGGAAGTTTTCTTACAGCTTTTTAGTAAAAATTTGACCCTTAATCTTAGCAAAATTGTATTAGGATTCTAAAGTACCAATAAAAAAAACACCTGAGTTTCTCTTTGGGTTTTGTTGCCTTTTTTATTAAAAAAGTAATAATAAAAAATTGTTGACTGTCTTGTACTAGCCTGTGAGCTGAGCTCAGATTGATTAGCAGTGACAGCATGTCAGAGGTCATTACCATTAAACACACCTCAGTGAACAATTCAATGGAGTTATTCCACCAGTGGTAGCCCTCACAAGTGGGTGTAAGAATCACAGGGAATGAACTCTGGGCTAACCTGCATGCCTGAGCACCCTCTGCTGCTCAGCAACACTGACCTGAGACAAGCAGTTCTGCACAGTCCCTTAGTCCCAGGATTACCTACACACCCAGGGCAACACTGCTGCTGGCAGCTGCTGCTGAGAGGAGTAACACCTGAGCACCCTTAACCAACACTTGGGGTTCACCTCCGAGACCTTGGAAACAAGCAAGTGGCTTGGTCTTTTCAGCTTGGAAATTATGGCTTTAGATCAGCCCACTGTCAAGGGCAAGATGCTTGTTTACGTGGGATTTTTTAACATATATACACATGCATATATTTATGTATAAGTATTTGTATATACACATATATACATGATACACATTCATATATGTGCGTACACATATAGCATACAAATATCCACATTTTATATATATATACACATAGATTTTCTTGACCATTTATTTTCATAAACAGGCTTTAAGCCTGCCCTCCCTTTTTCATTCTCATATTGGCAAGAAACGTGTGTGTGTGTCTCTATTATGTCTGTACAGAGCAGGAGAGGGAAGAAGTATGTATGTGTATATATATATATATAAAAAAAATACATATTTTGTACAGATTCTCAGCTGACTGTAATCCATAGGCTTCCACGCCATTCAGAAGCACTTATCTACTAGCAGGTCCCCTTTCAGGTATCCTGTAAATGCTGCAGCCACCCATCACAGTATGACTAGGTCAGCAGCATTTAGCTCTTCTCTCCCCATGAAGAGATGCTAAACTCCTTGCAGTAAAGCAGAACAATGCTGAAGGTACTACACAGACGGCTTGCAGCCACTCACTTTCTAACAAATATCTGAATGAAACCTCCTCCTCTGTCAAGGTTTTCAATAAGTGCAGTTCTACGGAGTGTTGGTAATTTAACATGAGCTATAGCTTCAAAGCAGGGATGCCAGGTATCCTGCGACAAACAAGCACAGCCCAATCTGGCCTTCTTTCACCTAAGTAAAATCATAAACAAGCCTTCAGAGTGTTCCTGCCCAGACTGGCAGCAAACATAACCACTTTATACACATACACACAATGCTTTAAGTGCTCCTCCCAAGTGCCCAGTCTCTCCCTTATGACCCCAAAAGCAGCCTTGGGAGAAGCAGCACCTCCTGTAAAAAAAAAAAAAAAAGGAGTATCACACAGAGTGGCTTATGTGAAACAAAAGTAGCTGCAAGATGGAAGAGTGACTGAAAGCACCCAAGTGAGGATTGCAGCATATGCTACTACAGCACATAAACACCTTAAAAAAAAAAAAAAAATCTATCACCCAGTTCCATATTACAAGCTTACTCTCTGCTTGTTAAAAGCATTTCAGTGAGAAAAACAAAATTACTTTAAAAATTATGATGGGACTCAGTTTCAGACAATGAAGAAATTAATCTATTTATTCACCTTGGAAAAAAACTGATCAGGATAAAGTCTATTAAAAGAATACAGGGATTCCGCTGCCACCTTCCTCACTGTGTAAGCAATCAGAAGATGCCCCCCTGAACCCTGCATTAATAAAATTCTCATTAAATTCAAACCTGCACAATGTTATCTTAAAGAGGCTCATTAGCTTAAAAAAAATTACTTGTCTCAAAATGTGCTTATTTCCTCATAGGTGAGAAGGTGAGTTTTCAAACCACTAACTGCTGCAGCTTCTTATTTCAACCCCATCGGTGCTGCAGCTATATCTTGCAGTCCATCATGTCTCAATTATTTATGTAAACCACAGACACAAATTCACAGATAGAAGTTATAATCACTATTATGGGATAGGACAGCAATAGGAAGCACTCATTCCAGTATGATATGGAAGATTTCAGACAGGTTAGGCTATCATTACTCTGTCTTCTTCAAATTTTCATTTTCTTTAGGTCAGACAGAAATTATGAATAGTCTGTAAAAAGGAAAGGTATGAAGAGAAGGTAGGAATAGCCTCCCCATCTCTTTATACTCAAAAAGAACATTTGTGACTGCTCTTTTCACTGCAGTAAGGACTAGAAGAATCAGATAATCAGCAACAGCAAAACTCGATCAGAGTGCCTAGTGGAAAATAGGGTCCAATTTAAAAGTACAGTTAATACCATAATAGGATACACAAAGTGGGATCTCTCTCTGCAGTTGAGTCTAAACAAGAATGTGTCAAAGATTCTCCAGGTATTACTCATCCTGACTCTGTATTACGACCTCGCCAAGCCAGCACTGCAGGGTGCAAGCAGGACTGTTTTTTGTCTCTCCCCAACAGTTACTCCTGTAACATAAATGCATTGCAGCCTTGAAAAATTGAAAATAACTCACCACTCCTCTCCTGACAGAAATACACATAAGGTTGTACACTAGGATTTAAAACACTTGCTAAAGCCCACCACATGCATGCACACACAGATGTTTTTACATTTGTAATCTTTCCCAGCAAAAGCCTTGGGATAAGGAAATGACAATTTTGATTTATTTCTTTTTAAATAGCTGTTGTAATGAGATAAAGATATAAACCAAAGCATGACTTTGCACTGCACTGTTACAGCAAAAAGCAGGTAACCATGGCTCATAAAAAACAAACAACTTTCCAGAACGATGGAACAAGCTGAAAGAAAAATCCAATGTGAGATGGACTGCTCTATACTCACTCCCTTCATGGCAAAGGCATCCCAAAAAGAAACAGTACACTGAGACCACTCTAAGGGGAAGCCAAAGGGGCATAAACAAACAGCCAATGGGAAGCTAAGCCCGATTCAAACCGGTACACCTTTATCAACGCATAAAATAATTACAACTTATGATAATACTATCATTCAGTAATATACTGTGTTCCTTTATGAAAGCCATCAGTCTGATAGCCTCAAACTGTTTCTTCTTCTCAAGCATCCTCTCTTCCTTTTCTCATTGGTGATTTGGGCTTGCAACATCTCCATGACTCTCTGCAACATGGTGTCACAAGTGTGTGCGCACAAGGCTCCACTTTGTACTCCTAGTCCAACACCAGAAGAAAACACACCAGCCCTAGTATTAAGTGCTCCTACAAACACTGCTGCAGAAGTGGGACAACCAACAGACCAGGACAAAATGGTCTTTCTGAACAGACTGCAAAAAACTTCAGACCTTGAAAAGCTCAAGGCATTCCTTGAAGAATTATTATCTTGCCCTTTTGCTTCATAAATTCAGTCTTTAGGCCAAAATGGGAGTATTACATTATCACAGGCCCTTCACTTCATCCATTTTCCCTGTATTGAGATGAGTCTTTTGGAACTTTCTAAAGCATGTTCTTGCAAAAAAACAGGCATCTAGTTGTTCTCTAGTCACCACTTCGAATCATCACACTGTCAATCACCTTCACAAAAGGACAGTACCTCTGGATTTCTCCAGCTTCCAACAAGTGGCTGCTCTAAAACCTATTCACTTAAAGAACCATTCAAATGCAGTATTTTTACTGTGAGAAGAAAACAAACCGGTAGACAAACTACCTGCCCTCTCTCCCCACCCCACCCCCTTTTTTTTTTTTTGAGGGAAGCAGGGAAATGGGGCAAGTCAGACATGCTAATCCCTCTCTAGGCCTCAAATCATCTCTAATTTAGACCTTTTCTAATTTCACGGAATTAAAAGAAGTCATTCATGAAAACTTCTAAGGCTAGTGGAAGACTACATGAAATTTTAACACACATGAGCAGCTGGGTGGAGCAGGGGACAGCTACCAGAAGCCTAGAAGACAAACATGTTATAGGGTTTGCTAGTTGTAGGCAGCACCATGCACTTAACATGTATGTTACATGCTGCCCAGGGAGAGTTGTCACTGTGCCAGTTTTTTGGTTTTATCTTGTCTCAGTTGCATGCTGATCTTTACAAAAGTACCTGTTAAGCAACAGAACATGAGCCAACGCAACAACTTGGCTGCACAAACCAGAGGTGAGCACAAACCCTCTGTGACCACTTGCTTTTTTTATCTCTTTCCTGTTTAGGCTTCTCTCCCTGGGTGTACAGAGAATTCCCAGGGCAGACAATTTGTGTCACATTAAATGACATTAATTTGCCAACAGCTATCTGTTCTGCTGCTTCACTTTGAGTGCATTATCATCCCACAAACACTCATTTATATCTGTTCACAAAAAATAAAAAGACTAGTAGCAAAATAAATCTGGAACCATATGTGGCGTTATTAAGCTTACAGACTTACTAAGGGAACCTTTAAGGTGGTTTACAGACACATAAGATGTATATTGACTTGCAAGATGCCCTCAGAGAGTTTGTCCTACACAATCTCTTTTGTAGTGAGGAAAATGACAAGTACTAGCAATGCAGCAGTACTGAGCTATGTGGTGTTGCATAGACACCAAGTGTCTGGAGTGACAAGTGATAGGTATTTTTTCAGTATAAATAATTTTATCTTTTATGGTTTGTTTACAAGCCAGAGATACACAGTAAATTTTCTCTCTCAACATTCTTCCATTTTCCAATCAATCAGATCCATAAACCTCTTGCCAAGTACCCAGCTTGGTCAGTACTAGCTGCTTCAAGAAGCCAGGAAAAGAAATTATTGCTGTCATGAAGGAATACAGCACATACGTATTCTTTAGCCTTACAAGTAGAGCATAACTTCTGCCCTTGAACACGAGGAAGGCGTTTAAGAGAATATTGAAATGTCCTTAAATAATCAGTTTTAAACACACACAAAACCCTTGCAATGTTAAAACAGGCCTCAAATCTGCTTATTACAGCTGGCTTATAGTTCCCTTCCTAGCTTTATAGAATTGCAGTAGAATCACACAACAGAAATCCATTAGGTCTGCAATTGCTCTGCCAGCACAATATTGTTCTCTACCGTATAACTTCTCCCAAGAATGCTGTGAGGATTAATTCATTACAGCTTGTGCCATGCTTTGAAAGCACTCGGTCTACAGAAGAGCAGAGAGAATTATTAGAGAGAGGACAATCAAACCCTGGTGATCCTCTTTTTATCCCAGTGGGCCCCGTTTAGAACAGCAATTTAGCTCAACAAAGAGAACAAATTCAAAATCAAATTCAATACAACAACGTGAAAGCGTCACGATAAGAATGCAGTCACACAGGACACAAGAATCTTAAAAATGGTTATTAACTTCTACTTCTTACCTAATATTGACTAAGGCATGGGTCACCTTGCTTGCAGGCTCTTTCCATTGACCAGCATTGGTAGACAGCCTTAGAACTGAAAGGAAAAGAGTTAATCGTGTTGGCACAGAACTGGAATTTTTCTAATCCAAAATGTCAAAAAAATCTGATTTGGTGAGATGGCAGTCCAGGAGCCACATCAAAACAAGGTAATCTTTGAGACTATCTGTGATCCAGGGCACAAGTCCCCTTCAAAGCCCATCTAAGAAACATAAGGAACACAGAAGAGGTGAGCAGAACAAAATAATAGCTGGGAGGCAGGAAGCAGGGCGAATAGAAGAGCCTAGGCTCTTCTGCTTTCATCACCACATATTAAAGTTCATTTCCCCCAGAAATAGGGCAGCATCCCAGGTCTAGGATACCTTTTATTCCACACACCGCTGTCCTCTGGCTCCTGTTTATGCAAGATTCCATCTGAGCTGGACTACATCCTGCAATTTAAACCCACCCCAGCAGCGAAAGATTCTTTACCTCCCTGTTTATCTGGAACTGCAGAGAGGAATTACACACCAGCCTAGGGAAAAACACTCCCTGTAGGAATGAGGGTGGTGTTCTGTTGCACAGATGGTTGCTGACAGACTTAGGAGGAGATCTTAAAACATTCTGCAACAGGAAGTTGTTCTAGGGAAGCCAATTCTTTTCTGCCAGAGTACCAAAAATATTTATTTTGGTCAGAATGTGTAGCGTGTCTATGGTGGCAGTTACGTGCACATATCTTGGTAAGTACCAAAACAATAACAGATCCTGTAGTAAATGTTTGGATTAATTTCCATATTGCCTGAATAGAAAGGAATTTTCTAGGAATTTGTATATACAGGATTTTCCACAAGAAACATTCATCCTTGACTCAGAAGTGAAGGAACAACACATCACCCAAATTTAGGATTGTCTAGAAACACAGATGCTACAAGTGAGTCCATAAGCACAGTGGCTGCAGACTCATTCTTATTATTGCATGACAGAAGCCTTCAGTCATGCAAATCTGGATAAAGTTCAGATTCAGGACAAGAAAAACAAATAAAAAAGGCAATTAGATTCCACCTCCACTCCCAACACAGGAAGTTTTAGCCACATTAACAGGAACGCTAAAGGACTGCGAGTAACTTTCTCATCTGTGCTAACAAACGTTCCAAGGTTAGGGGACGGTAGTCCCAGTGATATGGACTGACAAGCAAAGAGAATTTGTCAGGACACCTGGTTAAACTGTGGTGTTCATCAGCTTGAGACAGTGCTACCTTCCTTCTCACTTCCTAGTGCTACCACTACATGCCATCTGCAGAAAGAGATGTCAGCTCTGAGTAACATTATTTTGTCAAACAGTATTACAGTACTTTAATATCTGAAGTAATGTATTCAAAGAAGGTTTCCATTCACGCATCTACAACATTAATCCAAAGGGGTTTGCTCTGTGTAGCAGGATAGAAAACATTCATGTGACAAATGAATTGTTTCAACAGGTCAGATGCACCTATAGCAGCCCAGCTGAGTAGGTATTTGAGTGCATTACTCTTCCATTCCACTCTCCTTCAGCTTCCACAGGAGATGGGTTTGAAAAATTGCAGGCTAATAAAAGAACCTCATCTTACTAGTTGCAATTCTGGGAGTAGGAAATGGGTTAGCAAAAAATCTCAGTTGCTCAGCGAGCACGACAATGGCCAAGTGATCCCTTACATAACAGATGAAAAACCGCAGGAAGTTTGTACAAAAGGGCATTTTTGCTTGCAGTTGGCAGGGAGTACTTGGTTACTTTTATTTAGGTGAGGATGGTTCTCTCGCATGTCAGAAGAGTGCTGTGACCAACTCTGTGTCTCCCAATGCCCTTTCACTCCCCTTACATGCTTATATTAACTCCTGTTGTTCACTGGGGATCATGCTGAGAAGGGAGCAGGGGGTGAACGGGAGAAAGGTCCTTCTAGAATAAAGCAAACAAACAACAGAGCTATATTCTTTTCTTCACACCTTCAAGTACGCTGGCATTACAGCAGTGCCACTGCAGCTGTCCTTGGCTGCAGGCTCCTGTGTATACGCTGCCTGATTATGTGTCCATGAATTCCTTGCTCTCCTTTGTTCTTCTTTTCCCTGCTGGGTCTCACTTGGTGGCATTCCAGCATGCCTGCCTCTCTTTGAAGGATGGCAGCTTCTCCCTGTTTTGCCAGTAGGCACATTCTTCAGGCCAGTGATTCACTTGTCATTGCAAGCAGGTTTATGAGGGCTGTTTTCTTGGTTTGTTTTGGCAATGAGAATAGTAGATGTAATAATGTCTAGCACAACAAGCTTCTTATTGTAAGTTTATCAAATTCTTTTCCAAGTTCTTGTTTGCATTGAGTGTTTCTCTGTGCTGGCTGGTTCTGTAGCATGTACCTGCCTTCTGACTTGAAACTGTCCAATGTAATAGACACAAATTACATGAACATGCTTAAAATACCACATTACCCAGTTGTGCCTACAAATTTGTGTTTCCAACCACAGTAACTTGCTGCTAGAGATGCAATGGGTCTGTTCCTGTTTTTTTCTGACTAAAACAAGAAAAATTATCCCTTTAACAAGTTTAGCCCTCTCTCAGTCCTTAATTTATATTAATAATTAATAACTAGGACAAAACATGTCCTAGTACAAAAAAAAAACGTGTCCAGTCACCAAGACACACATCAGTAGCAGTAGGACAGAAAACCACCCAACACAAAACGCCCCTCCACCACCACCTCACTTCCAGTCAGCAGTGGTCCTGACCAGTCAGGAGGTACTCACCCATAGAATAAAGGTTGTCAAAATTCTGATGCATCCGAATGATTTCATAATACAGCTCATCATAGCTGCTGGGAGTGGGAAGAAAGGTGTCTCCGTAAGTGATGAACATGTTGAACAGGTTCACAACCTATACAAGGAAGTGAAAAATTACAACAGGAGTATTTAGCCAAAATCTGTTCTGCAACAGAAAGAATACAAACTATGTTCAAAACCTTCAAAGAAATAGCTCTCAGGTGCATTACACAGTATTGCATTACTTCATTGCTTTATCTATTATTTTCCTTAACAGTACAGAAGAGACAGACGAGAAGCTTAAATACTGTCATAGCTGGGGGGCCAGGAAAACAGGTTCCTATTCTTTTTTTATACAAAGGGCCACAGAACAAGAAAAAACATTACCAAGTCTGGAAAATTAAACTAAGCCTTTCCCCACATAGACTTGTTTATTTCAATAAGCAGACCCTACAGTGAGTCTTAAGCACTTCCCTTTCCAATCATCCAGCGAAACCAACCACAATGATATTCCTCCACTGTGTGGCTTTGTTCTGCTATCTCCTTACCAGAACCCTGGCTTCTTTCTTAAGATTCATTCAAGATTACATTGTTTAAAATAAGAGGATGTTTTTTCTGTACTCACCATAAGTGCAAGGGTGAAGATGTTGTGCTTGGCAAGCAACACAGTCTCATTGGACATGAGGAACTTCAACAAGTTGATCAAAGCTAGAAGAAAATAATACATGTTCTTTAAATAAAGTTAAAAGCAAAGCCATTCTTAAGTCAAACACAGGTGCATTTTCATTATCTAGTATAAACTAACCTAAATGCCAGCTGCTTACCTCCCAGAAATATATCAATTTACAGGGATGGGGTGTGTGATGCTTTTTGTGGCTAGAATACTGTGCTGGACAGGTAATTGACAGCCATTTTATTGTCCCACATTTATTCTCCTTCACTGACTTCCCAATCAAATCTGCTCAGGCTCAAGTTAAGTCTCTTGTTAGCTTAGTCAATTCACAGGAGATTTTTTCTGTGCACCAGATCTTGAAGTGAGCTTTGGGGTTGGAGAATTCAGCTGTCTCATTTCTGCTTCATACATCACCAACATGATGTATGCGCAGTCAGCCCCAAACTGTCACTCCTGTTGATACATGCAGTTAAAAAAAAAGTAACAAAAAAACATGGCATAGCTTTTCTGTAGCTCTATGTCAATGCTGCTGCAACGGAACAAGGAAGGATATAGTACTTTATTGTGTCAGTTACTGAGCACTGTGCAGTAAAGACTACAGATCTGGCTCACACTTGTCTTAAAAACAACAAAAACAAAAGCTCCTGCTGTAACCACCCAAAATCAGCTAGTGATAGTGGGAATTAACAAAAAGGTTGGCTAAAAGAGCTTTAATCAAACAGACTTTACAATAAACAGTTTTATTCCATACAATTGAGTAAAACGGAGAGTTCAAATGGAAAGTTCTTTATCTTGGTTTTTCTAGTACCTGAAAATTTCAAAATAGAAAACTATTTTCTTCTGCATTATAGCTGCTCAGAACTGAAGGCTGATGACTGCCTAGAACAGATTCTTAATGTACCCTCTGCTCTGAAGTCAACAGATTTCAAGACTTAAGACATCTGAATTAGATGGCCTGCAAAGTCAAACTGGAACACTATATAGAGATTTTAGAAAAGGTTTTTAATTACCTACTAATTGGTAACTGCATCTAACAGAGCAATGCGAGGCATTACTTCAATTTCTTATAGGTACAACCAGTATTTGTTGATCTGTTCTTCCCCACACCATAACACAAGTGTTACACACAATTCAGTAACCTGTGAGAAAACTCCCGTTTCTGAGGACCCCGTAGCAAATACAGAACAGACCGTTCATCTCAGCCCAAAGGTACAGGCTATAAAATAGGAGAAGATAAAGCACAGAGAACAAGAATGAGCTAAGGGCAAAATTTAGATACACCCCCACCCACCACCCCCACCCCCTGCTTCAGGATTACAAAGTACTCAAAAAAAGGTAAAACCAGAAAACCTACAGTAAAAAGACAGATGTGAAGAGACTGATAAGATCTGGAATCAAACACAATTGTCAGATTCTGAATACAGTCCTCCAACCACTGAAGTTTATCAGGAGTATCAAAAGTTTATATATGCCCGGCAAAAGAGAAGCCTACAGCCCTAGTGTGGGCATTTACTCATCACAGACAGAAGCTACTTCAGTGTAATCTACACTGGTGACTTGATGCTGAGCCACAAACCAGAATGAACGAAGTTCTCCGCAAACTCCAGACAAGCAAGTGATTTATCTTTCAGAGCTATTCCAGGCTTTAACAAGCAGCAGTAGCATCTCTCCCTTCCAAGACAGCAGCCCACCTCATGAAGCAGGTATATTAATACCTTTTCAATCCAGCCACAGAACTCCCCATACCATCATCACCTCATCATCAGACAAACTCCTGGGACCAAAAGCAGAGCCTGGATTCCACAACAATCCAGCTCTGGAAATACTTCTGTCAGATATTTTTCTGTAAAACAGCCATTTCAAAACAAAGGAGTAGCAGGTACAGATGGGCTCTCCGCCAGAGCAGAGATCCAGCTAAAAACAGGTTGCCAAGGTAACCAAGCCTCCACAGCAAAAAAGTAGTCTCCCGCAGTCCGTGCCTTGGACTGAAGACAGCTGCCCTGCAGCTCTGTCATAGCAGCTTACTGGCCATCTCTATTTAATAGTTATAACCATGGGTTTACCTCTTTCCTGGCCACGCAAGTCCATGTAGCCGCATCTCATGACCAGGTGCTGCTGTTCAGCTACTAGCAGATGAGGCTTCTGAAAGCAGAGTAGTAGTGCACTGGATTTCCTATAACAAGTGATGTGAAGCCTCTTGTTGGTCCCATTACCTCTCACTCTCCCACCAGAACCCTTCTGAAAGGCCCCTGCAGGTGGGTGATCACAGAGCACCATGAGAAGCCACTGAACATCCAAACACAGTGAACATGAAAGCCACCCGTGATGGAGACACACTATTTTTAAAAGAACAAGTGTAACCATCGCTTGTCTAGATAGAGGTCAAGTACTCACCAACTGACAGAGACAAACAAGTGCCCTACAACTGCCCACTGCAGTTACTTCTCAGCTACCGCCCTGAAGCACTTGCACTGCTCTACATTAATGACAACACTTGAAGCAGAATGGTTGCTTTGTTTTACCCCAACAGCTCCTATGTTCGTTCCAGCCATTGTGATGGATTTGCTCATTTAATTTTCCTGTTCCAGTTAGAAAGAAGAGATTACCACTGCTTGAAAGCAATCTTTATACCTGAACTACAATGCCGTCATAGCCTACTCACAGTCAGTCTGTGCTGTTCCTCCCCCAAGAACCAGAAGGGAGAGGAATGTGCTTCACATGAAGAAACTCAGTGCTGGGCTCGGAGCTGATCAGAAGAGTTAATCCACCAGGTTTACAGTTACTGCGTGTACTGCACAAAGAAATTTCCAACTGTTTGGAAACACACATTCCTAAAAATGTTGCAGTGCTCCTAGTTAGGTTATACGCTGTATCAATGCTCAAAAAGCAATCAACCTTTTTCCCCACCAGCCTCTGCTTAAGTGGCTCTAAGTAACAGGAGCCCTGCGGAACACGAACTCTCAAACCTATGGCTACATGCGTCTCCACAGTTTGCTTGTAAGGCAGACCCTGTACTGAAAATGAGGACAGCTGTGCCCTGCAGTTTTCAGAATTAACAACCTTTAGATCTAGCTTCATATGTCCAGTGCCCTTCAGTGACAATTACACAAAATAAACCTCCAGAGCAAACGTCCAACTGGCTGACACCCCTCTGCCCCCGAGCTCCAAGGGAACACTGCTGCTACTACTCCTGAGCAACCTGAAGCCAAACCAGATGCGTTAGTTCTTCCCTGCTGCAATCAACTGTTTGTCTATGGTATCCCATCCGCAATTATCCATGTTTTTTCCCAGCGGAGGAGCAGTTCAGTCTCTCAGCTGCACAGGCAGACAGAACAGTGGCCCTTGCTTGGGCTCAGCCACATTATCCCAATTTGTGCTCCAGGATTTAACAGTGATGGACAGTGTGGCCATGAGATCTATTTCAACATTAACTGGAAAACAGTACCATTTTTGCAATAGCCTCTAAAGCCTTTTTTTTTTTTTTCCCCCCTAAAGATGCTTGTCTTTGGCATCCCTTACCAGGTCAAAATACACCCACTACACTGAGTCTTGAAACATACATAATTTCAAAATACAATAGTGTCACTGGAACTTCTTTCACAACAAAACCAGGAAGCTGTAACAGAAGTAAGCTAGCCGCCAGCAGTATTTGCATGCAAGCTTCTCATTTTGTGACCTAAGCTGAGTGCACTGGCTATGCTTCTTAAAATAAACAAGAAGAGAATGCAGCCTTGAACACCTACATTTACAGCCTCAAAACCAAGTAGAAAAGCATGTTAAGTGGAGACTTAAATTGGACACGAAGCCGTATGATTGGCTGTACGTGGAAGCAGCGTAAAGCATAAAGGCTGGTTTTTAGGCAATTTTCTCTCCCAAGGATTATTACAGTCAAAGGATGAAAAGTGATATCACCAGCTTTTACAGATACCCTCCCTGCTTTTTAAACTGAAATGACTGCAGTGAAAGAGGCTCTTAGCTCTTCCACTGCAATGCCACTTTTCAGGACAGACCCTTTCCCTTATCAGCTCTCGTGGTCAGTCTGTCTGCTGAGGACCAACAGTACTCCTGCTCAGTTATTTGCTGCCCTTCTTCAAGCCAATCCTCTGTAAGACGACTGTGGGCAGCCAGCATCTCTTCTCCTCTTCTACCAGGAAGGAGGTAATTCCTGTTAACAGATAGATGCCCTTCTCTCCCTCCTTCCCCTGTTCCTCCTTCCATAGCAGAATTACTTTCTCTCACTGTAAGCCTTGTTTTAAACATAAGTATATTTAGCCCCAGTACATTTGGGATTCACACAAAGTTTCCGTCCTATTTAATGTCTCAGTGTTCACTGTTTGGATCATGTGTAATGCAACAGGAGCACAGAGGTAAGTTAAGTAGAGAAAAGGCGGAGGGAAAGGAGCAGTAGTACCATCCCTTGGGCAAGTCAGAATGCAGCACAGACTCTGCCAAGAGCATCATAAGGCTCTGATGTGTTATTGCACAACAGAGCAGAAGAGAACAGCCCTGAGACACACATCAATGAGAGCTTGGATGGGTTGAGCACAGCATGGAGGCCACTGTCACTGCATCTGCTGCGCTTACAGGTCAAAAATCTTCTAATGGTGCATATAATGGCCCTCAACAAAGGAGCAAGGGAGAAAAAGATGTGAGGGCTCCTCAGCTGCAGTACAACATCAGTTAACAGGATCCCGTACTCTAATAAAATCCTACAATTTTCTACACTCCAACTCTCAGGGCACACTGAAGAACAGTGATCTTCCCATTCCCTCTGGAAGTTACCATTGTACCAACTGAACATTCCATGTGCTCCTTTCAGTGTTTAAACTCCCAACCCCCTTAGGAGGATCCCCTACATGTCACTGCAGGGCAGCTGATAATGACATCTGGGCAACACTTCCATGCTGCAGAGAAATCCCCCGCCTACGAGCGCTTCAGCAGCACAGTGACTACCTGGACCTCTGATAGCTGGCCCATTCATATATACAAACTCCCAAGGCAAGGTCCAGACCACTCATTGTAGCACACGGTAAGCCAGATCTGGTAAGGATTAGCACTAAGAAGCTGTATTCGATTCCTCAAGAAGCAGCACTTCTGTGCTTCAATTCCTCCAACATAAAAGAAAAAACAGCACCTTCTATCTGCAACAGCACTGGAAGTATAAATAGAGCAATGAGAACAGCCCTGGCTGTACCCAGTCTGACCAAAGGCCCACTCCACACCCAGTATTGTGTTGCTGTCATCATCAAATTCCTGTTGAAAAGTAATACGTCAAACAACACTTTCTCATAATGCTTTTCCAGATTCCAAAATTCAGCATGACCCCCTTACACAAGGCGAACTACAGCATAGAGTGTGGAAATAACAGACTCTCACAGCATGAGAATACCATAACCACAGACCAGTACACTCTCCTATTCCAGACTGGAAGTCATACAGGCTAAGCTAGGATAACCATATATCCCACTGTGCTGTTAGGAAGAGGAGGAGAGACCCCAGAACAGAGTAATCACCTGTAATAAATGCTATACCTAAAGAGAAATTCAGAAGTAGGGAAGCAAAAGGCTCAAATATGATATACTGAGATGGCCCGCATGTTAAGATGGTGCAGATCTGGCCACGTTCAGCATGGGCAGACGCTCAGCAGAACAGTGATCAAAACAAACTCAGCAGGAGCTTAATATCTACAGACAGGGTTTGACAGAAAAGAACCAACAGAGGTAGTTTCCAGATAGAGCAGTAGGAACAGGCAGCGTGTCCAAGAAATAGCTACATTGCTATTACAGACTAATGCACCAGAACCCCCCCAAGGCACAAATGATCCCAGCATCCTTGGACAAGTGAACCAATTACTGGGACAGCATCTGCAGCTTTCTGTCAATCAGTCAAAGCACTAGAAAACAAGACTGTTGCACCATTGCTGCAGTACCCTCCCAGGGAAGCAGGGGAAGCAATAAAAGCTCTGTCAACATCAGTATTCAACGCGCTTCAACTCGGCTCTGATAAGGAGGGAGCACCCTGCTCATAGTTGTAACAATTCACCTGGCTGGACAGCTCCTCTCACTGCTGCCTCCCCACGTGCCAACACAGGCACAGCCAAATTTCTGCTGCTGGCCACCAAAGCTCTGTGGCAGGCAGCAGCTTGCTGTTGGCAGGCTCCCCATCACCAGCATCTCAGCACTCTACAGCTGTTCCCTCTTCTCCCCATGACTCCCAGGGTACAAGCAAGAAAGCAGCCTGTATTCTTAATGAGAAACAACAGCTTGCCAGAGGGCTGGAGCGCACAATAGCATATAACCCATTGCTCCCAGGATCAGTCGAGTAGGCCACTTCACTTCCAATCCTTTCCTTTCCTTATATAGTCTCCATCCCTGGTACTCACTGTTCCTGCCTAACCACAGCCAACGGTGTGAAAATTGCAAGCTTAAGGGAAATGCTGATTGCCGATGCCAGCGCAATGCTGCTTGATAGCAATCCAGCAAGCAGTAAGAAAGAAACCAAAATTTCCAACTTTAAGCTAAAGCTCACATGGAACAATGCACTTTTTTCTCAAAATTAAAAAATAAAAAAAGCACACACCCACAAACTTCATTCCCCTTTAGAGAAAAGGGAAATACTGAGCTCAATTCTATTCTGTCTGACAATGCAGGTTCACACTGTTAATTAAATAGTAGTCTTGGGAGTTAAGGTTGCACATTTTTGCTTGGGGTTTTATGGCAGAAAAGGAGGCGAATTTGGAGAAAGGGCAGAAATATTGTGTGAGAACATGGAAAGACTGCAAAGCAAGGGACCCAGGAGTGCTGCTTCTTGAAAACAAAAAGGGGAGAGGCATAAATCACTGCATTCTGAATGATGCAACCCCTACGTGCAGACAAAGAAATGACTGAACAGCTCTGGCTGTAACACTTGTCATCAATGGAACTGTTTCCCAGGAGAAATTATCACACTATCTCCACTAGGTCACAACAATCTGCAAACTGTTAGGGATTCACAATCAAATTCTCCAGTGTTAGCTAGCTTTATTTAAGGAGTAATTTGCACAACAGAGCAACATATCCAGATGAGACCTGCCAGCCTGAGGCAGGATGACCACAAGGTTACTAGACTTTTGCCCACCTAAATGACTGAATTCCCTTTGTGCTCATCTGAGCAAGGCCCTGTTAATTTCCATCCTGATCCTACTCGGTGATCAATAACAGCCACAAAACTTGTATTATTTGTTTTCTCTCCACTGGCAACCGGGGTCAAACCCTTTATCATCAGTATTACAATAGGTCAAAATAAAGTGAAGGTATCTAGAATTAAGTAATAGAATGCTAAGATGGATTTAAGCAAAAGCAGATGCTTCCTAAAAATGCCCCAGGTGGTGAATTTAGAACATCCTGTTTTACAAGACCACCACTGAGTTTCTGCATTTCTTACACCATCTTCTTTAGGAGATTTACACCAGTACATTTCACCAAGTGGCTGTGTGCTCTTACCATAAATGGTTTTTTTACTTTTGGTTTGAAGGAGGTAACGTGGAAAGGTTTACATGAAATTGAAACACTAGTTGAGAATGGCAGTTCACAGGTCTTCTGCCTGCGAGCTTTGTAAGAACTGGGGGTTTCTTTGGGGCAACAGGGAGAAGCACAGAAGCACAAATTCAGTAAATCAATTAATATCAACCCACAACATACATCACAACTACAAAGTTTGTATTTTAGAAGTATATTTCAACTTCAATCCTTTCCTAAATTCACTGAAATAGCTAAGAGAAGTAACAGTTGCACTCCTGTACCAAGTTTGTGCCAACGTGTCCAACTAAGCGCCAGCATTCCTATGAGTAAAGAAAATGGGAGACTCCAAGGGTTGCCAACTCCCACTACCTATTACGTGGCACATAACTGTTACAGTTTTTAGTTTGTGTAAGAAACTACATTCTTTCCAATAGATTTTCAGAACTATTCTACCTCCTCTGAAGCTTCGCTAGAGTCAACAAGCACAGGCACTTGTGAACCTCTTGGGCTTCCTACTAAAACAGCTGGCCAATATTATCTATTTTCTTTCAATTTCAAAGATTAAGAACAGAGATAAAGCTTGCTGGTCACCTATCTACAAGTAAAGGTGAGGTAAGTTGCCATAGACAAGGACACTGCACAAAATGTAAGTTAATCATGATTTTAATACTTACTGAACTTATTTAATACTTGATGAACCACTTAGAAATAAACACTAGTTCCAAATCTTCAACTTAATGACCCAGTTCTCTGGAATACTAAAGGACTTGCTGGTTTTTTGCAATCCTAGAGCTAAGCACCTCTACCCTCAGGATGCTAATACAAGACCTGTGAAGTCCTGCCCATGTCCTTCTTGGCACAGAAAAATAGTCATAAGCGTGGCTGAAAGAAGAAAACATTCTTTCCTCTTTCAAGCATACAATACATTAAGAGGCACTGGGAAAAAAAATGCACCCAGGATACACACCTAAGTTAGATGCTATTTCTCATTCCTCGGTTTCCCACGCTGAAGAATGGTCCCCAGGAAGGCATTTAAATAAGAGAATAGGAAAAGGATATTTAGTTCCATCCTTGAGCATTAAAATTGCTGAATAGCTCCCTTTCCAGACCATGCAATGATTTCTAACCCAAAGTTTCTATCTGATAACACCTCTCCCAGCCTCCCTAACACTCTAACCCCAGACCTCATCCTATCTAGTCTCTCCTACACTCAGGGCTTCCTACTCCTCCTAAAACACTATCACTGCCGATTCACCTTAGGCTCTCCATCCTCCCAGGTCAAAAATCTCTCTCGTTCCAATGACCTACCCTCCCCATCAGCTCAGAGCTCCCATTTCTGTTGCAGCCGCTCAGCATCTCAGCTTTAACCAGCCTGGACACTGCTCCTGCTTCTTCCTCAGCTTCTGGTGCTCCCACTGAACTACCACTGGGAACTGCAGAGGGAGCTCATCCTTTCTGCTTCCAGCCCCATTCCTCAGTGAGGTGGCACTCACTTAAAAAAGCCACCATCACCTTGTACTTTAACAACTCATGAGATCCCAAATCTCCAGCATGGCATATGGCTGGGAGCTCTCAGTCACATAGGGGTTCTTATGTGCAGCTTTGAAAAGTTGGGTCAGCCTCCCACTATCAAAAGGCACGGAGAAATGAGAAGGTAAGCACCAGGTAAAACCTGCATTAGGTAGAATATGTTGACCTACACAGGTGTTAAAACTCTAGCATTTGTTCTATAGTTCTCTTTACAGTTTACAAGCATCACAGTGAAGTCAGAAAGCATTTCTGCTGGAAGGTATTTGAAAGGTCAAGTCTCACATAATGACTTATTTTTTCTTCCCAAAACAGTAAGTTCAAGCAGAACCTTTCAAAAAGAGACAAACAAACCTTTGTACCCACCCTAGATTTCATTTAATGAAAGCATTTTACGCTTAACACACAAGCTCCTGTTCCTTCTATCCTATCCCTACACATGACCTTTATTATTAGTTACCTTTGAAGATGCTGTGTTAAAGAGGCTGTTTTTATGCTTGCAACATCCTTCACAGCTTAAAGACCTTTCTTTCTTACTCTTACTCTTTTTTTAAAAATTACTTTCTTGCAATTCTTTATCACACAGAAATTACCACAGCAGCCTTATCTATGCCATCAGCTGCACAATGACCGCTTTCTCTGAACTCTTAAGACTTCAGACGCATGCAGAAGACAGTACTGGTGGATCCTGAACTTTGGTAGCATTTTTTAAAGCCACATAAGACATTCTGTGAGTTTTTAAGGTCAAATTTTTGGTCTTTAATTCTTTTCCCTAAAATCTTTAAGTCATTTGCTAAACGGCCAAGCAGCTATATAGTCTTTCAGAGTCTCATGGCATGTATGATCAGGCATTTTACCAGTGAATTAGACTTTCTGGTATGGTAGTATATGAATCGTGCCTCCACAAGGGCTGCAAGAACACAAGCTTCCCTTGCCATGTAGCTGCTGCAGAATGTGCCAGTGACAGAGGGATTAAGGGGAGATGCAACATCACCTGATTTCCAATCTGTTTAGCAACACAAATCAGAGGGCTGAAGCAGACCCGATCAACAGTTGGAGAACCAGAAATGCCATAAGTAACAAATGCTATCAGTTATCAATATTTCAGCCACAGAAATAACAGAGCAAAGTACGAGTGACTAAACAATACCACCTTAAATATACACTGTATAAGGGCAAATGTGTTATATATACTGAAACTGGGGGGGGTGGGGTGTCTCCCCCCCAAAATATTACTGCATACTTTAAAATGTTCCACAAAGAAACCTTTCACCTCTTTAGTATTCGCCAAAACAAGATTTTGAAAGCAGTATTATCCTGGTGCCTTAAATACAGAAACTGACAAAATCTAAGAAGTCTACAAAAAGGAAAACAGTATATTTTGTCCCGTGGCATTGTAAGAATCTGCTTTGATAACCCTAAAATTTAAAAAAATGGAGAAAAATAACTTCTTGATAGTGCTACATATTTGAAGTACCTTCATTTTAACAGTGCATTCAGCATCTATCAAATTAACTAAGCTACAAGATAAGACACTGTAGCCCTTACGTTACAATAATTTGGAAACCAATCTTCAAAGCTTACTAATTGCAAAGCTCATTTTTAATCCTACTTTGCATTCAATTACTCTAATAAATAGCTATTTCACCATTTTTCATTATTATATTTAAGATTTTTTTATGATCTACTCTTGCTATTATAAGCCTATATGAAAATTGCTTTTCTGTTTCTTTAAACATGGATTTGCTTAAAGCAAACCATAGCAACTGCAAAGAAGTTACCTGCACCCCCTAAGCTCAGAGTGAATTGCTCAAGCATTACTAATTTTGAGGTGGGAGGAGTTGAAGAAGTGAAGTATTTTTATATAAAAAGCTTAAATGACTCATGAAAACTCTTTTGGCATAGCTCATACGAGCTTGACAACAACATATATAGAACCTTCCATCACTCAAGTGCTGTACAAACTAGTTAAGAGTTTAATGATTAAAACCCAAGCCCCACCTTTATGACCAGCAAAACCAACCTCATTTTCACATGACAAGGAGCAGAACTCAAGATTCAACTGTGTTCATTGGGCATAACATGCTATTTCTGAGAGCAGGGAACTGGTTGTTACTGAGTAAAGTTTCCTTATCAGCTCTATAAAGTACCTTACATATGACATTCAATAAATCAGTGTTTAAAAAGTATAAGGTACCTGGCACAACAGTCCAGGAGATTCCCAGTTGGCTAAAATATCTGTAAGGGAACAGGTCAACTGACCATATCCCACTTAATTTCTGACCTTGGCCACACTTCTAGGCTAGCCACCAGTAATGGTATGCTGCCACAGCAGAGTAAAAAAAAAAAAAAAAAAAAAAAAAAATTATTTTCTTCAGTGCTCAAAGGCAAGGGCCATACACTAATCACAGATAATTGAACTGAAGCTACAAATCTAATAAAAAGGTCTATTAAAGAGGAACCAACATCAACACGCATCTGGATCTGAATGTCTGCCTCACCTATCAGTAACTGTGCTTGGTAATCATTTTCATAGGCTAATGAAGTTACAATTGCTTTTTGCTCTTCAGCATTCTTTTTAGGATATTCCAGAATTTAGCTCCACTAGTGAACTGGTATTTCTTTTCACACTACTTTTAGCTAGAGCCAGCTTAAATATGCTACTTTTGCCACCTACAGATCTTCCTTTTTGTCACTCCTGCTTTCAACTCTCACCTCCTACATCACTCTGTCAGCTAAATATTCTTGGTCACCTGGTCAGCACAGGTAGAGATTTATACTGTATTGAGTGCCATGGTCCTGGCCCACCGATTTAATATGAAAGAATTAATCTATAGGGAAGCTAAGGCTGGATCAGAACCAAAGACCCAGTAACAATATTGCTCTTCCTCAAGTTCAGACTTTGAAAAAGGAAGTCCAACAGAAGTAATATCATACATAAGCAATGTGCCACATAGTGGCGTATCCAAAGAACTATGAAGTATTACAGACTGCACGAACAGCCTGATATGTGTCCTGAGAGATGCCAAACACCTGGCTCCACTGCTTCTCTCTGTAATCATTGCAACTTATAATCAAAAAAGAAAACGCAGAAACTTTCTCCAAGTGCTGCTGGCCTTCCATACTGAAGACAAAGCACTCACAAAGGAAAAGCATCTATCAGTCAGATGACACACGAATGGCTTCCCTTAATTAGAGACTCACTAATAGTAGAATTAGCAAGTGAACAGAAGGCTCCATACATTGCTACTGCTTCCACCTACAACCTTTAACTCAGTTAACTCAGTTACTCTGCACCCTCTACCGACTACCTATCCCACAGTATTCCCTTTGTCTTCTCCCACTCAATTTTCTGCCTGAAACAAGCCTCCTCCTTTTACATGTCAGGTAAAATTCTCTCCCTTTCTTTCAATACTTCCTTCTATCAATTCCCTCCAGCTTCTTTGTTCCACTCAGCTCTATTGGGGGGCTTCCATTGCTATTATCCACACTGCACAACAGGAGCATTGCTTCCATCATCACACACCTTGTCATTCAAGAAGACAAGTGTGGGCTTGAAGGCCTTCTATAAAGCACACCTGATGGGGCAATCTGAGATCTCAGACCTTACAGTGAATAGCTTCTCCCTTTTAGCTGTTCATCTAGCAGTGATAACTAATTCTTCGATCCAAAATAAAAGGCCAAAGGGGAATATGCTCACATAAAGGACAGAAATGAATTCAGAAGTCCCTGTGCTCTGGTATGGAATCATCCGTCAGATAGATCAAGACCAGAAAAACAGCCATTCTTTCACATCAAAGACAGCAGCATTTGGGGTAATCAAAGAGCAGCCTTGACAGGGATAAGAGTTAATTATGAAATATATTTCAAGATAGGGCTGGCAATTAGCATTCAGTCTGCCACATATAGCACTCCAGAAGTACACATCTGGAGCAGCCAGGACGGGCCCTTTTACAGGGACACATACCACTCAACCCAGGGCCTTCCAGCCTGCACAAATCACCTAGCAGCTACTGAAGAATCTCTGCCTCAACATCCTATAAAAAAGAATTTGAAGCATTCTTACTGTAATTTACTCCTGCATGAGAAGATGTCCCTAAACACACAGAAATCTATAGTAAGTGTGGAGCTCTTCAGCTACATCAGGAGTGCAGACATTCCAGGTCCTTCACAGAAACCTGACCAACCCGAGTGCTGTATGCTTACTTTCAAAGCACGTGCAGTACTTAATACTGTTGAGGCACTTTACATTTCTGAAGCACTATACAAACACCAGCTAATTAGAAACAGCTAACAAGAATATCCCAAGATAGCAAATCTTAGTGTGTAGCAAGGATTTTTATTTTTTTCCCCCTAAAACAGGGAAAGTTAAGGATTGAAATATGCCTAAGTGCATGCTCGCTGAACTGCAGAACAGTACCTTCAAGCAAAAGTCATTATATTTGAGGCTTCCATATTGCCAGTGTGTAGGAAAGACCCAGCTCAGCCTGGCCTGATAGGAATGGATCTGGTTCATGGCTAACTGCTGAGAAGATCACACACACGCTGTCAGGTGCAGTTTCTATTCACAAGAGATATCCACATTGTACACGCTCCTCTCCTGAACTGACAACTACGCTGCAACCATGCCTCTAGGGGCTCCGTTCTGAAGAAAACAACTGAAAAGAAATCGCTAATCCCTTAATTAGGGGCACCCACTTCACCTTCTGCAGGAGTAACTTAGAAAGTCTGAATGGGCCACATGTCACAAAAGGTAAAAATTTAGTAACTGAAAGTGACTCAGGTTGTTGGTTCATTTCTCTGTACCTACACTCAGCTGCGCAAAGCTACTGAAGGAAAGTACTCAGTGTTAATTGAGAACAGCTTCACAAACCACTCATCACCGCCTTTTTCTAAAGCCATCCTCTCTCAGTTTCTGATGGAAGCTGCATTACACCAGCCAAGTCACTGATCCTAGGTCTCAAGCACAGCTCCAGGAATACACAATCAGGGCCACGTTCGCTCAAATTTTCATAAACCTCCTGTTTAATCCACAACAGCTAAAGGATTAACTGTACTTTCTAGCCAAGCTACTTCACTGCTTGCAAGGTAAGAACAGAAGCACACACCATGTCCATAAATGAAGCCCGTTAGGTGTCATTATCGATTCTGCTACCCCGTTCCTCAGACCTCCCACACAATGACTGCATCATAAACAGTCCTACAAAGCTACGTCCACTAGATTATGAGCCAAACCCCATAACACTTATCTGTCTTAAGATACCAGTGGCATGAACCAGACTATCTACCATCAATGCAAAGGTCAGAGTTAAAAGCCTCTTTTTCCTTCCACTGACATTTCTAGGTTGCTTTCTTCAGAAGGAGCTGCACACACCATTCAATGTGTAACAGTCTCTTGCAGTAAAAAAAAAAAGTAAGGTTCACCTCCCTCTACCCAAGAGCCTACCTCCTTTCTACTCACAAATATCTGAGAGCGGAACACTACTGCATAAAACATTACTCCATTTCTCCAATCAAGTGAAGAGGGACTCGGGTAATAGAACAGAAAAACAAAGACATTTGGATACCATGGTGATCATGGCCAGACAAGGAAGTAAATTAGCTACCATTATGATAATGACCTGGCTTTCCAAAAGAGGTAATTTGCATGTAGCAACTAAGAAGCAAAATAAAAATGCTTTAACAGAATTGTTGCTTGCTGTTTAACCCTACAGCAATAGAACAAGCAGTCACGGCCCCCAAACAGCCACCCACATTCTTTTCATATTTGACTGTCTCTGCAGCTGCAAAGTACCTGACCAGAGCTCCCTCCAGGTGTAATGAAGCCTCACTCTGCATTTCTTCTGGTAGCACAGCAGCTTGTGCACAATCTGAATGCACCGTCTGGAAAAGAAAGGGCAAAGAATTAATTACATTGCATTTCCCAGCAATTCTACATCGAACCTGGAAATTCTCTGAAATCAGCAGCAGGGAAATAAAACAAAGTTCAAAGCTTGTCAGACAGAGGATGGGGCTCATGGTTTTGGGCTCCTAAAGAGAAGCAACACCTGCAAGAAAGAATGAGATGAGGCAAGAGAAAGGGGCCTGCATGCCAGTTTAAGCTTAACGTAACTGGACCAACTACAAACGCAAGCTTGTTGTTTATATTTAATTAATACTTTCCATTCTTTGCTGCTGTTACCTGAGGGCCTCCATAAGCTCCACAAAAGGAGTTACTTAACTTGCAGGCTCCATATGTATGAGATACCATGCTCATATTTTATAAAATCTGGACACAGTGGAGCTTTTCAGTTTCTTTGGCCTAAATGATGAGGCCAAAGGAAATGACACAAGAATCAAACAAACTGCAAGATTTTTAGTTTGATTGAGGTAGGCAGCTTAATTATATTAAAAAAATAAAAAGATCTCTGTCAAATTTTCCAGTCTCCTTAAACAGATAATTTAAGTATGAGCTTCGGAATTATCAAGCAATACACCTACAAGCTCTGATATCCCTCAACATACAGCTAGTATACTTGTGAAGTTTCCAAATCCTGTAGGTCTCTACAGCACCTACTGTTCATAGAAACTCTTAGGTGCACGAACATTCTTCACAAACACCATCAGAACTAAAAAAATACAATAGAATGATTAAATTCTCTAGCACTAGCTACCATTACGGACAAGACAGAAAAAACATACAAATTTGAATTTGTCAGTCCAAGCTATTTTTAGCTATTGACATTTAGGACAAACAGAAGGAAGACTTCAAAAAGGAAAAATTCCTTTTCCCCTAAATCTTTGTTTCTCAAAAATACATTATTGCATCGATATCAACATCTCTCCGAAAAGACACTACTGAAAGACACTACACAAACATAGAGAAATCAAATTTAAAAGAATTACATGGGTGAAGACTTCAAGATAAAGCTTTAAAAAGCCATAAGAAATAACATACAGAAGGTACACATTATTCTTTTCAGACCCTTAGATGATCCCAAAAATACCACGATAAGGTAAGGATTGAAACTAACTTAAGACGAATAAAGGTTAAAACATTTACAATAGCTGAGCATCACATTAAGTGCTGTATTTCAAATTGGATTCTCATAAATTCAACAAAGAAAAGGAAACAAACCAGCTAGGATACAGACAGCTGCCTTCAGATCAGGAACAGTAATCGTTCTAGGGAGAAACGTGCTGTTTCTGATGTTACTGGTACCAGACAATGCTTGATACCTTTCCACCTACATTTTTGCTTGGCTGTAAGACTAAAATTGGCCTGTGCAAAAAAAAACCCACCCCACAACTACTTGAAGGCACTGACCAGAAATAACGTGGCAATGGCCAAAACATTTCTTTGTAACTGCTATAGCTGTTAATGCAAAATACTCTGCTAAAAGATCTCAGCATTGAAACCTTGTGGGTGTATACAGCAGCACAGAGCTTTTGGGGTGAAATCAAGGCATGGAAGAAAAGGGATGAGGAGTGGTATACGAGTTCTAGTACTCCTGCCTAGACAGCCAGAGCACTAACTACCAGCCTACAGACTCCCAAACCACACTGATTTAGTTGTGAAGTCATTCACCCTAGTGGTGTGTCTGGTTTTGTGCTGAGGATTCATAATACACATAATGAACAAAAAACACCCTTGGTGAAAGCTACCTGGATTTCTCTTTTAAATATTAATATGCTCTCCCTTGAGCCGCTTCATATCGTCACCTTTTAAATGTACTGCAGAGAAGTATGACACTATTGTGCATTCAGAACACCCACTTTGTCTGCAATAACTATGTCTGCTATGGGATGGTTTCAGACAGGAGTGTAGTGAAAGGACTGCACAAACATGCCAAAATGAATGGATATAGATGTCCACTGATGGTTGCTATCATTATTTTTACTCTCATGGGGTTTTCAAACATGACCTTACTTCTGAGCCCAAGCATTTCACACCTTTCTTTGAAATTCCAATGCAGTACACCCATCTACAACTAATTTTGTAATTGTCACTAAAAATACATTTCTCTCAAACTCGTAATTGAGCTGTACAACCCTTGCAAAGGCACCAAAGTTGCAGGGTTATTTGGGCAAAATCAGAACACGCTGAAAAGTTACCTTAAGGGAAAACAGCCTATGTATCTTTATCTCTTCTACAGAATATAGTGCTGTTCAGGCCTTGGGGAAATTCAGTACTGTACAAACAGTCAGAGCAAAGCCAATGATCTGCCTAAATCCTATTTCTGCCCTCTAGGCTAAAGCAGAACAAAGCATTCTAGGGGCCTCACAGGACACATGGAGTGCTCATGTGTAGCCCTATCCTCTTCTTTCCTTTTCCCCATTGCTAAGTTTTACCCCTTGCTGCTTAGCAGGCTATTTCAGGCTTAAGCCTCTCTCCCACTCTTCACATTGCCTTCCAGGCCTCACGTCAGTCATCCTTGGTTTTTTCAAAACAGTCTTTTCAGTTTCTAGACAGAGATTCATCTTCTGGGAAGTGGGGATTCTTGCAATGACTGTATTATGAAACTTCTTTCAGACTGAAAAGCTCTTTGTGTTTGATCAAGTAGATTAGGAAATTGGTCTGAAAGGTGGAAATTCATTTCACTTTCAATTTTCTGGCACACAGAGTATTTTTGAAGGTAGAAAAAGTTGCTGGAAGAGTTCATGAAAAGCCACCCTGCTCACCACCAGCCACAAAGTGTTATTTCAGCCAGAAGATTGCTCTATGACTAGAATTCCACCCAAATTAAAACTTCAAATGAAATCACAATGAGTCACCCCACAGACACTTACACATAGAGATCCATAGGAAATTCTTTCATCATGTGTGTTACAATGAATTCCACCATCAAATCTGACAGAAAAGAAAATGGTAAAGTAAGTATTGAGCTAGCTACAGTTAGCTTCTAGTAGACAACAATAAGGAAGTCAAACTACCCCACCTACCTACCTCTACCAGACAATAGGCCTGCTTAGATGAGAAAACCTTTAGTTTGTTTGTTTGAAAGAACATTAGACATCTTCTGAAATTAAAAAAAAACCACCAAACCCAAACTAAAAAACAACAAAAGACTACTGGAAACTGAGGGCACGTAATATAATTTGCTTTGAAGCACGGCCTCCCTGTATGCTTTCCCCCACTATTAGTCAAATAAAGAATACACCATGAATTCTGATGCTCTTGTATTTCAAGCCTTGTCACTAATGGAAAATTCTATTGAGAAGCATATCTTAGAAAATCATTCTTGCCAGAAACAAAGCACAACCCAGATGTTTACTTAAAGAGAAGACATTGTAGAGAACACCTGTTTTTCCCTAAAATAAATTCTGAAGCAAGAAAAGCTAGTTTGATCTCAACATGGGCTAAGCTTCTGCTTAAGACTCATTCAGACAAGCAGGAGAAAAAAATAA
The DNA here is from genome assembly GCF_015220075.1 of Falco rusticolus. Taxonomy (NCBI): domain Eukaryota; kingdom Metazoa; phylum Chordata; class Aves; order Falconiformes; family Falconidae; genus Falco; species Falco rusticolus. The sequence goes on along the minus strand of NC_051195.1, from coordinate 29,145,839 downwards.
AAGGTGACTGTCTCTAATATTTAAGGGCTCCCAGTGTGAGGATAAGAGGCAAAGAGTATAGGAATACAATTGAAAGAGATAAGTCACTAAAGAACTCCTATTAGGTTCAGCTAATAAATGCTAACTGAATGTGTGCATGTTCTCTGCCCAACACCACTTCAACATAAAATGCTTAACTCATGCCAACGGTAACAAGTGTGAGATGTAACTTCCTAGGGCGCTAATAGCCCAGCAATATGACTCAATAGTGACTAAGACGTCTAGGGAAAGAGTGCATGAAAGCTGGCAAGTCTAGAAAGATTATACATGCAGCTGTTGTGTCTTAGTTTCAACAATCACCTGTTTGAAAATGCTGCACTGAGACTACTTCTGTATCATCAGGCTTAAGGTCACCCAGGGATCCAGGCTCCGTCCACTCCTGAACCCATTCATGCTTTTGACCTCCACAGCAATGAATGTCACAATTTAATCAGCACTCCATAAAAAGCTTTAAATTGTGTCTCCATATCCACAGGCAAAACCAATCCTAGCTACTGACATTCCCACTGTTTTCTTCCTCAGAAAAGACTAAATGTCTAGCAAACATTTTCACAAACAAGTCTTTTCCATATATTTGCCCTCATCATATCACCTACTAAGTACTTGTGACTGTTACCATGCTCACCTATACACTGAATTTATTAATCAACTGCCCTCCCTACTGTTACTAGTTAAGGATAAAAGGGCCAACAGGCTTCTGCAAAACTTACTATGAATTTATATAAAATTTCTTGCTACATAGCAGCAAATCTTGGATTTTGTTTCTCTGCAAGGCAGCCATGTATAGAGATGGACAGTCTAGAAATATCTTTACTACATAACAGCTCTCCTTTTGAGTTCATCCACCACTACCCTTAATCCAGAAATCTCGTATTTCTATTGCAGAATGAAAGATGCTTTTGGGAACCATGAACACAGACATACTTTAAGGATACTCACCAAGCACTGCACACACCAGTGGGCGACAGGGCAGGTTCTTGTCTGCTGCTTTCTTCCTATGTCTCATTGGCTTCAAACACACAAAGATGAAAAGAAGTCAGCAGAAGCCTGAAGTGACATTCTGTGTTCTACTTTATTTTTCATGCAAATAGTACCATCAGCACAGGCTTCCCTTTGTCTTTTTCTCCAACTGCTGTCTCACCTATATTAATCCTAAAGGCTGTGGCTGAAGCAAAATTATGCCTGCTTTTTAGCATCCTGAATACCAGGGGTTTCTTTCTCTAGCTGTGTCACTGGAAGGCAATGTTATATCAGGAGTGGGGGAAGGGAAAAAAGAAGTGTGTGTGTGTATATAAAAATCACACAGCAATTCCTCCCCCTTGGTTAACATACTGTTTTGCTTCTGACCCAGAAGTCTAATCTGCATTCTTAACAGCATGTGCAGTATTAAATGGCTTCAGTCTTTACTGTAACAGACCGAAAACGCTAATTGAATGGCAAGTTTTTTGTTAAGCGGGAATGACTAGCATCCTTGCAGTATGCTCACTATAAAGATGTTTGTTTCTGTCCTTGACTAGTGACACTTTAAAGTGCTGCTTCACTGTCAGAAGAGGTAGAACTTGCCAATATCACAAACACAGGATAACCATTCCAGTTACTTTTAACTACAGAGCTTCACAAGCCAGATACCTATAGGAAAAAGCTCCAGAAAAAATACTTTCCTCCTTTAAGGTGAATCACCCCACCCAGGAAGCCAAATTAGAACATTTGTGTAACTCCAGCTGGCTATTAATATATCACATGAGGGCTAACGTTTGCTGAAGATTAAGGCAGAACGTTCTCTCTGCCACCAACTTCCTCAGAGACCTCATAATACGCAGCTCCTCCCCAGCTACACAGGCCTCTGCATTCACTGACAGGGCAACCAGCTCTTTGTTCTTTACAAGAGTGAGACATTCCGAGAGCAATTTCAAAATCATTCCCCAGCTACTGCACTTCTCACAGTATTTCCACATGCCCTGGCAATCTAGCTTAGATGCCTGTGACACAGTTTTCAACATACAGGTTTTCAAAGCCTCTGTATTCTCATCCCAATGAGAAAAAACAGACCATCTGGAGGAAAAGACTCACCATCCTGTGTAGGTTTACTCGAAAATTCATGTTATCATCATGGAGAAAAGCATTTGCATACTGATCCTATTGAAAAGGGCAAGAAAAGGGAGGAGAACATGAACAGCCAACCAAGTGCCCAATGCCTTCCACCTGCTCCTCACATCACATATGTTTCATGTAAAACTCCCAACATACAGCTATAAGGTTAGAAAGCTACCTTTCACCTCCTCTTTGTACCCATCCGTGTCTCCAGCCACACAAATCCTGATCCAAATTCCACTTAAAGACTGCACTACTGCTTGTTTTGTTAGCAATTTATTTTCCATTCTCCTCCCTTGCCCATCCAAATTCTGGACTGCATACACCATGGCGTCAAGGGTTTAACAAGCACTGTGTAACAAATGAGGTGGTTCTCCAGCACACAAGTTCCTGTGACCATGTGGACAAAGGTTTATATCTATGGATATAATATATAGATATATATAAGGCATTTTGATGGACCCACCATACCAGAAGTCACTGCAGTATTAGCAGGTAGGTTTATCAGCTGTCCCACCCCTCAGACAAAGCTCATTCCAAGACCAGCTCTAAATCAAAGTGATTCCTCCAGATAATACACAGCCAGGCTGGTAATAAATATACCTGCTCTTTAATACCAGAACCAAAATGTGCCCTTGCTACGTAGAAACAGAATATCTTATCTTGTATTATCTATGCATCCACCTGAAGAATTCAAGTGCCAAAACCATTTAATTATAAGTATTCGAAATGCACGTGATTAGCTTTCAGGCTGCACCCTGAAGAAACATTATTTCAGAATCCTTACGCTGGCTATCAGCCTCACTGCTTTTTATTCTTTGTTAAGAATGGAAGGCCTTTACTTGCAAGCAAGCAAAAAGCAAATACCACACAAACTCAGTCACCATTCAGGGCATCAGTCAAGCCATTAGTACATAATTCACAGGAGACGGGACCACAATCAGCCAGGACTGCTGCCATAGCTCTGATACTGCTTTCTCTCCCTACTACTAGATTTACTAGTTGTCTTACTTGTAGGTACCTATAATCACACAGCTTTCTTTCAGAGACTATTCTCCTTGGGCAGAAGGCATATGGCATTGCCCATGTTTACCATGAACAGCACAGAGACGAAAGCCATTAGCATATTACTTATCTAAAAGCCACATCACAAGGTCAATCAACAGCTAAGACAGAAAAGGCTTAGGTTCACTTTTCTCTCTTCATCCCTGGAAGCGGTCTAACCCAAATAAGGTGATCCAAGTTTCAAGTTAATTTTAAACAGTACTGCATCATGTTTATTAGCAAAACGTTAAGTGCCTGAGGTCCTCACTACTCAGTACCACTGCAGATCTTCAGCTCCTGCTCAACAGGAGGCAGGGGATGTGCATACAGATAGAGCCCTGTAACACACCATCTGCTCAACAGTTTCACACAAGAAACCTACCTCTGCTATGCATGTCAGGATAATCAGACACAGCTTGCCACTGTGTAGCCGGTGCTCATCTGCAAAGAAGAAAAAACAAGTCCTCCATGAGCCACACAAGCCGAGCAATGCTAAAGAGCGAGATAGCTGTCGCAGCAAGAGAAGAGCCTAGCCTCAGAGATTCTTCATACTCCTACTTCCTCCATGACAGCTAGTGGTCTAACTACTCCTATTAAGCACTCACCTTCCAGCCTGACCATTAAATCCCACCAATTTGTCACCAGTCTGCACCAACAGCAAAGTTTCTGATTTGAACCTCCAACAGCACTGTACCTATCAGTGGGGCTTCTGTCTCATTCAGTTTTACTCCCACAGATATTCTAAACACTGGGATTAGTCCCCATCTTTCTGTCACAGCAGAGATGCACTGTTACTTCTTTTAGACAAGATGGAAAGAAAAAGATCACCTTTGCTGTAGGTTATGAAACAAGCCACAAAGCTTTGGCAGAGGTATAGCATGGTATAGCAGAATGACTCCTGAAGTTATGCCCAGAGTCCTGAGTTTTAACCCCAGTACTGAGAGACACGACCTACTTCGCTCTGTGCAAAAAATCACAAAAGAAGGAAGTCTGCAACGACTTAGCATTTTAAGCCAAAGGAGTTCCACCCTGATCATGCTGCTTGAATAACAAGTTTCAGAACTTTTGCCCTGAATGACCATTGGAGGGCTGAAAGACTCACAAATAGAGAACGACTAAGGCAGAAGAATGTAATTTTTATTTCCATTATTTAAAACTCTCCCCTCACAATTTTAATCTTGAAATACCAAAAAAAACAAGATACAGCCATAAAGTAACTTAGGATGGAAGAAACCTCTGGTCCAATCCTTGCTCAAAGCAGGGCCAGCTAAGATCAGGTTGTTCAAGGCACTGTCTAATCAAGCCCATTTACAAATCTTTGTTCTACGAACCAAACCACTCACACCACACACACCCCAAAACCACAAAACCAACCAAACCAACCACAACAATATACTTATAACTAAATTCTGAGGAAGCTTAAAACTACACATTCCTGAGACCTCCAACAGCTTCTCTGAAGCATAAAACTACTAAACATGCCATCCCAGACATCTGCCTTAGTGTCAGACTTGAAGAGGGAAACTGAAAGTCAGACCACTTTCATATAAATCACATGACAGCATCTGCCAAGCTCCCTGAATTTTTGCAGGTCACTTTTACAAACAGTTTGCTCGTTGGTGTGATATGGTAATCTATAAAAATAGATAGAATGGGCTTAGCTAGCTGTTCTGTCTAGTTTGATGCTTCTGTTTTCTTTCTTATGCTGCTGAGGGACAGATATTTACTAACAAGTGTGCCCTGAAGTGTGCTGATTTCATCTTGCTGCAATAAGTAAGATGAAGAAGAATTTCAGAATGGGAGAGTTAAGTCTCTCCCGTGTCTCCTTACCTCAGCTAAAATGTTTAAGTGAAAAGTTTTCCACTCCAGCAAAGCAGAAAAAACAGCCTCAAAGAACTCAGATACGCTAGAGCCTTGTTATTTTCCTATTGTAAGGCCTCCCTGTATGTTTTTGTAGGTGCTGCTACCACTTCCCTCTATAAGGATCATGCTGTAAAGGCTCCTGTGTCACATCAAGTACTCTGCCTTCAGCCAATGTGTTGTGAATATGCCATTTTCAGCAGTTACGGGGCAGCTGTGCAGGCAGCTACCTGCACAGACACTGCATACTTTCCACAGCGTCCTTCACTGAAAGGAACACAGCAGACTGCCTCCCCACTTCCTACAGGGAGTTGTATCAGTACAAACTATTTTATGGATAGGAAAAAACGATGCAGAATTTTTCCTTCTCCCATGGCAGCTGCCTCTGACTGACACAAGACAGAAAATAAGAGGAGGATCTAGTAAATGCAATCTATTAAATTATGCCTTCCAGGACAAGACCAAAACAACTGTCCAGTCCTGGATGAGGAATAAACCAGTCTCCCCTCTAACTGCTACCACCCGTCTCAAGACACATGGAATAATTGTTCATTCTTCTCTTGTTGCTACATGGGTGCCACAGAATCATTGAATCATAGAATTGTTTAGGTTGGAAAAGACCTTTAAGATCATGGAGTCCAACTGTTAGCCTAGCATTGCCAAACCCACCACTAAAACATGTCCTTAAGTGCCACATCTACATGTCTTTTAAACACCTTCAGGGATGGTGACTCAACTACTTCCCTGGGCAGCCTGTTCCATGCTTGGTCTTACATTAAAAAAAAAAAAAAGTTAGGCAGGGCCCCATCCAGCATCAAAACATAAGGACAGGAATACAGCCACAAGAATTAATAAGCACTGGTTTGGAAGGTACACCTTTTTTCAATGATCAGTCAGTGAAGCTCATTGCTACCCTACTACCATGGCAGCAAGGAGATTAAATCTATCAGCTACACAGATTTCAAATGTTATACAAACTAGAACCAAAGTAAAAAAAGAAGCATCAACTCCTGTGGCATACCAGAATCATCTCATCTCTTGCTGGCTTGTTTAGTAAGGAATCCCCTCTATCAGATTTCACTCCATCTGAAACTAAACCAGTTTGGCAGTTCCTGAGGCTAAGAAGTGCAGAAGTTAGATTGAAAAACATAAAATTGTTCTATCAGAGACCTGAATCAGCAAGAGAGACCCTGAGACAAGCAAGTGAGAATGATTAGAGAGCTGGTAAGCCTTGCTCATGTGTGCAATCTGTAAAGAAGTGACTGAACAAAGGATTGACATGGTTTAGCTTAAAGACAAGAGGAAACATGAAAGCAGTCTTCAAAAATGTAAGGGCTGACACAAAAAAAGAAATAAACCATTCTCAATATCTATTTTGGAAAAAGATAACTAGTAATTAATTTAAATCACAGCAAAGAATTTAGGAATCACATGAAGCTCTCTCACAATAAGGGTAGCTAAAACACTGGAATGGATAGTCTAAAAATTATGCTCCACCATCAGAGTGTCTTCATAATTACACCTCTGAGAAAAGATACAGGTAAACCTAATTCTGCCTTGGTTTTGAGGGGTGTGCTAGATATTTTCATGAAGTTCCTTTCGGTCCTAGTTTCAATTACTCGCTTCTTTCTCAACCAGCCTGCATACAGAACAGGACAGCCAGGTACAATTTTACTGCAAACTAGCAGGTGCAAGGAAACTCTCATGCCTGGCTTTTTATCCAGTGCCAAGCAATCATGAAGTTCAGTACTTGATGTATCATAGCTCTGCAGCTATCTTCCTATTTTTGTTCAGTTGTTACATTTAACTTATCAGCAGAAGTCAGTAATAGGCTGAAATGTGATACAAAGATCACTTGTTAACGTTCACACTGTGGTCCTGCCCATAGAGCCACCGGGCAAAACAGTACTCTTGGGTATCTTGAGCAGGAGATGAAACAATACTTCAACTCCAGCAAGCTGAAATTAACCCTCACAAAACTATCAGGAGAATCAAAAAGCACAATATGGAAATGTATCTTCTCAGGCAAATTACTGCCAGTGCAGCGTTAAGTTACTGCTGTCCTCTTTATAATTAAAGAGCTGCCTGTTAAACCAGCAAGTACCAAAGGACAAAGGAAATATTTCCTCCTAAGGCTGAGCTTTGCCTCCTGTGTCAGCTTCTAAATGTTCTTAAAAAAAAAATAGTTCTCTGTACATGACTGCCCCTCTCTGACAGAGAGCTGGGAATCAGATATGTTCACACCTCCTGCACAGGGACAGGCTTGGTTTATTAGAGGTTGTTATTATTATTACATTCTTTCCATATTTGACTTCTCTCCTGCAGCATTAGGTCTCTCCTAGTCTCATAACTCTTATCTTGCAATAAGAAATAATTTCGTTTTCTCAAAAGGTGGAATCTTCAGTCCTCTAAAGGGACTCCACTTAACTGCTATTTCTGGAGTCACTAGACATACTCTTACATCCTCCTGACTTCAAGAAGCACTGCTTGCTGCATCCACAGCTGCATCAACAGAATTTATTTACCTTTTGTGTCCTGCATCACAATCGAGCTGTACTTCAAGAAGGTTATCAGCAAGTTGCTAGTTTGCACATCAGCATCCAAAGGCAGCTCTGCAGAGCTTATAACTGGAACAAAGCAGATAAGACACTGTTTACCCTCCACAAATACAAGAGATAACTATACAGAGAGCCAAGTCACAGGCTCACCGATCTGGGATTGGATCAGCTATTTGCAGGGTCACCCGACTCCTCCTCTTCCATGACCACCCAGCAAAGATTTTGTTTCGAAGACTGGTACTACTCCCTCAGAGACCATTTCTCCTGCTCTAAGTACAGGTTGTGGTACCTGGTGAAGTGATACTCTTTTTTGTCCTGCCCCCCACCCCCCCTCCCCTGGGGAGATCAGCCTGCTGGTTTAGCACTCATGAACATTCCCAACCTAGGAAGCTCATTTACTTCCATGGCAAACTGAAAACTCAGCTGCAAGCAAAACACTGTGATACTATGGTACACTATCAGATCACAAGATGACCAGCTACCAACACAAAGCACTGAAAAGTGTGGTCCTACAACATATCTAGAAATGCACAGATACACTTTCAGCAGAGACATGTACACAGTAATGCCCTGCACAAGGTGCTGGTGGGACCTTGTCTCGAGCACTGTGCATTATTACGCTGATCCCATGTTCAAAGAGGGTAAACTCATACTTGAACAAGTTTAGAGAAAGGTTAGTACGTTGATCAGAGGAACAGAATGTCCCTCTTATGAGATAGCAAAATACACAGGTGTGTAACCCAATGTATGAAAATGTATGAAAGAGCTATCTGTGTTCCAAAGTAAAGGTTAGGATCATGAGAAATGGGTATAAACTGACCAGGAATGCAAATTGGAAAGCTGAAGATTTGTAACCAAAGAACAAGATGCTGAAACTGCCTCCCAACAGGAATTATTGGGAAACAAATTTAACAAATTAAGTCAGAGTCTGATAAATCTAAAGGATTCTATGATGACATGCCAGCAAGCGCAAGGCACTAGATTCCAGGAGTCAATGGCATCTTTTCCAGCTCTACGTGCCTGTTCTGACGTGACAATAACACCACTGTTCTGGCTGCCTAGGAGCTCAAACTCACAGGTTTTCATGTGCAGGAGGTCATAGGTGGCTTGAATTATGACTGCCAGAAGGTACCCTCTCTTCTCAAGCTGTAAAGATAGGCTAAGATAGGGCTCCCTTTGGACTGGAAACGGATCTGCAGACCACTAGGACAAACACCTTAAGAACTGTATTATCGCTTTTCCATGTATCCTCAGGAATGCTCAACGCTTTTCTCACTCTTGCAGAAAGAAAAAGATATTTATGATGAGATCGGATCTTGCAAGAAGTGAGGAATTCCTCACATCTGATTTTTGGATGGCTAGGTTTATGGGGTTTGGGGCTCTGAGGGGAAGCAATTTGATCCTGCATGCAGCTGTATTTTGTCTCAGAGAGAAGTCTGCTTTAATAAACAATGCCTTTCATAATCCAAGCCTTACCTATCATACCCCTGTAATGAGGCAAGTAACGCTTACTTACCCCTGGAACTGGGGCAAGCACAGGCACAGAAGGATGAAGGAGACAAACCAACAGGAAGACACAGGATTCTTTAAACTGAGCACTGAGAGGCCCAGAGCACAGCAGAGGTTCTCACAGAGCTCAGGATTATACAATCACCTTGAATATAAAATTGTAGCCCTTGGAAACAACAGGCCAAATAGATCAATGTAACCTCGCTGTTCGAATCACATCAAAGAAATCATAATGGGGCTTTTAGCTTCTAAAGGCTGCACATCCCCAAGTGTGAGCTGTTTTAGTCCATTCAATCTTGAAGCTCTGGGGCTCCTGACACATTGTTAACATGCCCAGTCTGTTGGCAAAGTCTATGCAATGACACTGCAAGCTATTTCACCCCCAATATTATGAATAGCTCAAAGACTTCGCTAAAAGTCTGAAAAATGTATTTATATCCCCAGTGAGTCCTTCTGGAGCTGTTACAATGAATGCAGTGAATGAATATTTAACAACAGTAAGCAAACTGACATTTAGATAACTATGGTGACAGGCACACTTGATTTGCATATTATGGATCAACAGTTTCTAGCAAAAGTCTAATTTAAAAAAAAAAAAATCACTGTAAAGTACACATCACTGCTTATCCTGGTTCATGCTACAGATCCCGATTTTTTTAACAGACATTTTAAACTTTAAAAAGATGTTAATTCACACTACAGGCTAACAGCCAGAGAAACTTCAAACCAGAATATGAACCCATTTTTAATCCCAGTCAGCATTAAAAAAAAAAGTGCCTGAAACCCTAGATGGATTTCTACATGTTACTGTAACTTGAAAACAGCTCAACTACACTATTTTTTTTAAATGCAGGAAAAAGAAAGCAATCTTTTCATTACAAAGTGAAAATGCCTCTTGCTAACTTTCAGTCATAGGCAAATTTTACAGCCAAGTTGCAAGACCTTAGAAAATGAGGAAAATTCTGACATACCTTTAAAATAACAGCAATACTAAAGCACCACCAACTAAACCAAGCCATGGTCCTCAAAAAAAAAAAAAATTATCACTGAGAGTAAGGATCAGCAAGGTGACAGCAAATAGAAATAAAGGATGTTTCCCGATGTAATTGCTGCACATTAAGATCAGCTCCTCTTCTTAAAATTAGTAACCTTACAAGCAGCCAGAAGTCTCAAGCTTTACAAGATCACTGCCTCTGCTGAAAGCAGGATGGAGTTTTTGTTTTGCTTTTGTTTTTTTGGTAAATTAATACAAGAGAGTGTAAGCAAGCTGTAGATGTAGGTAAGCATAAATTCTGTCAGTTGTATAATATGGTGTGTGGGTGGATACATTTGCAACAAACACACTGAACAGAAGCCCACAAAATGCCCATCCCTCTACATTTTATGTTATATGCACAGGGAGACTTGAGACATAGGGGGCTTTTTAACTGAAGCTTCTGATATCCATGGTAACCAGATAGAATTCATCCGCAAGAAGGATCATCCTTAACTAGGATATCAAAGGACCTGAATAGCTGATATAACTGAGTAACCCAGGCTGCTTTTCCCCAAAAACATTTCCAAACTGTGCTCTATTCAAAATGACGCTGTTCCTTCATTAAGCACTTCCTTCAGATCTAGAGGATGCCATAAAAATACACAACAGCCATTTGATTTCTTCTCTTAAACTAAGCTATATCTATCCATACCTTAAATGAAAAGGGTTTTATTTTAGGTGATTTCAAAGCATATTTACATGGACACGTAATTTAGAAGATCTATCTCAGGGCAAGCAGTCATTTTACAAAGCCTATCAGAGAAAAGGCAACAAGAGGGAGGAAATACTTCCACACCCAGAATGGATTCCAATCCCAATTAATTCAAAGCTAGGGACAAGTGCATTAATGACAAGCAGAAATCCACTGTGATTCTCTGTTGATCTGTTTCGATGACAAAAAATCCTGTGCAAAGAACTTGACACTAGAAATATTCTTAAGTAAAAGCCTGCATGGAATAACTAACGGGCTGGGTATATCTTCATGCAGATACTGGGACAGTACTGTTTTCAGAAGGAATATCAGCATAATTTCACTGAGCAACATACAAGGCAAAACATAAATAAATTCAAGGCAACAGAATCTTGCTCATGTTCAGTAAGGCAAGTCGCTCCAGGAAGAGACCACCAGGTTACATCTGCTCCAGACAGACTTCATTAGTTGCCATCTTGAGAAAATGCTTTGCTAGTTATTTTACAGTTTTTAATTGCTTTTCCACCAGGAGATCATTACATTTCTTACCATCTGAAGAAGGTGGGGTGGTTCCAAGTGGAGTGACAGGTGTCGTTGGAATTGGACTTGTGGGTGTTGTCATCAGCCCCATTTCAGGATGGCTCTAAGGAAAACACAAATGCCCAGACACACACAGGTCAACAACACCTTCCCTAGGCACCAGCCATACAGATCGCTACTTGTACTGTTCTATGCTCTTGCACAATAGACATGACTAATGAAGTCTCAAGAAACTTCAAACCCTCCTCCAAAAAGCAAAGCTATGCTTCCTGACCTTGGGTGTCTAACAGTTAAAACGTACATCAATTTCTTTACGCCACAAAACATAAAAACACATCACAAACTGGTGGTTGTCCCCAGCTGACAGGTAGCATGCCCTTCCCCAGTGCAGAATGGAAAAAGGCATGCAGAAGACCACACTGTTCACAGCTTTCAATTCCCCCCAAAACAACCCACAGGTGGGCATTTGAAGTCTTCCTCCAAGATCCTTTTATTTCTCTTTCTAAAAGCAAATTCTCCTCACTCCTGCCCTCCACCTGTTCATATTCAAAGATGATGGCAATTTATTACTTCCCTGCCTCACTATAAAACCCAGGCACTGCAGGAAAGAGTACATAACATAAATAACACTATCATTATCGATCTTCTCAGCTTCCATCAGTCGGTTACTCTGCCCATTTCATCTTTGCTAATAGTTGCCTGCCTAATTACTGCTTTGACTCCACTCTTTGTAAGCTTCCGGATCTATCCACACTGATGAGACCGTAGGCAATCTGCCTTGCTATTTTAAGTCTGGCTGCCAAGCAAAGTGTCCATTTCATAGGACAAATTTTACATCAACTATTCATCCGCCTTAATATATCATCACAATTTCAAAATAAAAGAAAGGGATACAGAACTGCTGATTTGACATTATTTCTGTAGATTTTTTTCACAAGTGGATATCCTTCACATTGTCTTTGATTCTCATTTAATGAGCAACTATAAATACATGTATTTTATGGGAAGCAGAGACACACATAACTACAATTCAAAGACAATTTTAAGTCATTACAGGTACTGACTTAAACTTTAAAATACAATTTTCCATTGAAAATCTTACATAAAACAGGTTTGCTTCTGTAGATTTTGCCATGGTGTTTACCTTTCTTTTCCCCAAACACTAACCATCAGCTGAGAGATAATAGTGCCACCTAGCAGCACAAACCGAGGACCCACAAGCTAGTAAGTATACCAAAACCTTAACACTTCAGGCCCCTGCTCTTCCTGTGTGCCCACAGAGCAGCAGGTAGTCATTCATGCAGTCCCTAGCAATGGACACCAACTTAAACAAGAGCATTCATCAGCTTTTTAAGAGGGTTTTTTTTCCAAAGGGCAGCATGAGCTACCTTGCCCTCTCTTAAATGAAGGATTACAGACAATCCACCCAAGAATATCAGACCTTTTTTTCAATGAAACCCACCAAACACCGATAACTGAAGCAGCCACTTTCACAAATAACTAGTTTATCCTTTTATTTTTATTTTAAGAACTTTTACTCCAGCTGCTCTTTTCCCTGCCACAGGCCTGTCCTTCCCTCTGTGATATCTTGACCACAGAAAGGCCTGAGTTGGTATTACACAGAACTGAAAGAGCAGAAATCTCTCACAAGTGGTAGGAATGAATAACCCGGGAAAAGAAAGGCAGTGAACCTCAGCAAATTAACAACTCATGGAACAGAAGCTTCCTTCAGAGGCAGCAGATTTGCCTGTCAGACCTCCTCCATCACCACTACTGTCACCAGCTGCCAAAGGTCTCCTCCATCATGCCAAGTGTCTAACCTGTGACGGATGGCTGCACTGTGAGGATGTAAAATAACTGGGGAAAGGTGTCAACTGTTTTGTTGATGTCATTTTTCTCACAGATTACCAGCAATACATACAAACCAAAATTAAGAGCCTAAACCTGATGGGTTTTCCTAAACACATCAGGCTATCCTTCCAGCCAGCCACAGCACAATCACCAGATCGACAGACTCCTCTGTCTCCAGCAATAACCACCTTTGCAAACTCACAGTATTTAGAAAAGCATCCAGAGGTTTGTGATCAGAGGTATGGAGCAGCCCACTGCTTCTCACAATGCTGCCATAGCTGTTTCTTCACCATAAACAGCACAAGGTTAAGTGCTATGCTCTGGTGAGTCTCCCAGGCAAAAGGGGTTGGGGTCACCAAGGAAGTTTGAACACAAAAAAGTATTTGAAATAACAGTTGTCATGTATTGATTAGGCCCTAAGCAAAAGATACACCAATAGAGAACAACATGCAGTCTGTGCACACCCAGACAGGACAATTCATCCAACTTTGGGGCCAGATCAGCCTCTTTCCCTCTACCCTAACTTAACAAGAACGTGAATAGCTCTGACAGCTATAGCAATCTTACCCCTACCAGTTCACTCACTCCCATCCTTCCCCTAAAGGCAGTATCAATAGGGCACAGAAGGCACTCCATGCGGCCCTTCCCATTCCATGGGAAAGACGGCTCATTCCAACATAGCTGTGCCCTCAAAACTTTACTCATTTTCTGGCAAGGCACAAAGCATTTCCTGAAATAAATCCAGGCCCTGGCCTGTTTCTGATCTTTCATGCTCATCTACACCTAGGACAAGCAGGGCAGGGGGTGGGGGTGGGTGGGGCCAGAGGGAAGAAAACTTATCTTTTCATCAATTCTATTCCTGACTCCCTAATTTCGAAGACATCTACTACAAAGAAATAGGCAAACATCACACAAACTCACTTGTGCCAGAACTGTGATGAAATTCCGGTTTAAGTGAACAGCTTCATAGAGGGCCAGAAGGATTGCTTCATTCGTTCTGTGGAAAGGATACAGACAAAAGCACAACTAGTTAAGGGCTAACAGCAGATGAGAACCCCAAGGGAAAAGTTTTCCAGAAGCATGGCCCATTTGAAACAAGAAAATTTTTTTCAACTATATAAAACTCCGCCTCTGCAATCCAGTTGTTCTTCCAGTTATTAGCAGTACCTCAGCAATCCATAAAAGTAGCTATTTTTAGAGTTCAACTACAGACTTTGTGCCCTTCCAGCTGAAGGTCCCCTTCATTGCTCAAACAGCGTTTTGCGTTTAAAGTCCTTTCTTTTATGGACAGAGGTTCCTACAGATACCACAAACCCTCGTATTTATCACTTTCACCCTTAATTTGAAAAACATTTTCCTGGGGATGAGAGTGCACGAATCATCACTTCCCATCTGCCACCTCCAACATGCCTATTACATGTTAAAAATGCCTCATAAAAACCACAGGGGTTTTATACACTTCATTACAAGCAATTCAGCTGTGGCTCCTCCTGCTGCACTCTTCTCACTTAAGTGAGAATCTGTTGTTTGCAGGGGTGCGGTACCATTTGAGTTACAAGAGAACTTGTCTCTCTAGTTTTGTTTGCTACATTAGAACAGCTCCATGATGGGGCAGATCATATCGCTCAGTGGTGAGTTGCCATTCATTGTGTAACTAGCAACAGTGCACTTACTGGACTGAGATCTTCTCATCAGCATCTGCTATGAACATGCTGCCCACCTATGGAAAGAAAGAGTATTGCATAGGAGGAATTAGTGAAAGCTATTAGAGAGAAAAGACGTGGATTTAACGCAATCAGAAGTGCCTTGGGAGAGGTGTTCTCATCCAAGGCACAGCTGCAACCTTCTTCCTAATATAGTAAAATAAAAATGGGAAACAGGATGACCACCTACAAACATTTTATTCTGCACCACTGCCACTGACCAATACTTCACCTGTCAGATCACAAAGGAAGAAAAAGACACTATCTTGAATCCCAGACTGGATTAGCCTGTGATTCTGTAAAAGGACAGAGATTTCCAATCTGCTTGTCACAAAGTGGTAGCAGTTTTACCCACGTCTCTCCTGACAGACAGCTGTGAACACCGAACCATCCTTACATAGAGGAAATCTTCCTGTCAGACCTCAGACTACAATTAAATTTAAAGCAAAGCCTGACTGAACAAGGGGCACAGTGGATACTCTTTACAAGGAAGAAATTCACAATTGCCTTTGGAGGGTACCCCTCTGAAAATGCAGGCACTGTCCACCACAGAATCCAAGCTTCATAACTACAGTGCACCCAGGCCTGAGAAACAAGACAGTAAGGAAACCGATCTCAAAAGCCAGTGACAGACTAGACTTTGCCACAAAAATATTCAGCTTCTCTGTCTTAGGCTACGTCAGCACAGCAGCAACTTGTTCTTAAAACAAGTAGCTGTTTGAAATCAGTGTCCATCATGAAACTGTGATTTTTAAAATAAAGTCAACTAGAAGGAAGGATATGAAGGAAAACAATTTCAATTATTAACGCCAGAATAGAGATGTCATCCTCTGAAAGAGCTTTCCCAGCCAGACAATAACACACTCCTCAGAATACAGTCATTTCAGCTGTATTTGGTTTGGCTTGGATCAATGCACCTCCTCCTCCTCCAGAACCAACATCCCAAATTCACAGTTTTTGAAAACACCCTCCTTACTGAGCTTCCATGAAGGCACCTATTTTAAGAATAGAAAAACACTGCTTCCTTGCTTACCATATTAGTTAGAGCTGAAAAGAAACCACTCTGGTGCTCCTCTTCCTTATCTTTGTATTGCCTGAACAAAAAGGAATAAGGATGAAGCTTCAGGGTTAAAAACTGGGCTAGGGTTATTTTACCTAAATCCCTGTGAGACAGTCTTATCTGATAAGGACATAGGATGGAGAAAGCTTCAGCATTCACAAGCCCTTTCCAAGAACTCACAAAGAGAGATGCAAAGGGTATTAAAATATTTGTAAATTGTGTAGAGTTGAAGTGGGCTTGCTAAAAGCCATGAGACTGGACAGTGCCTGTGCTGTTACAGAGGATATAACCAGTCTGGGCTAATGCTAAAGGAAAGGGACAAGTGACTTAGGAAATTTTGAACTGCACTGGCAAAACAGTAATGAACCACATGAATACACACAGTCAGTAAGCACAGAACAGTTTCACTTCAGTCATCATCTGCTATGGACTAAACCAGTGTCAATCACCCTACGCCAGCAAAAACCTTGAGGATCATTATGGTTCATGGCCTGATCCTGCTTGATCCCACATCCCTGGAGTAAGTGAAGGGACTGGAACTGGAGCAAGTGAAATCAACGAGTAACTCACATACCTCAGATTTAAGCTAAATTGCCTCATTTGGCATTCAAATGAACTAGCAAAGCTCACAATGGCCATTTATTGTGTCTTTGAAACAGGAATCTGATCACACACAATGCAACATGCAAAGAACACAATTTACAATTTTGGGGAAAGGGAAAAGAAAGAGCTAAGCAGAACTGACGACAGTCTGAGACAGCTTTTGTCAGAATGAAGTTGGGTGAGTGAGGTATTTTCTGCTTTAGACTAATAATTTATCTGTTAAATAAATTTACATGATTTGCTGATGTCACAAGTCACCTGCATATCTGTAATAGCAGACTTTCAAAGGAATTAAAACATCTTTCTGGATACTTTGAGAATCCTACAGTGCAGAAGTCTTGGGTTGTTCAGGTGAAATTGCTGTAATTTTCCAGATTTTTTGAAGCACTTTCTTCTTACACATTTTGTGCTGTTGTTTATGAGGCAGAGGGGAACATGCTACCCCTACAGCTGACCTTCTGGCTCGCTCTTCAGAAGCGGTTAACACTTTCCACCATTTGCAAGAGCATACAGCCCCTAATCGTCTCTGATCTGGCAAGTGGATAGTCCTGGATACATTTGTTTGTTTTAGATCATGTTTCTGTTAAATCCATTTTCTAACAGAGTAGTACTCAGCAAATCATTTATCTTTTCACTTGGGCCTAAGATTTTCCACAAGGTTCATACAAAGGTAAAATCCACAATAGTAAAAACATACAATAGCTATCTTCCCCTACAGCAACATCTCTCCTGAAGCACATCAGCCCAGCTGGCATGGATGCATTTACACTTGCAATGACAGCAACAACTGAGCCGAAGTATCTCTAAGCATAAGACTATTCCCTGCCTCTCCAGGTGTATCAGGGCTGCTACATGGTAAGTGCTTTAACATAAAAGAAAAGTGTGTGGAAATGTACAGCAACTATCATGCACAGAAAAACGAGACAATTAGGTTTTACCTGTTATATTCCGATAAAGCCTGGGCAATTACAAGTCCCATTCCCTGAAAAGAAATGTTAAAAAATCTTTACATTACAAATCTCAATGCAGGAAATCAACACTGAACACACTAGTAGTGCTGCCCCCACCCCCCAAGATCACCTAACATGCTGGTAAGAATTTCCCCTGAAGCTGTTCGATCTATTAAAATATGCTATGATAAAACAAAAATTTCATCCAAAAATCAAGACACTAAAAATTTAAAGTCAAATACCTAATTACTAAGTTCAACAGAGAACATTTACTCTCCTTGGACCTCCAAACAGACCTTACTTGCTCAAGAAGCCTCAATAAAGTAGCAAGAACTGTTGTGTCAGAAAACAGACATCCAAAAGTTCAAGACAAAGGCCATGAACAGTAGTAAACTTTTCACTTCTTGCAAACAGCCTCCACCATTCCACAGCTACTGATCATCCTTTGTGTCAAGCTAATTAAATTAACTCAGAATAATCATTCTTGCCTTTTAATTGGCATGGCACTTTTTACTTCATGCCTAAAGAACAGCATTTAAGTCCAGACCTTACACAGCTCATAGTGTGCTGCCACTTTCTACCTAGGCCTCGATACAAAACTTGGACAGTGGCTACAACTCAAAATATGCTGCCAGACTCTTGACTCGGGTACAAGTTTCCACTGAGCTGCTACAAGAATTGACTTGTGGACTGGTAAAATTGGATGACACAGCACCGGAAATGAGATCTTTGGCATAAGCTACCTAGTGCCTCTTTGGCACATGATGACACATAGCATATAGATAGTTCATAAATGTATCATAGATCAACTTTAGCATGCTCCTCATTACCTAGCTTTTTAATCACCCTCACCATTTCACTGGTGATCCAACTGCCCAGATCATGAGCTGCCTAACTTACTGCAAGAGCACAGTCAGGGCAGAAACCCACTGTACTGGTGTTCTTTACAGCATCACTGTTCCTAGATCTTCTTTCCACCAGACACCACTATTGCATTCATTATGCTAACACCACGCATGAAAGCATCCCCAGCAGTGCAGAGGAATCACATCAAATACTCACATTGAGTGTGGCCTCATCATCTACGATGGAGAGCTTCACAATGTAGGGATTCACTGACTGCTCAGGGTGGGGGGAGGAAGAAGAAAGAAAATTAGTTTTAAGTTCAGTCTTTGGGGGGAAAAAAACCACTACACTATTATCCTTCCAGGTTTACCTAACCACCTGGGAAGACTCTCTCTCCCGTCCCACAAACCAGAATACACACAAAGAAACAGGATTCACAGCATAACTAAGATCACTATGACAGGGACACCTTCTCTTCACTGGCTCAGCCAGGCAGCCTCCTGATTTTAGAGAGAGGGAGTTCCTGCTCCTCCACTAGCTCATCTGTCAGTCTGAAAAATGGAGCAGCTGTCCTGCAAGCCTGTTATCTGTGACACACACGGTGTTATGCAGCAGCAACAAGCAGTGAAGCTGGAACTGAGCATTAGTGTTCTGCTATCTCCCTTCTGCAACACCTCCCAAAGATTGCTTAAAAGGAGGACCCAGTAAGGCACAACAATGTTACAGACTCATTTGCTGCTGGGTTAGAACTCAACACGAACAGCTTACATGGAGAGCTACAAGTCTCTGGAAAACTAATTCCTTGAACTTACCTGAACAAAGCACACAGGCTCCATCTATAAAAATAAGTCCTAATAATTTAGGAAGCTTTTTAGATTAGCACTGTACATTTGTTTTTCCTGGTTTGTATATGTCAGTGCAAAACTAACAAAGTGGACTTGGAACCAGGACAGAGAAGAAAAGGCTCTATGTAGTAAAGCCAGAGTGGTTGGGAAGAATAAAACACAAAGCATGCATCAGACGCAGCCCTACAAGTTACACCATTATCAGACTGATTTGCCTGCAGCTTGACAGCGAGTTAAAAATAAGGCTTACAAGAAAACACTACTCTCACAGTTACTTGGTGCTTTGGGAGGATCAGGCTTTCTTTTCGGTTCAGAAAAGAAACTGATCAGAACAGACCAAAGCTCAGCCAGTCTGTCAGCCTGCCTCCAGCACACGCAACCCTGTCTGCTGTCTAAGAGACACAGAACCCATCTGTGCGCAAAGCATACAAAGACATTTCCTTGAGGCTGAAGTAGAGGCCTCTACTGAGTAACAATATACGGTCCTCTCTGTACAACCATGCTCCCCTTCAGAAATTAAATTTAATCGGTGTCAGTAAAGCAAGTTTCACATTCATAATTAAATATAGATTAAAATCCATCCTTGTAAATATATCTTAGTTTTGCTAATTTCAGTCATTCTCTTGCTCTCCTTATACAACAAGGAGACACTCTCCACAGCTTACGCACAGAAGAGTCTAACCCGTGACTCATGACTGGGAGATACTATACTGACCAACATCACCAGGCTGCCCCGAGACCTAGTCATACACACTGTCCTGTGATGGAAAGGGAGGAGAAGTGGGTTCATTGTCACCTTCCGCTTATGAACAACTCTTTGGACTCCCACTGCCCTTGACTTTCCAAGAAGCATGCTCCACACCTCCTGCCTCTTGGCATCAAGACGTCATCAAGTGCATGGCTGATAGGGTCATGAAGCTTGCCTAGCTTGCTACAGATCTCTGCCCTCTATCTTTTCAATTGTCATTTCCATACCTGCAGAAGTCTGTTTAATAATTCCTGTCTGAAGTATCCCACTCCCCGACACATTCCATGCCCCCTCTAGGCTTCCCTAAGTCCTTAAGCAGCAGGCAGATGACTAACCAGTGTAATCCACACATTGTATTACTCTATGTGGACAAGGAAGTTTCTAGTGACTTTCAGTGTGCAAGTCTATACCACTGTGATGAGAATATTTCCTGTGCTGCCCACAAGATGTGCAGTTTGCTCCTGCCCCTCCTTGAGAAACAACAGTTCCATTTATTGTGTATGAGCATGTCTGCACATACACAGATGTGTATGATGAACTACAATGAACGTCAGCACCCTGCAAGTTGTACGAACACCCCTAAGACCACCCCAGGCTCCCTGTCTGCTTCTGTATTCTAATCCTACTGTTTCAGAATCCAGTTCCCCTCTCACTGGGAATAACAGCAAAAGCTTTAAAAGATTAAATTATACCTGCCACTCCACAAGGTGCAGAAACATGCAACAGCCTTGAAAAGTGGTTGATAAGCATTTTGAAAACTTCAAAGCATGTCAATGAAATAGTTACACAAACTTAGAAATAGCTTCTGCCTCCACCTGCCTCCAGAAAGAACTAAAAAAATATGGTTCTCAGCTCTTCAGAGAATACAGGTCTTTTCCAGTACACTGCCACCAGATAAAAAAAAAAAACACCTATAGCATTCTCGTCAGTTATGAGGTACAGACACAAACTCCTGGAACCTGGGAATACTAAAGACATCCTCCCTGAACTACCCACCATTAGATGCCAACAATATCAAAGAAATGAAGGTGAAAGCTGTGGGGAGATCATTACCAGCTAATTTTTAAAGCAATCCCCAGGTGAGGCATGCCAAAGTGAACATGACACACAGGTCTGACAGAGGGAGTAAGGTCTCCTCAATGCCTCCAAATGTATCTCCACCTCCAACACAAACCTGTGGGAAACAATCTTCTTGGTGGTAAAAGAAAGCAGAAAAAAACCCCAAACTAACCATGCATAATCCCTAGGTAAGTGATTAACTTATCTTCACATCTGTAACAAACAAAGTCCAGAGTTCACTTGATCGCCCCTCACAAGACTTCCCTGAACGCTCATTAGGGATGATTTAGCAGCTTTACTGCCAGCCCTGATGAGGCCATCTCCTCTGCAGGCAGGCCATCTTGAGGGAATTGGAGGCTGAAGAATTACTTTCTTTGTTAAAGAGATTAATTTAAAATAATTTGTGAGAGACTTTTTATTAATAATTTTCTGACTCTTCAGTGTTGATAAATGTCTCTTCAGCACTCGTAGTTGGCTATATCAATGAGAGGCAAGCCCACGTAACTGGACAGGAAGGGCTGTCAGATACACTATATGTTACCAGACAGCCACACAAATTGGAAAACCCACATTTTGACTCATTTCTTTCAGCTCTGCCTAGCAAAAACCACAATATGCAATTCTAGCAGGTTGAGCATGCAGCAAAGAAATTTCCACCTGGATGTTATCAAGGAATCTAGCTATTTAAAAGTCACTACCTGATTTTGTTTTAACTTCCTATTCTAGCAGCCATTCCTTAAAACATTGAGAAAGCGATCAAATAAATACTCTTCCTCACAGCATTTTTTCTGTTTCTATAACTACTGAAAGAAGGTTGTAGGCAGGTGAGGGTCGGTCTCTTCTCCCAGGTAACTAGCAACAGGACAAGACAAAACAACCTCAAGTTACACTAGGAGAGGTTAGGATTGGATATTAGGAAATATTTCTTCACAAAAAGGGTGATGAAGCATTGGAACAGGCTGCCCAGGGACATGGTAGAATCACCATCCCTGGAAGTGTTTAAAAAACATAGACCCAGTGCTCAGAGACTTGATTTAGCGATGGAATTGGCAGTCCTGCGTTAACGGTGGGACTTGATGATCTCAAAGGTCTTTTCCAACCTAAATGATTCTATGATTCTATAATTCTATCCCGATGCAAGAAACACTGGTTATTCACATTAAAGACAGACATAAAATCATAGTCAACTAATGAATTTTCAGCCTAATTACATTTTCTTAAGCAGTTGGAAACACAATTTAGCAACCAATGAAGTTTGGAACAAAAGAGAACGTATCAACTGCAGCACAGTTAACTAAAAAGAGAACTTCAAAGGATGTGAGGCATGAAAGTATGCTACAATACACTGACAACCAGGCAGCCACCAAACTGACTCTAAGGGCCAAAGAACAGCAAATGAACGCAACTACTTTACTTAGGGACAAAGATTACAACTGCATTATTACAGGCTTTGTTTGCAGCAGTGCTTACAAAGGGCAGTCAGGCAGGTGTCACAGAAAACCTTTCTTCAAGTTGCTTTCAACATTGCCAGATGAACTACTCAAGCTGAAAGTCCCCTTGCTACATGTCTGCCTCAGGTTGGACTGTACTTTCTAGACATCAGCACATTTATTTTGGGTGCCCAGTCTGAAGATGCCTAGGACAATGTTTTCCAAAGCACTCGACCTCAACTCAATTCTCTGCAGAAACCTACTGCAAAAAGCAGAGAACAAACCTTACGTACTCACAACTCAATTCAGTCTGAAGCCCATGATGACTGACAGCTCATTTTGCTTTGGAGATTATGTATAACCACACCCGTCACACACACAGAGGCAAACACACAAGTTCAGCACAACAGTAACTCTTCCAAAAGGACCTTCCTCAGAATACTTTCATGAAGGAACTGGAAATCCCCTAGGTAGTTTCTTTCATGCTTGCACAAGACTAACTGGGCGAGTATCATACACATTTCATGATACACATACATCAGACTGATACAGTTAGCATAACACGACTGCCTTGCAAGACTTCTGTAGCTGTGTGCTGTTACCCCGATAGATGCTACAGTGTGTACTGCTAAAAAACTGTACCGTAGGCTGCCTTAATAATCCAGAGGCCAGTGTAAATTAATAAAGCAGAAGCGATGTTTCTGTTATCCAGAATACCACCTACCTCATACTTTCTGTAGTTGACCAGCAAAGCAAGAAGGACAACAGCATCATAGCCGTGTTCCCTGCGACTCAGTGGGCTGGACAGGATCTGGAATAAATAATCACACTGTTCTGTTTAGGCCTGCTTCAGGAAGCTTGCAGTGACTTTCAGACAATGTCTGCCTGTGAAATGTATGCCTAAGAACAAATTATGTCCAAACTGAAAGAGGATATTTAAGATTGAGGGAGTGTCAGTGCTTCCAAGAAGTTCTACACACAGAGAAGCCTGTATATCACAGAGAGAATGCACACAGGCTTGCTGGGCATAAAGGGCAAATATATTTCTCAATAGCAGTGGACAGCACCTCAGTGCATCACCAACATTATCTGTGCAAGTTTTCTGGGCTCCCCCAAGCCCAGTTCCACTTCTAAAAAGTATGATTTATCCAAGAGCAGAAAAAAACTCAATATATCCAGACTGTCTTTTGGTAAAAGTTCCTCCAATACAAGAATTCTTCATGAAATTAGCATAGAAATCTGTTCAGCTTCTATCTATGCACAAATGTCTCCAGTGAAAATACTTCAAACACTCAGTAGTGACTAAAAAAAGCAGACCGGAGTAAGGAGGAGACAGCATTAAAAAAATAAAATAAAATCTATGACTGAGCTATGAATGGAAGCAACACACAGTGCCAGTCAGCTATGCTGCGTTGTAAAAGCTGAAAAGAAAATATATCACTGAAAGATCCCACTATGGAAGAGCCCCTACAGTAGAAGGAAGAACCCTTACCTGTAATATAGCTTCAAATATGCTGTTAATCATCACATACTCCAGAATGGTGTTCTGGCTAATGTTATCTGTCACCTGAGTACAAACACAAGTTTTAAAATCTCACCCAAAGCCTCCCATGATGCTGTAGCTGCCTCTGGCACACAGTGGGAACAGAAGAGTTCTACTAGCAGATGGACACATTTATCCAGAATCTCACACTTCACTCCTAGTCACACCTTGAGTTGCTGGCTAAGCTAGACACGAAGTAAAAGAAATCTGTCCTGCCTCCCACCCCTCTCTCTGGCAAAAAGCATGACCCACATACTAAGAGCTCCCCTCCTTCCTCCACAGACTGATATTTTACACAGCTGCATAACAACAGCCATCAGCAGCTGAAGCAGGCTGCTACACAGGAGGCAGAGAAAAACAGGGCACATATGCTCCACTGAGCACTTTCGCATCATGAACAGGGCAGCGAAGACCTCCCACACACTCTCTCTCATTGCAGCCAAAATAGTTCAGTTGACCATCTCTAAGAGATTATGAGCAGCCATTTGTTCCAGCTTCCTCATTCCTCAAGTCCTCACCACTAGTCTACTCCACGCTTCCTGTCTTCCCTCAACCCCTCTCCTCTGCTCCTTTTCCATTTTTCTGAGACTTCTTTAAAATCTTTTTTCCTAAAAAAAAAAAATCCACCTATGAATCCAATTGATGCTTCCTCCTGTGTTTCTCCCCTTTTTCCCCAGCTGAAACCTATCTTGGGAGTTGAAAACAGTCTGCTAGTCTGTATTGGCATTGTGCTTACAGCAACGATGCATATTCTGGGCTGACCCTTGTTCTCATTCACAATTTCTTTCCCCTTTTTAAGCTTCATGCTGCAGCATTCTGCTCAAGTTTTGAGACAGCTCCATCCCACAAGATGTGGCCCATATAAGCCTTTAAGTTATTATATAGCTGGTATTTATTTACCGTCACCAAGCAGAGAAGTAGCTTCAGACACAAGCTTTTGAGGCTTTCAGAACCTTCTGCACAAAGCAGCGAGTCCAAGCTCTCCATCAGATTCTAAAGATGAACAATCACATTATTTTAAAGTAAAATTTAATATTAATTGAAATGTTTGTTATAAAAAGCTTTTTGGGAGATTCAAATACAAGAGCATCAATATAAAGCCATGTTCTTCCAGAATCAGTAACTGAGCCATTACTACTGTTACATAGACCATATTCACACCATTGGTTTTCAGCATTGTTTTGTGTTAACTGTATTTTAATGACTGTAGTCATAACATCATGATCATTTTCCAAGAGTCTTCTCCAAATGCATGAAAGATTGTTCTATACACATAACAATAAATTTTATTCACAAAGTAATTCTGAGTTCTACAAATATGACCTTGCTTTTTGCTATTTTACTTAAGGCACCATGAGATTTTTTGTAAGCAATGCACCTCCAATTTAATAGTACATATATTAGTTATGATTAAAAATTAAGTACTATATAGCTGCTTGACAGATACTCATAAATGATTGTTTCCAAACACTGCTACAGGTAATACAGTTATTCTTAAAGGAATAATGTAGTTCTGATATTTAGTAGTAACTTGCCTATTTTCCCCAAATGTACTTCTGTTTGCATACAACAGGAATGCAGCCTTGTCACAGATTACTTTGGCATTTCTGAAAACTCAAC
Source organism: Falco rusticolus (assembly GCF_015220075.1). Taxonomy (NCBI): domain Eukaryota; kingdom Metazoa; phylum Chordata; class Aves; order Falconiformes; family Falconidae; genus Falco; species Falco rusticolus. The sequence continues at coordinate 29,120,213 of NC_051195.1, read as the reverse complement.
ATCTTTACAATGAAGAGCATCAAACAAGTTTAAAACAGTACATGTGCTGATGGAAATAAGAACACAGGATATGACTATCAGCTAAAAATTAAGCAAAAGGTATGAGGTTCAATACTAGGTACTAATGACCTGTTACAGCCTTTTCTGGCCTTGAGATTTCCTTATTATAGTGACTGCACAGCATGGAACTAAAGGAAAATAAAGAAAAGTGCTCTGTTATATTACTGACAATGGAGACCCTAAGTGTCTTTGTGCTGCTAGCAGGTAAAGACCTTCAGGACAGCTCTTTTATTAAGTTGCTGGACTATTTCCCCCAAAAGCTGCACCTTTGTAGACACATCTGTCTACAAATCACTGCCCCTGCAACACAGCTGCTGTGCAGACTGCTTCTCTACAATGCCAGGGCCTCACCTTCATACATAGCTCTGCCTTATCAAAACCCACAAGCATGTTGATGATGTCAAACCCAGAAGTGGATTTGTTCTTCTGATGGACACCCCGAATTAATGCACACAGTGTCTGCAAAAAAAAAGGATCAGAAGGTAAGATGTAAGGCAACACCTACAACTGAATAGCAAAACCCACCCTATGACCCTCTCCTACCACTGGCAAAACAAAGATATTTAAATGAATACCACCAGCCCGGAAGTCAGACATACATTTTGTCTGACCTCTCCTCCACCTTTGTTGTTGCAGGATCTTGGATGCTGAAAACTCAAAAAAAATTAGAGAATATATGTCCCTACTTTTCCTGTTTGTTCACCCCTTCATTTTACAGCACTCTAGGGAAAGGTAATCTTACTGCTTCTTCTGTGCAGACCCAGTTTGTACCAGACAGGACCACAATCTTTGAAAATCTAAGTGTGGCTTTAAGGCCAAAAATATTGATCAGGAAATTGCAAGGCAGAAGCAATGTCCAATATATGGACAGACATGCTTCAAGAGTTTTCCAAATTAATTTCATATTTCAAGCATGCCAAAATATACAACGTGGTTTATCACATTATGCCTGTCCATACAGCAGATGCTTTTGCTCTAGAGAGCACAGATTTCTGTTTGGTTACCACACTGCTAAACTAAGTCTGACCAATAAACTGTCTCTTTGTCAAAAAACTAAAAATAAAAGAGGAAAAAATGTCTCCAAGGCTATTAGGCAGCTTAAGTTTTCCTAACTATCTCAGGGGCTTTAAGAACCTTTCCACTAAATGTAAACACCTTCACATTTCTTGTTGCAGGCACTGGATTACTGATTCAAAACAAGTTCTTGGAGATCACTGGCAAAATATAGGTATCCGCACAATATGCATCCAGCAGACGCTCTGGAAAATTTATGGACAGCAAATGTCTCACTTGCCCCAAGAGAGGGAAATGTCTGGGATGACGTTTGTCATCAGGCATCTTTCAGGTCTGTGAAGATGAGAACGAGCAGGAATATAACCACTGCAGTTTTAGACTCCAGCTTAAATTAATCTGTGAGAAGTAATGCATTACAGAAGATGTAAAGCTGGAGACAAGCAGGCTTCAAGGAATCAGCAGATCTCTAGAACCATCAGAAACAAAAGTGCAAGGCAGATATCCTTTTTTTTGTTGCTGTCAGAGACAGGATACTGGGCTACACAAACCTTTGGTCACCATGGCCATTCTTCAGAAAAGAGTGGTTAAGTAAGTTTTATCTTCAGGATCACTTTCCACATGAGCACAGCCTGATTAAGGGAATGCTCTCCCAACTCAAGCTCAGGATGTGTTACCTGCTTCCCATTTAAACTCTCACATAGCACGACTGTAGACTTGAGCCCTTACCTAACTTTTGCCAAGAGTCTGAATACAAGTTTGGGAATTCAGGGCTGGGCTAAACTGTCTATGTAGCTATAGATACAGTATATAATAGCACTCTTTCAAATTAATTTTAAAAAAAATTAAAAATCATTAAAAAATGCAAGATTGTACCTCAGAAATGTAAATTTTCTGGTTTAAATCAACTTTTCCCAGCTTACTGTCTGTCCAATGTCTCCTACAGATGACTTCTCCAAAGTTGAAATTCATATCCTGTATTCCTACAGCTGAGAGAAGCTGAAACAAATGTGCTCACCAAACTGTAAGATCAGCTGGTGAACTAATAACATCAAACATCAAGACTGAGGAGGGGAGTCTCCCGCATAAGACATGGGACAGCACAGCTTTGGTAAGGAGCAACCTGCAGGAAAACAGCTATTAATTCTGAGTGACAATTCTTCACAGCTTCCAGATGTCCAGCAGGGAGTGTCCCCTGCATAAATTTCACACTAACTTCTCCAGAGTTTTATTTCATTTTTGACCCATATGGACATTCAAAAAGGAGGCTGAAATGAGGGAGAACAGGCGAAAGTACAATACAGACAAAGCTACACAGAGTACTCTTGAGCCCCCAGACTGACAGCCTGTAGTGCTAACAAGCCCCTCTTGTCCCCCCCATTGCCACCTGCTTCATCCTGCATCACAAGATCCTCTGGAATTCTGAAACAAGCTACTGTTCTTCAAAGACTAAAAAGACTATGAATGTTTGTAACCTTCACAGACAGTAAGTAGCAACTGCTCTGTAGACACCACTTTTCCTCATAAGCAAAGACACGAGCACAAAATGTTTGATACCAGCAGCAAATATACTGCTGCATCAGAAGCAACCTAACTCTCATCGTGGTACCTGTAATGCATTGACCACTCTGATTGGGTGCTCCTCACCCAGTGCCTGGATGCAGTGCTGAAACAAGCAGTTGATGTTATCTTTTATCTTCATTAACTCTTCCCCATCCAAAGCCTCCAGCTTGCCTTCTAGATATTCCAAGTTGACCTGTCAGGTTAAGAAGCAGTTCATGCATGTTATACAACCACTGACACCTTAGAAACACAAATCCTCAGACTGACAGTCTGCCACTTCGTGGGCAGAGCAGCAGCATCAAACCAGAGGCTGTTGAACTCCCATTACCTTCATGAGAAACAGCTCCTCCCAAAACCTAGGGTTGCATTTACTGGGGTCCTCCGTCTGAAAGGAAAAGGAACAGCCATGAGAGCAAACAAGAAGAAATCATTCAGGCAGATTTTTACGAAAATCATTACCACCAGTAGCTCAGTCAGCATCATCCCACTGGATGACCACGTGGTCTCACAGTATAGAATTCTGTCTACACAGATTCCCAGAAACAGAAGGACAAACTGAAGCAGCTCTCAATTGGGATACCTCTGGGTTTTTTCTGGATTATTTTCTGAGAAATACCTGAAAACCTCTGACTTACTGTAGATCATGTATGGTCCTGGCAGACAAGAGAACAGGGTGACATTAAAGAAGAGAGCAGAATACAGAGAGCTCTGCAAGACAGTAGGAGAGCCTGAAGACTGTGCCTGCACTGTGCAGTCCTTACCTTGGGAAAAGGATCCACAATGCAGAGCCTTCAGCACAAACAAAACAGAGACAATTTAATGCAAGAATTTAGAAAGAAGACATGCTAAAGTCCTTACCGTGAAAATCTCATCATACATCAACACAACTTTCTCCTTCAATGGCTTCTTAGAGGCTGAAGATTTCCGGAGCAGCCCACCTTTCTTCTCTGTTTGGGCCATGCTGTACACCCTGAAGACAGGAATAGACAAAAAAATTTGAACTTTTGTTCAAGGTATATCTGGCCTGCCTCAACCATGAAAGGCTTTTTTACTGCACTGAAATACCAACAGTCTCTCACAATCTTAAAGTAGGGGCTTTGATAACTATACCACGTAAGAAATCAGATCAAAGGTCCCATCTAGTCCTATATTTCGTTTCAAAGAGAGATGCAGAAGTCCAGACACAGGCAGATATAGAATAAGCTCCTTATGGGTAAGTTTTCTTAATTTTTCTCTGCTAGAAACTGATTCCTGATCCAGACCAATGCTGTTTACATCCAGAAAAGTAGGCATTTTTTAAACTCATGGTATGAACTGTGATACTTGTTCTCAAATGGATACCCAGTCCTTTCTGACACTGGTCAAGCCTCTAGGACATCTTGTGACAAAAAGCTCCTGAAACTGTTTGAAAAGTCTTCTCTAATCTGTTTAATCTGCTGCCTACCAAAGCACTTCAAATTCTGCTTTTTCACTGAGGTGGCATCCAACACCAGGAAACATTTGGCTGCAAAGCCTTCCTAAAGCACTCCTGCCACCTTTGCTCATCCCTGCATCTGCACCCTGACATCCCTCAGCTGTGTCAGCTGCTCAACAAATCAAGCCAGAGAAGAACCCCAGCCTCAAAATCATCACATGTGGTTCAGTTTTGGGAGGAGGATGGAGGAACACCGCAGAGAGCTTTGCAGGGATTTTTTTTTTTTTTTAAAGCAGACTGATTTGCGGATCCATATGACAGCAAAGGGTTTTCTAGAAACACCAAGAGGTTTTATTATAATTAATTAGTGTCCCATGCTTACTGGTTATCCTATTAAGAAAAAAAAAAAGGAAGTATCATTATTGAAAAATAAGCTGTTACAAAAAAGTAACAGCCATAGCTGTAGTCCTGAACTTTCTGTGACCATCAACTCATTCCAGGGGCTCAGAATCAGAATGCATGACTTGCCATGTACTCTCAACCTCATGTCTGATGCTACAAAGCACATCACCACTCTGACCTTGCAAATACACATTCATCTGCAATCACAGATTTTTCTGGCAAGCATCACAGCTTTAGCACTGCTCTAACCTCCTCTATCACTGCAGCACTGTCAGAGGTACTTAGCAGAAAGGAAAAGCCATCCCTTCTCATATCCCTGAACTCCCAACCTTTCTCCCCTACCGCCAAAGGTAGTTACGCACATGGCAGCAGCATACCTAAGGCAAAGGCTTGACTTAAGTTATGCTCCAGAGAAACATGGGCAGGCTCTTGTGGTAGCTACAATCAGCCACGCTAAATTATACATAGAGAGGGAAGTTCACTGCAGTCAGCATCTAAGACCCCAGAGCTTTCTGAGCTGGCAGCCACAGAGGCAGCTTTGGATTTACCCTCCACTTCAGACTGCCTGAACCCTTTCCACAACCACAGCACGTTTAGATCTTTCTTCCCCTCAAAGAACAAGTTCCAGCAACAACCAGTTCCAGATCTCTTCTACATTCTTTCCACTGCAGACAGCTTTTGATTGTCTTAAACTACAACTATGTTCTCAGCTAGGGCTCCCAGAGTCAGTTATTCAGACATCCATCCCTGGAGCCATAAATTTCCAGTTCAAAGCAGCATGAAAACACCTTTGGGCCTGGGGAAACAATGCCGCTGCAAAAGACCCTACCCCAAGTGTGAAAGGAAGGAGCTTTGCTGGGTGGGAAAGCAGAGGGTAGGACAAAGAGCGGCGGATCTTACACCTGAAAAGCTGATTAATATAGAAAGGTGGAAAGGTGTTCTGTCCTCCTGCTAGACAGGGAATATGCACAGCTGGCTGGTTAAAGGCTGCTTGTGTGCTGGGGTGAGAATGGAAACAGCCCCAAGACATATTGACAGAAGCAAGCTTAGCAACTACTGCCCCATAACTTTCTGTAAACACTGAGATTATGCCTGTAGCCTAGTAGGTCTATATATCCAATTAAAATGGAAAAAGGTTTCACTGTAACAAATGAGAAAGAAAACATTATTCAATCATCTTGAAAGCTTCTCTTTCATAGACTGCATTATTTTTAAACTGTCATGGGAAATAAGACATTATTCTAATTAGAACCATCATTAGAAACAGAGAAATCTATTAACAACCAAATCAAGAACAGTGTCACTTTTAGCCCAGCAATACAAATCTTACCCAAGATTGCACAAAACAATTTCTAAACTAGAATTGTAAGTTTCTGAACCTAAAGCAGCTGCCAGCCCCAGCATATAAACACATCCATCAGCATGCTTCTAATTGAATTACAGCTAACGAATCCCAATGTCAAAACTAATAAATTAACTCTCAGTGCTTATAGGTCAGCATTCTCACATCAAATGTGTAAGTGAATGGCAGAGGATCAATATGCTCTGCTTAGTCCCTGGATGTTGAGAGCTGCATTTTAACACTTTTCCTACATTTCCAGAAAGATAGAAAAATCTAAATCCCACAAAACACAAAGGCTTGATGCTGGGTGAGCACCAGAGGGATTGTATGATCATGTGAAATATCTAGTCTCTGTCAAAATGGGACTCAGGATTCATATTCTCTCAACCGAAGCTGTACAGAGCATGTACAAAGAAGACTGCTAGAGGCAAGGATTAAATAGTGTTCTTGTTTATAATTTGTTGTTCTACAAATGAGCATATGGAGGAGCAAGGGGAGAAAAGCAAAAGTCACCTTTCATGCCAATACTTTACTAGGCTGTGGTTGTTTCATGACCTATGATGATCCAGCTGTACAAATGGCTTTTTCTTTTCACTTTATGCAGTTGCATTTTCTAGATATCATAAAGACAGAAACAGGAAACTGCATTTTGCTAATGGGGACCTAGGCAGCTGCAGAAAACAACAGTTAAATGCACAAAACATTTATAAATAAGTTGTAGAGGTGTCAAATTATCAGGATGACATGACAGCTTATGAAAACAATGACACTGAATACAGTTAACAATTATCCTTTAAACACATCACATTTAAAAAGCATCAGTGCATTTTCCACATTTTAGGTTCAAATGGATAATTTATTCTGTCAATAGGTCAGTCCCATTAACACATGCTGCTAAGTGAATGCTGCTGTAGTCACTGCACCGGAGAACTACCCCTCAGGGCCAAGAGAAGCACATGCATGTGGATTTTTAGAACAGCAAGTCCTTTGCTGTGCAGCAGAAGATCCAAGATGCTTCATCTGGAACTAAAAGAAACCTCCACAGAGCACGAGTCTTGGCAGCTGAAAGGCAGGAAGATAAAAGCCATGGCAGACAGAAGTTCAGGCAGGCTCTTGCTTTATCTATCATCAACCCCGGGATCAGCTGATCCAGTCAGGAAGAAAGGGATGAGCACATCCAGCCATCCATTTAATTCCAGAACTCATAGCAGACATTCCACACAAACATGCAACATTCTGACGAACACATCTCTGTTAGCTTTGCATTAGAATATCCACAGGAAAAATGAACCTGACATTTTGAGTCTGAGGTTTACTCAGACTTGTGTACGCTGAAAATTGTGGCTGCTCCACATTGTCAGTCTGCTCTCATACAGACTACTTCTTATTCCATAGATCATATTATAATAGCAAAAATACTGCTGTAGAGAACATAACACTAATGAACATCTACATTATAATGACATCAGGATCTAAAACTTGTGACTTCTGTAATCTTGCATGCAGCCCGTCAAGCACTGTATTTTGCATTTAATTGCCTCTGATAAACCTGAAAGTTTTCAAGATTACAATTGCCTGTACACAACCCCCACATACAACCAAATATGAATAAGTGTATTTTTTTCCACTGTAGACCCCTCAAAAAAATATAGTGTAACACTTCTTGGCTAAATAAAAATAAAACAGATGACATAAAATGGTATTGTCACATATTGACTTACTCGGCAAACTATTTACTCCCTATCTCAAAAAGGTAGTGCAAATGATGTGATCTATATGTTTGTTAATGCCAAAGCCCTAGACCTCAATATTTATAAAGACTCTAAATAAGAGCTGAGATACTTTTGCTTTTAGAATCAAATATCCCTTGCCTTGCCACTGCTACTAATATTACACTAACTTGTTTCAACATTTCAAGGCTAGTAATTGCCCACACCACCAACCACACGCACATGGGACACACTGTGATCACACCTTGCCTTTCCCCATATTTAGCAGGTATATTACCTCGGGTCTAAAGGAAAGTTCTCAAAAATTATCTCAATCATGCAAGAGATAGGGATAAACCCCTGCTAAAAGATAGCCTATAGCTTCTAAAGCAACACATTATAAGCCAAGTAGTCATTACACTCTTCAGTGAAGTTCCAGGAAAACCCTGCACTTAATCCACACAATGAATCTGCAGAAAGCAATGGACAATCTGCACCCAGTACAAGACTTTATGGATCCCAACACACAGACAGTGCCTTGACCCAGTTCAAGCTCCAGTACTAAAATGCCCAGGACCACTAGCAAAAACAGAAAGAGGAGGAACACGCTGGACTAGATTTTCTCAAGGCTTTAGCAATCATCACAACCAAATTCCTGCTGTAAGCCCTCCTGCAGCTTGTTCTCTGCCAACTCGTGTTGGTGGTTACAGTTTGTGCTAGTACATCCAAGCTGCTTTTATATTTCATCCATTCTTTATAAACTTTATTTGTATATTGTCCACTGGAATAAAAACTGCTCAGACTGTACCTTCCTTTACAACTGTAAGGTGCCCAGCCCACCAAGGGAAACTGTAACACAGCACACAAGCTTGGATCCATCTGGCAGAATTTCCAGAGGCCTTCATGCAGCATATGACAAGAAACATATTCTGAGGGTGTGCTGATGACAAAAACCCACACAGATTCTACTTCTTTTTCTGCAATACCAAGCAACGTAGTCTCCAGCACAGTCCCAGTATAGGCATTTTTACTAACAAGTCCTTCCATCCTGCTCAGAGCAGGACCAGTCTATGTGCTTCTACATAGTCCTATCTAAAGTTACACCACTACTGACCTACTTTTCCCCCCTCAAAAAACAGGAAAAGCAGCTTCCTAATGCAGATACAGCCACAAACTACCTTCCACAAGGCCTGATTTAGCCATGATATAAAAGAATAATATCCAAGCTACATTTTTAACACTTCATCCACAACTGGCTTTCATTTCTCTCTGTCCAGTCAAAGTAACACTGAATCCATCAACTTCACACCATCAACTAGTTAAGCTTCTTCCTCTCAAGTCCATCTAGACAAGTGTCACATGCTTCCCCCTCCATCTGTTCACACCATTTTTCCAAATAATCTTTTTCATTTCATCACACTTCCTGTCCACATGCCTGGCCACAATGCCCAGCTCTCTCATGTCAGAAAGTCTCTGGGTTTTCACTTCTCAAGCCCTTCAGAATCCTGTTTTACTATTAAATACGCCACACTGCCTCTATACTCCCACCTAAAAGCTCATGCCACTCAAAGACCTTTTCAGAGGTCTTCCTTCTGAAGAAAAACATTCTCCCTGTAACCTTCCCCTGCTCCTTTCCCATAGCTTCAGCTGTTGGTGTGGATCCAAGGCCCATACTGAATACAGCACAGCTACATGACCTTGGCCCCAACTTCTGAGGAAGCTGCTATGTTTTAAGAAGCTGCACAGCAGAGCCACACCAAGATAAGCAAGGCTAAACTTCAGAGAGGTAACATTTTTGAGATACGGGCCATTACTAGCACAAGCACTCAGGAGGAAAAACACAAACATGAAAAGGTATAAGTCCTAAAACAAAACAAACCAAAAAAAACCCCTACAAAAAACCAAACCAACCACCAGGGAGCCAGAATACAGTAACTCAGCAACTCTGAGCAGCAGAGGCCGACCCTTCCCCTCCTGAGAGATGTCTGCGTGGCTGCCTGGTGTGTTAGCAGGGGTGGTGAGCAGATGAATGCTTACCTAGCAGCTCATTAAAGCCCATTTCTTTTGTGCATGCTAGCCAGTAACTGTTTAACATTTTTATGGTATATACCCCGCCTGCAGAGTCTCTTTGCACACAGCAAAAAGTGCCCTTAGTGACACAGACAGAGGATTACGCTATTATTTTTGGACAACCAAACTGATGTTCGTTTTCCCCTACTGCAATTCCTCTTTACCAATTTTTGTCACACTTCCTACTAGAGCCCAAACAGCTGGTGAACTGCAATCACCACATATCGCAAGGATCCAAATTATCTTATTGCTTTGCATATTCCACCCACCTGCTCAGCCCTAATTGGCTCTCATAATACATTCAGATTACAGTCTCTGCTTAAGAGCAAACTTTCTTGCAGTGATGCATGCAACAGGGTTTTAACAGAGGCTGCAAGCTTCCTTATGTAGCGAGCTGCCTCTGCCTTCAGCACCATATCCACAAGTTCCCGCTCCCTTCCCATTGTTTGCTGCCTCCCTTTGCTTTACCGATACAAGCACTCGTGGGACCACGAGGCAGAGCAGATGACGAGAATTATCAACGATCAAAGAATATGCCCTGCTCACTCTTTTTCTGGAAGGAGTTATCTTGAACCCTGACCGTTCAAGCAGCCAGTGGGCGCAGTGGCCCAGAAGCAGCTGCACCAGCACAGCCGAGGGGCCGGGCGACCCCAGCCCGCCGCCACAGGCTCGCCCAGCGCGGTTACCGGTAACGGCAGCACTGCGGGCGGGCGGGCGAGGGAAAGAGCCACTCCTGAGGCAACAGACTTGTAGAAACTGCTCCCAAGGCTCCAGGGGGCGGCCAGGCCTCACGCCGGCCAGGGTGGGCGGCCAGGGGCCCTGACACAGCCCGGGCTCGCCGCCCTGCGGAAGGCAAAGCGGGCTTCACACACACCCCCCGAGCCCTTCGGCGGGGCGCCGCCAGCACCGGCTGCCCCAAGGCCGGGGGAGGCGCCCCCAACGGCCCTGAGAGCGGGGCCTGCGGGACACTCCGACGGGACGGGCGGGGCGGCGGGGCGGGCCCCGCCGCCGGGAGACGGTGCCCGGCGAGGCCCCTCGCGGCGGACAGCATCCCCGCCCCACGGAGATCACCGCCGGGCGGCAGAGCCACAGGGGCCGGGCCGGGCGCTGAGGAGGGGCGCCGGGGGGCGGGCCGGCCCAGCCACGGGGAGGGGGGGGGGGGAGCAGCGGCCCCCCCGAACCCCGCACTTACCTGCGGGCGAGCCGTTCCCCTTCCCACTGCGCAGGCGCCGCCGGCCGCGCTACGCATGCGCCTCGAGGGGCCCGCGCCGCGCGGTCCTAGCGCCGCCGGCGCTCGGGGTGGGCGGGGCGCTGTCAGCGCCGGGCCTCGCCGCCTGCCGGTTACCCGGGCGGCTCCGCGTCCCGGCGGCAGCCGCAGGCGGGGCGGGCAAGGGCAGCGGCGGGGAGACTTCTTCCTGGGCCGGACGGAGCTCGCCGCTTTGCGGGGAGGCTGACACACCCACCCTCGCCCGGTAAAAAATGGCCCCTCCACCTGCGAGGCCCCGCGGGCCACCCCCGAGCCGCAGCCCCGCCACCCTCCCCGCACTGGCGACGGAAGTAGGAGTGGGGCGGCCCGGCGCGGCGCGGCCCCGCCCGGAAGCCCGGCGCCTCGTGACTGCGCAGCGCCGTGTCGTGCCCAGCCGCCAGCGGCCCGGCCCCGGCGGAGGGGCGGCGCGACCCGGCCCGGCAGGCGGCCGGCGCGGCAGGTAGGCCCCGCGGGTGCCTGGGGGCGGGGAGGCAGCGGGGGGTCCCCTGGGGCGGCGGTGGGAGCCGGGGGGGGGGCAGGGGTTGCGGCAGGTCCCGCGGGGCCGGGGGGCTGGTATCTCGCCGGGGGAGGAGGGTGCCGGGGGGTCCCCCGGGGTCGGGGCGCGGCGGGGGGCTGGGTCGGGGCGGCAGCGGGGCTCCGTGCCCCTGCTCGCCCTGGCGCATGTTCCCGGTGCGCAGGGCGGGCGCCCCAGGATGAAGCGGGCCGGGACGCTGCGGCAGGTCTCCGACTTGAGTGACTTCAGCCGCGGGCACCGGCTGCGGGAGCTGCTGTGCCAGGGGGAAGCGCCCAGCCGCGTCCTGTCGAGCCCCGACGGGCAGCACCTTCTGGTCCTGCAGAAGAACCGGCCGCCCCCCCTGCCCCGCGTGGTGGCCTTCCAGCGCCACGGCATCGCTGGGGCCGACCTGGAGAGGAACTGGCAGCTGCCCCAGCCGGCCCTCGTGGGAGCGCTCTTCCTGCAGAGCCCCGTGACACCGGGCTCCTGGGTGCTGGCCGTTGTGTGGGAGCATGGCCGGACCGAGGTCTGGCATTTCGTGGTGGCTGTGGGCTGGCAGCTGCTGCAGACGCTGTTGCTGTGCCAGGGTGCCCGGGCACGAATCGTCTCCTTGTGCAGCCAGGGAGCCAGCCTGGTGTGGTGTGAGGAGAGGCCTCCCCTGGACGCCCACGGGGACTCGAGCAAGTGTGCCTTCAGGTTCTGCGTCTGCACCCGAGCTCTGGAGGTGGGGGAGCAAGGTGTGCGGCTGGGCACCGTGAGCATAGTCCTGCACAACAGCCCTGAGTACCAGGTCCTGGCCTCCCCCCAGCACATCTTCCTGGTGCCTGCTGCTGCTGGTTTTGCTACCACTTCAAAATTTCTCCTCATCTGGCATCCTGAGAAGGCAAAGCTTACCATCACAGCCCCCTCTGCAGGCTTCGTCCACAGCAAGGTGCTGCGCTCCAGCAATGAGTCAGACTTCAGGAAGCTCCTGCTTGGTTCTGTGGGTCTTCTCTCAGGTTTGGCACCTTTGGACATTCACACCTCTGCTGTGTCTAACACTGGGGGTCTGCTGCTGGTGAGCGGAAAGGGTGCTGTGAACATGGTGGAGCCAGATGGGACACAGAGGCGTATCTTTACCGTAGAGGGGGGGGCCCCGACCCAAGGAAGCCCTGTCCCACTGAAGACCTTTGGCGGCATCCTGGCCTGCGTGCTGTCTGGCGTCCTGTACCTCGTCGACCAGAGCAGTGGAAGGGTCATAGAAAAGAAAATCCTGAGCATGAAAGAGGTCCATTTCCTGGAGTCCCCGGGAGAGGAGGACAGCATCCAGCTCCTCACTCAAACTGGCATTTACAGCTTTAGCTTTTCCAAACCTGAGGACAGCAGCACACCTGAGCTGTGCCTGGTGGAGATGGTGTTTGAGGAGGCCTGCAGATACTACCAGAGGAGGAGCCTCAGCAGCTCCAAGCTGACTGTGGAGAAGCTGAAGAAAGGTGGTGTGTTCCAGGCTCCTGTGGTCCTCACTACCATCCTGCAACACAGTCTCTGCGAGAAGCAGAAGCCAGCCCAAGGCCTCCAAGACACTTACACCAAGCTGTTGAGCACAATGTGCCTGGAGCTACAGAGCTACATGAGCCTGGAGCTCCTCAAGACCTGTGTGGTATGTGCCCCAGAGAGTGAGGTGGAAAGCTACTGCAAGGAACTGGTGGAGCAGGAGGTCAGCCGCATTTTGCATTCTGACATGGACAAGGACAACTTGGTGTACCTGAACTCCATCTTTACCTCCTTCCCCAAGGCTGCCTGGAAGGCCACGAGGAGCTGCCTGCAGCTGCAGCAAAATGGGGATGGCCTCTTGGTAGCCAGGGCCACTCCGGAGGTGTGGAAGAAGGTCCTGGGAGGGCCGCAGCAGGAGGAGGTGGGTCAGAATGGGGTGGTCCCACTCTTTGAGCTCATTTGTGCCTCCTTCCTGAGGTTCAAACCCAAGTGGCTGCCAAGTTTTGTGGAGCTGACCCAGCAGTACGCCAGCATCTCTTGGGCATATGGCAATAAGGAGGGCCCAGAGGGCCGGGTGCCACTGTACAAGAGAGCACTGGGAGTACTGGCCAGGAAGAACAAGCGCAGCGAGGCAGATGATGAGATGGAGCTCGAACTGCTGCTCTGCAGCAAGAGGCCTAAGGCCGTGCTGCAAGCTCTGCACCTTCTCATTCGTCTGAAGCGGTGGCAGCGGGTGGTGGAGGTGGCAGAGAAGTTCTCCAAGCTCAGCCCCTTGCTTAACAAGGAGATATTCACCACGCTGCTGGCAGAGTTTGCCCAGCACCGGGAGCTGGACCCTTATCTGGACATTCTGTGGCCACTGTGCCCTGCTGAGCTGACTGCCTCAGGCATCCTCACCGTGGTCCTGCAGCACCTCCCTCACTCGCAGGAGGACCCAGTGCCCTTCTCCAGCGAGGGGAACCATCTGACTGTAGGCTTGCTTAAGCCGCTGCTGCAAAGAGTTATGCAGCGTCCCTGCATTCAGGATGAGATATACTCAGACGCCTTGCAAAGTCCCACCTTCCCCCCACCTGCCCCACCCCGAGAGCACAAGATCCCCTCAAAAGCAGCGGCTGATGATGCCCCTCAGCCGCCCACAGCCAGGACTTCCTCACCCTCGGCACTGGTACAGAGTGACATTGTGTGAAGGGGGGAAGCACAACAGGATCCTGAGTCTTGGGTGCATGAGGAGGGGAAAGCCGCATCCACCCCAGGAAATCCTGCCCTGCCTGGCAGTACAGAAGCGTGCTCCTTTCTGAAGCCTCGCTGCAGCAGCATCTCAAAGAGTCCATCGGGTGCCTGGGGTTGGGTGATCTCATCTGGAGCCAGGGCAGGCTTTCTGGCTATTTCTAGGAAGTGCAATTTCATGTGCCCCAGTGGAGGAGCAAATGCCGGGTGCGTTTGCAGATGAAAGCGCTGGCTGCACGACAAGACTACAGAACTGCTCCCTGCCCACAGCACTTTGGTTTTTGTTTGCTTGGTTCCTTTATAACTTCACTTCTGCTTCCCTCATTCTCTGGGCCTGGTGGTGGAGTGGTGGGCAGGGACACACACAGTCTTTCCCTCCTGCCATTCTCTGCTCAGCAGGTTGGGTGGTGCCTTCAAACTCTGCCTGGGAGAAACAGGGCACGTTTCTTGCAGTGGGGTCAGCAAGTCCTGCTGCTTTGGGCTCAGATGCTAAACGCCAGCGTGGTGCTCCGCGGTACTGGGGGTCCCAGCATGCGCTGGCAGCCGCAGCACTCTGCGAACTGTCTCGCTGCAATTCCTCTGGGATCAGTCCTGTAGCTGTGACTGATTGCAGCTACTTAGCTGAAGAGAGCAGCCTAATTCCCTTATCTCTCTATCCCAGACGGTACCCAAACTCTCTTCTGATCTGAGAAGCTGGCAGCAGCCTGTGCAAGCTTGGTGCTGGCCCTGCCTCTCCCTTTCCTTTGTGGAAGCTTAGATTATGCTGCAGGACACCCGGGGCCCTGTGTTCCCATCTCCTCTACCTTTGCCCTTTGCACACAAAGGGGCTTTGTCAGGGTTGTCTGGCTCATATTGTGCCTCTGTTTGCAGTCAGTGTAACTTGAGAGCGGTTTTGCAGGAAAATTCAGGTTCCAGCCTCTCCCTCTGGTGCTCACTCTCTGGCCCCCTCCTCCAGGAGGGAGACCCTGGCTGTGGCTTTGCCCCTGCATTCCAGGCTGTGGTGTGAAGGAGCTGTCTCTTGCCTTGCTGGACAGGCAGAGCCTGGCTGGGATGGGGTAGATTCACCTGCATTAGTCCTCTTGAGAGTGGGGTTAAGTGTGGAAGACAGACTCCTTTTAAAAATAAAGGTTCCTCAAGCAGCGCTGGGACAGTGGTGGATGTTGTGAGGATGCACACCCTCAGGAGAGCAGTTTCATTTTGCTTCTGGTGAAAAGTGGCCAAGTTCAGCTCACTGGTACTGGCCAGTGTGGTTCACTGCTGGTACGTGCTGGGAGTGGAGGTCGAGCTGTACCCAAACAGCCTGTTCCCTCTGTTGTACTCGGCTCCTTACCGCTATGAAGCCATGGAGGCAGGAGTGGGTGTGCCACAGAAGTGCCATCCAGGCAGTGCATGGTTGTGGCTGGGCCCAAGATAGAGTTGAGGAAGAAAGAACTATTTCTCAAGAGCCGCAACTTGTCCCTTTGTTCCTGGCTGGAAAACCAGCAACAGGGAGTACCAGGCTGGCCACTGGTGGGAGCCTGCTGCCCCAGGCACACAGTGGCACAGCTGCTGTTGGAGGGATCCTGGTTTATCAAACCACTGCAAAGATGTAGGAGGGCCTCCCCTAGACAAGGGCTCGGCTGCGGCAAGTCTCTGTGGTGGAAAAAAGCCTGGCAAGAGGAAGAGGAACTGCCGTAACGGTTCTTTAGAGGCTGGCTGGCTATTGACGAGAACTTCCTTATGGGCCTTGTGCTGTGGCCATAGGGTGCTGCGAGTTTCCCTCCTGTGCAAGGGAGGTGGATTCTGGCAGCTGCCGCTCACGTGAGCAGAGGGAGCCTGGCCTGCCAGGAGAGCCAGCAGCAGCCACGGTGGGTATTTTGCAATGAGCCCTCCTCACCTCTTCCCTGAGCAGCTGCTGGCTCTACCTGATGCTACTCTCACCTGCCTCCTAAGGCTGCTCAGGAGGAGGATGGACCCAGCCACTCTCAGAGCCATGGCTCCAGGGACTGGGATGCTGCCGTGGAGCAGCACTGAATGGGGAGATACTGAGAGCAGGCCTCACGCCTTGGCAAAGGCTGTGGCAGTAATTTGCAGGGAGATTTTCAGTGCCAGGGCTGGGTTTTGATACAGGTGGCCACGGTGCCACAGCAAACAGGGTGGGTCAAGCTCCCTACCTTCCAGTGCCAGCTCTGCAGAGAAAAGGCTGTGGCTGGAGGCTGAGCAGAGAAGGGAGCAGGGAGGGAGCAGTGCCCACAAAGCCAGAGAGCAGAAACTGAAGCCAGGGGCAGTCCTGCATGGGCTGGTGTCCCCAAAGCATTATAAGGGAAGAGGAAGTGGGGAACGCCGTGCAGTGGGAGCAGAGACCTCCACATGTGGCTCCTAGATGAGCAGAAAGCAGTCACAATTCAGGAGGCTGAGGGTTCAGGGGAGGGGAGAGCCAAGGCAGAGCAAGAGACAAAACTGAGCTGAATGCTTTCCAAGGGTACTGGGAAATCCTGCCCCAAGGACCAGAAAGCGCAGACATCCCTGGGAGGAGCAGGGGCTGAACTACCCCAGCTTCAGCTGGGTGATGGGCAAGCATGGGGCTCTCTTTGTGGTCAGGGTGGGTGCTAGGGGGAGATAGCAGGAGGTAAGGCTGGTGCAGCTTCAGATAACGCCTGAAGGAAAAAATAGTGATTAGAAGATATGAAGGCAAATGGAAAAAGTGATAAAGCAAATGCATGTAGCAGAGGCTGAGCTGGCCAGCTCAGCCCCGCTGCTCTGCTCCAGAGAGTCTTGGACTTTGCAACGAAGGAAATGAGTCAAGCTGCTCACGTACGTCCCCCATGCCTGACCCAGCTTTCAGGATGGTCCCTGTGCTTGTGCCAAGGAGCAGCACAAAGTGACACCTGCACTCTCTCCACCATGGGTGCAGACCAAGTCACCCTTGCTATATCTGTGCATGCAGCAGTGTGGGACATGCAGGGGTGGACACTGAAAGTCCCCATGTCACCATACCCATTAGAGGGAGGGAGGTGCAGGCTGCAGGCACCCCATAAACTAACTGGAAACCCACAGGTGACACATAGCAGGTCACTGGAGGGCACAGGAAAGTGCCTGTGCACTGAAGACAGCATGGGATGGCATCTCGTGGACAGGAGTCTCTTGCTGTGGCTTGTCCCAGGGAAGGACCTGGCATCCCCCCAGCCACTGGTGCAAAGGGCTGCCTGGTGAGGGGAATGTCGCCCAGCCCCAGTGATGCTGAGCAGTGGTCCTGCTTCGACCCATGGGCTGGGTCAGGATTCCAAGGACTGACTGTGAGCAAGGCATGCCTGGGGACCCCAGCAAGAGCCTTCTAGTCCTAGGCACAGCCCCAGCTTGTGCCAGTAGTGGGGAACCCTCCCTACCCCTACCCCTGTGTCCTTCCATTGCAGCCAGATGTGAAGAGTGCAGCCACGTGTCTGCAGTGCATGCAAACACCCCATTTATTGTTTGACACCAAAAAGCCCTGGAAAGTGTCGGGCGCTCTGCAAAAATAAATAGTCACATTTTTCAAGTGGGAGGCCTGGGTGAGCAGGTTCCCACTGGCCAGCAGCATAGGCTGCAGTGGCGTGGACCGTACAAGCTGCCGTGAGCCCATGGGGTCTGGTCCGGGGGTCTGAAGTCACACCTGGGGCAGTGCAAGGGGCAGCTTTCCCCACCCCCCTCCCACACATACCAGGTCATCACATAATGGGAACTGGGGAGAGGGTTTCAGCTGGAAGGTCCCAACCTCCTCCCTATCATCCAGGGAGAAGACGCAGCAGACAGAGCAGCTGTGTCCATCTCCTCCATGCTTATGCTGTGAGCAAGAGATGCTAATGCCTCGTGGATGGCCGGGGGATTTTATAGAAGTTGAACATGGGTGGCCTGCAAAACCAAAGTCACTTATGTCACCCCCAGTCACAAAGGGAAGCAAGGGAAAGCCCACGATGTGCTGGGATGGCCAACTGTCATCCCACCCCTGTCACCCAGCCCCACAGGGAAGAGGGGATGGAGACACCCCCCCTGACACCAGCTTGGGGGAGGCTGGGAGCAGCAGCACCCCCAAACATAAGAGTGTGGGAAGATGATGGGGGGACCCCAGAGCAGTCCACACTGCACAGCTCCCACCTTCCCAATCCTCCCCTGGCACCAGCACCCTCCTTGGCCTGCACTTGCTCTGTTCCCCTCCTTGCCCCCCTCCCTTTGTGCCCTGTCACCCCTTGTGCCACAGGAACTGCCCCCTACCCCACACAGGGACCTGGCACTGTTACTTACATCTCCAAGTCTTCATTCCTGGAGGAGAAAAAGAAAAATAGAGGACAGCGTCAATGAAGTGAGAAGATACCTCCTGGGACAGCCCAGCATCTCCTGGTGGAGAGGTCTCCCCCAGGGCACACAAAGAGGACACAAGGGGTCTGCAGGGTGCTATGGTGCCCTCCATCCCGGCTCCCCCACCTGAACACAGAGCATGGGCTCCTACAGCCCCACGAACGTTGTTGCCCCCAGAACATCACTGCTCCTTCCCCGGGCAGGCAGAGTGAGGCCCCACACTTGCCAGCTCAGTGGCACGCAGCTCCCCCACACCACAATTTCAGTTCCCCCAAGTCTCCCGGGCAGCTGAGCCCATGTCTGCAGCTGCCGGCTGCAGGGGAAATGAAAGGCACCAGGGCCACTGCTGGGGACCCGGAGCACAGCCTGGCTCAGCGCCACAGCCCGCACACACTGTGTACAGCCCCAGCATGGCTCCTGGGAGAGCCAGAGCATGGATGGAGGAGGAGTGGGGCAGGCAGGGAGGAAGGATGGCTGGGGCTGCGCAGGGCACGGGGATGCCGCAAACGCTGCTCCCCAGTTGGCTGCGACCCTGGAGCAGAGCGCTGGCATCTGGGGGGCTGGGGGTTCGGCTGCGCTGCAGGGCCAAGACGTAGCCCTCAGCAGTTGGAAATCCAACTGGAAACCGCTCACTTGCCGTGCTGGTGGTGAGGCTGCTGGAGTCACTGGGAAAGGGGCCTGGGGGGCAGCCCCGGGGCGCCGGCGGCCCCGGGCACTCGAGCAGCCACTGCACCCTGGTGGCAGCGATGCCAACGGCGCAGCACGTTGCGTTCCGCGCAGCACACAGCGGTGCTGCCGTCTGGGGGCCCCCGCACGGAAAATGGTGCAAAGCAGAGTGAGTCGGGTGGTGGACCCCCGAGCCAGGCTGGGGGCAGCATCCCTGCCCTGCAAGCCAGGCTCCTTCCTCCGAGGCGGGGCTGCTCACCCCTTCAGTTGCCCAGAGAGGAGTTACAGAGCGGGCAGAGCCAGGCTCTTCTGCAAAAACATCTTCATCCTCAGAGACTGATGGTCCCTAGCCACCTCCCTCATGTCCCCCCCCCCCCCCAGTCCATATTACTTCAGGATGAGCCCCACAGGCTGCCATGGGGTACACGAAGGGGGGGTGTGCAGTGTGCGGTGGGGACCCCAGACCCAGTGTGGTTGCAGGGGGTGGGTGGCTCCTCACCTGTAGACATCAGCAACGTCCATGCGGCGGTAAAACTTGGCAAGTCTGACACCCAGGATGATGCTGGGCAGCAGGAAGAAGGTGCACCAGCCCAGGCTGAACCAGAAGGCGTTCTGGATAGGGGGACGAGAGCTATCAGGGCCCAGACAGAAACTGGGACAGCCTCTTCTGCTCCCAGGCCCCCGAAGACCACTCACCCACCCCTTCAGAGTGGCCTCTGTTCTTAGCCATCTTAGCAATCTGCCAGGAAGATGCTGAGCCCTGCCTGCTCAGGACAGATGGGTACCCCTCATCCTGTGCATAAGGGGGACAAGGGGACCTCATTGCCACACACCACACACGCTTCACCCCACACACTGCTGCCCTGCTCACCAGAGAGTCCAGGATGTAGTCACAGGTGATGGTCTCCACATTATCCAGGGTTTCAGCTATGGGCTTGCAACGTGCCACATCTCCTGTCAGCTGGGGATGCAGTGGGGACAGGACATGGCAGTGTCCCCAAACCCCTGCAGCCTATCCTCCCCTTCCCTCCACCAAGAAAGGCTCAACTCACCCTGCTTTTAGCCCACAAGATGTAAGTCTCAAAGAAGTCCAACAGCTCCTCCAGGAAGGCCCACGTCTCCTGCAGGGGGGTGAGCAGAGAGTGGGGATTGCTGCACCCCCAGCCCACTCCATGACCCACGTCCCCTCCACGTCAGGATCTGGGCTGTCAGACCACCTCAACCCAGCAGCAATGGGGCTGCAAGGAGTGCCCCAGTCCCTTGCCAGGGGTGCCATAAGGGGAGGGGGCACCCAGGGGTGCAGGGGACCCCCGGGTAAGACAACAGAGCAGGACAAGCAGGCAGACATTGCTTGGCATCCCTGCACGGAGGTCTTGCTGTGGGTGGCCAGTCACATCCCCACCGGGTGGCCTGGCAGCAGGGCAAGGAAAACTCACATTCTTGATGATGTTTGCTGTCTCCCTCTCCAGGAACTGCTGGGTTTCACTAGCTTTGTCCAGCGCAGCTTTTGTCTGTGCCTGGTGTGAAAGGTGCTCTCAGCAGTGTGATGGGGGATATGGGATCCCTGCATCTCCCCGACCCTGCCTGGCACTAATCCCCGAGGCACAGTGTCTCTGAGCTGTGGTGTCCCCGAGCAGTCACACACTGGAAGTGCCCAAGTACCTCGGGTGGAGGGAGCCTGTGCCTGGCAGCATGGGACCCCTGCCCTCTGCCCCATGAGCAGCTGCTACAGTGCATGCCTGGGGAGTCCCACAGCAGCCAGCAGCCCCCCAGACTGCAGGTTAGCCCCCCATCTCCAATGCAGGAGCCCAAGGGTGCTTTGCAGGGTGGCTCGGACTGGGGTGCACTCAGGAGGCCCCCTTGTGCAGCTTACCTCAAGCTGGGCAGCCCTGCTCTGCACCAAGTGGATGTCCTCCTTCAGGCTTTGCTAGCGATGGAGAGAGATGGGTCAGAAGTGTGGACCCCACAGCTCAGCCAAGACCCCACCAGCAGGCTTCAAGCTCTGGGGGAGCCCAAGCCAGCACCCCCAGGACCTTCCCCACCCCAGCATTGCTCACCAGCAGCCCAGAGAAGCTCATCTGCATCTCCTTGTCCAGCTCCCTCAGCTTGCTAGCATCAGCCTTCAGGTCCTCTTTCACATCCATGCCCTGGAGGAGCTGCAGTCAGCAGCACCCCCAGCACGGGGGTCCCTGCCCCATCACAGCCATCTGATGGGGGGCTGGGCTGGAGAAAAGAGCTGGGCGAGGGTGAAGGGCCTGTCTCCCTCAGCACCCGGACAGGCCTGCAGAGCAGCCCCCGCAGCCAGTGGCTTCAGGGACAGGATGGCCATGGTCTCTCACCACTTTGTCTGCCAGCTGTTCCAGCTCTGCGGCCAGATCCAGGAGGCTTCCCTGGGTCACGTTTTGATCCAGCTAGAAAAGGCAGACACCGAGCCATGAGAATGGGGAATGAGGCTCAAAGGGGGTCAATACCCCACCCCTGTGGGGCAGAGTAGAGCCAGAGAATCTTGGGGGGAGGTGCCTGATTGCCCCAAGGGGTGACATGGATGGCAGGGGGACACCCTGGGAGCCTGTGATGGGACTCCCACAGCAGCAAAGAGGAGGGGGCAGTGGACCCCCCTCAACACACATCTGGAGCCCTCCATCCCAACACCTGGCTGCCCGCAGCCCACCTCCAGCGTGGGGGTGAAGTCAGGGGGCTGCCCGTCCTGGCTGGTGTTCAGCAGCAAGTCTCTCTGGCTCTGGCTGAGCAGGGAGATGGGGCTCAGGGTGATGTTCATCTTCTCAAAAGCTGCAGAGATGTCTCCTGTGTACTGCCGGAGCAAGGAGAGCTGTAACGGACCATGGTGCTGGCCCCTCATTGTCCCCAACGTGCCATACCTGCACCCCCAGCTCTGCCCCCCAGACCCTGGCATCCCTGCACTCACCTGGCTGATGTTCAAAAGCTCATCCAGGGACACACTCTGGTCGAGGTGCAGTGTTTGCCACAGGGCAGCATCTCGCTGGCACTGCCTGTGAGATGGGGGCACGGGGCTGAACGAGGCCCCCTCCAAGGGACATGTCCTCACCCGCGCAGGCAAGTCCCACCTCGCTCCTTCCCTGGCATTGGTGCCTGCCTGCAGTCAGGGCAGGTGGGGAAAGCTTCCCCCATCCTGGGGAGCATCCGACGGTGCTGAGCAGCTGTAAGAAACTCTACTGAGACCCACCTGTACATCTCTGAGAAGTTTGCGGTGTCACCTTCCTGGCCCAGCAGCTCTGACAAGTTGAAGCCAGGGATCAGGCCAGGGGTGTCCAGGAGCTGAGAGAAGGGAAGAGAGAGAGAAACTAGACATGGTGCAGGGCAGAACTCTTAGGAAAAGCATCCCAAACCAACCAGCACTGTCTCCACTCCACCAGCAGTCCTCGGAAAGGCAGGAATGGCTCCAGGCAGGTGCATCTCCTCACGGGGACCTCACCTGAAAGAGCTGCTGGCTGCGCCAGGACTCGCAGATGAGCATGTAGATGTTCCCCCCCAGCACGAAGGTGATCACCACCAGCAGCATCAGCAGCCAAGAGAAGATGAAACTAAAGCCAACTCCTCTGCTGGGACAGAGACTCCATCAGCCCCCGAGGCCCCCGTGTCCTGGCACCAATGAGCCCACAGGCTGCACACCCCCTGCACCATCAGCAATGCCAGGAGGCACCACCGTTCCCGCAAGCATGTCTCTTCCCTGCCTCCAAACCCCGGAGCACGGCCAGGCTGTACCCAGAGGCTGGGACCCTGGCGTAGCTTCTCCCAGCTTTGCAAGCCACCACCCACCCACATGGCCATGGGACCACGCTCACACTGCCAGGCCCCCGCCAGTGAAGGGCAAACAGTCCCCGCGCCAACACCTTTCACCAGCACCGTATTTTACCCTCGCATTTACCACCTGCACGCTGAGTTGCCATGGGGCAGGCCATTAAGCTGCAGTAATCTGATGGGCTTGAGCATCCCCAGGCCAGCCCTGCCCACCCATCCCACTGCTCCTGCACACATCCTTGGCAAGCCAGGGGATCCTCACGCCATGAAGAAGTTCCCACCAACGTTGGAGAGGCTGCTGCGCTGCGTAGGCAGCACACTTTCCTTCAAGCCCAGGGGTCCCAGAAGCAGCCCAACAGTGTTGCAGAGGACCACCAGCAGTACCACGCAGCACAGGACAATACACACGCTCCACCTGGGGCGAGAGGAGGGGCAGGAGTGAGGCAGCAGGACCCGGCATCCCACCAGCTGCCTTTGTGGGGAGGAAAAAGCCCCCAGGCACCCTGGCAGGAAAGGGGCAGGGTGCCTGCAAGGCACAGCTCTGGCTCCCTTGCACCCACAGCCCCAGCACCAAGCAAGCCCCCACCTTCAGCAACTGGAGGACTGAGAGCCTGAATCTCTCTGGACAAGGGAGATGAGGAATGCAGCAGCCCCTTGCCTACCTGAGCCCATCCAAGGCGATGATCGGCTCCCTGTACTCCTCCAGCACTGACGTGGCATTGCCCACAAAGGCCCCAACACTCTCCTCCACGTCCAGGAGTGGCAATTGCTCCTGCAAGCTCCTGATCTCCTGTCTGATGAGGCCCAGCTGGCCCTGGGTCTCTGCAGGGGACAGGGACAGGTTAGCACTGCGAGCTGCTGCCTGGGGCAGGTAAGCCTGGGGCAGCAGGGTCCCGGAGAGGATGGGAAGGGGGCAGTCATGGCCAAGGATGGCATTAGCATGATGGCACATGGGGACAGCCAGGGCTGCAGGCAGCAGGGTGGCAGCAGGGGAGGTCTCCAGGCAGGGATAAGGTGAGAAGGGAGGAGGGAGCCATGGGAGAGGGATAGTTTGGCGCATGGGGCACAAAGCCCTGCTTACTTGTCACCACATCCCGGGACTGCTCTTGCACCTTGGCAGGGGTCATGTCCAGCGTGCTGTTAACCTGTGTCAGGGCAGACACAGCAGACAGCTCATCTCCCTGCCCGCAGCCCAGGGCTGAGCAGCACATTCTCTCTGTTCCCAGATCCCGGTGGCACAGGACAGCCAGGCTCCCCACAGCACCCTGTCCACCACACCAGCGCCCAGGAGCTGTGGGGGCAGCAGGCAGGCAAACCTCCGGCCAGCCCTTCCATCCGTGTGACAGCAGTTGCCTCCCAGCAGGGCTCTTCCCAAGCCACCTCCTCACAACACAGCCCAGCAATGCCAGGAGCACCCAGCCCCGTGCCTGGGTGCCAGGGACCCCCATACCTTCTCTAAATCCGCCGTTATGTTGGAGCCGGACACATCACCCAGTGCCTCCAGCTGCCGCTCCACACTGGGGATCTGTGGGCAAAAGCCTGGGGTGAGGGGGCTGTGGGGGGGCCCTCATCCTGCACCCAGCCCCTCCTCACCATGCTGAAGTTGGTGCTGAAGGCAAGGCCGCTCAGGGACACGTTGCTGCAGGGGTGGCCGCAGCGCCGCAAGGTCTGGTTGAGGCCATCCCGCAGGCTGGCCAGCCGCCGGCTGTGGTTGCTCTGCAGCTCCTCGAGGTGCAAGCGAGTGCCAGCGATGCTGCTGAAGGCGGCTGCCAGCGTCTCCATCCCTGGGGAGAGAGCAGGGCAGGGGCTTGTCCTCACCCAGCTGAACCTTGGGGACCCATCAGACAACACAGCATACGGGCACCCCCCCAAAGTCCCAGCATTTGCCCCAGGCTGCAGCTGGGAGGCCAGATGGATGCCCTCGCTGGGACCTTCACCCAAACATGCACCTACTCCAGTTCTCAGCCCTGATGTCCCCCTAAGCCCTCGCCAAGGCCCTGCCAGCCCCCCAGAGATGGGGCCACTACCTTGCAAGAGGCTCTGGAGGGATCCCAGAGCCCTGTCCGTGCTGCTCCTGATGCCAGAGGTGATCATGCCACCCAGTTTGGGCCCAATGTCTGCAGAGATGAGGGAGACCATGTCAATGACGGGACCCCCAGGGTTCCAGGGCTTGCAGAGGAGCTGCTGAAAACACTGACACACACAACCCCAGACCCCATCCCATACACACTGCCCCAGCAGGGGGCAGAGGGGACACCCCCACCCCGCACCACCTGCATCACCCTCCCAGAGAGGAGCCTGAATGGGGAAAAGCAGCCGCTGGAGTCGAGTGGGAGCCTGAAGGGGCCCTCAAACCCACCCCCTTTAGATATCCCTGTGAGAACCACCCCAGTGGCCCCCAGGGTCAGCAACCATCTGCAGGGCAGCAAGGCACACCCACATAGCACCCCCAGTTGCCCCCCCCTCCCCAAGCACCCCCAGCCCTGCCAGAGCAGCCCACTGCAGGTGCACAGGGATGCTCCAGCCCCACTCCGCCTCACACCCTCACCCTGGAGGCTGCGGTTGGCGTGGCCCAGTGGGACATCACTGCTGTCGACTATAAAATTGATTTGCTGCAGGGGTAGAGATGGGGTATCAGTGCATGTGGGGACCCTTCCCTGCCTCCAGCCCCAGTGTTACCCTTCCCTATTTGGCCTGGCCTGGCCCCTTGCTCCCCATCAGGGACCCCAGCTAGGGTGGGGGGACCAGGCATGCCTGGGGGATGGAGGCCAGATAGGTGTGGACGTTGTCCAGGGTGTTGTTGACATTGGGGAAGGTGTCGCGCACAGCCTGGGAGAAGCGGCTGTTGCTGATGAAGGAGCAGACATCACCAGCCCTACAAGGGAAGGGTGACAGGGTCAGTGTGTGAGGAGCTTGGTACTGATGCTCCTCCCCAGGACCTTCCAAATCCACCTGTACCAACCCTAGGCTGCAAGGTCTGGAGAAAACTGCTGAGCCCTGCTCCCAGAGCATCCCAGTGAGTGCCCTGCACACAGCCAAGGGACCAGAGATGAGGGACATGGGAAACTGAGGCACAGGGGAACCTGGTGCCTGACACGCCTGCATTTCCCCACAGCGAAGCTGTTGGGAAGGGTCTGCACCGTGCCAATGTGCAACCCCCCGGGGCCAGCTCCCCACTGCTGCTGCTTCCTCTCCTTTGTCCCGCCGTGCCGGGATCTGCTCCTGTGAACAATGGCAGCTTCCTGCCATGGCTGCCAAGCGCCGGCGTTTCCACCCTCCCTCGGGTCCCATCCGGAGCCTCCCAGCCAGTGCACTCACAGGAGGAGAGCAGAGACCAGCAGCAGGGAGGCCCAGAGCACCCGGCGCCGCCAGCTCATCCGCTGGCCCTGCTTCTGGTACATGCGGCCCCCACAGTTCCCACAGCAGCGGCAGCAGCAGAAGCAGCATCCCACCAGGGGCACAAGGATGATGAAGAGAAGCCCAATGGCCATGCAGACCAGGAAACCCAGTTCGTAGAACAGCAGCTGGGAAAGGAAGAATGAGAAGCAGCGTAACACTGGTGCTCCCAAAGGCTCCCCAGCTCTGAGGGTCCTGTCCAGACCCCCACAGGGCAGGATGGGTCCCCCCAGGGGGTTGTACATCTCCCTTTGCTGCTGCCCAGCACCCAGGGCTCAGTCTTACAGCAGCACCCACCAGCATCCCCCAGCCCATGGTGGTCTGGGGCTGCTGGCTCCCTGGCCAGGCTGCTCACTCACCTCCTGGACTTGCTTTCCGATGGCCTCCTCATCCTGGGGCTGCCCAAAATCTGCAATCAGTTCTGGGGGGGCAAGGAGCAGAGGGCTGTGAGCAGGGGCTGGGCCCTGGGGGGCTCTCCAGAAGACCTCCACCCCCTGCTCACTCCAGAGAGGGTCTCCCAGCACTGGGCATCACCTCCAGCACTGTGGCTTGGAGAGGCTGTTGAGTGCATGGCATGTTTCTCCCTTCCAGCTGTCCCTCCCCATCCATTGTGTCACACAGCCTGTTTGCACTCAGGAACAGCACCACTGCCAGCCCCCTGGCTCTCAGGGGTCCACAAAGCAAGGGGGTCCTTGCCCCAGCGGTCACCAGGGGCAGGCTCGGGGGAGGATGCTCCAAATACCACCTCAGCTACCCTTAGGCTGCCGTCCTGTAGCCCAGCCCCAGGCAGACAGTCGGCTGGCAGTGCCAGCGTGGGGTGGATGCTGCAGCAAAGTCCCCCCTGACATGCTGCCTCTTTCATCCCCAGGGCTCACTCTGCTCATGCCCCATGGACTCATTACAAGCTGTGCCAGCACGTGGTGCCATGTGATCGTACCCTAATATCTGCATGAGACAAACAAGGCCATAAAGCCATTGCATTATCTGACAGCCAAGTATTTGCCTGTACGTTGCTGATGACCAGAGGCTGAACCCAGCAGAGGAGAAAGCACATGTGCCAGCAGCCAGGGTGGTAACACCCTAGGTGGGTCACACTTGCCCCAGGGGCATCAAGCAGCCACAGGGTCCTGGCATCATCCATGCAGACCTGCAGCAACTTTGGGGCAGAGCTGTGGCAGCGACACATCCCCTTGGCAGTGAAGGAGGGAGGGCGAGTGCTGGCAAGTTGGGCAGTGCACAGGGAGTGCCTGCAGCACAGCCATGAGGGTGCTGGCACCGGGACACCCTGCTCTTGGTGGCTCCAAGCTGGGTCCTGCCTAAGCATACCATGTCATCTGCAGGCACAGAGGGCTGCAAACCAGGCAAGGACCCCACAAACTTGCAGGTAGTGTGGGGTTTGCTCTGCACCTTGTCTTGGAGCCTGGGATAAAGATACCTGGAAGCAGGATGAGCCAGGACTCTGCAAGGTTGGCACTGCCACCAAAGTCTGTCCTGGGGCTCACCTGAGACTGCCCCACAGTTGTGATGGGGCACAGGCAGGACACAGCTAGCAGTCCTTAGTATCCCCACTCCATCCCTGCACACCCATGACTCTCCTAACACAGCACCCCAGCATTTAAATGCTGGATGCACAGTCACCAGTGCAGGAGAGCTCAGGTGGGACCCCGCAGCTCCGAGCAGCACCCCGCACCCAACCCCCCCCTTGCCAGCCCCCCCCCCCCCTCCCCCGCCATGCACCCACCTATAGGCAGGGCGTTGGGCTGCACCAGCCGCAGGAAGCCATGCACCATCCCCACCAGGCCCGGGGTGCTGCTCCCCGGTGCCTTGGGGCCGGGGCCGTACACGGGCTGCGAGACGTTCCCCAGCTCCATCGTGGCAGCTCCGGCGGGTGCCTGGGGACAAAGAGGGGCTGTCGGTGCCGTTGGGGTGCAAGGCCACACAGGCTGCCTTGCCTTCTGCCTCCAAGCAGGAAACACAGGGAGAAAAAGAATCCCGCACCTGCCCACTCCTGCCCGGAAGGAAAGAGCTGCGGGAGAGCACCGGGGAGGGATGGGGAGCCCTGGGAGCGGCGAGGGCGTAGGGGGGGGATCCAGGCAGGAGGTGCCTACGAGGGACCAGAGGGGCTGTGGGGGATGAAGCGGAGACGAAGCACTTACCCTCTCCTCTGGCACCTCTGTGCACGCACGGCTGCCGCAGGGCCCAGCCACACAGTGCCAGCACCCGGGCTTTATGGTTTAAGTTTCAGCTGCAACTGCTGAAAAGCTGCTTGCCGAGGCAGGTGGGGATGCCGGGGATGCCCCACCCTGACCCTGCCACCTCCTGGCACCCAACCACCCCGTGCCACTTCCCCGTACCTGGGCCAGGGTCACCACCAACCTGTCCCAAGCCGGGCACGGGGGACAAACCCCTCTTCTTGCCCCCTGAGGAGCTCCCGAGTCCTCTGGTTTACTCCTGTCCGAACCCAAGAGCTGGGTGACCCACGGCGATGCCTCCCGCCTGCCCCCCCGCCAGCACCGGCTGCATCCCTCGGGATGGGGGGCGTTGGGCTCGGCACGAACCAGCTCTGCCCACACAACCAGGGTTTTGCATTTAAAACCCTCCCCAAACGGGGCACTGCAGCAAACCCGGCGTTTCCCACGGCACCCCGAGCCCCCCGGGCGGGGGCAGCCCTAGGGGCCCGCAGACGGGATCTCTCCCCCGTGGCTGGAGGTCTCCCCGCGACCCCCAGCTGCGCCCCCCGCCCGCCCAGCCCTCCCACGCCGCGGGACACACGCGAGGCTCTGCCCCGGCCGCAGCCCCCCGGTCCCCAACCCCCGCCGCGCCGCCGGGGTCCCGCCGGGGCTCCGGGAGCCGCAGCCGGGGGCGGGGGGCGATCGCTCCCGGCTGTGCCGCGGACGCACCCGGTGGGCGCGGGGCAGGTGCCCCGGGGGTCGCGTCCCGGCGGGCGGCGGCGGCGGGAGCTCCGCGGCACGGCTCGGCACCGCGGCGCGGGCAGCCCCGGGAGGGGCGGGCAGGGCTGGACGGGGCCGCCCCTTCCGCCCCGGCCCCCCGGGGTCTGCCCGCCGCCTGCTGCCGCCCCGGCCCCCGCCCCCGCCGGCAGGGAGCCCCCCGCCTCCGCGCCGGGGGGGAGCCCTGCTCCTGCCCCCGCCCACCCTGACACCCCGCATCTGCCCCCAGAGACCCCACTCCTGCCCCGTCCCACCTGGGAGAGCCCACCGCCGCCGTGCCCAGCCCCTCTGCCCCCCGCGCAGGCTACGCTCCCTCCGTGCCCCAGCGAGCCCGCTCTGTCCCCACGCTGCCAGAGCCAGCGCTGGCCCCTGCCACAGCCCCCCAGCCCCGGGCCGCCCGCGCTGCCCCCCTCGCCCCGACGCCAGCCCTCAGCTGTGCCCCGCATCTCCCCGGGGCAGCCGGTGCCCGGGACACATCCTTGGCCCCTGCCCCAGCCCCGTGCCCACCAGCGGGGGCTCCGGCTGAGCCGTGCCCCTGTGTCCTTTGCACGGCCAGGCTCCCCGGCCCCCCAGCGCCCACGGCTTGCCGGCTGCCACCTCCTAGGTTACTGCTTAACTTCCTCTGGCACAAGCTGGCATCACCGCTCTCCGCGACCTTGGGCGAAGGCGGCACAGGGAGGAAGGCAGCCCTGCCTCGGCGTTCCTCCTGGCCTGGCCCGTGCTGGGTGCCAGGACTCATGTGGGACTGTCTGGCTCAGCACTGGCACCGGGGCAAGGTAGTGGAGGACACAGATACACCCTGTAGAAGGGAGAAAAACAAAAGCAGGTTTCTCGCAGCACTGGGGCTGACGTGGGGAGGGAGGTCTGGGGGTTTCATGGGCATCCTTGGGCTTTCCAGCTCAGACCTCAACCCCAAAGCATTGCCTCAGGGCCCTCCACCAGCTCCCGGGGGCAGAGGACACATGTGGAGCCAGGCACCAGGAACCCTGCATGGGATGGAGCTGACTGCCCTGTGTGCTGCACTCCCCCAAACCGGAGTGTGCCCAGCTTCCACGGCTGGTGTG
Organism: Falco rusticolus; assembly: GCF_015220075.1. Lineage (NCBI taxonomy): Eukaryota > Metazoa > Chordata > Aves > Falconiformes > Falconidae > Falco > Falco rusticolus. Next base: position 29,090,017 of record NC_051195.1, on the reverse strand, counting down.
TGGGCAGGATCGGCCAGGCATCCATAGGTTCCTCATGGATGGAAGAATTTGCTTCTGCAGGGCATTGCTCCCCTTTAGCCCAGGGCAACCTGCTGAGGCTCCTAGAGCTCAGTGCACATCAGAAGCAAGGATGTTGACACCTTAGCCTGGGGTGCCACCGCGCCTTGGGTTCACAGGGGCCACCTGGCTCCCACCTGCCCAGCCACGAGCTCCCACCATGGCAAGTGTATCCTGCAGCCCCCCTGACCCCAGCCGCGTCAGGGGGGAGCGTGGCAAGGTGACATCCTTTGGTGCAGATGTCAACGTAAGCCCTACCCCTGCTTCAGAGACATGGGCCCAATCCTGCCCCCAACCTCTGCTGCATCAGCCGTGTTTTAAGAGCCTGGTTTCCCTCACATCCCCTTTTCCATTCCACTATTGCCAGATCTGCCCCCATCCCAGCAATACCTGCAGCCACAGGCTCCTTGCACCGCATGTTTGGCTGCAGGGGGTTGCATCGGATGAGGCACCCACAGTTTAAGCCCACCGTGTCCCCATGGCTGGGGGCTGGACCCAGCTGCCCTTATACCCCCCACCCAGTGGGGCCAGCAAAATGCCATCTCTGGGGTCAGCTATCTGCCCTAGTCTGGGGGAACTGGGGACCAGAATCTTGCCCCCACTACTGTCACACAGCCTCCCAGCTTCTGGAATGAGACTGGGGTAGCCCCCATGGAGGCTGGTGCTGTGCCTCCCCCGGTCACCTGTCCCTCCTTTGCCTGCCCCCCCCCCACCCCAGACACCTCCACGCTGTTCTGCTGCTGCTGTCCTGTTCCCACAGTGGGACTGCGCCACCCCCACTGCTCCCCAGGGGACGTGCCCATCGCCCTGGTGTCAGGGCAGGTCCTGAGCCACTTGTTTGCTCTGGCTCTGGGACAGGGCTGTTTCCCAGCAGCCCCGCGCCCTGTCCTTGCTGGGATTTCTGCTTTCCATGGCGTGGCAGGGAGCCGGCGGGGGCCTGGCTGGGGCCCAGCAGCCAGAGGCAAGGCAGCATTGTCCCAGCACAGCGAGCCCCATGCCTGCACCCCCTGCCGGGGCACTGGGGACACCAGGGGACCCCCACTCTGCTTTGCCCACACCAGCTGCGTCCCAGGCTCAGAAATAAGTGCTCAGGACAGCCTCAAACCGAAAAGTCGTTTTATTGGTACCATACACGACTCATAAATGGCACAAACTATGGAGGGGAGGAAGGAAAAAAAAAAAAAAAAAAAAAAAAAAAAAAGAAGAAACAAAAAGGCATTACAGTGTGCCGGGGTGGGGGGGGGCAGTGAGGGGCTCTGCACCCTCCGTGGGAGCCCAGCAGCGTGGCAGCGAGAATCGTACCTTAATTGCAAAGCAGAGCCCCCCTCCCTGCCACACGGGGCTCCCACCCTGGGAGCCCACCCCCCACCTGCAAAGGGGCTGTGGGGACCCCCGTGCCTGCGCCCTCCGGCTGTGGGCTGCCCCTGCCGGGGCCCCGGAGCTGATGCCGGCGTCTCTGGGGATTCTGGGCTTGAGGCCAGGCCAGGGCTGAGCCAAGGGGCTCCCATCTCCCTGCCCGACCCCGGGGACAGCAGAAGGAAGGGGGACACAGGGTGTCCCCCACCCCAGCGAGGCCACCCTCTGCAGTCTCAGCCACGAGTGGGCAAGACACAGGGTGCAGGCAAAGCCCCTGCTGCAGGCAGAGCCCCCATGCAGGGGGCAGACCCTCAGTGACATCTGCCAGCCTCCAGCCCCATGGGGCAGTGGGACACGTGCAGCAGGATCCCCGGCAGGGAGCTGGGGGGTGTCTGGCAGAGAGAGTGGGGTGCACCCCCTCTCTCCCCCAAACTGCGGGGCTGCTCTGCCTGCCCCAGGCTCCCTTACACACACACAGACATACAAACCTCTCGCACACGCACTCTTGCAGACACCCCCCCCCTCCCCACCAGGGCAGTCCCCCCACCCCGGCCACCTCCGTGGCAGTGCTCACTGCAACCCCACCTCGGGGCTGTGCCGGGGGTGCCCATGGGCAGCCCTGACCCCCAGCTCCCCCCAAAACCCCGCTCCGAGGCTGCTGGGGTGAACTGGTGAGCACAAACACCCTCCCCTGGCACCTCCCATCTTCTCATTGGAAGAAGCCTTGGAAGGGATTTTTTTTTTTTCTTTTTTTTTTTTTTTTAAACCAAAAAACCCCCAAAAATTATTATTTTTCTCATCGTTTCCCCTAACATCAATGGAGGCACCTGCTCTAGTGATAACACATTGAAAGAACAGTATCGTACACACTGTCTACAGCGCGGAAATGTACAAGCACGAGGTACACGAACCCGAGGGGGGGGGAGCAGGGACAACAGCACACAAGATTTACATTGAGGAGGGAGGCGGAGGGCTGCCCCCCCCGGCCCCTGGAGGGATTAGAAAGGAAGTCTGCAAAGTCTCTCCTTGGTTTGAAGCTCTCCGAACTGGATATAAAACGAGACTCCCAAGAGAAGAAGCCTGTACAAAAGTCAGGACAGGGTGAAAGGGCTCAGGGCAGGGAGGGGGGATCCGGCAAGGGGGCTGGGACGGGGTGGCGGGGGGCTTTTCCCATTTTTTTTTTCTTTCTTTTTTTTAAACTTACAATTTTAATAATATTATTTTTTTTTCTTAAAAAAAGACAAAAGTAGGAGGTACTGGGAGCCAGGGGTTGCAAAGGGGCCCCAGGCAGACTCACGCAGGGCTGGGGGAAACACAGGGGCTGCGGGCAGGGAGCGAGGGCACCGGGTGCTCTGGCAGAGCCGCGGGTCCTCCACGCCCCCCCCAGCCGCCCCCCCCCCCTTCCTATATACAGAGTCCCCCCACGGCCGTGCTGTGCTCTCGCCCCTGGGGAGCGAGGGGAAGGGGAAGGTGCAGGAGAGCGAGGAAACGCGACACGGCCCTGTCCTCAACACCACCCCAGCGCAGCAGGATCCGACCCCAGCCAGAGGCTCCGCGGCAGAGCCAGCAGCACAGGGAAGGCTTTCCGTCACCAGCCCCACCACCGCCAGCCCCAGGCTGGGCTGGGGATATGCAACCCTGCTGCAGGTGGCTGCCCAGCGAACCCCAGCCGTAGGACCTGGGAGGAGGTGGAGGAGGGTCTCTGGGCTGTGCCAGACCACAACACATGGCATCTGCAGCCACCAGCTTCCCGTTGCGGCACCTCCCTCCTAATTCCCCCTACTCAGCAGGCAGGGGCTGGGCACATCGGGGCGGGGATGAGAAGGTCTCCAGGGAAGAAGCAGGGGGGAAAAGGGGGAATAATGAAGCTACGGCCCCGGAAACCTACTCCTCCCCTGGGGTCCAACGGGGAGGCAGGCGTGGGGGGAGCGGGGAGGCGGCGGGGGGAGGGCTGGGGGCTGCCTGCCTGGCGCGCACCCCAGGCCGTGCACCCCATCGGTCGCACAGTGCCGATCCGCCCCCGGTACCTCGCCGCTTCCCAGTCACTCTCCGTTGCAAATGTACAGGTAGATCGGTTGGGACTGAGTCCACAGGGCGGCGGGGGGGCCGTTACTGCGACGCCTGCGACGTGGGGTTCTCTGACTTGCTCTCCTGGCTGGAGGGCGGTTTGCTGTTCCAGGGGCTATTGGCCCCCAGCGCCGGCGAGTTGTTGAAGCTGTCCTCGTCGTCGATGCCATTGGCGGCGTCAAACTGCGTGTTCTCCAGCCGGGTGATGAGCCGCTCGTCCTCGTCCCCAAACTCCCCCCCCATCAGTGTGGGCTCGCCTACCACCATCACATCCTGAAAGAGGAGACGGTCCCGAAACATAATCGAGGTGGGGGGAGCCCGGGCCACCAGACCCCCCCCCAACACCGCAGGCCCTTTGCCCAACCGTGGGGCCACCTCCTCATCTCCGCTGCAGGATCTGAGGCTTGGGCACTGCACGGGGCAGCACATCCTTGTCCCCTTGCAGGGGAGCAGAGCAGCTCAGGGAAGGCAGCTGGGACACCCCTTCCTTCTCCCCGCCACCTGGAGAAAGCCATGGGGGCTCAGACAGGCAGTCCCTAGGGGTCTCCCTCTAGCCACTCCCTGGGACCAGGGCATGGACCCCTCCCACCATCCCAGGGGAGGAAGAGAGAATGGAAACGGGATGCTTACAGGTACCTGACTGGACAGGGCAAAGGTGCTGGCTGGGCTCTTCTTCTTGCTGTTGCTGTTGTTGGTGTTTCCCCCACCGGAGCTCATGGTGCTGCCCCCCGACATCTTCCTTTTCCGGCGCTTGCTGGGCTGCTGCCGTGCTGGCTCCGCTGGCCAAGAAGGGAGACACGGTCAGTCCTGATGAGAAGGAGCTGGTAGCCCCCAGCCCCTTCCCTGCAAACCTCCCTTCTCAGCAAGGACAATATTCCCCCCGGGGCAGCATCACCATCCTCCTCCCCTCCACAGCTTCGCTGTCCCCCAGCACAGGCAACAGAAGAGGCAGCAGGGAAGATTTCTGTCCCTGCTTTGCTTTCCACAAGCAGCAGGCAGCCCCCAGGCAGGGAGCGCTGGCTGCCCACAGCGCAGCTCTGCCCCAGCGGGAAGGCAGGCCAGCAGGAAAGGAAGCTGGCTGCCTGCCTCGCCACCCCCAGCCTCACAAGACGAGACCAGGGAGAGGCTCTGGGGCTGGGAGAAGCCTGTGCCGAGGGCAGGGCCTGAGCAGGCAGCCCTGGAGACCTGCAGGCAGCACAGGAGGCAGCACGAGACTCACCAGGTGGAGCAACCATCCGCTGCCACTTCTGGAAGAGGCAAGTCTTGAGGCAGTCCCGGGGACTGAGGCTGTAGGTCTTGTGCCGTGACATGAGCTCCTGCATTGGTTCTAGAATTACACAGAGCTGCAGGAGGCAGACAGACGCGAGGTTAGATCATGATGCTCCAGGCCCCAGCAAAAGCCCCTCTGTCGGGCAGCTGTCTCTGCTGCACCAACCCAAGCTGTGCTGGGAGCCTGCAGGCTCCAGCAGACCCACTGACCCACAGCTCTCGGCAGACTGTCTGCAAGCTCCCTCTCACAGAGCCTGCCCTGCTGCCTCCCCACACCCCAGGGCAGGCAGGTGTCGGACAGCAGAGAACACAAGACAGGGAGACCCTAGGCCTACCTGCTGGGAGCAGAGCTGCACCCCCCACCCCTTCCTGCACACTTACTCGGAGGTAGTTGAGTGTGGAGTTTGAGAGCCCGCAGCGGGTGATGTTCTTGGATAACTGGTCCAGCATCTGGGGGTCCTGTGCCTAGGAGCAAGAGGGACAGACAGCTCAGCTGCATCCGGGCTGGGGATGGCCCTCCAGGGGGAGAGGGTTGAGGTCCCCCCAGTCTGCAGAGCAGGGAGAGGAGCTCAGGAGCCCTGCGTCACTCATGCCCCGGGGGAGCTCCCAGAGCCGGAGCTCCCAGCGCTGTACTCACATGCATGGCAAGGATGCTGCGGGGGATGAGCTCTCGATGCTGGCGGATGCTGAAGTGCCACGTCTTTATCCTCATCATGTCATCGAACATGAACTCCAGGTAGAGCCGCCCCTCCACACACACCTGGGCAGGGCACTGGGTCAGGCACAGGCTGCCCCAGCTTCCCTCAGCCCAGATCCCCTGGGAACCCAGTACTGCACAACAGGACACCCTCCCAGTGGCTCGCCCCTGCCTGCCACGAGGCTCGGCACAACCCAAACCCACGAGCCCACAGTGGTCCCACAGGACCGCAGCCACCGTGAGGGCAAGCTGGACAAAGGCACAAGGGGCAGGAGAAGCTGTGGGCACAGCCAGTACCTGGGTGAACATCGGCTTGCCGTGCTGGGTGACCATGGTGCACTGGTCACAGTCCAGCGAGACAAAGTTGTTGTGGAAGGACTCCTTGGGGTGCTTGAGCACATAGTAGAGCTCTGTGGCCCCCCCTTCGAAGATGCTGCGGAAGTAACGGGGAATCAGAGTCCGGCCGATCGCTGGAGGAGGAAAATAAAGTCAGTAAACCTGGCTCACACAGATGAGCCTTGGGGCTGTACATGAAGAGGGTCCTCCAGTCCGTGCCACCTGAAGGCAGCTGAACTCTGACAGCCTGCCCACATCCCCTGAGCAGCACAACTGGAGTGTTCAGCTGGTACTCACTGTATCTCTTTGGTCCATCCTCCAAGCAGAAAGTGATTGTTAACATGGCGTCATCCTCAAAGAACTCCGTGGTGAAGGCGTCCCACCACAGATTGTCACATTCCTGGGGATGGCAGAGAGATGCTAGGTTATGGGGAGGAGAGACAGACAGACAGACAGACAGACAGACAACCACTGGCTGCCAGGCACAGCAGCCACGTGCTCAGCCCATGGAGGGCTACGCTCCCAGCTGAGCGCCTGGAGATGGGGATGGTGAGCCCCGTCCCATGGCCAAGTGAGGGACAAGTCACTCAGAGACCTGCACGGCAGGGCAGGACCCTGCTGCCAAGGCGGCTCCTCCTAAAGCCAAGGCAGCTCGCAAGGGCAGGCAGCACAGAGGACCCCATCCCCAAAACACACACCTGGGAGCGTCCTCCCACTCCTGGCTGCACCTCACTCCCCCAGCTCCCCACCTCTGTCCAGTTCTGCAGCCTCTTGTTGAGCTCAAATATCCTGTAGTCGGTCTGGTTCCCATACGGCGTGTGCCTCCTGCCCAAAGAGCAGAGCAAGCAGTCAGCAGGGTGGGGAGGGGTCCCAAGCCTGTGGTGGGGGGATGCACAGCCCATCCAGGGCTGGCCAGAGTCCAACCCCCGCCCCAAACCCGAGCCAGCAGTGTACCGGCCCCGCTGAGGCACCCCCACCACAGGCACAAGCTCCATCCCAGTGGGGTCCCTGCCAGCTCCCCCGTGCTTACCCGATTCCAGGCTCCAGGTATGTCGGTGGGTACATAGGAGTAGGTCTGGGGGGGGGGGAAAGAGATGCAGGCAGGTCAGTGCTGGTGAGGGTCTCCCTCCCTTCCCACTGCAGCTCCCCCTTCCCTGCCTACAGCAGCAAGCAGTCGCGCTTACAGGAGCCGAGACCCCACGCATGGTGCTCGCCGTACCCTGGCTGCAGCTGTCCAACAGCCCTGTGGGGCAACCTGCACCCCTGAAACTGGGCTCTGCCCCTGCATCGGTGGCTGCTCCACTGCCCCTGGGAGCTGGCCTGCGGCTCTCCAGGGACATGCACGACTCCCCTGCAGCTGGGGCTAGCGCCAGACAGGACAAAGGTTGGAGATGGGGCTGTTTTGGCAGGACCTGGGAGCGCTCCTGTCCTGGGTCATCCCAGGGGCTCAGCCTGGCAAGGGGCTTGGCCCCACCGAGCTCAGGGACCCAGGGGCTCCCCTCATCCCAACTATCACCCTTTCTCAACTCAGTCCCGCCTATGCCCGCTCCAGTCCCCTCTCTCCCCTTGCACTAACTCAACTCCATGCACCAGTCCCCATACGCTGCTGGGGAGAGGGACGAAGAGACCCTGGGGTGCAGACTGCAGAGCACCCCCAACCTTGCAGACCCTCTCCCAGGCCCCAGCTCACCCCACATCTCGATCCAGCATGGTGCCCGGGTGGAAGGGGGGGAAGGCGTTGCCGTTCGGGGGCTCCTTTGGCGAGTACAGCTTGAACGACTTAGAGGAACAGCCTGGGGAGAGAGAGGGCATGGAGGTCAGCCAGGGGCACCCCGCAAGGACAGACACCCTGCTGCACGGAGGAGGAGGAAGGATGCAGGACCAGCGAAACCCCCCATCAGCACAGCCCTATCCCTCCTCTGCTGCCTCCCGGTGCCAGTCCCAGCGCCCTCACCCCACACACAGCTCCAGGCCTCCCCCCTGCAGGCTGGGACCCACAGGGTCAGGGCTGAGCTATTGGAATCAGCAGCCAGAGGGGTCTGCCCGCATCACAGGGATTTCCCACTAGTGCCCAGAGTTAGTCCGTTCTCAGCTGGCTGGGTTCTGGAGACGGTGCCCAGGGGGGACGGTCGAGCTGGTGGTGGGAAGCGGGGTTCCGGCTGAGCCCTATCCCTCCCTCCCGTGCGGCTCCTAATCCCACCGACCTGACCCAGGAATCACACAGGATCTTTTTGCTGACCTTTCTATTGTCATGGCGACGAGTGAATAATCACCCGGAGGGAGGATGGCGGGTCCCCAGGCAGCCACCATCTGCCGCTCGGGCAGGCCAGCGGCCACCCGGCTCCAGACGGATGGAGAGCTCCCACACACCAGCCCTGCTCACGCCACCCCAAAGCCTCGCCGCCCCCCGCAGCACTGGGACAAAGGACGAGGAGCCCAGGAGGGCCGCAGGGTGCGCTGGGGCACGCAATAGGGCACGCAACGCGTACGAGCCGGCACCCATCCCTGAAAGCAACCCGGGCACGCCACGGGAGACAGGGACGCCCGGCGGATCCGGCCACACTGGCACGGCAGCCCCAGCTGGGCTCCCGATGGGCAGCCGGGGGCTCCCACGCTCGCCAGCCCCCTCCCAGCACCGGGGCAGGTTCCCGAGAGCAGCGGCTGCCAGCGCCCTTCCCCGATGGCCGCGGGAGCCCCGGCACACCCGCGGCTAGCAGGACCCGGCACGCTGCGCCCGGGCGCTGCCGAGGCACGCGGGCCCGCCGGCGGGCAGCCGGGCAGACAGGCTGGCCTGGATGGGGTGCAGCACCAGGCGGGCTGCCAGGCAGCTCCCGCTCCACCGGCTCGGCCGGCCCCGCCGCGCAGGCACGTCTCCCCCCGCCACACACCCCCCAAGCTGGCTGCACCGGGCTGCCGGCCCCAGCTGGGGCCAAGGCGGGATCCCCACGGGCTGCCCGCCCCCCCGCAGCCCTGGGCCGGGCACTTCCCAACACCCACAAGCTGCCAGGGTTGTCAGCCGGGGCTCAGAAAGCAAGCAGCCAGCCCAGCGGCAGAGGGAAGCGTCCAGGAGGTGCCGGGCACACCGCTGCCCGTCCGGGCACTGCCACCCGGCCAGGCTGCGGGGACGGGACTGGAGCAGCTGCTTGGCTGCAACAGATGCAGGAGCGGAGCAAAAAGCAGCAGGGTTAAGGAAAGCGGTGTCACAGGCACACTGCGGCCTTTTAGTCAACAGAGGAGCCCAAATGACCAGGGCATCACCACCAGCCCTGCCAAGTTGCTTGGGACCCCAAGCGTGTGGTCGCAGGGATCGCCCACGCAGCTGAGCAAGCGAGGGCTAGTCAAAAATAGAGGGAGTCACCTCCCCAGTGCTAAATCCAACTTGCAACAGGGGAAATCTGCATTTCACTCCTTGATTCTTGTCTCCTTGGGGCCCCCGGTGCCTTTTCACTATGTTTCCCTGCGGCAGCCAAACCCAGCCTCTCCCAGCACCCACCAGGACGCACTGGTCCCGTGGGGTGGGAGCCAGCCCGGCCACTCCACCGGCAGCTCGCTGCTCCTGCTCCTTGCTCCTGCCCGCCTGCAGCGAGGATAAGTGGGGCTCGGCACAATTTCTCATACAGCTGCTAACAGCGTCGGCCCCTTGCTCTTACCTAACGTTTTCATAGACAAAATTTTTTTTAACAGGGAGGTCAGTGCTGCTGCAAGGGAATTTTTGCTTTCTGCTTTAATCCCTGTCAACTTGCGCCTAATGGAAATTATAATTCAACCGGAATTGCACTAGAAACTCAGCATTTCCATTTCCTCTCCGCTATTAAACGACACAGCGTCAAAACTGTGCTCGATGCATAGGAAACTTCCCAAAAGCACGTGTCTTCTGTTGAAAACAAACTGATCCATTAGGCAAAGACAGCAGCGGCTGGAGACAGGGAACTGAACTGCTTGTTTCTGGTCAACATGTCCTTGGTGGGGAGAAAAAAATCAGACCCAGCAGGACGCTTTGTTTTTATTCGCTGACAAGAGATGGGAAGAAAGAGCCCCCAAGGTTTCTTGCTGTCCTCAGTCCCAGTCTTGCTTCTCCAGCTGCAGGAAGGTCTCCTGGAGTGGTGAGACCAGGGGGACACATCACTCTCCACCCATTCTGCTTCTCATGCTCTTCCCTAGTGCCCAGCTCTTGGAGTTGGGACAGCAGACAAGCCAGCCCGCCGTTCCAACCCAAGCATCCATTTCCATCCTGGGCCTTCTCAAGCAGGTTAACACGGACACAACCTGCTTTTGGGGCTTCACTGAGTGACCTATCTCAGGATCTAAAGAAGTGGAAAGGAGCCTGTTACATGACCTCAGCAACACCATCATCCTGACCAAGTATTATTTTCAACACAGCATAAAATACATTACTGGATTCAGCGGTTCTAAATAACAATAGCCTCAGGATTTGATACAGGCTGTCCGAATTCTACAGTCACTGTAGACACTCACACTACATGCGTTACACAAAACAATGCAATTACTTCGCAGCAGCAGCATCAACACCAACTTTGACCTACATGAGGGTCACAGTGCCTGGTCTGGGAGATCCCTCCATCACCGCCGCTCCCCTTCACGCTGCCCCAGCTGCCTGCAAGCCTTGTCCCGCCAGGCACAGTGACCCAGGCCCGCAGGATGCATCCCTTCCCAAGCCAAGCCCAGTGCCTAGCCCCAGCTGACGCCTCCCCGTGCCCCTGCTCTGCCTCCTGCTTTGAGCATGGAGGATCCAGGCAAGCTCGGTGCAAGCAGGGATGATGCCTGGCGGCTGGGCATGAGATGCCCCTGCAGACCCCAAGCTGATGGGAGACGTTTCTTGTAGCCATCCCCAGGTGCTTGCCCAGCACTAAAAAACCACGTGCATGGTCGGCAAGGGAAAAAAAAATTAGGCTGACGCTGCAGTTGGCGAGCTACTGGCCTAGGCAGGTCCAGGCAAACGGCATGGCGCCCACGGCCAGGTGGGCGGCCCCACAGCTCCTCCTTGGCAGGGAGGCATGGGAGAAGGGAACCCCGCAGAGGGATGCCCTAGCTCAGCTTCCTCTGCCAAGGCCAGGTCCCCGGCCGGGGGCAGGACGGAGCTGGCTGGCGCCACATGGAGCTGCCACAAGAGATTGGGCAAGGAAGCAGGTCCAGGAAGCCGGGCTCCTGGGGAAGGGAAGGTGGGTGCTTTGCCTGTGACTCACGTACTGCCCAATCCTTCACCTGCCTTCTCCTCCACTCTCCCTGCCTGCAAGCTGCCAGCCCTGCGGGGAAAGCTCTTCAGGTGCGCTGGCTGCCTGGTTCACTGGAGCAGGAACAGTCAAGACCCTAACCAAGCTCCCAAAGCTGAGGAACATCAGGTTTCCCAAGAAGCCAAGAGCACAGCGGGCACCTCACAGAGCCACCACAGCCAGGAGATAGCAGGGCACAGAGACCAGCACCAGCCGGGGAGCTGCCTGCACAGGCAGGGGACACGCAGAGCCTTCCCTGGTGTCTGGCAGGGAGAAAAGCGCCTGCCTGCATTCCCCTCGCTCCATCCCGCAAAAAGCAAAGAGCTGTTGAAGACAAAAGCAAAGCAGCACAGGCTCCTACACCTGTGGTCACCAGCAGGAATCAGTGCTCCCCATCCCAGAGAACAGCTATTCCCGGCCAGGCAGACAGCGCACTTTCTGTGCAAGCAGCAAAGCTCAGCAATGAGGCAGGGGCTCCAGAAGCTAAAAAAAAAAAAAAAAAAAAAAAAGAGATTAAAATAAATGAAGAAACGAGGCTTGAAAGGGGCTGCAGGGTTACAGCTCAGCCAGGGAGCATCCTGCTCCTCCCAGCAGCCCGGCGGGCGAAGAGCGAGGCTGAAGAGCAAGGCTAGCCTTCGCCAAAGGCTGCCGATGCTTCCCGGCATGCACCCTGCCTGCTTCCTGGCTGCCTAACGAGGCTTTAAAGTGTAAATAGCGGCATTGTTTCGCAGGGCTGCCTCGCCGGGGTGTGGAAGGCCTGATAGCGGCTGGAAATCCATCTTCCCAGCCCAGCCTCGCTGGCAGGGCTGCCAGGCGGGCGCTATGCAGGAGGGTGCTAGGGAGAGCGGGTGCACGGCGGCGTCTCACATCATTCACGTGGCTTTGCCTGGTGTCGGGGAAGCTGGCAGGGCTGGGGAGCAAACACAGAGGGGTATCCAGAGTGACTGCGACAGGCGGAAGCACGCGGAGCAGTTCGTGGTGTGCCCCCACCAACCTGACTTCACCTCTTCTTTCTCCTGCTCTTCAGAGCGGATGGAAGGAGGCCAGTTGCAAACCCCGATGTTGTTACTGAACTGATGGCAACCCAGGCAGCACACACCGAGGCATGGCCTGAGGTGTAATCAGCTACAGTCTCAACTTGCAGCAGTCCCATTTGTTTTGAAAATGCAGAACTGGCCCAGCTGAAGCTCCCAGGAGGCTGGGCTGCCAAGGGAAGAGGAGATGCCGCTCCTGGAGGAGACTATGTGATGATGCCACGGACTCAGCAGCATCCAGAGACTGATCTCAGCCAGCAAGCCACCCAGCCCTGACCCACATGGAGGCACAACCTGCAACACTGCTGACCCTGCTGCATGCAGGGATTAACCTCTCACTCTTCTCAAGCCACACATCTGAGTTGGCCACAGAGCTTATCTTGACCGCAAGCTGCCTCCCTGCCCACACCATGTAGCCGTGCAGTGTCCCCTGCACACAAGGCGGCAGGGAGGGACTTGTGCCCCAGCTCCAGGTCGCATCCTGCAACATTAGTGCAAACCCCCCCACTGCAGCACAGAAACCACCCTGGACCAGAGGATGTTCCTCTCTACCCACTGACTTGCAAGTGCAGGGGGACAGCCAGAGAAGTAATAATTAGCTGCAGCTAATTACTACACAGTGACAAGTTTGATGCAGGGTACGAGGCGGCACTATCTGAAGTGCACTGGGTGAGGAGAGCCTGGGCTGGGATATGGATTTGTGGGTCACGACTCAGAGTGGTCCTGTAGCCTCAGCTCTGTCGGAGACCAGGGTCCCTTGGGAAGGCACCCTGTGGAGCTGGGTCCTCAGTGGGGACCCTGGAGGACATCACCGCCCTGCAGTAACCCCAGGGGCAGCAGGCGTCTCCCCTTTCCCGTTTCAGCCCTCAGATTCAGACACGTGGACGGGGATTTCTCTGGGAGGGAAAACGGGAGAAGAGCAAGCCCTGCCAATTGCAAAACAGCCTGAAAATTGAATCACGTCCAAGGCTGCAAGCCCCAGATGCAATCCCACAGATAACCCAGTTTCAGCTCCACTACTATCAACTTACCACGAGGCAGTCATTTCCTGCGACTCTCAGGGAAATATCCCACTGTCCCTAATTACTCCTTTCGGCTCGCCATCTCAAAGGCGATCCATAATCAAGCACTGCCGGTTTCAGCCTCAGGAACACACCTTTCACATTTTCAGCCACTTTTTCTCTCATCCAGACCCCTGCACCCTGCCACCCTGCAGGGCTCCTGCCGCAACCAGGCTCCCATCCCTCCCGCAGCATGCACCGGGGTCAGCATCGGCAGACAAACGATGTGGTGTGGGAGCCACAGGGCTGGAAAAAAAACCACCCTTGTCAGCATCCCATGAAAAAAACCCTCCTACCAAACTAGGATTTTCATCTTCAAAGGTTTTTTAGGCTCTGCAGCAGCAAGAAAAAATTCACAGCCATAGCCAACCGCAGTGATGGTCCTGCAGAGTCTGCAGCCAGCATCTCTGCTTGTGCTCCCGGCTCCTTGCCCTCCACGCATGTGGTGAGCAAAACTACACAGCTCTGCACGGTGTTGTAGGGCTGCCGCTCAGGGCAGCCCTCCACAGGGGCAGGATCTGCCCAAGAGGGCTGGAGCCGAGAGCCACTGAGCGTGGAAGCAGCAGAGAGAGGCTGAGGTCCATTTCTCTGGCCGCAAAAGGCAAACGCCCAGGCTGATCCCCCACACCCACAGGACCCCCAGGTGCCACCACCTCGGAGCACAGGAGGCTGTCAGCCCCACGTGGCACATGGAGATTCATGATCCCGGGATGCAACACTCCGCCTCTCTCCCCCACCACTGCCAACGGCACCGAGTGCTGCACGCTGGGACGTGTAGTGTCCAGAGACAGCGGCCCTGCCGCCAACATCCTCCTCGCTCCAATGTTGCATCCTAGGTGGAGCCCCGCAGCCCTGGCAGCCAGCCAGCTGCCCGCTCCAGGGGGGAAAAAAGCTGGATAACTCCCACTGCATGGATGCGATGGGAGCTGGCACCTCCCAGCTGGCCGCGCTGGGGCGGTGCGTGCCTGGGGGCAAACCTCAACGCTGGGGTGCAGCACTCGCCCCAAGGTCTGGACCACTCACAGATGCCCATGCAGGGGAGGGACAGCTTAAGCATGGTGGGAACGTGCTCGCTGCAGCTTGCAAAGTACCTCCATCGCTTCTTCGAGCTGTCAGGGCAAGCCTCTGCCTCCCCTGCTCAGGCTGAACTTCTCTCTCTTTAGCACTCAGTTTAAGAGGCAATGTGGGAACAGCTAAGCGAAGGATGGGGCGGGCCACTAGCAGCTCTGGGGACACAGCAAACACTTGTGGTTGCCGGACTTGCACTGCGCCGCTGTGCTGGCAGCACGTGCTGTGCCTGGTGCCAGGGCTTTGGATGACCAGCGCAGGATGAGGCCAAAACCCCAGGGAGCAAAGGGACAGGGTATGGCCGAGCACACCTCCCCGGTGCTCCCAAGGCACAAGCAACTCAGCCCCAGTTCCAGCAGCACAGCACTGTGGAAACCATCTCCACCATTGCAGCGCAGCCCCAGGGAAACCCTCTTGGTTAGGCATCCCTGGTAGCACCGTCCACTCGCCCAAAACATCAGCAACTGGTGGGGCAGCAAACCTCATCACGGCAAGCATTGCAACCCACGCGCGCACACACACACACACACACATGCACGCGCGTGGTGCAAACAACAGCGAGAGCACCCTGTCCCCGGGTTGCTTTGAAGACGGGAGGTTTCCAAGGGAGAAGGTCAGGAGAAGTCCTGCAGCTGCTCTGCCACCATGCAGGATCTGGTGTTCATATTTTTCACCTGGATCTCAAGCTCACACCAGTGCAGAGCTGCAAGCATGCAGAAGGCTGTCACACTGAGAGACCACGTGGGGACAAGCACCGACGCCATCCTACCAGCCATGGGACAGGAAAGGAGCCCTGGGGCTGGGCTGGCCCACCTCGCCCTTCACTCCCACATCACAAGGGGCTGGGGAGCTCAGGGCTGCCACTCTCGAAAAGGAAGCTGAAAGAGGCTCCAAGTCCCCAGCCCATGGCACCTTTGCTCCAAGCAAACTTCTGTGGCTTTTCACTGGACTCTTCCTATTTTAGATGGACTACGACCTGCTGTGGGTGATGTGAAAAGTCCCCACCGGACGATGGCAAAACCCCTGTATCACCAAATCCTCCAGCACCAGCCTGTCCTCCCTTAGATCACAACTTTTTCTTTTTGAAGGAACACAACTTGCATGTTGGTCTGCTCAGTGCTTCTCTCCCCAGTCTTTAAGGTGTGCTCGCATCACAGACCTGGGATTTCTACAAAATCTGGACAGCAAAGACCACATTCAGTTCCCCTTCACTGAAAATCACAGTTCTCCCATGAGAACACTCCAAAACCTGAGGTTTTAAAGAAAGAGTAAGGACGCTGAAATTTACCCGTACTTACAACAAAAGCAGTAAGAGCTGATACTGGCCGGCGCTGGAGAAATTGCTGCAAAACTGCTACGACACGGTATTATCGAAAGCACAGGGAGAACAAACAGGGAAGATCCCAGGAAAGGGTGTTTGCTCCCACACCTGCCTGGCCCACCAGACACCCAGGAGCCTGCTCAGACCCTCCTGGCAGAAGGAAGCAGCCAGGGGTTTGCGATGCGTGGGGGGTGCACCGCTCTGTGCCCCAAAAGGTGACTCCCCACAGGGCGCCACAGCCCCTGCACCCTTCGCTCACACCTCACCCAAGGACCAGCCGCCACCTCTCCTTCGGGCTCCTGCTGCAGCACCAGCCTTGGCAGAAGCCGGCGGCTGCTCCACAGGCTCCCGCCGCGGCACCTGGCCCCTGCCAGCCAGGGCTGCAGCGGGGGGATTGGGAGCTGCTCCAGCCGAGGAAGCGCTGGCCCGGGGTGCTTATCTTATCGGGCTGGCGGGGACCGATGGAGGTCAGGGCAGGGCTCGGTTGGCCACCTGAGATGAGGGCAGCCTGCTCTCCCAGGGGGGCTTCAGGGGAACACCCCCCCAGATAAGACACCCCTCTGCAGCCCCGGCACGGGCATGCCCGCCGATCCCTGAACTGGAGCTACAGCGCTGAGTTTCCCCCAGCCCCGAGGATGCTGTGCCCAGCCCAGCCCCGGCTCCTGCTGCCCCGGGCCCAGCCGGGGCTTTGTCTGGCGGAGAAGATGCGCCCTCCCCGCCAGTCGCCCCCCGAGCCCCGACCCCCCGGCGGGGCAGCTCCCACAAGAAGGTGTGTGACCCCCCCTGCGTTTGCGCCCCTCGGGTCTTTTCTTCCCTTCGAGGCACCCGTGGGAGGCTGGCGCGACCCTCCGAGCTGCGGGCAAGGGCGAAGTTGCAGCCGGCAGCGAGGGGAGCCGGGCACCGGCCCCGCAGCCCCGGTGACAGCGCGCTCGGGGGGACCGGGAGGGCGCGGGGCAGCTGTCAGGGGGCTCGGGCAGAGGAAGGAGCCGGGGGAAGAACAAAGGGAGCTGCGAGCTGGGATGGAGCAGGGCACGGCGGGGCACGGGGGCTGCCGGCAGCACCCCGCGGGGCTGGGGGTGCCTCTCCGAGAGCCAGGACCCGCGGGTGGAGCGGGGAGCCCGGGCGACAGGCTGGGAGGCGGAGGCGCGGGCAGGGCGGCCGGCGGGCAGGGCACGAGCTGGGGGGCCGGGGGTGCACGGGGGAGCCGAGGGGGACGGGGCAGCTGGGGAGGGATGGAGAGGAGCCGGGGAGGGAGCGGGGAGCCGGGGACAGGGACGGGGCCGGCGCGGGGGCAGAAGGGGCGGGCGGGCAGGAGAAGCAGCGGGCGCAGGCGGGCGGGGGGCTGCAGCGGAGCCCCCCGGGCTACACGGGGGGCCGGGCGGGGAGCGGCGGCGCGGCCGCGCACAACTTCGCAGGCGCGGGGGCGGCGCGGGCGGGACCCCGGCCCTCCTCTCCGCCGCCCGAGCGGGGCCGCCACCGGGGCGGGGGGGTAGGGGGGGCAGGCGGCGGCGTGCGCGGCGGCAGGCCGGGACCGGGAAACTTCCGCGGGGGGGTGGGGGAGGCGGGGTGACTCACGGCGCGGGCGGCGGGCGGGGGTCCGGCGGCGGCGCGGGCGGCGGGCGGGCGGCGGGCGGGCGCTGGGCCGCCGCGGGGGCGGGGCGGGCGGGGCGCGGGGCGGGGCGGGGGCGCTTCCTTTGTCTGCGCCGCGGCCGGGACCACAATGGCTGCGGCGGCGGCGGAGACCGCTCCCCCCGCACCGAGGCCCTCACCCAGCACCGCCCCGGCCCCTGGCCGCCGGGGGGGTAAGGTGGGTGCCCGCGGACCGGGGGTGACGGCCAAAAGGGGGTCCCCAGAGAACTGCCCTCCCCCCCACCCGTACCGGCGCTCACCGGGATGGGCGATGCAGGAGCCGCGTCCCGCCGAGGAACTCGGCACCGGCCGGGGAAGGCTTTGCTCCCCCTGCGAAAGTTTCAATAAAAATACACCTTTTGCCTAGTTTGGTTTGGGGGTTTCTTTGAAGTTTTTCAGGATTTTTCTGCCTGAAACTTGTTTCCCTTTCCCCCGGTTTCTGGCGATGAAAAAAAAAAAAAAAAAAAAGCAACCGTTTCATTCGGGAGGGGTATTCAAACGTGCTGCCTCGCAACTGCCAGCAGACCCAAAGGGTCTCTCCTCTCCTTGAAAAAACTGAAGCTCTTCCATTAAAGCGTTTACAATTTTTTTTTAAAAAACCGAAATTTCCATTATGAAATTTCCATTAAAACAAACAAACAAAAAATCCTATTTTTTTCCGGTGCCCCCCTTGCCCCAGACCTGCCCCTTGCAAGCTCCTGCTCCCTGCCCTTCCAAACCAGACTGGCGCAGACCTACGGTCCCAACCCAGCTGGAGAGCCCTGGGGCAGCAGGGACATGAGCCAGGACCCCAGAGCCCAGACTGGTCCCCCCTCCCCGAACCCCAGCACCCCCGTCCCTGGGTGCAGAGCCATGCTGGGCATGCAGGGCTGTCACAGGCACGCACACGCACGCGTTGGTGCATCTTGCCCCGTGCACGCTGTCGGGCCAGCATGCGCTTGCACGTCCCCCCAAAGACCTCCCGGCACACCCCCGGCCGGGTGTGCGCCCACGCCTGGGGCATGCACACCTTCCCACACCTCCTCGCTCACACAGCCGGGCCCGCGCCTCTTCCCCTCCCCACGACAGCAGCCATGGGGTGAGGCAGCCACGAGTCCTGCCAAGAACGCTTGTCCCCCCCACACTGCACACACGGCGGGTGTAAAAACCTCAGCCATGAGGTTCTGGGGGTGTCCTCTCTGTGTCCACACACCCCCAAAGCCCTGCACCTGAGGATTGGACCACTCCCCAACCCGGTGTTCTGCTGTCTGGGACCACTGCTGAAGAGGAACAGGCAGGAGTGGCTCTGCGGCAGCATCCCCCCACTCCTGTCCCCTGCCCCTCAGCCTAGCAAGGCTCCATCCCCACGCTGCTCCCTGTCACGCCACCATGCCTCCCCTTCTCCTTGCAGGTTAACCTGCAGTGGGCACCACTTTCCAGGGACACGTGGGTAAACAGAGTGAAACTCTGTAAAACACAGATAAACAGAGAGAAAAACTAATTGTAAACCCCAAAACCGTGGTGCAACCCTGCTCTGCAAAAGGCATGCGCAGCGGGAGGTACCCATGCTGTCAGCAGCACGGGAACCAGGCACAAGGGACGCTGCGAGTGCCGTGACACGCTGCCACATCAAAGTCTGTCCCCCTGCCAGCCCACATCTGCGTGGCACCAGGTGAGATGGGGCTGCGGCAGGCTGCCACCCACCCATCGTCAGGCCAAGAAACCACACTGGCCGTAACACCAGTGACAGCTACAGGATGGCACAGCCCTCCTGGTCAAGACAGGCACTAAATACAGCCCACCCGCGCCCCGTTCCCTCTCCAGGGCTCAAGGATGCACAAGGCACAGCCAGCCACCAGCACTCAACACTGCGCCATTACTGCAAAATACTGCAAAACACTGCAAAAAGGGATGTTTTGCCCCTGTACCAGCAACTCCTGGTGCTGGTGCCATTACCGGGGGATCAAAGAGGAGCCCCCACTGGTCCCCAGGCTCCATGGCCCGATGCATCTACAGCAAACATGCCCCAAGCAATTTATCCCGGGGCTCAGCAGCCCTCCGGGACCGCTCACGTGTCCCTGCTCGGCTCTGACGACAGCGCTGGACTGGTCCACGTGGCTGCAGCAGCCCCAGCTGTTTATGGTTATAGCCGAGTTAATAATTAAATAGATGCTGGATGGAGAGCAGAAGGGCTGGGATGCAGCTGGGAAGCGTGTGTGGCAGCGACGGTGGTGGGGGGAGCCCCTTCCTCGCGATGTGCTCGTGCCTGCAGTGCGGGGGGGGGGAGCAGAGGGTGATTCCACCTCCCCAGGTTTTTGTGATGGGGCACCGCATCCCCTGGATCCCAGCCTCCGCTCTCCCCCTAGCAAGGGCCCCACGCCTGCCTGGGCTCCGACACCCGGTGCAGGTCTCGGCCAGGGAACCAGCAGCAGCTCAGGAGCAGGAGTGAACCCAGGGATGCATCCCGGCCAGGCAGATGGGAAGGGCCCAGTGGGGACCACGGCAGCCGGGGGATGCCCGGGCCTCTCTGATCCCTGTGGCTGGGGCTCGGTGTGCCCACAGAGCGCGCGGGAGGGATCCCAGGCAAGCAGGGCAGCAGAGGCAGAGCATGCTTGCACCGACACCCAGCCGGGGCCCCGGCAGGCACAGGCGCAGAGCAGGGATGTGGACGCATGCTTACGTAAAAAATAAGAATAATAAAAATCTGCTAGCTCTGCAAATGGCACAGCCTGCACAGGGGAACGGACTGACCTGGCACTGCCAAACCTCCTGGACTTGTCCAAATAGCAGCGAGACCGGGGCACTGTCGCACGCACACAGTCACAGCCTGAAGTGGCACCCCAGAGCCCCCCTTTCAGCAACACAACAGCCATCCCCAACAAATGCCACCGCCTTTCAAACAGGTTGCTTCCCTGTGTCTCAGGGAGGGGCTTCTCTCTCCCGTAAAACCATGCACACCTGGACCAAAGGAAGATGGGGGGTCTGGAGCAGGAGGGGCCCCCTTTTCTGGCTGGAGAAGGCACAGCTCCGTCTCCCCCACCCGGGGAGAGAGGCTTGGGGGAGGCTGGAAACTCAACGGTGAGTCATGCAGGGCAGGCGGCAAATCCTGGGGGCTCCTGGAATTAACCCTTCAAAACCAGAACTGCTTCCAGACACCCAGCAGCAGGAGGAAAGCCCAGGGGCTGGGGGAAGAGCTGGCTGCTGGGGCAGTGTGGGACATTACATGGGTCACATCTCTGAGCAGGGAACAGCAGAGACAACTCGAGTATATCAGCACTGGACAAGGAGCAACCAAGAGCGCGCACATGTGCCCACCCCTCCAAAACAAGAGAAGATGGAGAAAGATTACAGGGGGGTGCAGGACCTCAAAGTACATGGGGTCCATATGGGGTACCTGCCCTCACATCACACCTTGCTCCAGCGTGGCGGGTCAGCTGCAGCGCTGCCTGGCCGGCCACAGGCTCCAAGGCGCAGTCTGCAGGCAGGCTTTGGGAGGTCCTGCCGGCAAGGGGCTTCCCTGGGGACCAGCACCAGAAAATGCCCTGCACTGTTCTCATGCTGTCCTTGAGACACCTCAACATGCGTCCTGCAATAGCTCAGTCCCAGCGTGGCCACCCGCAGCAGTAAGCCCCAGCCCCTCTGGCAGCAGCCCCGGGCCAGCCTGCCAGAGCAGCAGGGTTTTAAGGCTCCTCAGGAGGCTCCAGGTGGATTCTCTCATGTTACAAGAATGGTTCGTTTTACAGCCCCTTTCCTGGCCTGGGATCCCATGGCGGGGAGGGGGTGACATGCGGCATGGTTGCGCAGCCCCAGCACCCCATGTCTGCCCACTGTCCCCCGAGAAGACCTTCACGCCGCCCCAAGGGGCTCACGCTGCTGCTTAAAAGGGAAACCAAAGCACAGCCCTCAACACCCAGCGCCACAGTTCCAGGGACTCTCACCCCAGCTGGGAGCACACCCCGGTCCCCGGCTTGCAGCTCCCACTCCATACCCTCCCCTCTGCCTCCCGAGCCACAGCAGGACCCCCAGCATCCCCACAGAGAAATGCACGGCTGGGAGCTACCACCCACCAAACCCCAACCCCCCAGGGGTCAGGACAGGGCTAGCATCCCTCCTGGTACCCACGTGTCACTGTGCCCCGCACCCTGTGCTGGAAGCCCTCCAGGAGAAGGCAGGGGACATCTCCTGGGGCCACAGCTGCACGTGGTTGACTCGAAGCAGGTAAGTCTCCGACGGCAATGCCCACCCCCCCACCCCCCGTGTGCCAAGCGCTCCGGAGCGGCTCTCCGAATATAGCAGCATCAAATAGCTCCATCAATAATGCATTGCTTCTGCTTCCTCTCGCTGCCGTGTTTTCGTTGCTAACGTGCGCGTCCTTCCTGTTAGCAGCGGCTTCTTCCCTACCAGCTAGGCCAAGCAGGGACACGGCCACCATGGGATGGGACAGCAGCTCCCATGTCTCCAGGCCCAACTCCCACCAGGAGCAGACATCCAGCCCCATCCACCCTGCTCAGGGGCAGCCTGCAGTTCGGGGGAGACGTCGCCACCAGTCTGAGCCTCCTGCTGCGCACACACTGGCGGCAGGCAGGGTGCCTTGGCACGCTGGGGCTGCCCAGAGGATTTGGCAGAGGCCGCTGAGCTGGGAAGAGCGTGACGGCATCTCCCTGGCCTTGGTGGGGAAATGCCCCTCTGCGAGGATTTCTGGCAGCCTCGTACCCTCCATGCCCAGGTGGCACCCCCACTCCTGACTCCAGGCACTGCTCCCCCATGCCAGGCTCCTCCGGCAGCTCTGCACCGCTGCACCAGAGCTACCATCCCCGGCAGGGAGAGACTCTCGCTGCCTTGCTGCTGCCTGCCCCTGCCCGCAGCTGCCCCGGGCTCACCCTGGGCCAGTCGGTGCAGGCAGGTCGCGGCGCCCGGGCCTGCCCCGTGCCTGGCAGAGCTGCGTGCCAGTGACACGGTGTGCTGCCATCAGCTCCCACCGGCAGCGAGGCAGGAGCCAGGGTGGCAAAAGCTTGCACCCGCTGCCCTGGAGGAGAGGGAGGGTGGGCAGCTGCCCACAACAGGCAGGGGCAACCCCTGCCCTCGGGAGGAACCCCCAGGGCTGTGAATGACCCTGGCTGGAGGAGGACACATGTGGCAGAGCAGAGGTTGGCGCAGCTGGCTGCTGCAGAGCGGGGGGGGGGGCACAGGAGCTGCCCCCACCGTGGGGGGCTGACACCCTGCCAGCCATCGCCCAGCACCATCCGTGGCAGCCCAGCCTTGCTCAGGCAGCAGCTCCACCTGGGCTGCGCTGCAGAAACCTGGCTGCGCTCCCAGCACCAGCCCCTCGGCGTGTAGGAGGGGGGCCAGGGCTGCTGCTCCTGCAGAAAGCAGGAGGGCCCCCCGCCCCCTGCCTGCTACCCCCACGCTGTGAGGCCGTCCTGGGGTGCAAGCACCCTCACCCTGGTGCAGGGGCACCTCCGGGACCCGCCTGTGGCTCCTGCAAAGCCGGGGGCACAGCAAGACTTGTAAAGGAGGGGCAGGAGCTACACCCCACAGGGCACCACACACACCCCCCAACACACACCCCACCCCCACCCCCGAGAAAGCAGCTGCAGAGGGGTGCAGGCAGGGAGTTATCAACTGCCCCACGGGCAGGGTGGGGTTGGGGCCAGGCAGGGGCTGGTGCCTGCAGCAGAGGAGATTATGCCCCTGGTCTAACGTTCACCCTGATCAGTGCCCTGCCTGGGAGGGAGAGGGGTGATGGGGGGGGCAGTCTGACAGCTCTGGGCAGGTCCTGTCCCTCCCAGCGCCCACCAGCACCCCTTCCCATGGGGGACATCCCAGGCTGGCACACAGCCCGTGCTCCCGCACCTCCACGAGCACGCTGCAGCAAACCTCCCAAAAACACGCCAGCATCATCCCTGCTGCAGCCACCCCATCTCTGCCCAGCAGAGCCCCAGGACAGGGGCTGGGGGTCCCAGGGGGATGGCTGCCATCATTCCCGCCTCAGGTGGGGCCCAGCAGCCCCCTGGCAGCCCTGCCTGCGCCCCCCCACCCCCCCCCCCCCCCCCCCCCCGCACCGGCAGGAAACCACAGCCCCAGCCTGCAGGCAGGCCGATAACGGTCACCCAGCCCCATCCTGCCGGCACCCACCGCCACCCCGGGGAGAGGGCACCCAGCCCAGCTGCCCCGACACCCACTGCTCAATGTAAAGAAGGGGTACACCCACACCGTGGGACCCGTGTCACCCTGCATGTGACCATGCGTGTCACCATGCACGCAGTGCAGCGTGCCCCAGGACGCGCTGGCAGCTGTCACGCATGGGCACAGGGGCTCCTGGCATGCTCCCGGCACACCACGCAGCCCCACACCTCGTGTGTGCAAGCAACACGGATGTGGCTGGGGAATCCCACAGCAGAGGGGGGAGGAGAAGGTGAGCAAGCTGAACGAGCAGAGGTTGGGCAGGGGACGCCTGTGCCACTACGGCCTCTGCCCTGCCTGGGGGCATGTAGCCACCCAGCTAGCGCATTGCTGGCCACAAGCACTCCAGGGTTGCAGGGACACCTCCCTGCCCCGGGGGTTCCCATCTAGCTGGCCGGCACCCACCCACTCCTCAAGGGAGCAGCTTTCACAGCAGCTTTGTGTTGAGCAGCTAACACCATTCCTGGAGTAAACTCGGAGCCTGGCACACACACACAGTGCTGAGCCCGCTGGTACAGCACTCACCCATCCATGTCTCCCCAGGCAAAGCCGAGCCCGCAGCAGGGTGAGCTCGCACCGGCCCCAAGGAGTGCTGTGGTGTGTCCAGCCTCATGCCGGTGCCCAAAGCCCTGAGGAACTGCCTCGCCAAGCCCCGGGTAGCCACAACCCCATCCTGCCTTTGCCAGAGCACACCAGGTGCGGGAGGGCAACGCAACACACATGGCATGTATCAGGCGGGCGCGCTGCTGCACAGAGGGGGACAAAGCAAACTGTGTGCTCCATCCAAGCATCGCCGCCAACATGAAGAGAGCCTAGGCAAGAGCATATGGACGTGCAGGATGAGGCCTCGGGACCCCCACTACTGCTTCCCCCCAGCACACCCAGGTGCACCCCAAGATGCCAGGCAGCCCTGGGGGGCGTTTTAGACCCAAGAGCCCATACGTGTCAGGGCTGCCTGACCCCCCCGCCGCAGCAGTCAGCCCGCTCCCCGCTGTCCCTCTCCCAGCGCATCTGTCGCAGGAGGCATGTGGCACAGCTCGGCCTCGTGACAGCGGGGGACGCACAGCGCCAGCTCGGCAGAAGGGAGGGAAATGGCAACGGCTGTCCCACGGCTGGCAGGTCCGTCCCGGGACCCAAAACATGTGGGTTGGGAAGTCTTCCCTCCTGCCAAAGGGGCGCACAGGCAGGCTCCCTGCGAGGTGTCCTAGGGAAGGTGATGACCTCAGGAACATCGTTTCCCAGAGCCAGCCCTGTGGGGAGGCAGCACAGCTCTGCTCCCCTCCTCCCCCTCTCTGCACCGACACCATCACTACAGGGGAAAAAATAATGATAATAATAAAAATAACTAAAAAGGAAAGCACAGAGCATGCTGGGAGGCCAGTGCCCCCAGGGGTCAGGACCCCGCTGAGGTCAGGATGCCAAGACCTGCCCGGTGTGAAGTGCTGAGCCGAGCGGCCGGCTGCCAGCCCCGCTCCGGGCAGCCCCGGCACCAGCACCGGGTGGCTGCCGCCCCGGCCTCTACTGCCTCCACCCCGAGCCTGGCGTGCTCTCCCTGCTCACATCTCCATTTCTGAGGTAGGGGCTGAACCCCCCCCCCCCTCCCCCCCCGGTCCTCCACTGACCCCAGCAGCTCCCCACCGCCCTCGGGCACAAGGACCTGGGCAGGTTTCAGGCTGAGCAGCGCCGCCCCAGCCCCAAAGCTCTTGCAGAGGCGGGCACGCAGCAGGGAAACACGCCGGGGGGCGGTGGCGTGTGTGCAAGAGGAGCTGCAGCAGGGCAGGATGTGCCCCCTGGGAAGGCGGGGAGCGTGTCGCCCCCCTGGGAGGGCACAATTTCGAAGGGGAACAGCCAAGACACCCCCCACCCCCACCCCCCCAAGCAGCAGCTCCCAGGCAGGAAACTCCTCCAAGTTAATGCAGCCCCGAAGAGCAGCCTGGGCAGAGCAGCTCATTAAATGTTTCTGGCTGGCGGGAGGCCAGCGGCAGAGCTTGTTTTTTCTATATTCCGATAAACAGTGCGAGGAGGGGAAGGGGGAGGGGGTGCAGGCTCTGGATGTGCCACCCAGCCCCGGCGGGGGAGCCGGGGGGGGGTGGGGGAGAGGCAGGGGGCACACGCGCGTGTGCACGCACGTTGCACGCACCCGCATGTCCTCCCCGCCACAGGGGAGCAGGCAGCCAGG
The DNA here is from genome assembly GCF_015220075.1 of Falco rusticolus. Lineage (NCBI taxonomy): Eukaryota > Metazoa > Chordata > Aves > Falconiformes > Falconidae > Falco > Falco rusticolus. Next base: position 29,064,550 of record NC_051195.1, on the reverse strand, counting down.
GGGTGGACGACACACACACACGGCACGCCACACGCCGCCATCCGCAGGGATGCTCCCAGCTGCAGGGTGACCCCACGGCCCCCCATCACCGCACCGAAGGAGGACCCCCCTCTTTGCGCCCACCAACATGGCGATGACACTCCCGGTGGCACGGGGCCAGCTCCCGGGGGACGAGACACGGCCCCCCCGTTAGTCGCCACCCTGCCTTCGCCCCAACCCCTCCCCCCCCGAGGCAGGACCCCTGCCAAGGCTGGGGGGCTGCTGGGCGGGGGGTGGGGGAGCCCCCCGGGTGCGGGGTGCCTGCCGGGGCGGGTGCTGTGGCTGCTCGGCCTGGCTCGCAGGGAGGTTCACGTGACTTTCTGCTTGAGGAAGCAGCGCTCTGGCAGCTTCCAGTGGGAGATGGAGGAGGAGGATGGGGGAAGGGGCCGCCTGCCTTCATGGAAACACGGCGGAGAGGCACAGGCAGCGCAGGGGCGGGGGGCCGCCGCGCAGGGGCACCCCCCCACCCACCCGCCCGCCCCGCGGATCCAGCTGCGAAGCCCTCGGCGGAGGCAGCCCCGAGGGATGCACGGGGACCGGGTGCTGTCACAGTGTCCCGCTGCCCCCCCTCGCAGCCCCCCAGCACGGGGGTCCTGGCCTGGCAGGAGGCTCCCGCAGGACAACCAGGACACCGGAAAGCTGTCACAGGAGGTGGGCTGAGGAGCAGCCCTGCTGTCCCCCACAGGGACCCCAAGTGCTGGCCGCCCAGGGCAATGGCAGAACCCCTTCCCCAGGGCCCCCAGGCCGGGTTCCCCCCCCCTCTTTTGCAACCCATTGCCACTGGGACACGGAGAAGGCTCCAGCCGCCCCCTGGGACCCCCACCTTCCCAGCACAGGGCCATCCCACGCACCGGTGCAGGCAATGTGGCCAGGCCGGCTGCCCCAAGCCTGACCCAGAGCCCAGGCACCCGGGAGAGCATCCCTGCAGGAGCAGCCCGCCAGCTACTGAGACCTCAGCAACTTGTCACACCCCCTGGGGTACCCCAGCAGCCCCGACCACCCACCGGGGCCAGGATGGGGAAGGGGACCCCCTCAGCAGGCAGCGCATAATGGCCACGGTGAGGGGCACCCTGCACCCACCGGCAGCATGGCCAAGCCCCTCCGCAGACCCCGTGCCCCACACCCACGTGTTACGCAGGGGCACCCCACAGAGCTATTTGCCACGGGGCTTGCTTCGGGGTCACCCTGGCAGCGCCACCTGCACACCTGCCCAATGCCCCTGCGGCACCCTGCCCGTGGGGTCACAGCCTCAGGGCTGGCACTGGCGCCTGTGCCATGGGGACCCCAGCACCCCTGCTGCGGGGTCCCAGCCCCACAGCCAGACCCCAGCACCCATGCCCTGGGGACTCCAGCCCTACAGCTGGACCAGAGTAGCCATACCACGGGGACCCCGTCCCCATGGCTGGACCCAACGGCCACGCCATAGTGCTGGGACCCCAGTCCCCGCACCTTGCTGACCCCTGCCCCATCACCAGGGCCATGGGGACCGCAGCCCCGTGGCCAAGCCGCAGCACCCACGTTGAGGAGTTCCCCACCCCAGAGCAGCTCCCAGCAGCCGTGCCCCGGGGACACAGCTCCACCGCCAGCCCCCAGCCCCACCACAGCCTGCCACCAGCATCAATGCAGTGGGGGCCCCAGCCCTGCAGCCAGACCTCACTCCCCATGCTTTGGGGACCCAGTCCCATATCGGGTCCCCAACGTCGACGCCGTGGGACCCCCAGCCCCACAGCCAGACCACAACACCAACGCTACTGGGGACCCAGCCCCATGACGGGCCCCCAGCCCCACAGCCAGACCACAACACCTATGCCGCTGGAGCCCCCGCCCCATAGCGGGCCCACAGCCCCACAGCCAGCCCCAGCGCCACAGGGTCCCCAGCCCCACCGCCGCCCCCAGCCCCGCACCCGGCCCCCCGCCGCCGCCGCACTCACCAGGGCATGCACAGCCCACTGACATCTTCACATGCCTGGCCCGGCCGGGGGTCGCTGCGCGCTGCCCGGGCCGCGGGGGTCTCGCATGGGCGGCGCGCCGCGGGGTCCGGCGCGGCGGGCAGCGGGCAGCCCCGCGCGGCCGCGGGCACGGCCACGGCCAGGGGCGGGCGGGCGCGCCGCGGACCGACGGCGGCGGCGGGCGGGGCGGGGGCCGCGGCGGCGGAGCGGGAGCGGGGGCGGCTGCGCCGGCGGCGGGCGGGCGGGCGCGCCTCTGCGCGTGCGCGGGACGTCCCGTTCACCCCCCCCCCCCCCCCCGCGGGCGCGTGCGTGCTGCGTGCGTGCGCGCCCCCCACCGCCGCCGCGCGAGCGCGCCCCCCGCTTCCTTGCCGTCACCCCGAGGGGAGGGTGGGCGCCGCCATGTCACAGGCAGCACGGGCGCCCGCCCCCGGCCCGGGGTCCTCGTCCTCCCGCCCCCGCCGGGCCCGGGCGGGCAGCGGGCCCCTCAGCCCTGGGGAGGCGCCGGGGGGGACCCTGCGGCGGCGTTTGGGCCGAGCCCCTCCCGCGGCGCTCGGTGCCTCTCCCCGGGGCCCTGCGGAGGCCCCGGGCGGCAGCAGGCCAGCAGCCTCCCGGCCTGGGCTGCCCTCGCCCAGGGCCGGGGGACGGGCCGGAGGAAGGCGGCGGGGCGAGTACCCGGGCACCGGCAGGACCCCGTCCCAAGCCCCGGGGCCGCGGGTGCACGGCCGCGGTGCGGGTCCCGGCGCGGCGGGAGGGGGACGCCGTGGCCGTTGCGTGGTGCTGCACGAGCTGGTGCTGCTTGGGGCTGTGCCGGTCCCCTGGCCCGGGGCGGCTGCCAGCCCCGGGGACGGGGAAGAGCCAGCCCTGGGGGAGGCGGAGGAGGGTGAGGGGGAGCCGAGGGGCCAGGCAGCCGCAGGGGCAGGAAGGAAGGGGAAGGGGGGCTGGCAGCAGCCTGTGGCCCGTCAGGGAGGCCGGGGCTGGTGTTTGCCACAGCTTGTGCGGAGATGGCCGGAGCGGCCAGGCAGGGGCCAGGGGAGCTGCTCGGATCCGTGCTGCGCCCTGTGCCATGCAGGGGTGTGACCACATCCCTCCACCCTCCCAGGACTAGGGCCAGAGAGACACCAGGGCAGAAGGAGCAGTGCCGTCCTGGCAGGGTCTCCCTGGGGGCATCTGCCCCGCGAGCATCACCCCCACAAGAGGAGCCCCACGAGGGATCTTCCTCCAGCCCACACAGCTCTGCAGGACCCTGTATGCCTGCTGCAGCAGCAGAGCCTGGCACGGCCCCAGCAGCTCCATCTGTGAGGCAACGTGCCTACCCCACCGCTGCCGTGCGAAGATGTGGCCCCAGCCCCACGGTGGGAGCAGCATCCTGGGCAGAACTGCCAGGGGGAGCCTGGGCCCCCTCTCCCCGCTGAAGGATCAACACCAGCCCATCGGCTCCTTCCCTGGATGGGACTCGCATTCCTCTTCACTGAGTGTCCTTTAAGCATCACATGGGGTTGAGCTCTCCTTTGCAAGCTGTTCCCATTAGCCCTGAGCAAGCTGTCCACTCCGGGTGCTGCACAGGCTGAGCCTGGGTAGCGTCAGGGTGGGCTATTTGCCAGCTGTACCTGGCCAGGGATGCCATCACCACACGTGGAGGGAGAGGAGCTGTGATGCAGTATGCGCATTTTCCTTTCTGCCTGTTTTCCCTTGTAAACTAGCAGGAGTGCCTGGTGCTGCCCCTTGCCAGGAGAAACCCTGCTGTGAGTTGTACTGGCAGAGGGAGGTACCTGCATGTGGGTTTCCCTCTGGTTGCACCCCAGGGACCCCATGTGCGGGGGATACGGTCCCATGTGCAGGACTCACACCAGGCTAGGCTTGCTCTGTGAGGGATTGGCCTTGCAATGCTGCAGGGTCCTGCTACCCACAGGGGTGGAGTGATCAGGAAGGTTACTGCATGCCCTGGGTATGCCCTAGGGAGAGGAGGACAAAGAGGGAGAGGAGGGTTTGGAGCAGGAGGAGGAAAGCTGAGGGGCTCCGAGGGCAACTTTGGTCCAAATCGCTGTTGGCAGGTCCCTGGGCACCAGGTCACGGCCAGCAGGCCAGTGGGGAGAGATAGGCTTTTCCAAAGTGACTTGTTCCATGCTTTAGACATGTTGAGCTCAGGAGAAGCAAAGTATGTTTCAGAGGAGCAACCACTCCTGGGTCACAGATGGAGCCCGGAGCGCTTGCCCAGGTTTCCCTGCTTCCTCTGTAGTGCCTGGGGTAAGTGCTACCCCAAGGAGCCTGTTCTTACGACCAACACAAACTCCCACGCCCAACACTCCAGGATTGTGCTCACACCCTCCCTTGCCAACTTCCGTGCATGACCCAACGAGTGCTCACCAGTACTCACATGTAGGTCCATGGCCCTAGAGGAGGACCAGCTGCCTGGCTGCTGCTCAGCTGGCATTTTGGCCAGACAAGGGCATCAGCTTGGAAGGTGCTGTACAGCTTTGTTAGAGGAGGAGAGCAACTCCCCTAGACGAAAGCCCGTTTGTTGCCATGGAGGAGCAGCCCCTGAGAGGCAGGGGGCAACACGGGACAAGCAATCACAGACAAAAGTCCCTTGTGGCAGGGGTGGGAGGAAGGAGAGCAGCAGGATGAGGCTCCATGCTGTCAGACACGACCCGTCTCAGCAACCAGGCACGCAAGGCTGAACAAAGCAGCTCTATCCTGTGGAATCCCCATGGGAATTGGCCTGGGCAGGTCTGTGTCCCCAGGGACTGATGGAAAGGCCAGGACAATTAGCCCCCACCAGGCAAATCCTGCACCGCAGAACTCCTGCCAGCACACCCACGCTGCACTTGTGCTGCTGCGAGCACATCCCTGCACCCCACGAGATGATCCTGCTGTCTGGGAGCCGGAGGAAGAGCCACAGGAGGTCAGGGCACCCAAAGGGGCTCCAGGCTTAGTGACCAGGGGCTACCAGACCACGGCCAGGCCAAGAGCCTTGCGCATCAGCATGCCCTGCCCCTCCGGGCAGCTGTGCCAAAGGAGCCGTTCGGTTCCCCCCCTCCTCGCTTGCTCCAGGCGATTTTCTGCGGGCCAGCTCTGGGGAACCCTGTGCGCCCAGCACAGCCTGCGGCCTGGTACCCAGTGCTGCCCCGCCGCCGCGCCACACGGTCCCACCCCGCCCCTCGCTCCCGGTGGTATTTCCCGTTCCCCCTCGCCCGCCACGCGTGCGCGGCGCCCCCGTCACCCCCAACCCCGGTTTGGCTGCGTGAAGCGCCGGTGGCGCTGCGGCAGGGGCGGCTGGCGGCACGGGGCCGCCTCACAGCCCCGGCTCACGCCGCGGCGCCTGCAGCAGCCCCCTCCCCGCTCCCCAGGGCGCCAGGGACTGCCGCGCCCACGTGTGCGGCAGAGCCGGCAACGGGGCGGGTTTCGCCGGCGCCGCGGGAAAACGCGCGGCCGCCCCGCCCCGCCCCGCCCCGCTGGGGCGCTTCCCGCCAGTGACGCCCGCCCCGCCCCGCCCCGCCCACCGCGCGCCGCAGGGCGGGGACGACGCTCCTCGCCCGCCGCAAAGATGGCGACGAAGCTCGAGGGCCCGCCCGCCCTCAAGATGGCCGCCCCGCTCCCGGCTGCCGGGCGGCCCCGCGGGCCGGCGCCCGCCCTTCGGCGCGCCGCCGGTGGCGAAGAGGTGGCGCTCCCGGCATGCCCCACGTGGGGCGGGGCCGGGTGGCGCGGTGGCCGCCGGGAGCTGTAGTGCGGGGCGGGCGGCGGTCACGTGCCGCGCCCGGCAGTGGCCGCGCTGGGAGCGGAGGCGCCAAGATGGCGGCGCTGCGGGGCGGAGCGGCGCCCGCCGTGGCCGTAGCCGGCGGTGCCGCGGCCGGGGCGGCTCCGCGGGGGTCGGCGGGCGGCGGAGCCCCGCGCGGGCCGCCCTTCCGCGCCGGCAGCCCCCTGCAGGTAGGCGGCGGCGGGGTGCGGCGGGCCGCGCGGTGACACGTGGAGGCCGGGGCGGCTCCCGCGGCGGCGGCACCACGTGTGCCGGGAGCGGGCCTGCCGCGCCGGCGGCGGGCGGGCGGGCGGGCTTCGCACGGGCAACGGGCGCCCCTTCTGTAGGCGGCGAGGGACGCCCGAGGCTCTCCTGCCGGCGTTGGGCGGCGGCGGTAGCGGCGCGGGGAGCCCTCGGGTGCGGGGGGGCCGCGGCACGGCTCCGGGGCCCGCCGGGGCGGGGGTCTCGGTACCCCTTACGGGAGGTGACACCCAGCGCCCGCGGTGTGGGTACCGGGGGGGCGCCGGCCGGGTCCCCCCCCACCGCCGTGGTCCCTCTATCCCGGCGCCGCCCTCCCCCACCTGAGGCCGCGGCGAGGCGGGGGGGGGGGGGCGGGGGGCGCAGCTCGGGACGCTGGCACCCGCCGGTTTCGGTGGTAGGAGCTCCGGGTGAAGGACGTGGGAGCTCCGGTCCGGCCCGGGGTGGGGGGCCATCCCCGAGCTGCACCGGGGGAAGCAGGGGATTATTCTGGGGAAAGCGTCTCCCGCTGCGGGGCAGGTCTGGGGCGCGGTGCTGACGCCCGTGCGCGGCGTCCCCGCCACCGCCGGTGGGGCCCGGTGGGGTCTGCGCTACGGCGCTGCCGCCTGGACGGGGAGCGCGGGGGTGCACACGCCTGGATGGGACCTGGGGGCACCTGCCCTGGGCGTTCCTTGGGACTTCGGGGAGCCCCACGGCTGTGCCCTTTCCGTGGCGCTCCTGCCTGGCCAGGGCGCTGCGGGGGAGACACCCCGCCCCGAGCCTAGGCAGGGGGATGCCGAGCTGTCCTTGCCTCTGCCCAGCACGGGTGGGGCCGTGGGTGTTTGGGGAAGAAAGGTGTGTTCCTGCCTGATGCTTCCCGAAAGCGGTTGAGGAGTCCACGGAGCATCCTCTGCTGGTACTGCCCTGGCCGGGGGGAGCCCCCCCAACTTCCCCCGGTGGGCAGCAGCCCGGTGGCCTTGCTGACAGCTCTGCCTAGGTGAGAGCTGCCTTGGCAACCTGCCTGTGGCCATCATGGGGAGGATGGCCGCTCTCTGCTTGGGGCGTAGCCGTGGCTTGGCTGGGCACGCGTTGCATGTCACTGACGCGGCTTGGCTGGGCAGCTGCCCGCGGAGGCCTTGGTTGTGCCTCCTGGGTACCACAGGAGTGAGCACAGCGTCGCCTGCTCTTGCTGGATGCCAGAGGAGCTAGTGGCTACACTCAGGCCGTCTCTGTCTCAAGCTGTTGGCCAGATCCCAGCTCCTCATGTGCCTGAAGCTCGCTCTGGGGCTTTGGGCATCCTCCCGTCTCCCCGGCGGCACCAACTGCTTGGGCATGGCATGGCCTGAGCCCAAGCCTGTCCTTGAACATCCCTGTAAGCCACAGCCTCATCCCTGCCGCAGTCATGAGTGTAAAGCAAACACAGGGAGCTGGAAGGGCTCAGAGAGTGTACCCCCCAAATTAGGGGAGACGGGGGTCTCTGACAGGGAGGAGAGCGGGCAGGGATGTGGGAGCAGGCTGGGCTGGTTCATACCCCCCGCCCCGACTCACGAGCAGTGAGGGCTGAAGGAGGTGCCCAGCCTCAGGTGGATCAAAGGGAGTCCTGGGGGAACACAGCCTCGTTTGCTGGTGACTCATGGCTGTGGGACTCCCTGTTGCAAGGCGCTGAGTCAAGGAGGGCTTTGGAGATTGCCTGCCCTTCCTCCCTCCTGGGCTGTGGGTAGGAGCCGCGGGAAGAGGCCATTTGGGAGGATTTTACTTCCCTTCCTCCAAACATCCAGCGCCGGTCATGGCTGGAAACCTCTTATTAGATGCTGCCTTTGGGGCGAGCCGGCCCTGTGGCAAGATGGGCGGGGCAATGCAAGCCTGGGGGCATCCCCCAGACCCCCTTGCTGTCATCGGGCAGGGGTGAGCCAGGCCCTCTTCCCTTGGATGTGAGATTCCTGCTGCTGGGCTTCTTCGGCGGCCAGGGGCATCTCTGCCTGCCGGTCACCAGTGACTCGGGGCTCCATGCCGGCGCTTGGCAGTGCTGGTGTATGAGCCTGGATGTGCGTCCCTGCTCCTCCCAGTATCTCCAGGAGGGCTGGCCAGGAATCACAGCCAGGCTGCATCGTAGACAGCTGCCAGCAGGGCTCTGCGCCGGGCTCTGACCAGCAGCCAGCGCCGGAGAGGGAGGGGACTGGAGATGCTGAGCAGTAAAACTGCTCTGTAGTCTGATCTGCACGGCAGGGTGGAGCAGTGTCCCGGTGTCACCGGTGGGCTCTGCTTCTGGGCTGAGAGCCTGGGAGAGGGTGGCCCAGGGTGCCACCTGCTGAGCCCCACACTACTGCAGGTTCCTGCTCTTCAGGGCTGACGTGTCAGCACGCAGGAACAGGGCGGGAGGGTTGGGATGGGTGGCTGCAGGGCGTTGCCATGGGGGTCTTGGCTTTGATTCCCATCCTGGTCCTTGGTTGCCTGTGCTCTGGGGTTGCAAAAGGCTCCTGGCTGCATCGCAGCCAGAGGTGCGCGCTCTGGTGGGGGCAAGTCTCTGAAGAGCCCCAGGGACCAGGGGTCTGGGCATGTGGGTTTGGTGCTGCCATATTTTTAGGAAACACCTGTTTAGTGAAAAGCTTGCTCTCGCTCCAGTGCAGCTTCCCTCTTGCTGGAAGATGACTTCAAAGCACAGGCAGGTCTCGTACGGGGGCTGGCGTTGTTTTGTCCTGCATGGGCTCAGGCTTGTGCTGTGGTACCTACGTGAAACGTGGGTGAGCTGCATCAGGTGTGCATCCCCCAAGGTTCAGCCAGATTCTCCCTGTGCTGCGCCAGGGGGAGGACTGCTTGCTGCCAGCTTTGGGAAGGATGTGTGCTCCCCCAGGGCTCCGTCCTTGGTGTCCTTATCTTCCCTGCCTGGGTTATCTCAGCCTAAGCCTGTCTGCAAACAGGAGTTCTTGTCCTGTCTCGTGCCGGTGACATGCCTGTGCTGCTGCTCCGCTCCTGGCAGAGGCTGCCTGTCCAGCGGCTCTGCTCAGCCGGGGGCTGCAGCCCCTGCCCTGGCATCTCACTTTTCCTGGCCACTCTGTGGCACTGGGCTGCGTGGCACTTGTGGAGTATGGTGCAAAAACCTTTCCAAAGTTGTCTTGCATTACGTGAACATCCCTGGAGCTGGCTGGGGGGACAGGGAAGGATGTGGGTCTGGGAATTTGAAGGAAGAGCGGCAGCAAAGCCAGTTTGGTGCTGGATTGCCAGCACAGCCTTTGTCCTCTTGTAGCCTGCAGCAGAGGTGTTGGGGTAGGGCCCCAGCAGTGGCAGCCAGCTGCATCCCTGTTGCTGAGTCCTGTGCTTTTGTTAAGAATTTCGTAATGTTTTTGGGCTTATCTGAAGCGCAGAGTCAGAGGAGCGCGTGACAGTCTGTGGGGTGGGGGGAGCCTGCCTCTCCCCCTCCCTGTGCAGCACAAGCCATGCGTGGTGTTGGGCAGAGCCTGGGAATTGTTGGGCGTTTATCAATTCATCTTTCGCATTTGTGGCTGTGGAGTGAATTGGGCGGTGGTTTCCAGTGTGGATGCATCCCTGGTAATCAAAGGGTCTCAAGCTGAAAGCGGCACGGGGCTTTGTGCAGTGGGGTGGACTGGCCTGAACCTCTCCTGAAAGGCAAGGGGCAAGGTCCCCTGTGCCATCTTCTGACTTGCAGCGCAGCCATGTCCTGCCTGCCTCCCCTGTGTGTTTGGGGTGCTGGGTGTGCAGCAGTGACCTTGGCCGCTGTTGGGGCCCACGTGTGCTGTGGAGCAGATCAGCAGTAGTAGAGGTGCTTTGCAAAGTGTTTACTTGGCTCCCCATGCTCCTCGACAGTGCTTTTCCCTCGAGGAGGATGACCTGAACTTAACGTCGCTGGATGCAGAAACCATCTTGGAGGCCGAAGAGATCCTGGGGACGATGCAGAACTATCTTGACTCCTCTGTGATCTCCATCATTGAGGACCTCTCTCTGAGTGAGGTGGGTGGGGGAAGTGGCGGCTGGGCTGGCTCTGGCTGTGGAATGGGTGGCGGCGGCGGCAGCATCCCCCGTGGCCAGGTCCCATGGCTGTGCCCCACCGCCCTCTGAGACTGCCCCTGCCCTTGCAGCAGAGCAAGGCCTGCCTGGATGCGCAGAACGAGCTGTCCCTGCTGACCGCCATCACTGAGATCCTGGACAGTACGGATGACGAGACCCTGTCTCCCTTCGACACCATCATGGATGCAGAGCTGCTGACCTCACCTCGGGAGCGGGAGAATCCTTCGGTAAGTTGTGGGGCAGAGCCAGTCCAGCCCCAAAAAGGGTGGAAAGATGCTCAGGCAGGGCTCTGCCAGGTCCTGACATGAGGGTGCCCTGAGGTGTTTAGAACCTGGTCCCCAGCACCCTCGGATGGTCTCTGACCAGCAACCTGAGAGAAGGGATGAGCCAGCCCTGGACGCTGCCGGGGCTCCGGTGTGGGCTTGGGGGGGCCATGCCTTTGCCTTGGTGCGGAGCCAGAGATGTGCCAGAGGCTCTGGGGAACAGCGTGTCTCCCTCTGCTTGACCAACTTGGGGCTGCACGTGCTGTGGGTGAAACAAGGCTGAGTTTGCTCCCAGGCTCCACGTGATGACATGCATGGCCACTGTGGGACCAGGGGTGGACTGTCCCCTCCAGCAGCAGAAATGTGTCACTGCCTTGTCCTCTTGTCTGTCTCCTCTCCAGTTTCAGAAGTTTCTCAGCTTATCCCGTCCATCACTGGAGTGTGAGAGCCCTGCCCTGGAGCAGCCCAAGGCTCTCAGGCCTCTCGGCAGCGGTGTCTCTGTGATTGGGAAGGTGAGCAGCTGAGCAGGGGAAGCTGAAGGAGTGATGGTGCTGGGGTAACCATAGCTGCTGCTGCCCACCAGCCCCTGCCTTCCCACCTGGCACAGGCATCCTCTCCCAGACGTGATGCTTTTGCAGGGCACCGGTAGTGGTGGGAGCAGGGCCTGCCCCAGCTGGTGGGTACTGGAGGACCGGGGGTGCTGTGGATGGGATGAGGTGGTGAGTTTCCAGCTCTTTTGTGTGCCCTACTGGGAGGGTCAAATGTGTTGCAGCTTTTTGCCTGCCCAGGGGCTTTGCTGCAGAGTTGCAGCAGACCCACAGTTGGCTGTGCCCGGAGGAGCCCCGGTGGAAGCCCAGGATCTGATGCTCACTCTGATTCCCCTTCCCAGACTGACACAGACCTGGCTTGGGACCGAGCTGCTCACAGCCTTGACGACGCGGCACTGATGAAGAAGCAAGTCTGCAGCACCCCAAGGGTGGAGAGGAAGGTGGGCTGGCACCGAGCCCGAGAGCAGTCCCTGCCTCAGCGCAGTGATGGGGAGGAAGAAGAGGAGGAAGCTGCCTTGAGCCTGGAGCTAGACAGCAGCATGGAGGCTGGGGAGTTCTGTGTGAGCGGGGCTGGGGAGGTGCTGGGGGAGCGTGAAGACCCCTGCATCATCAACACGGGCGATGTGTCCTTGAGTGAGCTGGTGAAGTCCATGCACCCATACTGCCTGCCCACCTTCACTGTGTGCCTGGACCCCGAGACTGAGCCCGTGGCCAAGGAGCTCCTGAGCGGTCCTGTCCTGCTGGAAATTGTACCTGGTGAGGGGGAGAGTGTGGAGATCCCTGTAGTCCTGCAGCCCTTGGCTCCCAGCTTCCCTGACCTGGAGCCCCAGCTCCTGGGAGCGGAGGAGAGTACCGGGGAGACAGTCCCAGAGGATCAAGAGGAGCTGCTAGAAGCTCCAGCCCAGGAAAATGGGATGGAAGAAGAGAAGGAGAAACTGCCTGGGAAGGAACCCTCCTGCACTACCCCAGGGGTCACATCCCCACCGGAGGCAGCAGCACCTGGAGCCTGGAGCCCTGACAGCAGCTCCCAGCACAGCACGGAGGCCCCGGCTGGTGGCAAACACGAGGGTTCTGAGAAAGGACGTGGCCGTGAGAGAGCAAGGAAGAGTCGGAAAAAGAAAGCAGAGGAGGACCAAAGCAAGCAGGCCAGGCCAGGCAGGGACTGTGTGGCCCACCGGCTCCGCTCGGCCAGCTCCGGGCAGTCCCTGGGCCAGCCACCCACCGGCCGTCGACGGGCAGCATGTCCCTCCATCCAGGTTTCGGACTTCCTGGCGCGGCAGCTGGAGCGAGCCCAGAAGAAGGGGCAGATGGAGCTGCGTGTGGAGCAGGTGCCGCGGCCCCGGGGCAGGCCCCGGAGCACGGCGGGGGCCTCCCTGCTCAAGAAAGCACAACAGGAGCTGCAGAAGGAGCTGGTGCCAGAAGCAGTGAGTGTGGCCCCGGAGAAGGCTGAGACTGCGGTGCCTCTGGAGAAGACCGTACCAAGAGCGGAGGAGCAGCCAACACCTGCGTGTCCAGACCTGGCAAACCAGGCGGAGGGCGGCAGAGATGCACAGCCAGCCTCCAGGCAGGACGGTGGGGTCTTGGAGGCACTTTCTCCACTCCCGGAGCAAGGTGTGGGGCTGGAGCCCCCCCCGAGCCTGCCAGCATCAGAGCCGAGTGAGGGCCTGCCCAGGGAAGCCAAGCCCAAGGCCCTGAGCCTGCGGGAATACCGTATGCGCATGCTGCACCGCCAGCCCAGCCCAGGCAGCAGGAAGGACAGCAAGAAGCAAGCGGCCAGCAAGTGGCCCAGCGTCCCTGAGCCTCCGACAGAGCTGGCGGAGATCCCCTGCCTGGTGTCACCCATGTGCCCCGCCACTGAGGCAGCCAGCACTCAGAAGAGCCTGGAGAAACCCACCAGCCCTGCTGTGGTCCCTTCTCCTGCTGGCAAAGCTCCTGCTGCTCTGGCTTCAGCTCCAGCGCCTGCCGTGGCTCCACCACCCCTGTCAACACCAATGCCTTTTGTTGCACCAAATGTGCCCCCAGCCACTGGGGCAGCCCCTGCCGGGATGCCGCCAGCCTCTGCCGGTGCTTACGCCCTTTACCCACCAGTGCCTTCCTGGCCCTGCTTCAGCCCGCAGCCTGTGGGCTGCCATGGTTTGCCCCCACCACCCAGTGCCGGCTCCTCCAGTACTTTTCACATGGTGCCTGGCCTCCCGCCTCCAGCCATGGCCTGGCCCCCACCTGCTGTGCCACCCCCACCTCCTTTTGGCCCCGGTGGTCCCTATGCCCCGGTAGGGTGGGCACCACCATCCTACTGGCCAGGAATCCCCATGCCACCTCCGGTGCCTCCCCTGGCCTATGGGGACTCCGGAGCGGCACTGCAGGGTGCTGCCACCTTCACAGCTGGTGGCCACCCCGGCACGGCCCTCCTGCACGGGCAGCCTCCCGCTGCCCCCGCGCTCGGCTGCCTGGAGCCACCAGCCTTCCCCACCCAGCTGCCCACCGCCCTGGCCAGCGAGGTGGTGGCTGCAGGTGGCCCAGCCAGGCCAGTGACCAGCAGGGTGTCGGACCCCAGGAGGCAGGCACGGCTGGCGGGGGAGAGCTCTCTCCCCAAGGCCCCTCCAGCCCCGTTGGCTGCCGCTGCCCAGCCCAGCAGGGTCTCTCCTGCGGCACCAGCCCAGCACACGGCAGCACCCCAGGCTGCCCCCAGCCAGCCCCCTGAGGACCCCCAGGCTGAAAACCCCACGCAGCTTCCAAAGGGCCCCCCAGCTGCCATCTGTTGTGCTGCAGAGGTGTCCCCTGACGCTGGCCCTGTTGGGGAGTCCCCTGGCACCCACTCCACGGAGGAGGCCGCAGGGCCAGGCAAGGGAACAGTGGAGAAAGCCCTGCCAGAGCCCAAGGCAGCTGCCAGGCAGGAGCCACCCAGCCAACAATCCACCCTCCGGGCTGCAGCACCACCACTGAAAGCGAGCCGAGAGAGCGGCCTGCCCAGCAAGGCCCCCACTGCACGGCCATGGAGGCACCAGCTGCTCCGTAGCCCAGCACAGCCCAGTGACAACAGCAAGGACATCGTGCAAGCCTTCATCAGCGAGATCGGTGAGTGGGGGGGCTGCAGGGCATTGGGCTGAGCATCGCCAGCTGGTGAGACTGTGGCGCTGCCAGCAGCCCAGGTAGCGGGACTGGTTCCTGGCACTTTGAGGGGCAAGGGTGGCAAAGCTGCACCCGCAGGCTTGCAGTCTTCCCAGTGCTCTGCTAGGACGTTGCCTGCAGCGGATGGTCTGGGCTGGCTGTGCCCAAACAGGTCCCTCCTGAGGCTGCAGAGCTGGGTGCTCCTGTTCTTGCTGCGGGAGGTGCAGAGCTGCTGCAGGCTCTGCTGCTGCTCCTCCCCAACACTTGCCTCCTCGCCTGGGAAGGCTGATGCAAGGGGAGGATGGGGCAGGGGTGCATCCCTGTGGTGCCAGGAGGATTTTTGCTGACCGTACTTGCTGTGTTCTTTCTGGCCCAGGGATCGAAGCCACCGACCTGTCAAGCCTGCTGGAGCAGTTTGAGAAGTCTGAAGGTGTGGATGTGGTGTGCTGTCCCCCATGGGGCTCCCTCTGTGCCGTGCCAGCCTCCCTGGGCTGCCTGTGCTCCCTGTGGTGGGGTGGGAGTGGGGGGCCTGGGACACTGCTGCCTGCAGGCTGGTGCTACCCTGCCTGGGTGCCTTGTCCTGGGAGTGTCTTTGCCCCTGTCTCCTTGGCCTGTGAAAGCGGCCTGGCGTCCCTCGGGCGGCTGAAGGGTTGGTGAAGAGTCTGGGAAGGAAAGGGGGTGTGCTGCTCCCCTTTCTGGAATCTGGGTTTGGGGTGCTGCCTCTCCCTGGCTGTCCCCTGGGTGCTCCCTGTGTCCCCCTCTGTGTGCAGGCTCCATCCCCTGCTCTCCGGCCCCAGCCTCTCACCACCCTCACCCACCCGCTCTTCTTTTTAGCCAAGAAGGAGGAGGCTCCTGTGCAGCCCCCTGAGGACAAGCGGCCAATGGGGAGCTCTGGGTGAGTACCGAGACCTTTGCAGCCAGTGCTCTGGTGTGGAGCCTGGGCAGAGGGCTGAGCCCTGCCTTCAGCAGGGGCATGGGGCAGCTCTCGGTCCTGGCGGGGTCTGAACCGTGCCAGGGCTGCGTCCACCAGCCCAGGAGGGGCCGAGTTCCTCACTGGGCTGGGGGCCAGAGCTGGCACTGAGGGGGAAAAACTGGGGGAAGCAGTGATGGTCATGACAGCTATGCAAGTTCCATCCTTGCAGCTCTCTCAGATCCTCTGTCCCCTGGCCAGGCCAGTGGGGCAGCTCGCATGGGTGCCCCAGGCATGGGGACTAGGGCTGGGCTTTGGCTGCCACGTTTGACAAAGCTTCTTTCCCCTTCTCAGGCCCGAGACCCAACAGGACAGGAAGCCCCCGGATGGCCTGCAGGCCTCTGAGCTGGCCAACGTGGCAGGTAATGCCCAGGGCAAGGCAGGGGAGCCTGCTGTGTCCTGGCAGGGGCTGTCATGGGGCTGGGGGAGACCAGGGGGCTCGAGGGGAGCTGGGCTGGGAGGGCACCCTAGGCGGGTGGGTTGCAGAAGGGGCTGCTCTTGAAAGCCCACCGGTGCTCTCACAGGCCTCACCCCCCCAGCGACGCCCCCCCACCAGCTCTGGAAGCCATTGCCTGCTGTCTCGCTGCTGGCCAAGGCCAAGTCACCTGGGTCCACGCCCCAGGAAGGGCCCCAGAAGACGACCAAGCTGATGAAAGCCAAGCCGCTGCTCCCGGGCAAGCTCCAGGGGAAGAGCCTGGCGCCAGCCCCCTCCAGCTCAGCCCCCAGCCACGTCTGCTCGGGAGACCACGACTACTGCATCCCGGGTGCAGCGCGGCCGGAGAGCAACGGCAACCCTGGCACGCAGCCTCCTGCTGAAGGCGGCTCCCGCTGGAATGTCAAACACCACCGGGACATCACTATCAAACCCATCTCCTCCTTAACCAAACGGACGCTGGACCAGCCCAAGCCCACCCCACCAGCCCCCACCGCCACCGTGGGGCCGAGCCAGGAGCCCCTGGGGATGGCCTGCCTAGCCCCCCTGGATTATCGGACTAGCGTCCCCAGCAAAGCCACCGCCAGGTGCAGCAGCCCCCCCACCTCGGTGCTCCTGTCTCCAGCTGCATCCCCCTGCCGGGACCAGGAGGTGCGGACTCCCAGTGCCCAGCCCAGCCACGCTGCTGCCAAGAGGTCCCTGCGCTGCTACCGGAGACCCCGGGACTCACCCAGCCCCTCTGCCAGCAGCTGGAGGGCTGGCCGGAGCCGTGCCAGCCGTTCTTTCAGCTCCAGTTCGGATGGAGCTAGTGAGTCATCATCTTCATCTTCATCCTCCCGATCCCGATCGCGGTCATTCTCCCCACCACCCAAGCGGTGGCGAAGGTAAGCGGTGGAGCATCTGTCTGCTTGCTCTTTGGGCAATTGTCTGGTGACCGGTCTTTTGTGAGGGTGCCCAGACACCTCTTTATGGACTTACTTAATGGCTGCATTTGATCTTTTTGTCCTTGTGGCCCTTCTGAAGGGGTGCCTGGCTCACAGAGACTGGGGCAGCTGCTGCGACACCCTGCTGGTGGCTGTCTGGCTGAACCCCGTGTCTGGGCAGGTGTGCCTGTAAGGCCACTGCTGAGCCAGGCGTCCTTACTCCTGGAATACCATAGTATGAGTCCTTGGCTACACCTTGGTTTTGGATGCTTTTCCTGGGGTATTATTGCAGGTGTTGGTGTCTGTGTCACGGGGCTGGTGCAGCCCTAGGTGTAGAAATGAGCCATAGAGGAACCTTCCAGGGAGGTGATGGAAGCAAGCAGAGAAAAACCCATCTGGCTTGGCTGCTTCAGGGGCTCCCTGCGCTCCTTACGGAGGTGGCTGTGTAGAAACGTGGGGCAGCTTGGTTCTTGCGGGGATGTTTCTTTTGGAGTCCTTGTGCATCTGATTGATGCACAGCCTGTCCCAGCTGGAGTGGGAGATGCTGGAGCTGGCAAGGGATCCCTCATTTGCCCTTCCCTGAGTGGTCAGCCGGTTCTGGAGATGTGCCAGGTCACTGGGCATGAAGGGCTTGTCCAAACAAGACCCCTCCATTGGTGACCTGTAGATGTGGAGGCTGGAGCTGGAAAGAGCATGTATATAGTGCCATGATCCAGGGATGGGCAGCTCAGGGGCTTGCCCTGTCTGGCTTGGCTTTCCAGCAAATGCAGCTGGCCCTGTGCTGGGAGATGTCCCTATGGAGTGGGTCATCCTGACCGGCTGTCCTCCAGGAGAATATGTGGCAACACGCCGCACTTGGGGCCTGGGTTTGGTCCCTATGGCAGGGACCACCCGTGTGCAGCATGTTCAGAGGTACCCTGCTGCTGGCTGGAGGTAGCACAGCTTGGTCCCAGAGGGGATTCAGTCCTGCTGCCCTTAAGATCTGACTGGCCTTGTCAGAGAAGCTGTTGTAGGCAGGGGGCTGTGGGCACACAAGCCCAGCCTTTTCCTGGTGCATGCCGCATCCCTCGGTGTGGTTGGAGGCACGTACAGTCTCCATTCATGTGGCAGTTGAGTGCAACACGTGTGTGAAGGCGCCGGTGTCATCCTGTGCACGGTGTGGGGCTCAGCGTAGCAGCCGTGGGCCCTTGCCCAGTTGCAGCCATGTGCTGCCCAGTTTCCCCGTGACTATTTCTTGCTCTTCAGGGGCTGTGCCTGTTGTGAGCCTGCTCCCTTTTCACTGCGGTTTGGAGCCAAGTGGACATCTGTGGATGCCAACGTCCATTTGGAGCCAGCACATCTGTAGTGTCGTTACTGCCCTGGCAAACTTGGGCAGAGGTTTCCGTAGCCTAGCCCACCCTGGGGATGGGTCCGGTCTGAGTGAGGTGCTGGGTACCTTGGGGAGGATGGAGGTCTTTTTCTTCTCCAGAGCCTCGTGGTGCTGGGTGTGGGGAGGGCTCGGCTCTGCACTGAGATGTCTCTGCTTCCCCCAGGTACCGCTCGAGATGTTCCCACAGCTCCTCCTCCCGCTCCAGCTGTGGGTCATGTGGCAGGTCCCGGGACAGGTCCTCATCCTCATCATCAACATCCTCCTACTCATCCAGATCGACATCCCGCAGCCAGTCCCACTCCCGCTCCCCCTCGCCCCGCAGGAGGAGTAACAGGCGGAGAAGGTGAGCAAGGTCACTCTGCAGAGGTGTGAGCTCCCTCCAATCAGTCTCCTGTGTCCCACACAGGGGTGGACCCGCTCCTTCAGTATCTCCCTTGTGTCCGGGACCACTCTCTTCTGGCACCCCCATGACTTTGTAGCTCATGTGTCCGGTTTCTGCCCTGCCAGGTACAGTTACGATGCACAGGACCACTACCAAAGGCAGAGGATTCTCCAGAAGGAACGTGCAATAGTGAGTGCTGAAGGGCTGGAAAGTTGGGGCTGGAGATTTCACAGAATCACAGAACGGTTGGGTTTGGAAGGGACCTCTGGAGATCATCCAGTCCAACCCTCTGCTAAAGCAGGTTCTCCTAGAGCAGGTTGCACAGGATTGTGTCCAGGTGGGTTTTGAATGTCTTCAGAGGAGGAGACTGCGCAGCCTCTCTGGGCAGCCAGCACCAGGGCTCTGACACCCTCCAGTAAGGAGGTTCTTGGATTCAGGTGGAATTTCCTGTGCTGCAGTTTGTGCCTGTTGCCCTTTGTCCTGTGTCTGGGCACCACTGAGAGGAGCTTGGCCCCATCCTCCTAACACCCATCCTTAAGATATTTGTACGTGTTGATAAGCTTCCCTCTCAGTCTTCCCCAGGCTGCGCAGGCCCAGCTCTTTCAGCCTTCCCTCATAAGGGAAGTGCTCCAATACCCTCATCATCTTCACAGCCCTCCAGTGGATCCTCTCCGGTAGTTCCAGTCTCTGTAGGACTGGGGAGCCCAGAACTGGACACAGCACGGCAGATGTGGCCTCACCAGCCCCTCCATCACTTCAGAAAGCTGTGGGGTCACAGCCTTGCAGGCAGCATTGTGGGGAGGCTCTAGCCAGGGCATGGTGTGATGGGTGGCGATGCAGGGAGGGGTGCTCTGTGTGAGAGGTCCTGCTCGCCGGGAGCGCTCAGATGCCATCTCACTGCGCTGTGCATCCCTGCCCCCAGGAGGAGCGGCGAGTTGTGTTTATTGGCAAGATCCCCAGCAGGATGACACGTTCGGAGCTGCGGCACCGCTTCTCTGTGTTTGGGGACATCGAGGAGTGCACCCTGCACTTCCGCTCTGAGGGGTAAGAGCTGTGGGACGTGGGGCAGCAGCCCCTTCCTGGGGATGGCTCCTCTTGGCCCTTTTCCCGTTCCTCAAGGGGGTGGCACTGACCCAAGGCAGGGACAAACACGCCGTATTGCTGATGATCTCCTTTCTCCTCCTTCTCTGGCTCCAGAGACAACTATGGCTTTGTCACCTACCGCTATGCCGAGGAAGCCTTTGCCGCCATCGAGAGTGGGCACAAGCTGCGGCGCCCAGACGAGCAGCCCTTCGACCTGTGCTTCGGCGGCCGCCGGCAGTTCTGCAGGAGGAACTATGCTGACTTGGGTGAGTTGTACAGCCCCCAGGTTGGGGGGTGGCACCCTGGGTCCTCTCCTTCCCAGAGCTGTAGGGATCCCCTTCCATGTCCAGGGATAGCCCTGCCCCGAGGGACGGTTGGACCAGGGTTCCCCGTCTCTCCAGCGCTGTGGTGGAGGCCAGGTCCCATCCTCCAGCAGCCCAGCTCTGGCTCTAGAGGTTGGCACGTGAAGTGAAATGGGAAGGAGTTGCTGTGGGGATGGCTGGGACTGTGCCAATGTCCCCATGGCTCAAGGCAGCCTCTCTCCATGTCTTCCAGACTCAAACCGGGAGGATTTCGACCCAGCCCCTGTCAAGAGCAAGTTTGACTCCCTGGACTTCGACACGCTGCTGCGGCAGGCACAGCGCAGCCTGCGGAGGTAGCGGCAGGCAAGGCGGAACGCCCGCCCCCACTTTTATACTCAAATACAAAAGACAAAAAAAGTATGGAGAGAGAGAGAGAGAGAGATGGGGTTTTTAAGAAAAAGAAAAAGGAAAAAAAGAAATTTGTTTTATAACCAATATTTAAGGAGGACGGGTCATTTGCCTTTGACCGGAGGGGCCCAGGCAAGTGGCAGCCCCAGGCTTGCCCCAGCCGTGTAATAAATCTGGATGCCCAAACAGCAGCGCTGCCTCGTCTCCTCCTTCGTGTGGGCCCTTCCCAGACGTGGGCTTGGGCTCTGTCCCCTCAGGACACCGGGGTCTGGTCCCACGAGAGGTAGCACAGATTGGGGACTGGGTGCAGGAGTGGGTGTCTGGGGAAAGTGGGGCAGTACAGGCGTCACCGAGCTGCTTCGAGGGGTCTGTGGCTGCCCCCAGATGGCATGGCGTGGCGTGAACGCACCTGTGAGGACAGGCAGCGTAGACTCCTGGCCATCTCTCGGCCTCTGCTGGCCCCGAGGCACGCGGCTGGGTTTTGGGGCCACCTGCACCTCCCGTGCTGGCCACGGGGGGGCAGTGCGACACCCCCCACCGCCGCTCCCCGCGGTGGGCCGGGGCACTGGGGCTCAAGCCCTTGGCCGGAGCCCAGGCAGGGTTCTGCCTGCTCGGAGGGCAGCGTGCGGGGCTGCCCTTGTCTGCCTTGTCTCCTTCGAGCCTACTGGTTTGCTTCAGCTTGACAGAGGAAGAGGGATGTCTGACACCTCATCTCTGGGTGTCCCCCGAGGGAGAGGTGTGACTGCAGAGAGCCTACAGGCATCCACGGTGGGCAGAGCGTGGTGGGATGGTGCTTGGCAGAGGAAGGATGAAGAGTGACAGGGAGGGGGGATGCAGGATGCCTGTCCAGGCCTTCCCAGCACGCTGCAGCTCACAGAGGAAATGCGTGACCCCAGGCAGCCCCCAAGGGGAATGTGCCTGTCCCTGCTGCGGAGCATCTTCCCTGCACCTCACCCTGAGGTAGCAGTGCTGGGGCTCTGCACCCCACTTTTGTGCTGGCAGCCAGAGAAAAACCCTGCCTTGGGCTGCTGCTGGGCTGGGACAAGCCCAGGGATCCCTAGCACCAGCGTGGGGCTGGCTGAGCTGGCAGTGCTGGCTAGGAACCCCAGGGTGGCATGGAGCTCCCTGTTCAGGGCTGGGACAGGCTTGGGCAGGGTGCAGTGGTGCCCGGTTGGGCCCCCTCTCCGGCACACACTGGTATGGGGGAGCCTGCAGCCACCCAGATGGGCTCTGCAGAGCTGGGGGAGCATGGAGGGAAGGGATGGGCAGGGGCTGAACCCCTCCAGCACTGCTTGCAGTGCCTGGAGTGGGAAGGGGCTGGTCAGAGTTCCCCCAGAACTGTTGCTTGATGGAGGCAGCGCTCGCTACTCTAGTAGGAGAGCAGGGAGGGAAACGGCAGCAATAAACTCAGGATGGAGTGTCCAGTAGGTGTGATGCAGGGTCGGGAGGTGTCAGCGAAGCTGATTCTACCACTTGGATCATGCTCTGGCCTCAGGCCCTTTGGGGGTGTGCCGCAGCAATCTCGCAGTCTGGCATTAAGCACAATGGCTGGAGCCCACTTGTACCCTGTCTGCTCCCCTGGATGGAGGGGAGGGATGTTCCTGCCTGCATGCCGAGTGACTCGTGCCACTCTATAGCCTGGCCCGGGGAGGCCCCCACAGTACCTCAGGTATGTGGAGTGCAGTGAGGCTGCCAGTGGGTTGAGCCCTGGGCAAGTTCCCACCTTGTCCTCTCCTGCCTGGCTCTGGACTTTGCACAAGGGAGGGTCCAAAGAGGTGGCTGCAGGCAAGGCTGTGAGCAGGATGGAGGGGGAGGTGGTCAGGGGGGCGTTAATCAGTAATGTAGCTCTTCCCAGGGATGTCGAAGGTGCAGGAGGGAGTGAAAGGCAGGAGCCGGCAGGGACTTGGGTGAGGATGTGCCTGTCCCTATCTGGAAGTCCGTGCAAACCCCTTCTGCTGCAGCACGCATGCAGCCCCTCTCCTGCCCAGGGCAGCTGAGCCGACTGTGGTGCTGACAAGCATCTCCCCAGTCTCTGAGCTGCCACAGCAGTGCTGAGGGTGTGTGGATCCAAACAAGAATGCTGCAGGGAGACCCCCTGTCCAACCAGCTGTGAAAACACCCACAAGCTGTAGGCTGACTCAAGTCTGAGGAAGGGCTCATGCGCCCAAGAGCTGGGCTGGTTTCTCCAACTGCTATAGCTGGTCTGAAAGTTTATTCGCAGCCTTTCCATGAGCCTCTGCTGCAGCTGTGGAGGCAGTCAGGAGCTGGGAGTGTCACCGGGAAGCCAGAGCTGGGATGTCCCCTGGCAGAACAATCCCTGGAACTCCTGGGGATGTGCTACCCCATGGACCCGAGATGTGTACATTTGGGTAGCCCTGTGAGTATGGTGTCACCCCAAATGTGCGTGCTGCTGGCTGCAGTGTGAGTGAGGCTGTATCCTTCTGTTCCTGGGGCTGGGCTGCACATGGTCCCCTCTCCTCACTCCTGTAGGTGGGGAAAGGCAGGGAGTGTGAAAGTACGTGTGTTGCCAAAAGAATTAACACCCTGCTGTTGTGCCCTATAAATCTTTCAAGTGTTAGAGGCTGGCTTTAACCGCGTTACAGTTTAATTGTTTCCGTTAGCAATAACCTGGCCCTGTGTTCTTGGGTTATTGATTTAAGGTCTGTTGTGGAGGGTGTGAGAGTTGCAGAAAGGTGTTTTCCTACTACTCAACCATCGGCAAAGGCACTGTTGCACAGAGGAGGTAGGAGAGCAGGAAGCAGTTCACAGTCAGCTCTTTGGAAGTGTGGATGCTGCCGGGAGCTGTCTGGAGAGGATCAGGGGACAGCGGTGAGGAGCAGCACTTGCACTTGGAGCACATCCCTTGTTCAAGCCTGCAGCCAGCAGGTATGGCTGCAGCCACAGAGGTGACTGTAGCTGTCGTGGTAGCAGGGCAGCGTGGATGCATCCCCTGAGCTCTAACGCAAGTGGGACGTGCCTGCCTTTGGCTCTTGCTGGAGTTGTTGCACATGTGGACGGCCCCTGGCTCCATGCCAGCCAGACCACAGTGCTATGCCGCAGACAGCCCAGTTTGGGAGTTTGGACCTGGACCTCCCAAGGCAGAGCCATGCTTTGGCTCTCCTCTTTGCACACGAATAGGTAAGTCCTGTGGGTGGCCTCATCACTGGCCCAGAACAGTCTTTGCCTTGCAGATGACCTTTAGAAGAGACGGGTGCAGCTTGTGCACAGCCTTTGCACCACTGGCATCAGTGGTACCTGCAGGGATTTCTCCTGCTAGAGGCATGCCAGAGGGGAGGGGCAGAGCTGGGGCTTTGTAGGGACTCCAGCTCCTGGGGGGAGTCTCTTGGAAGCAAATCTTCCTCCAACAAGTTGCAGCATCTTTTGGCATCCTTCATTGGCTGTGTGAGTGGCTCTGCGCTGAGCTGCAGCAGCACATGGCTGGGGACTACACAGGGACATTTTCTGAGAGGTCACTAAGCATAGCTGGGGTTTTCACTCTCTCTTTTCAAGGCACTCTCAACCTTTCCCCTTCTGTTCCTGCTGCAGGCTCCCCTCTCTTGTGGCTGTCCTTAGCCCTCCCTGCGCTCAGGCCCTGCCATCTGCATCCTTCCACTGGAACAAATTTCCAAGGGACTGATGCTGATTTCACACCTTCCTACTCTCTCCTTTCTCATTCCCTCTTGCATTAGTATGTCCTGAATGTGATCTCCAGGCTAGAAAACAGCTAGGTCATCCAAAGTGGTCTTTCATCATGAGTAAAACCTGGAAGATGCGGGGCCTGTGCTCTGCACATAAGCTGGTTTGGACCCCACGTGCAAAAGGCAGTGGGGCAGCAGAAGAGTGACAGCAGCAGTCTTTGCACACCTCTGCCTCGGGCTAGAGGCTGCACAGCCTTTATCCTCATCACTTTGCAGAGCTCAACATTTTCTCAGCAGCAGGAGAGCCCCTTACCCTTGGAGAAGGCTGTTCTGGGACCTTGGGGTTGGATGCTGCCAGGTGCTGAGCACCTGCATTGCCTTGAGGTGGGTGTGCTTTTCAATGCTTAGTACTTCACACTTAAGAACCAATGTGAACCAATGTAAGATACTCTGTGCTCATCGTGAAAGCTGACAGGGACCCTTATGGGGAGAGGTGCAGTGCTCCTTGCTGTTTGCACCCATTCTCTTCTTTGGGACCCTCAGTCCACGAGATTCAGACTGACTCCGCACATCCGAGGGCTCAGAGGTCCTGACCCAAAGCAGAGGCTGCTGCTGTGCTGTGTCTGTGCCTCCCCACCGGGAGCCTCCCTGTGCACTAGGAGCCTCACAGGGGTACCCGGCTTCAGGGTATCTGCAGAGAGGGGCTATGGGACTTTGGTGCTGCAATCACTGGAAACGTGCTCAAAGGAGCCTCTGAGAGCTGGAAGAGACACTCATCATCCCCCTATGGCATGCAGAACAGGTTTGGGGCGCTCTCTCTCACACCTTTTCTGCACTCTCACATGTTCCTTGTCCCAAATCCTCGCCTGCCTGCAAGCAAGCCCTGGAGGCCAGCCAGTGTCTGTGAATGCTTTAAATCTGTGCTTGTACAGCTGAGAGCTTGGGTTAATTCCCATGTTCCCTTTTACAGCTGCTTTCGCAGTTATCATGTGTGCTTGTGTTCACACTGGGGCAGTCCTCCAGGGTCACCCTATAGTCAAGTGCACTGCAGTTGTGAGTAAAGGTGCAATGAATGTTCTGCTGGTGCCTCTACACTGGACATCTGCTCTGCCCACCCCACAAACCAGGCGCTGCAAGTGCTTCCTGACTCCCCTCAGCAAAAAAGCTGCAGCTGTAACATGTCACAGGAAGCCAGCAGGGAGATTAAGGGACCGTCAGGTCTGGAAGTCTGGTGATGGCAAAGAATTTGTGAAAAAAAATTTACATAGGATCCCAAAAATAGATGTGAACTTGTAGAAGTGAAAAAAAAAAAAAAAACCTAAACAAAAAAATCCAACCCCAAAGCAAAAAAACCCCAAACCATTCCCAAAACCACACAAAAAATGCAACCACAATTTTTCTGTCAATCCAGGAAAATTCCCTCCTGACCCTAATCTGGCAATAGCGTTAAGCCTAATGTGTGAGCAGACCTCCGGGGACTGTAATGCTGGGAGCACCAAGGCATGAGGCCCAGAGCTTGTCTTTAATGCTCCCGAAGAAAGAAAACCTCAGTACCTTTAGAAGCAAATTGAGGGGGGAATTGTTTATTCTTCATCTTCACAGTGACCATCAGGAACCTGGAAGTCTAAGAGTTGAAGCAGCCTCTTCCAAACAACCTTAGCGCTGCTGGCGCCTTAGCCAGGAGCTGTGTCTCGGGCTGAACTGCCGGCCTCCAGCGCTCCACTTTGAAGGCTGTGGAGGGAGTTCTACCTAAGTGTCCGTTACATTGATCTGGGTTTCTCTGCCTCATTACCCTTCTTCAAAGGCTGGTCCAGAACTTCACTCCTGGCAGGGCTAGACACTTTCCAATTCACCACCTAAACTTATTATTTTGTGTCATTATTATATGTCTGTAAGATTTTATTAACATTTACTTATTTACAGTTTTTTTCAATGCTTCTTCAAAAATACATCTGTCCCCCCTTGTCTGACCTGAACAAGCCAAACTCTTCCAGTAGATCTTCATCAGCTGGTGCTTGTTTGTTTTGGTATCCAAATAGGGGTGGTTTTTTGTGCCTGGAAATGTATCCTTCCTGGCTACAGAGCTATAAGGATATTCTGGAAGAAGTCTCATAATGCCTTGCGCAATGGCAATAATGTTTCTGTCTCTGCTAAAAATAACTTGTCTAATGCATCCTAGTATCATGCCATTCGTTTTTCACAGAAGCATCACGCTGCTGCTTCACATTCATCTTTCAGTGCAGTAAGGTCTTTTTATTCCTTTGGTGCCTCCATTTCATCAGTTTATAGCAAATGTCCTTCCTGCTGTTTCCCAAGTGTTTAAGTTTGCCCTTTTTGCAGTTATATTTCACCCTACTTCCCCCATCCCTTGACAAGGTCAAGGTTCCCTACTTCTCTCAGCACTCGCAACCCCTCCCAACCCTGTGCTGCCTCCACATTTTGTGAGCTCGCACTTGGCTCTTCTGAAATTACCTAACCTGAATTTATTCCTAAGATACACAGTTAATATCCTCCCTGCAGCCTGCTCGTGCTTGTTTTTGATGCGGATTGGGCAGTCTTTCCTGTATGTCCTTACCAGCCTTGGGACTCACTTTCACCTTTAGCAGCAGTTTCTCCTGGTTCATTGCACATCATCCTTAACTCTGAATTGAGAGCCTTAGACTAAGAAACTCCTCTGAGTATAACTTCTTTTGCCCCCTTCCTGTTCCATTAGGCATCTCTTCAGTCCCTGGGTTCCTCTAATCACCCTTCCTGAAACAGAGTAAAACTCACTTTTGGGTTTTGACCACAGCTGGCTTGTGCCTCCTCTTCCCCCACCCCTCTCCTTGCAGGTTCTGCCTGTGTTGGGTGTCTGCTCCTCCCTGCCAGTCTGTTGCCTCACTGATACGGCAATCTCACCACGCATTAAAACCATGCCTGAAATAATGTTATGTTTTACGTTACAGTGAATCGATAAGGAAATTTGCTTTCTGTCTTGTCAGAGGATACCTGAGCCCTGCTATTCTGCCGCTGTTTGTTGCCTGGCATTCACTGGGAAATTAAAGGCTCCTAGAATTGCATAATTTCTACTCTTTATTCTTCATATAGCCACAGAGACAGCACAATTTATACTTGAGGCTGCATCTGGTCCATCTGTAGCCAGCCCCTGAGAATACCTGTGCAAAGCCCTTTTTACCACCCCTTCTCACACCTCCTCAGGACATATCTTATCCATATCATCTCCTCTTACATCCTTACAGCGACCTGTTTTACTAGCAATGCGTCACAACAACTGCTCTCCTCCTACTGGCCAGATGCTCCCAGCCAGCTTCCATGCATAGTTCTCTCTGTGGCTTTGTTCCAGGCAGCGTGTTCTGCCTCCACCAAGCATCCCAAGATGCATCGTGGTGCACCATCCTCTGGCTCATCACATTGCCAGTACACCAAGATTCTGGCTTGCCTGATGTGACCACAGCAAATAGCAGAACTTGGGAAGAAGCCTACAGAATCAGTGGCCACGGGCTGTCACAAAATTTTAAGAAGAAGAACTTGTCCTGAGAATGGATGAGGGAGTTAAATGACATGGTGTTTCTGGTTTGACCTCAGAAAATTCTGTTTAGGTGACAACTGAGCCTTAGGAGATAGCATTGCTTGAGCAAATGAATTTAACACCTCCTGGCTTAATTCAAGGGAGACCCACAAGTCCACGTGGAAACACTAAGCAAGGTAAATTGAATGTAGCTAGAAGGCTTAGTCAATGGGTGAGTTGCAAGGTTGTGAAATTGTGTACGGTAACAATATTGCGTACAAGCTCTGTTCCCAGGTGAACCAGTGAGTATTGGAAACTGCATCTTTAAATAGCTTATTTTTAGAGGCAGGAAGTATGTAGAGAAGCAGCAGAAAATACACTTTCTCTGTTACCTAGAGACAGTTGGAACTTGTCCCTAAATAAAGAAGCTCTCCTGCAAGTACCTGGGGGCAAAAGCATTCCCGAATACCACTTGTTCACTACAGCAATGCTGCACAGGCTTAGAAAATGAAAGGTTGACAGCTCTAGCCATGCAACCCAAGAATGGACATGCTGGACAGCATTATTCAGATGGCCTGATGAGGCTAACAGGTAAGATGTCTATAGTCCATCAAAGGTCTCACGAAGTGCACGTGGGACATTTACGGTGTTGGGCAATCAAGATGTACAGACTGGGCAGTGTCTGTGTACCAGAACTTCCAAGATCTGTGGTTGCACTCAGCATGTAGGCAAAGTACTCAACTGGTTAAAAAAAAGAAAGTACATTAAGTGTATAACAGAAGATCATAACCTTTGGGGAAACACATAGTACGATGCATGAGGAACTGGTTCAGACTATGCTTGGGCTTTTGTGATGGCTAATGGACAGTTAGACCACACTCTGGTCCATTTTCACCAGCGGACGAGAGTGACTGCTACCTACAACCTTGCAAGAGTGAAGAGACCTGCAGGATGTATCTGCTCATGAATTGTAGTTGCCACCGGAGGAAAATGAATAAATCAGAGTTCTCCAGATGCTGTTGGAGGCAGACTCCAGAGAAGGCAATGCTATTAATGGCCTGGATAAAAGAATGGGTCAGAGCAGGACAAGATCTCTGGAGTGCCACTAGCAATCAGGGAAAGAGGTGACAGCAGCCAACACCACTTAGTGCTATGGACAGCTGTTTCCTAATCCCCATCTCTCTCAACATCTCTAAACATCTCCATGTGAGAGCAAGGTTGGTGAACCAGTAACCCCTCATAGAACCACAAGCTGGGCTCAGTTTTGTCTTTGTTGCCTCTCTCTCGTGGTGCTTTGACTAGTGGTTAATTCCTCAGACCTTGGTGCTTCCCATTTGACTATTCACTTCAGTCATCTATTAACGAAATGTCTGTAAGTTAACAGGGACTGAAATCCAGTCTGAAATGATCAGTCACCACCTTATTATTTCAGCAGTATTTTCTTCAGCCTGCTGGAAAGCACATTAATGGAGTGAGGCAATCACAAGCTGGACCCGAGCTTCAGCAGAAATTATACATATACCCATTTCTGTTAAACTACAGCTACCTGGGAGGCATGCAGGATACTCAATGCCTTGCAAAAAAATGTTTGGATGTGCACAGCTATGTTTGGTGACAGTAGTCCCTAGTCAAGGTCATTTTTCTTGACTATTCTTCCCTTAAAGCTTGCTGTTGGGCCCCTGAGTTCCTGTAGGCTTCCTCCTGCTGTGTAGAACATGTTTTTATTAGTGATCTTCATGTTTTCAGCAAGCTGCTGTTCAAAAATATTTTGGCTGGCCTAAATGTGTTGGGTTGGTTTTTTTTGATGGCTTCCTTTTGTTTGTTTGTTTGTTTAACTTGGCAGAATTTGGGATTTTCTATATTTCTTCTTTGGCCATAACTTACACTTTTTGAAGGACATCTTTTTACTTCTAAAAGTCTTCTTTGTTCAGTGGTTTAAATACGTCAGACTTGGAGATTATTTTTGTTGGTTTTATTATTAGTATATTTTACTTGATGGCATATTTAAAGCTTTAAATACAGGGTCTCAGCGTCATTGCAAGCATTTTGTCCTTTCACCGGCTACTTTAAAATTCTTCTTAATTACTCTCCTGACTTTTATACTTATTCCCTTTTGAAGGAGACTATACTCATCTCCCTTTTAAGTTACACTGCAGTGTACTTTTTTCTTGCTTTTTCCTCTCCTGCAGTAATACTGGATTTGAGCACATTATGTTTATGACAAAGCGACTGTTCACTATTACATTTCAAACTCCCTCCTATGTACTACTTGTGACTAAATCAAGAATTCATCCTCCACTTGGCTTCCCTGAGTAGTCATTCTAAGAACTATTAATTCATTAGGGATAAAAATACAGTCTTTGCATCATTCTTTGATATAGTATCTACCTGGTCTACATGGGGGTAATTAATATCTCCCATTATCATTATGTTCCTCCCCTGACAACCTCTTAAAGTCTTCCAGCTGTTTTTCATTCCACTATCCTAATCAGGTGGTCAATAGTATAAGCTCAGCATTACTTAGACCCATGTCAATACATAATGGTTCTCTGCTATTTTAAACAGCATCCCAGGCTTCTTTTTTCTTTTCCCCCTGCCTTCCCCCCGCTGCCTGCCCCTCCCTGCCCCCCCTTCGCCCCCCCTTTCACCCCTCTTTTTCCCTTCTTTTCCTTCATTTTTTTCCTTTTTTTTTTTTTTTTCTTTCTGGAACCTGGACAAATACTGTGCTAGTAGCCTGAATAATTTTTCTGTGGCTTCACATCTTGAGCTGCTGCTCTGACAATCATCTTCCTACTGAAATGAGACAAGATCTTACATTGGCTTGGGTGTTTTGGTTTTTTTGTTGTTGTTGTTGCTTTTTTAAAATAAAATTCACATGTTCAATATCTAGCTCTGGGCTTTGCTCCATGGAAATGTCTTCCTTCACCAGCTCCTTTTTCAGTTTGCTGAAAGTATATTTATTACTGAAAAGAAAACTTGTGTCAGCTTGGAGAAGGGCAGAGATACTTTCTAGCTGCATGTGCTTCCCCCCCCCATATTCTGTAATGGCAGAAAACATTTTATGGGTGTTGCTGGTTAGGGTTGGTTTACCATGTATAAAGACATTCAGCTTTTTATACCCATACTGGAGTTCTTACCAGGGTGATGGCTACAGTAATAATTCCCTAATTTCTTCAGCCTCTAGTCAGAAGCTGGCACAACATTTGCCACTTTCCACTTCTTCATTACCAAGGCCAGCTTAAGCAGAAGGTGGTACACTGCATCAAATAATTTCAGTGGTTTCATATCTGAAATGCTTTCAAATTCTCAGGCAAGTGCTATCAGAATTAGGCATTTGGGACCGCGCCTCCAGCACCTCCTTCACGCCTTCGCAGTGACCACAAATACATTTAACGTTGAGCGTAGTTTTGAATGTGGCTGAGTGCAGGACACTGACGCCTGAAGCCATAATTAAGCACTGACTTTATTTTGTAGTATATCAGGTTTGGGGCTCTGTCATAAGCAACTTCAAGTTCTCAAACTCTTTGCAATCTTCATTTTGGAGACACTCCACCTGTCAGGTTGCTGGTGTGGAAAGTTTGTAAGTTGCAAGTGTCTGCTCCCCTTGCTTCTCTCATAGGATGCACCAAGCCTTCCTCTGAGCTACCCGCATGCTTGGTTGAGTTAATGTTTTGTTGTTTCCTGTTTCTGTAGCATTTCTGAATGAGCTGACAGCCACAAGGCTGTGCAGTCTGCTAATCACCCTGCTAAGAGCTTTGGAACTATACTGTGGTTGCCACCATTCTTGCAAATTTGACTGAATTGGACCAAAGTTGATTAAGTTCCTCCAAATTTCCTGACAGTCAGCAGTGGCACAGACAAAAAGATAGCTGACCCTCTTCCCTCCAGTGGGGAAAAAGCAGAACCCAGCAGTTAACTGCTCCTTTAGCAGCAAAATGGCTCATCCATCACACACATAACCAAGTGTGCTGCCTTGTGTGAATGTAAGTGTCATGCAGAGGAGAGATGCCTAGTATGTGTAAGGGACAGTGGCACTGGAGCAAAGCATGCAGGACTGAACTGAGTCTGCTTTTCCCTGGATCATGGTGGGTGCCAGACACAGCCCCAGCAACAGCCAAAGTAAAAGATGCCTTGCAGTCTCATGCTTTCCTTTGCTTTGCTAAGGGCTGTTGCAGAACCCTGTGGGCGCATCCAGGGTGGAAAGCTATTCAGTGTTGTATTCATCAGCAGCTCTCATCTTGAGGGTTTCGTATGTATTTGTTTGGATTTGGAGGGCTTCTGTGTGTACATGAAGGACTTTGTCTGTTATCTTCCTACAAAATCCCCATTCTGGATTTTTTTTGTTGTTTTTAAACCCATTCCGAGACTTTTGGAGGTATAGCATTATATGCATTTAGCCTCTGATAAAGACAAAAGAACTATCTCCAGTTGTATTTGCTGCAGACAGCTCAGCTGTTCCAGCTCTGTCCTAGTTTCAGGTGAATGTTTCCTCATCCCCTCGAAACAGTTACAAGTTGACCTAGTGTTCACCTTGCTGCATGCACCCTTCCTTTTATTACAAAGGTGATCTTTTCTAGTCCATTTATTCAACACTCAAGCTTTCCTGTTCCTTTAATGGGGATAAACTCCGTGCTGTAAACCCCAGATTATTCCTGTCCACCTTCCAAATCTATTGCTTTCTATTTACATTAATATTGCAATTACTGACAACACAATGTCTTGTGTACTGAAATCCATCCTAAACTTAATGAATATCTCGCTTTCAGACTGATACATCTGTCCATCTCTAGTGAAGCTGCTATTGCATGGGACAGTAAAACCCTCTAAAAAAGGGATCTTATTGCTGCCCTCTTCATCCATCCTGTGTGCGCTCCGTGGCGGATTGCAGACTACTGCCCAGCAGCATAAATCACAACGTTTCCCTTCCCACTCTTTGTGGATGGTGGCGTGCATCGCTCTGTGCTGTCGTCAGCTTGCCTGTCTCTGCCAGTATCATCTCTTGCAGGGTGCTGGCTGTGCAGTTGTATCCGTAGTGTCAAAACACATCCCACAAGCTTTGCTTGAATGGAGTGACTTTGGGGAGTGATTTTTGCTGCACAGCAAATGCTGAATGCCTTGTCAAAGGTTAATTTCATCTCTCTTCCCATTTACTTGAGTAGACTTTCCAAACTGCAGCATTGCCTCCTTGTCCTGTGATCAGTCATGAGCTCCTCTATGATGTCACTTGCTTTTTCTTAACTACAGGGGGAAAAAAATACCTACCTCGTTAGGTTTTATTTCAGTGTAGGATGGAGTACATGCATTTGTGTGAGCTCCTCCCTGCAATGGGCCTGGGACGAGCATTCTGTCTTGGCTTTCATTATTTTATGTTTGTATCCAAAGTTTGCTGCAGGGAACAATCCTGTAATGGAGAGAAAACTGAGAAGATAATATCTCTCTCTCGTTATATATATCATTTAACAGATGCAATATATTGGAATTAAGCCACATTCCACAGAAGAAGGCATGTTTCTCCTTAACCTTCAGTGAGGTCTCATTTGTTGTTCCACTTGATGGAACATAGTCTGCGTTTGATTCTGCTTGGCTGGGGGCTCCCCAGAGGACTGGGTTGCTTGCTTCTTCATTCAAAAGCTCATAGTGTGTGGAAAGAAGCAGAGTTTGTGTGATATGGTAAATATACTTTGCTGATGACTGGTAGAGGTTACAAAATTGAATTTGTGCCTTTTTTCTCACTTGTCTTTGTTTGGACTTGTGATTCCATGCTGCCTTGCTCAGACTGTGGTACCTCACACTTCCACTGGGCATATCTCTCTCTCACCTTTCCCTGCTTCCCACCCCATCTCTCCACAGCAGGAACCTCTGCCTAACCTGGGCTTTCCCTCAGGCTCGTGAGGTGCTGCCCTTGGGAGAAGTCCCAACCCCCTTGTCTGGGGCCCATGACAAAGGCTGACTGAACCCAGGGAAGCTGCAACACATCCATGTGCTCTTTTGTACCCTGTCTCTGAGGGGACCCATCGCTGTAGGTTCGTATGCACTCGGCAGTGTGCTGCTGCCTGTAGCAGATCTACAGAAAAGTGTTTTCCTAGTTTATCCACTTAGGAAAGGGGATAGTCCAAGGCTGCCTGCGCAAGTCTCACTTTGCTGCAGCTGGCCCGTTTTGTTCA
Organism: Falco rusticolus; assembly: GCF_015220075.1. Classification (NCBI taxonomy): domain Eukaryota; kingdom Metazoa; phylum Chordata; class Aves; order Falconiformes; family Falconidae; genus Falco; species Falco rusticolus. The sequence goes on along the minus strand of NC_051195.1, from coordinate 29,031,470 downwards.
GACATCTGTGCTGATGGAGAAGGTGCCACACACAGAATGGGGTTACCTCGAGCACCAGCCAGATGGGAACCAGTCTCCTGCAAATGAGTTTACAGCCCATCCTCGTCTCCCATTTCTGTGCATTCGCAGGACCAGAGAGGCAGGCAGTTTACGGGGCGAGGGGGTAAATCATGCTTCCACTGGATCCCTTAAAGGTCATGTGATTTGATGGGGCCATTTCTTATTCCTGCTGCCTCCCTGCCTCTGGCATCTCTGTGTCACAGGCTCTGTGACAATACTGTGTGTGGTGCGAGACCAGGTGGGAGGACAGGTTCCTGCTCTAATATCTTCTTGAGTATTTTCTGTTCCTGTGGCAAAACGGATGTTGGAGAGACTTGCTGTAGAATCTGCCTTGAAAGCCTTACCTCTGAGATGCCAGGCCCTGCTCAGCGTTAAGAGAAATTGTCTGCAGCTCATTAACATCAAAGCATTTTCTCTGCTGGTCTGGGCAGCTCAGTTGTAACCAGCAGATGAACCAGAGAACAGCTACGCTCTCTGCTAAGCTTTGCCTGCAAACAATTAACATCAAAGGGGAGCCACTGTGAAACGGGAAAAGCAACACCCCTACTGCAGCAAGTCTCATGGCTGGTGGAGAAGCTGGGGGAGGCTGAAGCTCTGTCCCAGCTAGAGAGTTTGTGCTGAGCCATTTGCAGGAGTGAGCAGAGGAATGGCTGCTGGGGCCTGCTGATGGCGTTGGCCAAGAAAGTGGTGGATTCGCTTTGGTTTCAACAAAACCATCCGATGGTGCTGGTGGCAGCACGATGCAAGCTCTGGTGTATCAGACACCATCCAGCCTAATTCTGGGGACATCAGATCTGCTACCACCTTGGTATGTTTGTGATTGCTCACTTAGCTCTTGCTCTTGATGGGTCTCCTAAGGCCAGTCCCACTGTTCTTTACACTCTTCTTCTCCATCCCTCTGAACACAGAAGTTTTGGCTGGCAATTCCAGATGTTGTTGCTCTTTTTTTTAAGTGGACCTTGACCCTCTGTTTGCCCTTCCCCACAGGAGGCCTGGGGAATTAAACCACTTTTTAGATTGCACGACTGTTCCCTTCCTCTGGCTCTCAAGCACTTTCTGCTGCTTTATGTACTGGATCCTCTGGTTCGTGCTTTCCTCATCCTCTTTCTCTCTGCTTTGGCAGTGGGTAAGAAATCCAAATTGTTGGTATTTATCATGCTAACAGTCTCTGATTATCTTGGGGTGGGGCAGGAGGGTTTGGAAAAGGAATTAATCCTCTTACCTGTCCCAGTCAGAAATCAGAAGATTTTTGCTAACCTAGCACAGAATAGAAATGTGGGGCTACCTCAAAGAATTTGGTATCTAATCATCAGTCTAGGAACAGAGGATTGCAAAAAAGAGAACAACAAAACTGGA